>NC_090923.1:475069922-475694922 GCF_040938575.1 Ambystoma mexicanum | reverse complement strand
AGGAGCGAACAGACGATCTCGCTAGACAATTGCTACAGTCACAAGCCGGACAAACTCCGTTACCCGCATCAGGGGCAAATCTTCCTTCAACATCCTCTACGAACCCAGTGCAGATCAACCTACCTGGGAATGTACCTCTGGCTCCGCCCGAACGATTTTCTGGTGACCCAAAGAGGTTTGCAGTATTTATTAACCAGTGCCGGTTGCACTTCTTATGCCGGCCAGCAGCCTTTCCAACTGATCAAGCTAAGGTAGCTTTCGTGCTTTCGTACCTTAGTGGCAATGCGGCAGACTGGTCGATCCCTCTAGTTAATCAAGATGATCCGGTTCTCCATGATTTTCAAGCTTTTCAGCTAAGTATGGAAAAACTGTTTGCAAGACATTCACAGGGGCAGGCCTTGGACAATGAGCTCCTTTCATTGCGACAGGGTAATCAAGACCTTTTGGCTTATATTGCGTCTTTCAACAGACTGATAGTGGAAACTCGATGGCCTGAGGACAAAAGGATTACGCTGTTTTATAGAGGTCTACGTGGAGAGCTCAAAGATGTGTTAGCCCAAGTAGTGAATCCCCCGCAAGACTGTTCGGACTATATTGACTTAGTCGTTCAAATTGACCACAGACTGCAGAACAGGAAGGCCGATCGTTCCAAGTTTGATGCTCGAGTATTTTCCAAGCCACCAACTCCTACCAAATGAGTAGACTCCGGGGAACCCATGCAAATAGGGGGCCTGAAAGGACCACTAACACAAAAGGAGCGGGAAAGGAGAAAACAGCTGCAATTATGCCTCTATTGTGGAAACTCGGGGCACTTTCTTCGAGACTGTCCGGTGAAACCAGCCAAGAAGGCAGTAGGAGCTGCAGTTACCAGGGTCACAAACTCTGAGCAGGGAAACGACCTCGCCCGACAAGAATAGAGGTCCTCTTGCCGAGCGTTAAAACCAGTTCCGTGACCTCGCATTTCGTGATACCTATGGTCCTCATTAGCCCTGAACATCCGGATCGATTACATGCGATTGAAGCTTACGTCGACAGCGGTGCCATCTGCAATTATGTGGATCATGAAATGGTTTTGAGGATGAATCTGACTCTTTGTCCAAAGGCTGTAAAGGACGTCATTACTACGGTGGATGGTATGGAGATAGCCTCCGGACCAGTAACGCATACCACCCAAGAAGTGACGCTAGTAAGTCAAGATGGACACCATGAGAAGATCGTGTTCGATGTGATCAAGGCCCCTCAGTTCCAGATTATTCTAGGAATTCCTTGGTTAGAGAAGCACAATCCTCAGATCGATTGGCGAGCAAGAACGGTTCAGTTTCCAGAATGTGTCTCTACTTGTCACCCTCGACCTGGTGTTGCACTGGCAGCAATTTCCTCGGAGGCTCCCCAGTTACCTCCTGAATACCTAGAATTCCAAGATGTTTTCCGGAAGGATCAGGCTAACTCTCTACCTCCTCATAGGTCTTATGACTGCCAGATAGACCTGATACCTGGATCTACTCCTCCTTGTAGTAGAATTTATGCCCTCACCGAGCCTGAGAATCTTCACCTCCGACAATACCTGGATCAATACCTAGCGAATGGGTTTATTCGTCCTTCCAAGTCCCCTGCTTCCTCAGCTTTGTTCTTCGTTCCAAAAAAAGAAGGGGACCTTAGAACTTGTATAGATTATCGCGCCCTGAACCAGATCAGCGTTAAGAATAGATATCCGTTACCTTTGATCCCTGAACTCCTGGACCAAGTCAGAAAAGCATGCATATATACAAAGCTGGATCTTAGAGGAGCCTACCACTTGGTACGAGTAAAAGAGGGCGATGAATGGAAGACGGCCTTCCGCACCAAGTATGGGCTATTTAAATATCAGGTCATGCCCTTCGGACTTTGCAATGCCCCGGCCGCCTTTCAATATTTTATAAACGATGTCCTCAGAGAGCTCATAGATGTGTGTGTTGTTGTTTACATTGACGACATCCTCGTTTATTCTTCATCGGAAACTGAACATCTGAAACACGTGAAAATGGTCCTCGAGAGATTGCGCCAACACAAACTTTTCGCTAAGTTGGAAAAATGTGTTTTCAACGTGACTGAAGTTGAATTCTTGGGATTCATATTATCACCTAGCGGAGTGCGTATGGATTCAAAGAAGGTCGATGCAATTCTCAAATGGCCATCGCCATCCTCCGTAAAAGGTGTTCAAAGCATGTTAGGCTTCGCTAACTTTTACCGCAGATTTATCCCCGAATTCTCTCGAATAATCCAGCCCATCACCGCCTTGTTAAAGAAAAACAAACGTTTTGAATGGTCTACCGAGGCGGAACAAGCTTTCCAGAATTTGAAGACTAGATTTATCTCTGCACCGATCTTAAAACATCCTCGCCCAGAACTCCCCTACATCGTTGAAACTGATGCTTCGAGCCTTGCCATGGGGGCAGTTCTATCACAAAAGGACCCAGTAACCAATCAGTTGCATCCCGTGGCATTTTGGTCCCGCAAATTCTCGCCTCCTGAAATCAATTACACTATTACTGATAAGGAACTTCTAGCTATCAAGTCCGCCTTTAAGGCTTGGCGGCATTATCTTCTGGGGGCCCGACACACCGTTACTGTGATTACAGATCACCTAAACCTGCAATATTTGAAAACCGCAAAAGCTCAATCCTCTAGGCAACTCCGTTGGGCACTATTCTTTGCCGAGTTTGACTTCATAATTACCTAGCTACCTGGTACAAAAAACGGTAAAGCTGATGCCCTTTCTCGGATGGGAGTGGAAGAACATTTGATCAATCCTAAACCTGTACCTATCATTCCCGAACAAAGAATTCTAGGTGTAATCGCCACACAATCCATAGAGGAAGTTAAGGATAAAGCCAGGCTACTGGTAACTCCGGCAGACATACAGAATTGGCATCTGCAGGGAAAGGACTTTACGGTGAAGGACAACCTATTATATTTCCAAGAACGGTTATACCTGCCCAGCACAGATTTACAGAAAAAGGTAATCTCTTGTTATCACGATTCTTTAATGGAAGGACATCCCGGTATGACCAAGACCTCGGAAAAGATCAAGCGCTACTTCTGGTGGCCGTCTTGGAAAAAAGATATCAGAGACTTTATAATGTCCTGTGGAGTATGCGCCCAAAACAAGAGTCAAAAGGAAAAACCAGCCGGCCTCTTACGCCCTATTGACATCCCGGCTCGCCCTTGGCATACGCTTTCTATGGACTTCATCACCGATCTACCTCCATGCTCCGGATACAATACGATCCTAGTAATCGTGGACCTATTCTCCAAGATGGCGCATTTCATTCCACTCAAAGGCTTACCAACAGCAGCAACTCTGGCCCGAGAATTTCTCGAAAACATCGTCCGACTGCACGGTTTTCCTTCAGTTCTAATTTCGGATCGAGGTAGTGAATTTATTTCTCATTTTTGGCGAAGTTGCTGTCGGTCGGCTCAAATTGATGTGAGACTTTCGACCAGCCACCACCCTCAAACCGACGGACAAACCGAGAGGACCAATCAAACTCTGGAACAGTATTTGTGCTGCATGCTACAACAAACTGAAAAAACTTGGAAAGATATCCTTTGGATAGCCGAATATGCCTACAATAACTCTGTCCACTCGGGAACTGGGAAGACCCCGTTTTTTCTTTTATACGGTAGTCACCCTCGAACCTCGGAGTTGGATCCACTCCAAGATCTTGGAACACCAGCAGTAGACCGCCTGCATTCTACAATCACCCAAGCCTTTAAGGAAGCCGTTTCTCACCTTCAAAGGGCTAAAGAACAATACAAGAAAGGAGCAGACCAACATCGGAAGGAAGCCCCCCAATATCAAGTAGGAGATCAAGGCTGGTTAGCCACCAAATATCTACCTCTAAAAGGACCACGCACATTCAACCCAAGATACCTTGGTCCCTATTCCATCACTACCATAGTAAATCCAGTAGCGGTGAAGTTGGACTTGCCCCCTCACATGAAGATACATCCGGTCTTCCACGTCTCTCTATTAAAACCCGTGCAACCTCAAACCCGACTAACTACATCTCCAAAACCTATTCTAGTTGATGGAGAACTCGAGTTTGAAGTCAAAAGCATCCTGGATTCCAAGATCTCCAAATCTAAACTATTTTACCTGATTGACTGGAAAGGCTACGGTCCCCAAGAAAGATCCTGGGAACCTGCAGAATATGTCCACGCACCTCGTCTAATCAAAAGATTTCATCGAACATTTCCTAACAAGCCAAAACCCCCGGAGAAGCCCGGTTTGGGAGGGGCCTTGAGGGGGGGTGCTGTCATGATCTATGTTTCCAAAAGATCAGGACTTGCCCGACTCCCTTGGAAGCAGACCCATAACCCCGGTTCCGAGTGCCAGCCAGTCCCAATTGGGACCTTTTGGACCATGTTCTGGCGCCAGTGGCACCAGGCTCATAAAGATGCCCAGTCCCAGCGCTGGAAGTGCCGGGCTCATAATGCTTGGGTGGACTTACCTGCAGCAGACCATGCTGCTTACTTTCCAGCCAGTTGAACCCCTGATCCTCTTCTGTTTGGGACTACTTTTCCTGTTGGGTGGGGCAGGAGCCACTCCCTAGGTTCAGAACACTGGAACTCTTCTGGAAAGCAGGAACTCTTTTCTTACCTAGGCGTGGCTGTGGAAGGAGACACCTAAGCACTACAGGAGGCTATTTAAACCACACCCGATGGATGAATCTTGCTTTGCGTTATTCTGCATTCTCTGCAGCAGAACGCTCATTGTGTCTTCTGCTTCTGATCCTGGGCCTAAGGGAACAAAGGCTTACCATCCTGGAATCCAGTCTTCAGCAGCACCTGTAAAGACAAAGAAAGAACAGGTTAGCACTACGGTCTTCAGTGGCAGCGCATCTCTTACCTGGTCCATCGGCTGTCACCAACGCCTCGCGCTGCATTCCGGCATCTGAAAGACAAAGGCTTACCTACTCTTCGCATGCTCCGGAGGTCTTCGCACTGCATTCCGGCATCTGAAAGACAAAAGAAGGTGCGTCTAAAGACATTGGGCAACTTTATTACTCACGTGCCATTACTCCTTCCCACGCCGAATCCAGTGGGTATTCCAGCACCCTTCAGCTTCTCGAAAGCTCCGAACTTGTACCTGCAAGATAAAAGGGACAGTTAGTGCGCATCGTGAAGTAGGCTACAAGCGCTTACTTACGTGCTTCCAGGCGCTTCTATTCCTCACGCGGGTTCGATCCTCAACTCTCATCAGCCCGCCATCCGCCATCGCCGGAACCCTGCAAAACAAGAGATATCATTACAAAAGACTTTTAAGACATTTGAAGTGCCCAGAACTTACCGTTCGTGCAGTTAACGACGGACAGCAGTCCTCTGAGGTCAAGAGGCCTGCACCCTTATCCAGTGAAGGAACTGGTTACGGCACCCTGCTCCGAGGCAGATGGAGAGCTCGGCGTTCACTTACCTAAGGTGAGGGCGTTAACCTTTGGGGTTCTACAGGAGAAGAGAAAGGGAAGAGGAGAGAGGCACCCAATAACCCCAGTTCATTAATCCCATATTTTCTATCTGCAGACATCTTACTCTTCGAGTCAGACATACAGTGCACAGAGGTCCAGCCCAAAGAGCCAACCGTGTGTTACACATCACCTTTGAAGATACGGCATTCACCCAGTCAAGACCGGCGCCTCTGCGGGAATCAGGTGAGCGTTACAATAATAGCCAAAATATTGAATTACAAGGATAGAGAGAAAATATTGGAACATTTTCTGAAGGGTGGCACCATCAACAGAGAGTCGGCATCCATCATAGCGTACACGGATTACACCTTTTTGGCTACAAAGGAAACGGATGAACTACGGGACGGTGAAAAGAAGACTGCGAGCGGCCCAACTCAAGTTTCTACTACTGTATCCGGCTAAAATGAAGGTGCTGCACAAAGACCGTACCCTGTTTTTTGAAACCACAGAACAGGTCAACAGTTGGCTGGATTGTCAGAATATGCCGTCAGAACAGCAGGACCGGAACGGCGATGAGAGTGAAAAGTGACACGTCAAAGGGGAGCCTAATCTATAACCTGGGGGGAGGGAGAGTAGTCAAATGAGGTGGCAATAGAGACACTTGGACTATTAAATAATCAGACCTGGAGGCCTATGTCTATTAACTGAAGTGGGAGTGACGCGCACTGTATAAGATAGTGCGCGCAGGAACTGCTCTTACCCCCTAGTAGGTTAGGTAGTTGAGATACTGGTAGCAAAGTATCCAACTGCTGCGCTCCAAGTACCGGCAATGAGCCGTGAAAGGAGGGAGGAGCAGGGATGCCTGAGATTCAGTTTTGAAGCTAGGAAATTGTTGGGGTTAGTTCAGGGGTGGAGGAAGGGGGAAGTTGGGGAAGTTATGAAGCAACAGGCCTACAGACATGCACCAGGAAACGGAAAGAGGAGAGTGGGAGCTGGGAGGGGAGGGTTGGTAACCGGATAAGATGGGTGACATACGGATAGCAACCTGGAATGTAAGGGGGCTGAATAATTACATTAAACGGAATAGAGTGATGATGTACTTGAAACAACAGAAAAAAGATATAGCCCTGCTGCAAGAGACCCATCTGACCAAACATAAATAGGCAGTGGTAATAAGGAAATGGAATGGGACAACCATAGGAGCCACATACTCAGTGGGCCTCATTACACGGTAGACGGTAGCCATGGCGCTATTAGCGCCATGGCTACCCCCTTACCGCATTCCGGGTCCGTGTTCCTGGAATAGGGACTTACCTGGTCATTCTGACCTTGGAGGACCCGGTAAATCCCCATTCCGGGAACCATTCCCATTCCCATTGAGTCCCTATAGGGCTCAATGGGAATGGGGAAGGAGCTAATAACGGTACCGCAATTTGCGGTACCGTTATTAGCTCTGAAGTCCCTTAGTGGGTCCCTTCCATAACGCTTGTAGTAGGGTGGTAAGGGATTACCGCCACCGGTGCCGGTAATCCCTTACCGCCTACTGTGTAATGAGGCCCAGTGTACGCCAGAGGGGTCATAACAAGGATAGCACCATATGTCCCGTTTAAGTTACTATAGTCCACCGTAGACAAAGATGGGAGGATGGTTTTGATAAGGGGGTTGGTGGAAAATAAGGAAGTGTGTATAATCAATGGATATGCCCCGCATCAAGATACTCCAGCTTACTTCAGAACCCTGTATACAAGAATCAGCCCTTATATTGATGGTACAGTGGTGTGGGGAGGGGACTTCAATTGCACTCTAGATCCACAGATGGACAGGTCGGACAAGAAGTTTGCACATCCGACCGTTACAAGCCTTTCGGTTGGTAGATGTATGGAGATTGCGTCACCTGCAGGATAGAGAATACTCACACTATGCCGCCCCACAAAACCTGCACACAAGGCTTGATTATATATTCATGGGTACTGATTTAATAAAGGAAGAGAAACAGGCAGAATACAAAGCCATGGTCCTCTCGGATCATGCCCCGGTGGTGGTGACATGGCAGATTCGTAAACCCAGAGCCAGATTCCCGACATGGAGACTCAGGGCAGAATCATTAAAAGATACAGTGTAAAGAGAAGACCTGAGGGTGGAGATAAAAGAGTACTTTGAACTCAACACAGGCAGTGTAGATTTGGCAGGGACACTATGGGAGGCATTTAAGGTGGTAGTAAGGGGGGGCGGCGATGGCTAATTCAAAGGGGTTGCAAAGTGTCATAACACGAGAATTGCAAATAGCAGAACAGAAGTTACAACATACAATGCAGGAGGGCACGGGTTCCCCAGAGGAGGCCAAGACCATAACCCAATTACGAGAATGTAAAGGCCACTGGAAGAGACTTAGCAACCTAAGCTACAGGAAACACTCAGATCAAACGAGGTACGTGCCCATAGGAACATAACCGATAATCTACAAAGACTCCATCATGTCATAGATTACACTCAGAGGGCTTGCAAGAGTTAGCAATAGTCTCACTGGATGCGGTGAAGGCTTTCGACTCTGTTAAATGGCCCTGGCTGCTGGCGATTTTGGAAGAATACCAGGTGGGGCCCACGTACCTGAGATGGGTGAGATTAATGTACAGTGAGCCCGTAGCACGGGTCAAAACGGGCTCTGGTATTTCAGAACAATGGCAGCTAAGTAAGGGCACCAGAAAGGGATGCTGGTGGTCCCGATGCTTTTTATCCTAGCATTAGAACCCTTGGCGGCATACCTGAGGCAGCAATATGGGGAAGTAGGGATATGCACCAAGGGGGAGCAACACTTGATATTGCTGTATGCGGATGACATGCTATTGTACCTGCAATACCTAGAAGAAAATCTTCAATACATTTTGGAGGTTATGGCACGATACGCGATATTGTCAGGTATAACAGTTAACCCACATAAGTCAAGCATTTTGCCTCTGGGGAGATATGTAGGAACTCCGAAACACTAACTGCTGGTACTACTGATAGCCTGGGAAACAGGGACGTTTAGATACCTGGGAATAAATGTATACCATAATCCCAAAGATGAACACAGACACAATACTGAAAACGCAGTGGCCAAAATTTTAAAAAGTATGGCGTTCTGGGCCAAACTACCACTGACTATGATGGGAAGAGTGGCGTTACTAAAGATGATGGTGCTGCCTAGGCTCCTACATTGCTTTGCAAATATCCCACATGCAATACCCAAACGATTCTTCTCTAAACTACGGAGCATATGCAGGGGGTTCATCTGGCATAACTCAAAGAATAGAATAGCATTGTGGAAGCTGCAAAATTCATATGAGCAAGGAGGCATTAGATTGCCAAACCTTGACATGTACTATCTGGCTAGTCAGCTCCAATATGTGGCGAGGTGACTATCGGGGGAACAAACGCTTGAATCTAAACTGTTCAATGCCGAAAGTACCCCTTATTTCCTGAACAAAAGAATGTGGTTACCAAAACAGCAGAGGGTTGGAGAGGACAGACTGCTGAGGCTGGGATGTAACATGTGTCATAGAGCGTGCCAAATGATGGATAATCCTGCCCCATGCTCCCCACAGATACCACTAGTGGTGCTGGATGGGATAGATGAACAAACTAGACTGTGCATCAGAAAGAAAGAAGTGGGAGCCGGTGGGCATAGCGTCTGTGGGGGATGTTTGGTTAGAGGGAAAGCCCAGGGAGTTTGACAGATTGGTGGTGGGCAGAGGATTGCATCGAGGACAACGCATTACATATTCTCGATTACTGAAGATTATAAAAGGAACGTGGCCAAAAGCCATGCTGGCCCTGCAGCCAGAATCATCAATAGAGACATTTTATGATGTGTCCGAAGGAGGTCATGAAGTCTCTCGTATATATGAGTTGCTGATGGCTAAATTAGGGAATGAGATTGTCCAAACAAGATTAGACTGAGAGGGGGATGTATGGGAATAAATGGAAGACGGACCGTGGATCAGAGTGCAAGGATACCATAAAAAAGTATCAAGAAATGCGCGATTGCAACAGATTCAGCTGTATGTAACCGTAGAGCATATATGACCCTGGGAAAAATAGCGAAATTCCACCATGACGAGATACAGACATGCCCGAAATGTGGGGAAGTCGATGCAGGAATGTTACATATGTTTTGGTAATGCCCCGAGATAAGTGGTTTTTGTGGGGAGGTGGCTCGAATCTCCGCACAAGCGGAGATTAACCTGGATGTGGGCTCCCCATGGGCATGCCTACTGGGAGGGTTCCCGAGACCGCGCAGATCTAAACTTGTAAGCAAACTCAAAGACCTAGCGTATATATTAGCCAAACGTAGGATAGCAATGAGCTGGAAAGCGCGCCTGATTTTGCCAGCACTGGTCTGGTGGCAAGATTTGAAGAAATGGGCGGATGTGGAAACAAAGGTGTGGCAGGAGATGAGGAGAGGAGACAGGGATACAGAAGTGGAAACATTGGTTACCTGGAGACAATTAATAGCCACAATAACCATATCAGACCGGGACAGCCTGGGAAGCGAAATTCCTGCAGGTGGGAATAACGCCAGACAATGTTTGTAGGAGGGTGTGGAAGAAGAGCGGTGTGTGTTATAGGCCAGAGGGAGGGGGGCGTTGGGGAAGGGGAAGGGAGAAAAAGGAACACAAAACTGTACATGTAAGTTAAAATTGGACGTTGGTTTATAGCACTGTATGGTTATATGTGAAAAAACAAATAAAATGTATTATAAAAAAAAAAAACATTGCCTGTGAGCACTGTAATTTTGTCTTTTGACAATTCAGTTGTCTATTCTGGTAAGCATAGATAGGTCAGTATAGATATAATCTATTAGGGCATGTTGATTTAGCCTGTGCCACGGCGTATTATGAGGTATATCGCCTTCAACAGCTCTGTTGTCTCGGGAGGATAGATCAGCGGCAACGTGCCCGCCTTGGAAGCAAGACGACACGGAGCAACACAGGTTCGATCCCCAGGTCCACGCTTAGAAATCTCTGGGTATTAAGCGTGTTATAAATAACTTATCATATCATATCAAATCATATTGTTAAGCATCAGAAACTGTCTGTTCTCCATCAAAGATGTCTATCGGCGCAATAGGTCGATGTCGTCCTTGCAATCCTGTGTTAGACAATGCAGGTTTAAGTCACCTACTATGAAAGTTGCTGTTATTGATGGATCCGCAGCAATTATATCTAACAAGGACTCGACGTTATTGAAAAAGTTACCTGTGATGGCACAATGGTTCCAGTATGTATTTAGCATGGCAACTACTTTAGAGGCAATTAAGATTTTAGCCACCTGCATATATTTGTTCGGTTCGCCCATCCCTCTAATGTGCAGCCAGTTGAGAGCTTAACCACTATGAGAAGCCCAGCCATTGGTCTAGGTCTACCCTTGGTTTGCAGGTATCACTAGGATGGAATAGTTATCCCATACATGAGTGTTAACCAACAAAGCTTCCTGAAGTGCGATTATGTCATAATCTTGTAAGGTGTGAATATACTAATTTACGAAGTGGCTGTGACCTCTAGTGTTCCAACTGATTAACTTTAAACATTGTAAAGATTTGTCCTCCAATTGCTAGAGCTCATTTTTGAGTCACTTCTGATCGTAATGAAGAGCCAACGAGAGTTGAGTTTCATTCCTATCATATTCTGGTTTTTGAATACATGTTATTTTGAAGTTCGGAAAATCTGCAGGGTTAGTTATGGTTGGTCTAATATGATTACGCTTTTTGAATTGAGGTTCTTTCAATTCAACAGGTTCATAGGAGAGGGTGAATCCCAGATCAAAGAGGGGCCATCTGGCTTGCCATATTGCATTGAGGACTAACCATGATTTAATCCACAGCCTGGCAGCAGTAAGATTAGAATCATACATGAATTCTATCTGATATATGTCGGAGGAAGTGAGCTCCTCTGAAGAGGTGACATCACTAAACACTTTCAGAATGCATGTCCTGTGAGGATCAGAAGTAGGGAAAGGATCAGGTCTGCATTTTATGAGTAAGTTATGGAAAAAGGTATGTTCCTTAGTATGTTCACTATTTGATTTAATAAGGACAGTTGTTACATTTGTTGTCAGGTTGTTTTTATTTGTCTGCTGGCTTATCCGAGATTCCTGTACAGAATAAATGAGAGGGGGCTTTGACATAAATTGTTGCATACTGGTTGTTTTCCTGACAGGGATTGCGTTCTGAAAGTATTGATGAACAGATTTCTCAATTTCAGCTCTCCTCTGGTCTAGGGTATAAAAACCCTGATAAGAAGGTTCCGCACTTGAGAACTTAACTTGCTCATCATTAGGTTTGTTATGGGGTCCTACAATGAGGTCTCGATGGTTTGCCTTCCGGTTTTCTATTTCTTGTAACAAGTTATCCAATGGTTCTTTTGGAGTGTCACTGTCTCATATACTTTTCTTGATTCCATTTTTCCGAACAATATGTGCATATTTTTTAGTAGTCTCTGCACTAGCATTTGTGAGGCGATTTTTTGGTTTTGATAAGCTTTTTAGGAATCATTTGGACGCAGTCTGGTTATGTAATGGAACCGATTTGATGTTCTTAGTCTTTTTTGTTTGATCATGTTGAGATTGTTTAAGTCAACGATTTTTAGTAGGTTTGGAAAATATTGTAAAATGTCCTTTCTTTTTGACTGCTTTATGTCTATGTTCTTCAATAGAGTCACCAGCAATCTGTCCATCAATGAAAGGGACATTGGAGGGTGCTGTGGCTGAGACATTTGGGAGAGATGGTTGGGAAACCTTCCTGTTCCGACTCAATACTTTAGACATAGTTGGGTTTGATTGGGTGGAAGAAGTTTTTGAAGTCTCTTTATTGGATGACTCGTTTGAGATACAGACCACATAGTCATTGTGCATGAAGACTGAAGAACGTTCTTTGGGTTCACTTTTTCGCACTGGAGCTAAATCCTTGTCATCTTTAGAGCATGCAATTTGAGTGTTTTGAGCTTTTGCTAATTTTTCCAGCAGTACTGTTTGTGTATTTATTTTCATGTCCATTGACTCACAGAGTTTAATGAGGGACGATAAGGCTTAATTCAGAGCTGTTAAGGTAGATTGCAGTAAGGGATCAGTACGAGGTAGAAGAGAAGGAGGGGTAATTGAATGAGAGACATGAAAATCCAGCGGTTTTCTCAAAGGAGGTGAGGGGGTGAGATGGACAAGGCTGATGAATTATCTGTTACCGAGCCAAACATGATGGGCGAATGTGACAATAAGGAGAATTATGTTTTTTTGATTTGTGGATGACTCAAGGGTAAAGCATAGTTAGTGCTAAAAGACGGATTTGGAGTTGTGCAATCGTTGGAGTCATTCAACAAAGGGGGAACTTCAGTACTACAACCTTCTTGAAAACGATCACGTCCTTTGACCAGTGAGTCAATTTCAATCAAGTCGTTTGTGAAAACAGAAAGAGAGGGATCAGTGTACAAGTGCTGCTACTGAGGAGCCACAAACTTGAATCATCAGTACTTGGAGTCGAGTTCTCTACAATGTCGACTGGTTGTGAAAGTGTTGGATTAAGAGGCATTAATGCCATGGTTACATCACTAAGATCTTGGACAGACGAGGGACAAGTGGTCACATGCTTTCTGTTAACTGGTGAGTGGGGGTCGTTTGGCAATGAGAGTCACATGTTGTCTGTTTAAATGGGGGAGTGCAGATGGCACCAGACAATCGTGACTTAGAAAGGTCAGAAGGTAAAAAGAACGAATATCAGATGATATGGATAGTGCTTGCGCACGCGTGAGTGGAATGTTTCATTTGCCATGAACATTGGCTAAATCAGCTTTCAGCAGAGTGCATTTCAAGTGGTCCACTAATTTAAGGGTATCAACTTTAGAAGGCATATCAGACTTCAGCATATAGAAAGTTTGTCGAAAACTCAACGGCATACAATTGAGCAAGGAAAACAAAATAAACAGTTGCTGAAGCACTCACTTGCTAAAGGTTTACCGCGGGCCAAAGCTACAGCAAGATCACTATTTCGCTGTGTGCAACAAGGTAAGTAAAACACGTGAATATCACAAGACTGCAAGGTAAAAAGATTGAGCACTCAGCCACTCAGACCAAACAGCCAAAACAGCCCTTTCCAGCCCTTCTCAATGCGCGCGCTAATGCATGCACACCCTGGTAATGTAGGGATTGTGGGAAGGTGGGCATCAATGTAGTCCAATGAAATCCTTTAGAAACACGTAGTGCAGAACAGCAGAGAGTTCAGCCAAAACAGCCCTTTCCAGCCCTTCGCAATGTCACAAAACTACTGAGAAGACAATAGGGAAGGCGATGGTGGATATGAATATGGAGAAAGAAAAAGACAAGATAGTAGAAGAAAGATAACCTGAGGACAAGGATAAAGGAAGGACAAGGATAAAGGAACGTGCACTGTTCCCGACTGAGATGATAACATTCGCCAATCCATTCGACAATAACAGATACTGGGGGAAATGGGTATGGTGCAACCCAGAAGGAGACTGTAGACATATGACCTGGAGATTCAATGATCATGCAAATTACTGCAGACATCTTGGAGGAAGAACAAGAGCAAGGGTGACGAAGTATGGAGGATTGGTCGACATGTCGACCAGAGGGGGGCTGAGGAGAGGATCCCAGGAATGCGCCCCTCTGATCCCCATGAACATGACAGCCCGAACAGTCACGAACGCACCAAGTCAATCATTATTCGGACAGCTCCTAGGAGCACCAGTGACTGACATGTATGCAGAGAAGTACACTCTCAGACAGCCATTTGAACCTTATCCAGTGAATGTCTTCATGGATACCAGTGCTTCAACGGTGGTCATGTACCCAAATGCCATAATGGGTGACGTTGACTAATGCCAAGAAACCACTGTGCTGAAGTCATTAGTGATACCATGACATAGCCACGTCAGTCATGAAGTACACTCGCAACCATGCGCAGCTTTACACAAACACACTTTCGTATACATGAAGAACATGCTTACACAGTTCTGTAGATAGAGGACGGATAAATATATATACTGTCAAAGCTTTTATTATTTTTCTCATTAGCCAAGTGCAGAAACGCTGAACGGAAGGCAACAAAGAGATGCAGAGCAGGCTTGCAGATGCTTATGGCAACTAACCCTATGGAACTACAGGACTACATAAGGAGCCTGGCAGGAACAAATATGTCTAACCTATAGAAAATATAGCACTATATAAGTGTGTAGAAATCATAGTATAAGTCTAATTAAAATTAAGGCCTCACTTAAGGCCTCAAGCCGCAGGACAAGAGATGAGGGAAGCAGAACCAGGCTGCACAGATCAGGAAGGCCAGAACTACTAGCCAAGCTCAGAGACAAGCACACATTATAAACCTAAAACAATAAGGGACCATCTGCAGAAAAACAGAATAAATCCTCATAATTGTAGACCAGAAGGGCTCGATTTTGTGGTCCTCAACCACATGATGCGGCCGAGCTAGACAATGGTAATTCACTGCAGTGGGAAGACGAACAGTTCTCAGCAACCCAGACATGAAGTGTCTGGAACTAGTTAACAACGTTACAACGTGGAGAGCACTCTCACAGGCAAAAGTGGTGTTGCTACCAGATACATTGGGAACACATAGTCATTCACATCACCTTGAAGAGGTGAACAGAGGGCTGAGAATAGAACTGGGTCCCAGGCCTGAGGAGACCAGTTCTACCAATCAGAGGACAGAAACCCAGGGGTGGTTGGCCGGGGGCAAGGGCCAATGGTAATCCTGAAACTCCGCAACAATGTAATAGATTGTTTCTTGGGGAAACGGCAGGCCAGCCACCTGACATGGAAGGACCAATTGGGTAAGATCTATAAGGGTGATCTATAGCGTATACTACTCTGAACACCCAGTGAGTACGTGTGATAGGTTTTTTGGGGAGGGTCCCGGTGCTGACACCATTCTGCATCAAAAAGGGGTAACACATTTGTTGTAATGGTAACTTTGGAGATTTCGGAATGTCCTGGATGATCCCTGTCGGTTTTTGTAATAAACAACAGTTCAAACTTGCCCTTGGCGGAGTTCTCCATTTGTTCTGGGGGCAGGGGGTTGTTGGGCCCTTGTGAGCTGAACGGGTGAGCTTGTAGTAACCCCCAGACCTCTGACATACCAGACCTCACCAACAGTGGTACAAAAAGGGAAATAATTTTCCTTAACAAATAGTGGATCTATCATTTGAAACCTAAACATAGATAACCATATAACACTACCCTGAATGTTTAGAGAGAAAACTTGTTGGCCAAACATTTCTCTTTCTTGAAACTGACCTACCAGTTTCTCAAGAAACCCAGTTTAAGAAAGCAGCCTAAGGGGGGCGTGGCCTGGAGCTCCGGCGACTCGAATGCTCCTTTAAGAGGTCTCCGTGACGGGCCTGTTGCGGCTCCAAATTCGATATGATTTCAGCACGGTAAACCTGCTAAAACCCGTGCAAGGGTGTCGGAACCTCTGCAGCATACACAGGATCGAAAAGTGGGGCTAGATGTGACCGGGAAGCCTCTATTATGAGCCACGAAACCAGCAGCCCCTCTGCCGTCTTTTTCCAAAATGGCAGGCGGAGCCCGTGAATCCCATGACCTGGCAGAGCAGAGTCTCGGGGAGGAGCCCCTCGGGCTTGGGGAGCCCGAGCTGCGCTCTCAGATGGAATCGGAAGCGGCCTCATCCACCCCACGATAAGCACCACCTGGAGGCCCCCACCCACCGCCGCACAGCATACACTCTTGAGCCGCGCCGGCAGCTGTGCTCCGCTGGCCGGAGAGCCTCATCTGCAAACGCTGACTCGGGCACAACGCAGTATTCTCAGAGGAGAATCCTCCATCTTCCGAGACCCCCTAAGCATCAAGGGTCCCCTGGACATCAGGCTGGCGCTGGCAGGAGGGGAAGTCTGGCAATGAGCTCACTAAGCCAACCCTTTCCATAAGAGGACAAGACCACAGAGCAGCCAGCATAGACCCAATGGGAGGTGCCCCACAACGCCAGAGGGGCCCTCCCCCAGTATCACTCCAGCCCCGGAGTACATCACCTCCAGATTAAGGAGAGCCCTCGGGTGGCCCAGGGGATTCACTGCCGCCTACAGCAAAACAATATCTGTGGCCTCCCCAGGCTGCCTTCTGGCTCCACTCCTGGGCAAGATCGAGGCACAGCCTTCTGAGTGGCCCCACTCGACCATCAAGGAGCCTACACCCTCCAACACGACCCAGGCCTCGGCTGGCCCTGCCTGGGTTCTCCCTTTGGGTGCTAGAAGACATTAGAGGCAACGCTACTTTTCCCTTCCCGCGGCTCTTCCTTTCTGGGGCGCCCCGGCCCACTGTGCTCCCCCCCACCGCCACAGTACAACGGTGGGTGGATACAAGCTACAGAAACTCCGATCCCAGCGAACGCTATCCACAGATCTGTGACTCTTACTTCAAAATTCTTCACGCACAAAGCGTACTTACCAGCGCCACCCACCTACACCCCAGAGGGACCCCGAGACCGCCTCCCAGACACTGTATCTAGAACAATGGCAAAGCAATCAAAAGGGGGGAAGAACTCAGATATCGCCTCCATGTTCTCAACTACGGACAAGGGGAAATAACTCGACCCCCTCAAGCTCACCCCACAAAAAGCTCAAGAAGACAGAGACACACTGGCCACCAACGAGGACATACAGTCTTTAATGGCCGATATTAAGTCCAAATTCAGATCCTGCATGACAGAGCTTACCTCGAAGCTAGAACATACTGACCAAAGGGTGAATGAAACAGAACAAAGGCTGGGGGAGATCGACGACTGCTCTCAAGATCAGGCCGCCGCATTGGGGGAAGTCCAACGCTCTATAAGAACCCTACAGGACAAATGTGGAATCCTCAAGTTCAAACAAGAGGATCTGGAAAACAGGGCTCGGCGAAATAACCTCT
Organism: Ambystoma mexicanum; assembly: GCF_040938575.1. Lineage (NCBI taxonomy): Eukaryota > Metazoa > Chordata > Amphibia > Caudata > Ambystomatidae > Ambystoma > Ambystoma mexicanum. The sequence goes on along the minus strand of NC_090923.1, from coordinate 475,677,544 downwards.
GAATTCGTGAGATCCCATCCTCCGTGTTAGACAAATACCTGCACAAACCACAACTCCTCTTAGACTGTACCCATAGATTGCGTCCACAACGGGGGGTGGACTCGGTCCTCCCTCCGGACGTTATAAGAAGAGTACATTTCTTCACTACAAAGGAAGCAATTTCAGCAAGCAGCCGCTCCCGTAACAAACTTTCCTTCTAGCGGTTACTGCTCCAGATCTATTAAGATCTCTCTCTACTCACCCTCCAGAAGAAGAAATCCCTTTTTATGCAAGGGCAACAGATCCGGTACAGATGGCTATTCCCGACGGCTCTACAATTTTCATACAACGGCATGCTATGCAGAATTAGCCACCTTGAAGACGTTAGTAAAATCATGCGACCTTCCGTGCCCAACCCAGATACTTCACCAAGATCAGAGGATCCTATAGACCGGGAAATAGCCGCTCTCCCGAAGCCGAGATGAACCTCATGGTCAAAGGTCCCGCGAAGCAGCAAAAGAAAATAACAGAGCGCAGACCATATTCTGCGGAGACTTGCCCTATGCCAGCCCGTCTTTTAAGCACTGCTGCAGAAGAACCTTATCACTCTTGACCCAGTTATGTAGAACCACAACTGACGCAACGGGCCCTACCCACGGCCTATGCCCATTTCCAAGGCACACTCCACCTATGAGTCCTTGGAATTCCGTTCCTCTCGGATCTAGATGATTGGCCCCTTTGGCCAGGGGGATGGCTACACTCACAAAGTTGGCCCCCCGCCAGTTAAAGTTGCGCTCCCCCCATTGGAGGCGTGTGTTAAAACCCCAAAAGCAGGGTGACCCATGGCTAACATACCCCCAAGATGCCGGTTAACCCACCCACTTCTGACCCAATCCCCCCGAACATTGCAGCAGAGGCAGACCAAGCGCAGGAACATCAAACCCTGAAATTCCTCACCCTGAATGTTATCGGACTAAACTCTCCCGCCAAACAGATGTAGATCTTAAAAAAGCTCCAGGATTAAGACGCAGCAGTGGCTCTGATACAGGAGACCCATCTGCTATCGGAGGATTGGGGACGGCTTTGTTCCAGATTTTTCCTGCTTCAGCTTTTCGCCTCAGGGACCTCCAAGAAAAATGGCACGGCAATCCTTTTCAGAAAGGGCTTGAACCCCCAGATTCTGGATACTAAGTCGTGCCCAGAAGGCCAATTCGTGGCAGTCAAATGCCTATTGATGGGAGACCTATACACGTTTGCGTCAATATACGCCCCCAATACCGGACAATCAGCCTTTTACGACCGACTGGGCTCCGCTTTATCCCACTTTATAGAAGGCCAGGTCATAATTGGTGGAGTCTTTAACGGTGTGCCGGACCCTACGTTGGACAAATCCCATGCCCCCACTCCTAGAGATTTTACTCAGGCGCTCAGCCTCCTACGCTTGTTCAGAACGCTTGAAGTAGTAGACTTGTGGCGGGTGCTCCATCCCTTTGAGAAAGACTACTCTTTTTATTCCTATGTCCACCGAACCTTCTCAAGAATTGACCTCCTCCTGACATTCGCCCAGCTGCTCACCTATACCGAGGAGTTAACCATCAGTCATCGGATCCTATGAGACCACGCCCCAGTAACAATGGAAATCCGAGCACACGTTCCAATGCCTAATTCTCCCCCCAGATGGTCACTGTATGATTCAATCCTTAATGAAATGCCGCTTAGGGACAAGACCGCAAGGGGCGATCAAAAACTTCTTCAGAGAAAACCGGGTAGAAGACACCTCCCCCGCAAACACCCGGGACGCTCTAAAAGCGGTAATCAGGGGAGAGCTAATTGCACAAGGTGTGGCGTTCCATCGTAACAGACGCCAGGCCCGCCTAGCCCTGGAAGAGGAACTTAAAGCAGCAGAAGAGACTCACAAGAAAAAAGGTTGGTCCCCCAAGACGCAGCGAGTCATCCGCATCGCCAGGAAAAAACTGGAGGCCCATTATGACGAACACACAGCTCAACTCATGGCTCAAGCCAAACAATTTCACTATGCCAAGAACAATAAGGCAAACAAGCTGCTGGTAGCTAAACTAGCTAAAGCAAAACGCAACAACACTATTGTCGGCCTCTGAGACCCACAGGGGGCGATTCAATATGCAGAATAAAAAAAACTACAATTGGCGGTGGACCACCTGACCCAAGAAATCACGGCTCCCTCGCGGAACCAGAACAAACAAAGAGAGTACCTACGGGAGGCGGCCCTCTCCCGACTGCACGATTCAACCAGAGAAACCTTGGAGGCCCCAATCACAGGTGAGGAGGTCGAGGAAGCGATTAAGTCCCTCAAATCCCGGGCCCCGATGGTTTCTCCACGAGGTTCTACAAAATGTTTAAACCCCAGCTGGTCCCCCCTTGGTGGCACTCTTCAATTCCGTTAGAGAGACGGGGACAGTGACCCCCCTCAATGCAAGAATGCGCCATGATCCTCCTACCCAAGCCAGGGAAAGACCCGTGAGACCCAGCCTCCTACAGGCCGATAGCCCTCCTGAATATTGACACCAATATCTTTTCCAAAATCCTGGCCAACCACCTTGCACGCACCCTACCGGACATAATCCACTCTGACCAGACAGGCTTTATTCTAAACAGATTTGCAGGTGACAATGTGCACAGAGCCCTGAACCTAGTTGACTTGGCCACCCAAAACTCCCAGGGGCTGATGTTGATGGCCCTTGACGCCACCAATGCATTTGACAGGGTGGACTGGTCCTTCATGCATCTTACCCTGGAGGCCTTTGGGTTTGGCCCGGCATTCCAGGCAATGGTCCTGGCTAACTATGAAGCGCCAAAAACACTCCTCATACTCAATAGTGCATTCTCCACCCCGATCTCCCTGACCTGCGGGACCAGACAAGGCTGCCCCTATCCCCATTGCTATTCACGCTCATCATGGAACCGTTCGCCCAAAGGATTAGACAGAACAGCCACATCAAGGACCCCCAGACCACTCTGTCCCAGCATAAAATTGCCCTATATGCAGATGATGTGTTGCTCACGATCTCTGAACCCCGCTCCTCGCTACAGCATGCCCTATCCGAAATAACCAGCTACTGCGAGGTCACCGGCTTCCCCATTAACTTTAACTTGTCTGTGGGTCTGAGCATAGGTCTCTCCCCGGAGGCGCAGGAGGCCCTGATCCCGATGTGTCCATTAGTATGGAAGAGGAAGTCCATTCCCTACCTAGGGGTTCAGATTCCCGCAAACCCGAGGGACACATTTCAGGTTAACTTTCCCAAGCTCATTAAACGGGTGCGAGAAAGCTGGCCTGAGGCAGTGCTTGCGGAACAACCTGATGCTACCATCGAAACGATGTATGATATCTCGGAGGGTGGGCATGAAATATCTTGCATATATGAGCTACTGGGGACTAGGGTGGGGAAGGAGCTGCTCCAACTGAGGCGAGATTGGGAAGAGGAGGTGGGAGAACCCATGTCAGATGGGCAATGGGATAGAGTCCAAAGGTATCATAAGAAGGTGTCCCGAAATGCGAGGCGCCAGCAGATCCAATTATATATCACTCTTAGAGTATATTTTACCCCCAGCAGAATTGCCAAGTTTGGAGGCCCGAGGATACAGAAATGCCCTCGGTGCGGGAAGGAGGAAGCTGGTATGCTGCACATGTTTTGGGCTTGCCCGGAGGTGGGTAGGTTTTGGACAGAGCTGAAGATACGCTTAGCTGAAAAAGGGATTACGCTGGATGTGGAGTCAGCTTGGGCATGCATGCTTGGGGATTTTACCAGACCGCGCAACCTGAGGCTCATCAGTAAAATGAAGGACCTGGCCTACATCCTGGCCAAAAGGAGAATTGCAATGTGTTGGAAAGCAGCCCATCGGCCCAAACTTGAGATGTGGTGGGCATACCTCATGAAATGGGCAGAGGCAGAGACAGCTGTCTGGTATGAAGCAGTCAGGGGGGGGGAGAGGTGGGCCCCTTAATAGCATGGAGACAATTGGTGGCCTCAATGGCAGGCTCCTCCCAGGCTGACCATAGCGGTGACGATACGGAAGATAACGGCAATAGCTACGCCTGAAGGAAAGTGGGGCGACAATATGGATACAGGGGCCCGAGTTAAAGGGGTGGGAGGGGGGAGCACCGCAAAAAGTAAATTGTAATGTAATGTTGTGAAGCTCAGACACGGAAGTCCTCATTGTTTGTAATGTTTGAAGTGTTGTTTATAAAATAAAATATATTTTTTTAAAAAACGTTCCCAAGCTCTTCAGGGAACTGGAGGGATGACTTGAAAAGCTGGTATTCCTAAGAAATTTCTCTGATGGGATGCATAACGGCCTGTAAAATGAACCTTGTACCAAGATTCCACTATGCCTGCTTGTCTCTTCCGGTAGCAATCCCAACTCCCATCCTCAGCCATTTACAGAGGAAGATGCTCCGGTTTATCTGGAGGGGTAAAAAAACTAGAATCCCCCAAAAGACCTTACTAGGGGACGCAAGACTCTGGGGAATGGGGGTGCCCGACCTGCAGGCCTACAGGGTGGCAGCGCAACTAGCACAAATCCGTGCATGGCAAATAGCCTCTGACCGCCCTAGATGGGTGGTACTTGAACAATCACGGCTCCTGCTCCCCCTCCGATTTCTTCCGCATATCCCACCCTCCCTTAGAGAACACGGGTCTCCTGCTGGCAACCAGACACACACTGACCTCTTGGGACTGGGCACTGAGGCCTAAGGGAGTCCCGAGGGGACTGGACCCCCTATCTCCAATCTTCCACAACCCAACCTTCTCACCCGGGAGACATCTGCGAAACTTTCAGAACTGGATAGCGGGAGGCCTCGAGACTCTGGACCAACTATATGAGGGTATCCTCCCCCACACGTTTGAACAATGTAAGAAGCGGTTCCAACTCCAGGAGAGAGATAAGCTTACATACTTTCTGCTGCGCCAATGGTGCTCCCATCCGCAAACCCTTCAAGCAGCTACACGCCCCCTCACAGCCCTCGACCTAACCCTCAAGGACCTACCAACCCGGGGCAGAATGCCACTCTATATAGACGATTTTTGGGGGACTTTTTGGCCACAAAGACCCGGGCTATGGCCCAGTGGGAAGCGGACTTGGGACACCCGATGGAAGACCAAGCTTGGGCGGACATTTGGACACAGACTCATGCAGCATCCACTTGTGTCACCAATAGAGAATGGGCGTATAAAATTCTACTGCGCTCGTACTACTCCCCCCTCAGGCTCCATCACATGAATCGCTCTCTCGACCCCCTTTGCTGGAGAGGATGTTGCCGACCGGGCTCCTTTTTCCACATGTGGTGGGCATGTCCAAAGGCACAACAGTTTTGGAAATTATGCCTAGCGGCCATCGAACAGATCACCCGGATTCCGCTCGCCTTTGAGCCGGGACCCGTTCTCTTGGGGCCCCGATCCCGGGGATCTACCCACGCTCAGGAAACAAAGCCAAACTACTAACCCAATGCCTCCTGGCGGGGAAAATAGTGACCGCCCACCTCTAGAAAACCCAGGACAGCCCCTCAATGATCCAATGGTGGGGGAAACTATGGGACATTTTGATTGTGGAGAAAGTGACAGCGGCAAAGGCCGTATCCCTCCCCCGCTTTCAGAACACCTGGGCCCCCGTACTGAAATACGACCAGAGATTCCCCGCTCTGACTTACAAGCCCACTAATGCACGGCGAGTCTTGGGCCACCACAACGCCACCTGAAAGGGGATGCATAATCGAAGCAGACACAGAAAAGCACAATCTTGCGGAAAGCATACCCGTTTCAAGGGCCACAGAGGGTGGTGGGTAGGTAGATATGGAGGGGGATGAGGGTACTGTGTTACATGTTTCATTGGTTATGAGCTCTGTCACCTTGTCTTGGTTTAAAATAAACATATTTAAAAAAAAAAAGAAAGGAGCCTAAAATCAAAATATTATGTATTGCAATCTGCCTCCTCCTTTGATTCAAAGAAGCATGGAAATACATTTTGTCTGAATTTAGCCAAATGAGCAATGGGGAAGAGCAGGATGCTAACTATTGGGAGGAAACCCAAGAGTTGTTAAAATAGGCAACATCTGCTACTCCAATGAAAAATAAGATCGGTCTATGATGGACTCTAAATTAAAATTGCATATGTTATTCAATGTGGCTGACCAGGAGCAATTCCAGTGTTTTCCCTCATCCACCAAATTGTAGACTTGCTTCTCAAACACCTCTCGGCTGGGAATTGATGCCCATCGTTCACCTTTCCCCTCCTCCCCTGAAGTCGGTGGGGAGAGATGGGTGCAGTTGCTGAACCAGCTGGGCAAGGAGCTATCCAGCTGCACGGGACAGGGCCTACCTGAGAGAAGAGACGTGTGGCTTCCCTTGCTCTAAAACCTAATGATAATTCTACTACAGTTCTTTTTTACCCATATTGTCTGCAATATCTCCTTCAAGGCATCAAAAAAAAGATTGTAAGACGGAATAAGGCAGAAAGCGCCCACACTGAAAGCAGGGAAAGGCACGCCAAATTGCTATCTGACTGAAGAAGCCATGCTTTCTACCGCCCATCAGATGAGAAGCTTAGATTTTTCAGACAGCATAGTTACATTTCTGATATTTCACAACCTGATTCCGGCCACACGGACTGGTAGGAAGAAAATGAAACTCACAATTGAAAAGCTTCTCCAAGGGGGTATATGATACAAATGGACATACCCATTCTCCAAATTATACTGGGAGGTAAGGGTGTCACGTTTACGAACCTTGAAAGGCCTTATCTCTTACTTGCGTTGAGTGCTGGAATTGAAGCGATAGGGTCTTTCTGTGGGGAGGCAGGCCTGATTCACATAAATATGTCCCTTTGAATGTCAGCAAGGCCTCCTCATAAACAGATCCTAAAATGAGGGGGAAACCTTCCAGGGGAAGACAACCCCCTTGTGTACTTCCAACAGCAAGATGTAGGCAGGAGCTGCAGAAGGATGGTAAGCCTGGAATCCAAGGTAGAATCCTTTGTAAGACTTCTAGCAGTGGAATAGAAAGAGGTAACCACAGGGCTATGAACAAGTCGGGATCCAGGACAAGCAAGGGGAAGACAAGGCAGGCAACAAGATGTGAAGGAAAGGGGGAACAGGAGGAACAAGACGGACGGGACAAGAGAACTAGCGCCAGTGCAACTTGCAAAGTTGCCATGCGCCAGGTATCCGGAAACAGGAAAGAATATCTGATGGAAGTGACGTCCTCCTAGATGTAACAACACAAAACAACTAGACCCCTACACACTTTTAACAAACCCACTATAGCAGAACCACATAGTGGGTCGAAGCGCAGAACTCAGCGATTCATGACAAAGGGTAGAATGGTTTTTACACCCGAAGAAGGAGCTGAAGTACTCAACTTTAAACTACTAACGAGCTGTGATGGGACAACCAATCCAATGCTGAAGAAGAGTTGTGAGAAAGTCTCTTTATGTCATCTGAAGAGATCCAGCAAGGTGGAACAGAAAACTCTCCAAGAGGTAATCGCAGAAAGAAAACTCAATGATTTAATGAGCTCTAGTGATCTCTTGCTGGTGCAAACTCTGGAATGAAGGGTTTGTTGTCCTTACAGTCAAGAAATCTTCAATAGACATTTCTTTGTTGAGGAACTGGTTGTCAGTGTTTGTTTTCTTATGCACAGGATTTAATTGTAATCATATTGTACTTCTTTGTATTTTGTTAAAATATTTGCTTCATAGCAATCTGTATGTGGGTGTTAGGGAAATGTGGGATGGGTAAAATATTTTAATGGGAAATATTAACTGTTTGAATAAGTGACAAGATTGGGTCTGGAAGATTATTTTGGAAACACCTATAGAATTGCAGAGGAAATACCCAAGTGTAGATGAAATAGTAGAAAGGGGGGAAGGCATTTGTGAAATGGAAAGTGTAGGTTCTTTTAGAAATGCACTAGTGGATTGCAACCTCTCCATCTATTTGAACTGGCATGTAATTTGACTTTTTGATTTTTTTTACAGCACTCAGAAAATATTTATCTAAGAGGACTGATGTTTGTTTCGGTTCAAGTGCAATCAGTGTCACATAAAACTTGGACCCTGAATGTGAGACATCTCAACATACCGAATATGCGTGTCCAGGTACTCCATATTTTACACAAAGAGCAAATAGGTATGTCAGAGCTGCAAGAAACTCACCACTGGGTAGGTGACAAAGAATTCCTTTACTACATAAACTAGCCCCTTGACTGCCATTCTTCTAACAAGGGCAAAAGGGCAAGGGAGTCTTTTATTTCATAGCAAATTCCCCTTTATAGTTGAGGCATATAAACAGGATAGCGGGGGCACCTGATAGATTGGAGTCATTTGAAAGATCAGCCACATACATTGGCACCTTTGGCGCACCCAACCCAGGACAAGATCATTTCATGCTGCTAAGGGGGAAATGGATAATAGCAGGAGACATGAATTTAGTAATAGATAAGGTCTTATATAGATGATCCTAAACTAGAACTTTGGAGAGTAGCGGAGGCATCCATAAAACACATTGATAGGCTGTTTAGATGTGATCTGATGGACATCTGAGGGCAACTCATCCCCAAAATCAAGACTTCACTAATGTTTCCCCATTCATTCAGCACATTCTAGAAGTGTTCATGTATTTCTGTCAGTTAAAATTCAGAGAAATATCCTAGCCACCAATATTGTCCCAACCGCGTTCACATATCGTACTGTTATGGAAATGTCTTTGCATTTGGGAGGGAAAACTTGAACATATAGATGATTGATTTGGGAATAAAGATGTCAATGCAGAGAAGAGAAAGAACTCACAATAAGAGGGCATGTGCTCCCATTGCTGAAAATCGCTGCCCTTGAACACCTAAAATATGCCAACTACCAGTCTATCACATCCCTGCCTTTCTTGGGAAAATTCCTTGAGAAATGTGCAACTCTTCAACTTTCCGAGCACTTATCCAAGCACCTTCTATTGCAGGTATATGAAGCTTGCTTCCTTTCCAGGAGTAGCACCGGACATCCACTCTACAAGTGTTAGACAACATCATGCGCATGGATTCAGGAGGAGCATGTCATTTAGTTCTTCTTGATCTTTCAGCTGCGCTTGATATTGCCAACCATGAGGTATTGACTAACATCTTTCACATGATGGTTTTAGTCCTGTCTTGGTTTGCCTCCTTCTGCAGAACTAGATGCAGTTTCTACAAGTCAAACTCCTTGTCTGTGTGTTGTGGTGTTGCCACATGGTTCAATACTATCTCCTATATTGTTTAACATCTGCATGGAAACACTGGGTGATTTGGTGGCAGAGGTGGCCCACTAGATACACCAGTACACAGAGAGGTCTATTTTAAGGTGTCGTCCGTAGCAGACATTGTCCACCTTAGGTATTAAAGCCATCAAGCACTGGATGTCTCTATCCCTCAAACTAAACACTTTCAAGACCACATTTCATTTGGTAACTCTTCCAGTTTCTCCTCACATTGCCTAGAGTGGCTTGTTCCATTCTCTTCTTTGGGCATAGCCGCCCCGACCCAGTTAATTCTCTTGGCTTTATTCTTTATTTTAACTTTAACTTTAAATGTCTCCTGCACTTTCTGAGCATGGTGAGCTTCTTGAATCCCAGGGGGAATTGGGATTTTCGACTTGATTGCATGGGGAATCTGGGAGTGGGGGTAGAGAAAGGAGTACCGAGCTCTGGTAAGCGGAGCAGATGGGTCGATAAGGAGACACGGTCAAATGTTTTATGGTTGACAAGCTGTGTACAGGATTCAGGTTTATACATATTAATCTAATGTGTGATACAATGTACCTGAATGTAACATGAAAATTAGTAAAAAGAAGTTTATATTAACTTTAAATCTCATACCACTCATCTTTAACAATCCTCTTTTTTTCAGCTGACTTATACAAAAAAGGCAATGTTTTACTCCTCGCTCAACTTCCAGAATGCTGTCCAGTCCTTAATTCTCTTCCATTTGGATTGCGGGGAAATTTGTTTAAATGGGTCTACCTGCCTCTTGTTTGACTCCTCCAAAAGCAGCACTGCTGTCTCTGTGGCCCCAATGCCAGAAATTAAACAGAAGTTTGATCCCCTTACTCCAATGGGTGCCAGGAGTGCTGATATCCAACGATTCGATATTCCATGTTTTAAGTCCTCTCATTCTTCTTCGCCAGTTTTCTCAGCATTTGCCCCAGAGCCTAGAATCCTTCTATATAGCATATTCCTACCATTTTTGAGTTTAGGATTGCCCTTAAAACCCATAATTTCGAGAATTCTTATTCCTAATGTATTTTGTTTTGTCTTATTTTAAAGTATTCCGTGTGGTGAACCCTTGGTTTGTAATTTTTGCAATCGTCATTTTATGTATTTAAGATTGATTGATTTTGAATTTGTATAGCGCAAATCACCTAGGGGAACCAAGCGGCAAGCCACATCCAGGCGCAGATTTTATATATAATGAATACAACAAACTATGTTACTTATACTAGTGTCATGCACTAGGATTCAAGGCGTGCCCTTTATGTTTCATAAAGGGCACGCCTTGAATCCATGTACAATTAAAAATTCAAAGCTTACAATTTGGAGAATAAGAGGCATTGTTTGGTCTTCCTTTTCTTCTCCACGACAAGGGCGCATGACACTAGTATAAGTAACATAGTGTGTTGTATTCTGAATTCAAATGGAGTAAGGGAGCCAAGGTAACTCCGTTGTTACACAGTCATGCGACAGTGACTTGACAGTCAGCAAGCATTCAAGAAAGGGCGCTGAGGTCCCAACAAAATAGGCTCCTCACACACAAAAGTATATTATATATAATGAAGTAAAGCATCAATCACCACTCACATGGAGTTACTATGTTTTAAGTTGTTTTCTAAAAACTGTCAAAGATCCTATCTTCCTTAAATGGTGTGGTAGGCTGATCCATGCACGAGCGCCAGCCACCGAAAACCTTCTATCCCCCCCAGCGGACAAATCTAGAGATGTTTTAAGAACATATTTATCTGTTTGGTTATACAGTTCTGTGCTGCCTTAAATCAAGTGTTGTGCTTTAGACATTTTTTACATACAATTTAAAAAATAAGGGTTTACTTGACATATAGATGGCCTGAAGAAACAGCTCCTGTTAATCATCATTGACAAAGTAATTGAAAAGGATTGGGGGTTAGGAGGAGGAAGCCCTTCAGAATTAGTGGCGATCAGCTCAAGAAAACTATAAAAGAACCCTCTAGGCAGGCTTTTAGGAAACTCATCTATAAGGAGACAACTGAATGCAATATCTATCAAAATGGTGGAGAGGTGGTGCCTTATTTTATTTTGTGGGTATTTATAATGCGCCTACACAGCAAATGCTGTTTCAAGGTGCAACAAGACAAGGAGGGGGAACAGGGATGAAGAAGAAAAGAAAGGGTCCTATTAGGCCATGTGAAATTCGGATTGTGCAAGTGCAGTAACAAGAAGTGCCGAGTGTGGGGAGGGGTGGGAGGAGTGCCCGTTAGAGTGGAATAGACTAATGCTAGGGAGGGAAAGAAGGGGGTTCAGTAAGTGCACTACCAAGTATTTGAATTGTAAGGTAAACTATCTACATATGTAGTAATATAGATATTATTTTCAGGTGCGGGGGAGGAAAAGTAATCCTGGCACAGAATCACTATAACGTGTAAGTAGAAAGAGAAACGAGGATCCAAAGGTAGGAGCCCTCCCGTCCCCTGCACTCTTTTCAAAATCCATCAACTGATGGTTCAACAATGTAAAGAAAATTTCAGCTTAATCATTACATTATCTTTAAATTGCATGAATAATGAGAGAAATCAATTATATATTTTAGTAAGAGAAAACCAAAGAGGTTTTAATTTGTAGTAAAACATAAGTTCACACTTAGATTTTGAACCGAAAGAGAGCCAAGATAGCTGTCAACAAAATGATAAGAAAATGGTGGGCTGTGTATACAATTAAGTAATGACTGAAGCGTTTCGGGAAGAATATCCCTTCTTCTTGAGCCAAACAGGTTTTAACTGTGGAAAATAAATAAAGTATGTTAGGTTCTTACATAACATAGATAAATAGATAAACAAAAGACAATCAAACATTTTGGTCTCAAGTCACAAAGATTATAAAGGCTGCTAATATAGTGTACCCTGCTCTTAAGAACCGCCACCGCGGTCAATGTTCATCGGGATGCTCAATATACGTCCCAAGAATGGAAAACTCAAATGTAAAGTGTGCTTATAAAACAAATAGCATCCATATTTCCCAATAGGAATACCTTGAGTCTGAGGTGGATGAAAACTGTGTCATCCCCGAGACAGTTTGAAAGAGATGTGTTCCATATCTTCACACACCGGTATAAATAAAAAGCTCCAATCCTGAGTGCGGAGCTCCTAAAATACAAAATGAGAAGTATGGCAATGACCCGTGTAGTCAAAGTACCTGTAATGTGATACATAATTAGCATCTTGTGAGAAAAAACTTAATGGGTCTAGAAGCTAATCATGAGATATTACATAAAGTTATAGTAAATATGTATTCATGCCAAGGTATACGAGGTACATAGACAGAGTCAAAATGTACTTATACTCAAGATGGCTAAAAAATGACAAGAGGTGGCGGCTTACCTCCCAGGTCAGAGGATCTGGAGGTCTGAAACAGGTACATCCTACGTCCTTAACGGATGTCATGGAGTGCCAGGCACTGTAAGTACAGAGAGAGATTCGGGGTTCTGTGAAGGGAAAACATGGAGAAAATTACGAGTGAGCTGAGTTGCTGCCAAGTGAGCTCTGAAGTTAGCGATGACTCTAGAACAATGTTTCTAACCCATTCGAGAGTGTTTAAAAGCTCCTGCTTACCTCTATGATGTGAATCAGTCGATCCAAATTAGCGAGCAGAGAGGAGCTTGTCACTTCATTGTGTGAGTATCCAATGCAGCGCGGCTAGTGAACAGAAAAGAGCGTTCCTTCGCTCGCCCGGCGGTGGGTTTACACGTCTCCCTAGCAACGGTCTCTGTGTTCGGCAAGCCCTCTGTGGCTCGTTACACAGTGACTGACATAGTAAACGGACTACTTTAAGTCCTTCAAAGTGAATAGCCAAGCTAAGTGGTAGATATGTGGGCACCTTCTTAGAGTGTACATGATGCTGATTGTAGATGCAGCATCTGATTGCCAATGTGAGTCAACAATATCATCAGGCATCGATGAATGTTTTAAAAAAAGGGGGGCATGAGCCAATTATACTGTCGGGCTGTGCCGTCGAGTAGTAAACATCGGCTAGAGACTGATGAGTAATCAGACTAAACAAGTCGAAATTGGATTATTAAGTGGCACGAACATGAGCAATGCACATCGGGCACAGTGGGGATCCCCACAGCAGGGTAACAACTATATTATATGTTCACACAAAATACGATCATTGAAAAATGCAGAATAATCATAGGTACACAGTTATAGGCAGTGGGCCGGTTAACAAATCCCGGACTGTTGATGACTTAACAATTGTTCCACTGTAAGAAGTATTTTGTTACTTCAACTAAGTAGCATGAGGGACCTAGTTCTATTTATAGGAGTTAGATTAACCCCCATTGTGGAAAAGGAAAGATGAATGTGGATGGAGGATAAGAATATGTCAACTAATAAGGAATCAGATAAAACACCTCAGCGAGAACTCCTCATTCAGACCATGTGGGTTTAGTGTATCAAGTTGGTGTATCCAGAACTTTTCCCTGCAGGAGAGAATAGATTGATAGTTTCCCCCTCTATATGGTTTCTTGACTACCTCGAAAATCTGGAATTTAAACTGGGCTATTGTATGTTGATGTTCAATGAAGTGTCTTGCCAGTGGGGACTTTGTATTCTTGCATCTCATGTTTGATTTGTGTTCAGTAAGTCTTTCTTTCACTGTTCTTGTAGTCTGCCCCACATATAATTTACCACAAGGGCACTTAATTGCATAAATAGCCCCTGTTGACATGCAGGTAGCGTAATCACGTAGTTTATACTTCTTGCCAGATTGAGGATGTGTTACATTTTCGCCTTTGATTACATTGTTGCAATGGGAACATCCCAAGCACGGGAATGTGGCTTTCTTTCTAGTCTGTAAAAACTGCTGTTTCTCTTTAGGCGGTTTTTCTGCTCTCACCAATTTGTCTCGCAAGTTTTGGGCTCTTTTGAAGGCCATCATTGGAGATTTTGGGAATAATTTTGCAAGAAAAGGGTCATTTTGGAGAATTCCCCAGTGTTTTTTGATTGATCTCCCCACTTGAAAACTCTGGCGCGAGTACTTAGTAATGTAGAGTAATGGTGTTTCTTTGTTTTTGATCTTAAGTGTAAGTAGTTGTTCTTTGTTTACACTTGATGAACTCTCCATTGCTTCCTCTAGAATGGATTGTGGATAGCCTCTCTTTGAAAATGTATCCAATAATTTAATGCATTCAACATCCAGTCCCACTGGATCAGAGACGATCCTTTTCAATCTCAAGATTTGGCTGTAGGGTAGACTACCCAACATGGATTTGGGATGAAAGCTGGAAAAATGTAATAAATTGTTAACATCGGTAGGTTTGTGATAGACATTGGTTGTGATTTGGTTGTTTCTAATCTCCAAGCAAATGTCTAGGAAATGCAGAGATGGTGTTCCTACTTCCATTGTGAACTTAATGGTCTGATGTACTGAGTTCAAAAAGTTGAAAAAGGCAGTAAGTTCCTCCATGGTGCCACACCAGATACCAAAGATATCATTGATATATCGTTTCCAAATTAATATCTTGTTCGACCAGTCCGCATTTTCCAATACATATGTATGTTCGAATTTATACATAAAGCTATTAGCATAAACTGGGGCCATGGCTGACCCCATAGAGGTTCCCGTGATTCGGAGATAGTAATTTCCTTGGAATCTGAAATAGTTATTATTCAGTATCAAACTGAGAAGTTTCATAATCAGTTGGGGGTCTCCTCGCGTTACTTGTGAGTTCAACAACATCCAATCAACTGCTTGGAGGGAAAGAAGTGCAGGAAGGAGCAGGAAGTAGTGGAGATTGCGCAAGTTCTGGGGGCGAGGGGTAGAGGAGGGCCCTGTGCTAAGCAACTGCTAAGGGAGACCAGGTGGACAAGTGCCAGGGGAGTGCAGAGAGTGCAGGTGGATGAAGGTTCACATGCTAAGTGCAAGGACGGGCATGTGCAGGTTAGGGGGGTCAGGGGAGACTGAGGTGCTAGGGTAGGCTGGGCGAGGAGGGTCTGTTGCCCTGTATGAATCAGAAGGAACCAGGCTGCCAGTCGGAATGCTGCAGAGGGGGACATTAGCATGGGAGAGGGAAGGAAGAAGAGAAAAGGAGGGTATTGAGAAGCTTCCGGAACTTAAGGAGATCTGGTTTATGTCTGAGAGGGGCAGGGAGGCCATTTCAGAGGGAGGCTCCTGCAGAAGAGAGAGTTCTACCTCCCATTCTCTGCTTGGAAAGGCGTCTGATCTGCAGAGAGTTTGGAGCTAGAAGACCGAAGGGCTCTAGCAGAGAGCGATTTAGGGAGAGAGGGTTAGATGTAACGGGGTCCCAGGCCCCACAAAGCCTTGTGGATGATGCAGACGGTCTTGGACTTGATCCTTGCAGCAACCAGAGCCAGTGGAGAGATTTTACGGCTGGAGAGATTTGGTCCTTGTAGTCCTATTCTGGATTAGCTGAAGGGCCGAAGGGAGGATTTGGGCAGATTGAGGAAGAGGCTGTTGCAGTAGTCCAGCCTAGAGAGGACTAGAGCTCTGGAGACATTGAGTTTCTGCGGGAAGGTAAGGAAAGGGAGAATGTCTCTAGGGAGGTGCAGCTGGAAGTAGGCTTTCTTGGCAAGGTCTGTGATGTGAGGAGAGAAGGAGAGGAGTCAAAGATGACACCAAGGTTTTTTGCCTCACAAGAGGGTGAGGGGAGGGGGCCCATGGCAGGTGGCCAGAGGGTAGGAGGTGATTGCTTATAACTAAGCAGCTATTTATTTACCAAGGTAATAAGGCGAGAAGACTGGTAGCCTCAAGCAGAAATCCCAAGAAAATAGGTCCCCTATAAAGACCATAATTGATGGCATGTGTAAAGACAGTAATTTTGAAAACCATAAATGATGAGCCATTAAGATTTTATATCAGAATTCATAAAGTGAACACTAATAGAGAGGCGCAAACTGCTTACTTAAGGGCTGTCCTACTAACTGGTTCGACAGATGATAAAAAGTAAATATTATACTTGCACCAATAATGGTTAAAGATGTGCTAGGGAAGGCCACCAAGGGACACAGACAATGTGGCCACATAAGCTCAGAGCTCTGAAATCCTTTACCAGGCTGAACTTTTTTGGCAGGCACTCCCCTGTATATTCACCATCCCTTGATGCAGGACCTGGTCGGAGGCCCCCAGAATCACATGGCTAGCGTTGTTCCCTGCATGGCGTGGTCTGATCAGACCAAATAGATCTTGCCTTGGAAATGGATGTTCAGCCTGGGCATCTTTCCCCAGAGCTGAGCGGAGCAAGCCCTGCAATAGGTGAGCTGGGTGGCGAGAGGCCAATTCAGCCCGGTGGTGTGTGTTCACCTGAAGGGAGTATGAGGGTGCCCGTGGGCATGCTTAGACAGAGGCCTAGCCAACGTTGGAGTTCGCATCCTTTATCCCATAAGGGCATTCACAACAACTGCTGCCTTAAGGTGGTCTGTGATGTGGGACCTGAATGGTTAACCATGAGGAGGGGAGCTCATAACTTGCCTTGGAGGCTAACTGCACGAATGTCCTGACCCTATGAATTGTGGCACACAGGGAGACAGCTCTGTGTTATTGCGGATTCCACCAGATTGTCATGTAAGTTTATAACGAGAGGCGTTACCTATATGCAGACTGCCTACGTTGTGAAGACCTTGGCTAGTGGGTGATCACTACTGAATGACAGTTGTATCTTGTAAAGATCCAGTGCGTTTCTCTGGAGATGGTAGATTATTCTTTGAATTAAGAAATCCAGGAACACCACAAGTGCAGAACCAACCACAAAATGGTAGATTATCCTTTGAATTAAGAGATCCAGGAACTCCACAAGTGCAGAACCAACCACAAAAAATGGATATTAAAGGTATTCTGAATAAGATCAATCCATTGGGATCAGATGTGCATGACTCCATGTTAGAGCTTATGAGCAGAGGGGATCAAGTGAAATACCGACTGGAGGCTTTGGACGGTAACCAACTGTCAACACATGTCCTTGAACTTAACCTGGAATCCAGAATCAAGGATATATAGCAGGAAGATAAGGAACTTAGGATGAAAGTGGGCAGTATTGAGAATCACGAACAGTGGTGGCAGCATTTCACTACTTCAGGGATAAGATGGAAATATTGGCAAGAGCAAGTAAAACTGATGTATTCAAATGTGAGGGGGCCTTGTGAGAATTTTTCAAAATCTGTTGGCTGCTGCGTTGGATAAAAGGAGGTTGTGTGAAGCCCCGGATGACATCGCTGCTAGAGGATGTAATTCGTTATAGGTGGGGCTACACCTTCGTTCTGTCATTTGAACATGGTGGTGACTAGTATCGACCAACAGACGCATAATATATTGCATGGCTATTTCAGGATCTTCAGATGTCAGCCATATCAAGACACACCACGGGTGATAAAGCCAAACAAGAAATGTTTCTTAAGCCTTTGCACAAGTAGGAACAATAAAGATGAGGTTAAGCACCTGCAAATATATACAGATGAACAGCCCCTCCCCTAAATTATTCTATAAAGGGGTAGCTTGAAAACATCTTATTTTGAATATACTTCAAAAGACTGAGGATAAGATCTGATGAAGTTGGAGGGGCGAGTGGCTAGGTTCTCGTTTCTAGGACTCAGAGGGGTGGGGAGAATAAAGATTTCTGTGGTTTCACTTGGTGGAGTATGTTTAACTTACACAGTTGTTAAAGGGTGGGCAAGGGAAATTTTCCTTGGTGGTCTAGAACAATCTGAGTATCTTAACCATTGGTTAAGGAGACAGTTTTTGCTTATTATTGTTTGTGTTTTGAATGTATTTGTTATTGACTGGGACAGACGATGACTGTGTGGTTCAGACCATGATGTTAGTGTGCACAGATTTGCAATGGATGAGGGATCCTGAGTGGATATTGAGTGTAATGTGGAGAGAATAGATTTACATAATGAATCATGGATAAGCTTGCATTAAAGCCAAAGGTGGCCCCTCTCTGTAAATATCCTAAGCTCTTCCACCAAGAGATTGTCACAGGAGAACTATAGAGAAACAAATCTTGATATAGATTTAGTCACGAAACACACTTTAGAAGAGGGGAGAAATATAGGATACTAGCAGATATACCCAGCATTGCGCGGCTAAAAAGTAACCAAACTTTTCATACAGTTTTTCCACCGGTGAACAGAAATGGGATCAATAGTTATGTATACTTACTCAATGCACAGTGATAAATGTACATACTTAGGAATGATAAATATTGCCGCTGAGGCCCTCTGTATACACAATGTAGTGCGTCTTTCCAGCAGGGGTATAAACAAAAAAGATTACCTCAGCTTGCAAGGCCCTCTTACTTTGGAGTCTTGTTTGACATTGATCTGGTGTGTCTTGCTATTGTTTTGAAGCATGCCAAGCTGCATCAGCCTGTTCTATGGTTTGCCTTTGTTCTGCGATCCCCTGCTGTCTTTGTGCTGCTTGCCTGGCTTTATTCGCCTATTGTGTGGCTTGGCTCTGTTCTGGGGTTCCCAAAAGTAGATAGTCTCTTGGGTGGCTTGATTGAATTGCAGGTTTTTTGTCACTGGGGAGGTGTACTTCTTGAGTGTCATTAAGACTAACCGCCCGGATTTTCTTGTCTTCATTTTCTGATTTCTTATACTAATCTTTGGTGCATTTCTAGATTTTATTGTAGTCATTTGTTAATTTTCCTGGTTGTTTTGACCTTTTGTATTTAAATTTGTTTATTGACATTTTATAACAAAAACCAAGCTCCATTACAGCCACATGCTTTATGGCAGACATTACCGTCGCACGGAAATACACCCAACCATAAGCATAAACTAATATGAAAGTACAAAACAAACAAGCAAATATATAGGTAGAGTGAACCATGTTGAGTAGTGTTCATGGTAACACACAAGAACAATTGTAGTGCATACATCATTTTAAAACATACACATTTCAAATTAGACACTGAATGAGTCCACTAACGTTGTCCCTAGCCGGAAGCACACCCTATCCCTGTAGGCTGATGCTGTCCCTAGGCAAGGCTGGTGCGCCGCCTATGTAATAGAAAAGATAAGAGAAAACCTATCCCTATTTCTACAATGTGTCTATTATAGAATCGTAAAAAAAAGGTGAGATCTAGTCCCAACCTTTCTCGCAGACTGGACATTTCACAGGGGAATGTTTTCCTCTTGGCTAAATGCCATTTCTTTATTCACCCTCTGTGAAGTGTGTCCAAAGAGTGCGAAGGAGAAAGAGGGAATTAGTGACCCCCCATATGTTTAAAAAGAAGTTTGTCAACGAAAGAGCAATTCAAACGGTAGAGCAGTTGCTTCACTAGCTGCTTGTGACTTAGGGTTTAGTCTACCTCCAAAAGAACACCATTCATCAAATGGATATAGCCAGTACTGTTTCCAACAGACCATCGCTGCTAATAACTCGTTTTTTTACAACGTATCCCCGGTGCCATTTAGGGATATCATCAACAACACAAGGTCGACCGGTTTCGATGACACTTTCAGTGTGGTCATCTTCTACAGGAGCAATTGTTTGGGGAAGTGCAGTTAGTCACAGTGTCCATCAAACAGGATGGGGTATCCAGACCCGACCTAGGGAAAGAATTGAAACAGGTGTTCACCTAGGTGTAGCGTTTTGGACATTATTTGTTAAGCACTAGATGCTAAAGAAAATGTTTGAGGACATTTAGTCAAGTTCTATGACAGGGGCCTGTTCCCCATGCTGGGCACACCCAGAGAGGCATTCTCTGAGGGTGGTTCTCTCCCATGTGAGCCTCCCACATGCGCGCACATAAGCTCCATTAAAGATATATGTTTTTTGGCACACAGTACCGTTTTACGGAAATACACCCAACCATAAACATAAACTAATAAGAAAGTACAAAACAAACAAGCAAACACATAGGTACAGTGAACCATGTTGAGTGGTGTTTATGCCCATGAGTGTATGCACTGCATATCAGAAATAGGTGAAGGGTGAGATGGTGGTAGCAGTACGAGGAACAGACGAGGAGACCAACTGATCTCAGTTGTGAGGTTTTGCTTGAGATAAAACATTTTGATCTTTTGTTATGTTAGTTTGTTGAGCAAATAGCTATAGTCATTTGTTAAGCAAAATGAGCATCAGTTCTAACTTATTCACCAGTTGCCACTTCAACAATGTTAAATAAGCATTAGTTGTAATGTTATCCACCTCCACTGCCACTTAATCAACTTTCAAGCACACCATTGGATTCCTTGTGAGATGTTGTCCCTGTTAGAGCCCTTTGTAGCCCACTAGATAGTCCCCGCTTATTATCTATAGTGGACAGACAGACACACTTTAAAAATATATATTAGAAAATATGGCAGGGGAGTCGGGCAATCCTTTTGATCATCTGCAGATTCTAAAGTGGTGGAGTGGGAATTTTCTTTGGGACTGGGTTCTGTTTGGATGGAGTTCAGGTTAAAAGAGCTTTTGAGGGGAGGTTGTTGACCCCAGTTAGGAAGAATCGTAAATCAGTGACTTAACTTTGGATTAAGGCGCTATATAAATAACTCATCATTATTATTATCATTAATTGCTTTGTATGCTTCAACTAGCAAACAGTCAAAATGTGTTCAGAGGTTCTTTAGAGAGTGCACGGTGGTGGCGCGAGTTATGGTTGCTTAGCTTACCATAACTGGTGAATTTCTGGGGGTTTTCGGTTTTACTTCTAACAATAACGTCCCTTTAACAATTTTTTTTCACTGAATTTCATAGGTTTTTATTAGTGCAACTTAACCTTAATGTCCTCTTAACAACGGTTTTTCTGTGAATTTTATAGGTTTTTATGAGTGAAAATGTTTCATGATGTTCCATCACTGCATATAAGTTATTAATAATTCCTCTTTTAACATATATCTAAGAACTGTAAACCTCCTTTAGCAAATATATTTTTTGCAACGCATACTGATATGTGTCGTTATCAGCAGTGCATGATGGGGATGCAAGTCCTGTCTGAATTGCCTAGGGCATGAGGCTCAACCATGACCCCAGCCCCACCATACCACCCCCATTATCCACTGCACCTACTCTGCATCCTAGTTCAGTGTCCACTGTACCCTCATAATGTGACCATTGGCCAGTGCTCAAGGCTTGCAGCCATGGCCAGTCTCCACAATCCATGGGGCATGGGCTTTGGTCATGCCGCATTCCCCAATAGGCAATTCAGAGTACACATTTGTCCTTGCCGAGGGCCAGGCCCACTGCCCAGGCAGCAAATCTATATCACTATTTTGTGTGCTTACATTTTGACACCTCAACAAAAATAAAACACAAGACTGATTTGCAAAAGCATGCGTTTAGGTCCTTGCTGATGCTCCTCGCGCAGGTTTGTTGAAATCTAGTCCAGCACTTCAGGCTGTAGCTGCAAGCAGAATATTTTTTCCCATTCAAACCTAGGGCTTCGGCCATGCCGCACGCCCCAATAAACAAATCTGAGTACACATTTGTCCTTGCTCCGGGCCAGGCCAATTGCCCAGGCACCAAAGTTATATCACATTTTTTGTACTTACATTTTGACACTTTAGAAAATATAAAACACAGGACAGATTTGCAAAACCATGCTTTGAGGTCCTTGCTGATGCTCCTCACAAATGTTTGCTGCAACCCTGTCCTGCACTTCAGGCTGTAGCCACAAGCAGAATTTTTATTCCCATTCAAATCTATCCTGATTCTGAAAAACGTTACCATGTAGCAGGTCCCTGGTGGCCATGCCCACTTTAACCCCATTGCTGGTCCCTCGTGGTCAGGGCCAGTAGCCAGACAATCTGGCCACTGCCCATGGCCACAGTCTATACCTCAGTCATCAAAGGTATATCACTATTTTTTGTACCTACATTATGACACTTTTCAAAAAATAAAACACAGACACATTTGCAAAACCATGCTTTCAGGTCCTTGCCAATGTCCTTGGACGAGTTTGCTGTCAATCCGTCCATGTTTTATTTTTTGAAAAGTGTCAAAATGTATGTACAAAAAATAGTCATATAACTTAGCCCCCACTTGACAAAATCCATTCAGACTTTGCACAAAAATTCAGGTTGGATCTATAATCTTTCTGAAAACATTTGTGCAGATTCGTCAAAGAGCAACAATGATATAAGCCATTTAAAAATGTTGGGATCCCCCTCTAATTTTGCCCCCTCTTGACAAAATCCCATCAGACTTTTCAAAAACATTCAAATCTGGGTCTAAAATCTTTCTGCAAAAATGTGTGCAGATTAGTCAAACGGCACCAAATTCATTAGCCTTTCAAATATTTGGGAACCCCCCTCTAATTTTGCTCCCTGTTGGCACAACAGCACCTTACTTTGCAAGACCAATCAGGGTTAGGCCTAACATGATACTGCATAATTTCATGCAGTTTCAATGAGTGATGCCAATGTTATAAGCCTATTTTTCACCGACCCTCTAATGCAGGAATATGCATGAATGTTTCCGAACATCTGAGATGTTCGCGAACTCCAAAGAAGAAAAACACCTGAATTTTGGCTTCTTTTGGCCATACCCCATCCTCATCACCCCTCACCTCCCCAGAGATTGTTTAATTTGTTTGACAAGTGCAATGTTGTTTTTTTAATATATTACTGCAGTGTCCGGGGACTATAGGCGCTATTCGTGAATCCAACATGGCGTCAGTTTCAAATGTTTTGACACACCTCACGTTTTTAATTGACCAATCAGCTGGCACGTATGATGTCCGTGAACGACACACTGCTCTCTGATTGGTCCAGAGGGTGTTCGCGTACTCCAAATCACGAAATTAGTATGCTGACTGGACCAGATATCACTAATGCTTTTGCCCTACTTTTTGGCAATATTATTTTTAAACTACTGGATGGATTTCCACAAAATGTGTAAAAGCACGCATTCGGGACCAACCCGCCATTCCTTGCGCAAAATTGGTGCAAATCCGTCCAGCAGTTTGGACTGTAGGCGCAAGCAAACATTAGTTTCCATTGTGTCTATGAGGATCTAAGGATCTAAAAAAATGTGGGGTCTCCCCCTGGACAAAACCGCACCAAACTCCACATAATCATTCTGAGGGGTCCATATACTTTTTTTGCAAAGAAAAACACTGATGTTGCACTCCTAGAAATTAAAGGTAACAAGTAAGAATGGTAAAGATAGTTCAGGTGCAGAGGTGAGAAACCACCCTGGCACCAGGTGGAAAGTATAATATCAGCAAAAGGAAATAGCTCTTGGTAAGGACCCTCACATCCTCTGCACAACTACAAAACTGAAAACTGTCAAAACTGGTCCTGATCAAAACCAGGAATTACTTTAAACAAACAAATGTATCATCAAAACAGTAGTTCATGGGCACTTATGAATAAATTAATTAGAAGAAAATTCCTTCCAAAAAAAAAATAAATTTGAAGAAAATTCCATCAAACAAACATTTTATAATCAAAATTTAATAAACAATAGGGAGCTCAACGCATTTCGGGTAATCCCCTTAATCAGGAGTATATTAGCCATAACTATGTCTCAATTCCAAACTCAATTAATTCAAAGTAAAATTGATCTATTCAATTTTAAGATCAAACTCCCATATTGGGGATCCCTATTCACCTGGATTCCAACGGCGGACAGTTAAAGCGAGTCAGTCTGTAACTCTCTTCTGGAGGACTAATCCTCTTCAACAACTAGTGCTGTGGAGACATGAGCAATAATGTTGATCTAACTTCTGAAATATAATAGGGAGCCAAGAGTTCAAGAATAACCAAAGTATTGAAAAAGTTGAGTATTTTACCTAGAACTAAGAGACAACGGATGTTATTTCTTCAAAATATGTGTCTGTGGGGTCAAAACGACTGGTCTCTACATATAAACAAAACTAAATGTAAGTAATGGGGCCCAGGAAATTATTAACTGAGGTGAACAAATAGTATTCAATAACATAGTAAGAATATACTTTTTTTGCAAAGTTTGGTTGAGGATTCGTCGAACTGTTCCAAAGTTGTATGCTGCCCAAAACGTGCTCTATTTATGAGTTGAGCAACTTAACCATAGGTACAGGACCGCTACCGCAGGTCCTGTAAAAAAATAATATATATATACATATATATATTCAGTGAAAAAACTTTGTTAAAGGGACTTTATGGTTACAAGTAAAACCGAAAACCCCCTGAAATTCGCCAGTTATGGTAAGCTAAGCAACCATAACTCGTGCCACCACCATGCACTGCTAAGAATAACACCCATAACATCAAAGATGACATCACAAACATGATTGATGACATCACTGATGACATCACATGTGCATTTAATTTTCAAAGGAAGTCCCTACAAAGGGTTGTGAGTGTAAAGTTGGCAGAAAAGTGTCAGGGGTCATCTGGAGATGTGTGATGAACTGCATACTTGATTATGCAATGTATTGCTCCAAAGAACATTCCATTGCAGTGTTGTTTCTAGTACAGGAACCTACTCATACAGAAACATAGGCATTGGCTGCAGCATACACCATAGACATGTAATATTTCTAATTTTCCAATGTTGGATAGTAAAACGGTGAATGCTTCTGTATCACACTTTTGCATACTGTGAAACATATACTAAGTAGGTAATAATGCATCACTTACTACATACTTGTATTACTGCACACAAAACATTAAGAGACCACAATGTATACAAATATGGGGCTTATACAGGGAGAGTAAAGTAAGTAATAAGAGGCAGTATCATGAGCCACTGTGTATAACCAACATGATTATCCTTACGCATAGAAACGATTGCTGTGTTTCAGGCCTGCTTCTTCCCCTATGTATGCGCATCATAAGATGCGATTGAATTCTAAGGAAAGTACTGTAAGAACATGTGAGAATAGCAGCGTCTACAAATGTAATACCTTTTGAATTTTGAGTTTTTGACTGTCAGTGAATAAACTCACCTGGCCTAGATATGTCAGTGAACAAAAAAAGAAGGGGCTAGACATGTGATGTCATCAATTATATTTGTGATGTCATCTTTGATGTCATGGGTGTTATTCTTAGCAGTGCACGGTGGTGGCGCGAGTTATGGTTGCTTAGCTTACCATAACTGTTGAATTTCAGGGGGTTTTCAGTTTTACTTGTAACCATAACGTCCCTTTAACAAAGTTTTTCACTGAATTTGATAGGTTTTTAGTAGCGCAACTTAACCATAACGTTCCTTTAACAAAGTTTTTTTTATTTAATTTCATAGATTTTTATTACTGCAATTAACCATAACGTCCCCTTAACAAAGTTTTCTCATTGAATTTCATATGTTTTTATGAGTCCAACTTAACCATAACGTCCCTTTAACAAGGTTTTTTAGTGAATTTGATAGGTTTTTATTAGTGCAACTTAACCATAACGTCCCCTTAACATAGTTTTTCCGTTGAATTTCATAGGTTTTTATTAGTGCAACTTAACCATTATGTCTACGAACATCTGACTTCATTGCGGACCTTCCGGACAGTTCCACATGAACATACGCTGGCGCGCGGCATGATGAAGTGTCCGAGAACCCGTCCACACTTCACAATATGATCCGTGCTTCGCAGACAGTTCGGAACTGCATTTTCTACTGATCTAGGAACTTTCAACTTCAAAATTTCCCTTGCACAGCTCCAACACCTATTCCTACTCATCCATTAACAATCTAGTACACAGTACATACTTTTAGCAAAAATGCTATTTATCTTAAAATGGAATCAGCTAATGCCATCCCTCCTCCCCAAGAGACACCACAACTGCTGTATTCAAGGAGCATGAGAAACACTGCCCCCTACCTTAGAAATAACACACACGCAACATTTTCCCCTGTCCGCCTGCCCCTCTATATTAGTGTTTAGTGCCTCTTCCCTCATTTCCCTCCCCACCTTTCGTTCTAAGCTCTCCGGCCAAAAAATAAAATGCATCCAAAAACAATCAGAGAAATGTTCCTTTAGGAACCACCTTTCACAGTTAAAAAATAGAACTAAAAAAAAACGTATAGTCTCCATCTACTTTATATTTCTCAGTAAAGTACATAAACGCAATAAGATTTTTCAACATTTCCATTTACATTTTGTGTTATGCTAATGGTAATATTGTGGCGTTTATTCCCCCGTTCCAGCGAAGCAAGGGTGGATAACGAGGTCTCCTGAACATTATCCCCCCATTCTAGAACCTGTAATGGGGGATGAAGGCCATTAGCACCCTAGCTTCCCAAAGTGGTAACACCGGGTGCTAAAAAACGATTTTTCTTCCTACACCGGGACGCCTGCCGCATCCCGTGTAGGAAGGAAAATCCTTTTCCAAGATGGCCACCATGGAAAGGGAAGGTGGGGTTCCATACAGGGCCCCTCTTCCCTTTCCATGGCAGCCTGCAGAAGGCGAAAAGAGAACCCTATGACCATATTACCACAAGCACATTTTTCTTCCCTTTCAAACCTATCCCAATTTCGAATAATTTTACCACAAAGCCAGTCCCAGGTGGACATGGCCACTTTAACCCCATGTATTGTCCCTCGTAGTCATGGCCAGTAGCCTGATAGTCCTGATCATGACCTTATTCCATTACCCAGACAATCTAGCCACTGCCCATGGCCAAAGGGTACACCTCAGTCACCAAAGGTATATCACTATTTTTTGTACCTACATTATGTCAAAAAAACTAAATCCATTCAGAATTTACAAAAACATTTATATCTAGAGCTATAATCTTTTTGCAAACCTTTGTGTAGATTTGTCAAATGGCACCACATTTATAAGTCTTTACAATATTTTGGGAACCCCCTCTAATTTTGCCCCCTCTTGACAAAATCCCACCAAACTTAGCAAAAATATTTATATCTAGATCTATTATCAGTTTGCCAAAAAAAAGTGTAGATTCCTCAAATTGCACCTCATTTATAGACCGTTACATTATTTTGGGACTCCCTCTAGTTTTGCCCCCTCTTGACAGAATCCCACCAAACTTTGCAAACTCATTCAGAATCAGGTCAGCAATAAAATTTCTAAATTTCATGCAGCTTCATTAAGAGGCGTGAATGTTATAAGCCATCCAAGAACTGCGTTTCACCAACCCTGTAATGCTGAGGTGTCCACGAACTTCACAGGACTGTTCGCAAACATCAAGACTGTCTGCGGATTTTCACGGTGAAAAACACCAGTTTTTTTGCTTCTTGCAGCCATATGCCATCCCATCCTCATCACCCCTCACCTCCCCAGAGATTATTTGATAAGTTTGACAAGTGCAATGTTGTGTTTTTTAATAGGTTTTTACCGCGATGTCCAAGGACACAGGTCGTTGTCTGTGAATCAAAGATGGCGGGCATTTCCAAAAATCTGACGCACTTCACGCGTTTCACCATCCAATCAGCGGACACGTCCGATGTCCGCGGACACCACGTTGCCCTTTAAGCCAATCGGTGTCCTGTCCGCGGAGCGGACATCGATATCACTCATTTTTTCCGACCTACGTTTTGGTTGTTTACAAAAAAACTACTGGATGGATTTCCACCAAATTTACAAAAGCACACTTTCAGGACCAAGCCACCGCTCCTGTCGCAAATTTGGTGAAAATCTGTCCAGCGGTTTGGGCTGTAGGCGTGAGCAAAGTTTTTTCTCCATTCAGTCTATAGGGAAAAAATACATTTTGGGACCCACCCATAACTTTGCCCCCCCTTGACCAAACCTCACCAAACTCTGCAAAAGAATTCAGAGTGGGCCATATACTTTTTTTGCAACGTTTGGTGAGGATTCGTCTAGGGGGAGCGACGTTATAAGCCGCCCAAAAAGTGCTCTTCCTATGGGTTTAGCAACAAAAAGTGCTCTTCCTATGGGTTTAGCAACTTAACCATACTACATGGCAGCTACCGCAGGCCATGTAATGTTTCATACCTGTGCAGGAAACATGCCTATGTGCTGCTGTGGGGCTGGAAAGCATGGATGTTATTAACTCTGTTTTTATGTGTCTCATGTTTACACATGTTTGTTGAGTTATCATGTTTACGAAGCTTCCTGAGCCTGCAAAAAGTGTGTTTGTGGTCTCTGTGGCCACAGGGCATAGGCTAGGGTCTTTAAGTCCCTGGCCTATGAACAGGTTCTGGTGGGTTGCTATAGCGGGTACTTTCTAGGGGTGGCTGGGCGGTTCCTCTGCTGGGTGCCTGGCCTACAGGATGGTGAACAGGGGAACCTCAACATGAGGCCTCCAAGCCCATTTCTAACTAATTCCGGGGGGGAAACGTGGACCCCTGAATCATATCGACCATGGTCACCATAACCAAGCAGGGGATTTCACCTCATTCGTGTATAATTACAAATATATGTGTACATAAACACATCCTTTTTATACCACCTTGTCAGACCCTCTATAAAGAGCTTCCCAAGTTAGTTGTATTAGATGAAACAGGATGTACTGTACCAGTCCTGGACATTGACACATTTCTTGCTATCTATCATCTTTGATTCCTCTTTGTCCTTTACTGCCGTTTTTGGCAATTTGCTGAGCTCTGCACATTATCATCTGATTATCCTGAGACAAATCAGGCCTCCAATCTCAGAGGGTAAATTTGCCACTATAGCTCATGCCATAATAGGGGAGAAATTGAACTATCACAAAACTCTGTGTAGGGTTAACAAAGCAGTAAATTCGACGTCTCCTGCTGCCTGTTCTGTTACAAACTCTAGCATCAAACTCTTATGTCCCCGATCTTGCATAAACTGCATTGGCTTCCTATTTCTGCGCGTATTAAGTTTAAACTCCTGACTTTTATTCACAAAACACTTTATGGTACATCCCCAGAATATTTAAAAGAGAGATTTGTATGGTATGGTGTATTGTTAATAGACCACTTAGAACTTCAATGCGCTTGTCTCTGGTAGTCCCAAGGTACAGGAAAGCAGGGGCTTTTGGTCTTTCGAGTACAATTGCAGTTCTCAAACTGTGAAACAGTCTTCCACTAACATTAGAAACACAGTTTCCTCTATATGAATTTAGGATACAAGTGAAAACCTTTCTTTTCTGATTCATTCCGTTAAATTCTTCTGTCCCCGTCAGTGGCATGATAGTTGTTCAGTGCTGTGAAACCCAGTGGTAGTAGCGCCAGTCCTAATCAACATAAACATACATAAACAAATGACCAATATATACCAGTATATCAAAACAGGGTATTAAACCCGACTTCAGAGGAAACTGTCCTACCTAAATGGAATGCTAAGGTAATGTGCAAGACACCATGTGGCACAGTCAGCAACCATGCCGGTCATCAGCCTATGGGTGCTATTCATGCATCCAATTTGCAGCTTGACACGCTTCATAAAATGCTGTAACTTCAACTGTTTGGAAAAGTGCCAGTCTGACAAAGGCTTAATGGCGTGTGTTATCTTTACAGTTTATGGTCATTTCATCTAAAACCATTGCATCTAATGCCATTCCATCGAAAGTGATGCAACGTCATGGGTTAATGGTGTGGGCATATTAAAATAACATATCCACAAATAGTTATATTATAAAGTTGCCACAGAACGATAACAAATATATCCTGGAATGCATGTCTAGTTATTGAACAACCAAATGGAAGGCTTCAAGCTAACCTGAATAAAAGGAAACGGTGAACTGAAGTGTTTACATGGTAAAGACGATGGCAGTGACTAATAGGAATCAACAGCACGGCCATATTAAAATTCTATCTACAAAAGTAACTAGCACAAAGGTATCAAATAATGCAGCATGGTATGTGTATTATCATAGCCATGCAATTACTAAGTTCAGGATACCATGAATATTATGCGCAGGACACATATATTGGCCTAATAGAAAGATTCTCAAATGCTCAGTGATTGCTGCGAAGAAAAAGTAGACGGATTAAATATAGGGGATGAAAAGCATATTTTGCTAAGTCATAAGCAAAGATCAGCTTATTAATTAATGTACTCCATGAACATGGGTTGCTAAACGATGAACCCAACATTGCTCTCTGTAATGTAATTGTTGCATAATAGCATTGAGAGACTGATCAATCAATATGGTTTCAATGATCCACAATTGAAAAACATCCTCCGTGTGTCCGAATTCCACAAAGAGTGGTACTAGTGGGGAGTTCATATGTCGACATCTGATGCTTGAAAGATGTTCCAGGATTCTCTTCCTTACTGGCCGTGTTGCATGTCCCACATATCTTAGATGGCATGTCCATTCAATAAAATAAATAGCAGCCTTGCCCTGGGACATCTGTTACACTATGCAGTGCCTAGCAGCGGAAGGCTGTCTCCTTGGGGGGCTGGCCCCGCCTTCCACTCACTATGCCCGTGAGGTGCTCAACCACACACCAGAAAATATGACTGTCATCCCTGTAGCATTTAACTCAGAGGCGTCGCTAGGGGGGGGGAAGGGAGCTATAGCCCCTGGTCTTTTGGTTATAGCCCCGGATATAATCTCAGGAGCTACAGCCAAAAGGCTAGCTAGCCCCCAGTCCCTACAGTTCCGACATCAGCGTAGCCCCGGGTCTTTTCCAGACCTAGCAACACCCCTGATTTAGCTAAAAGCAGATTTCTCATGTGATCCCTCCGCGGGTCTGTACACTTCATATTTATTTTATTCTTACTGTAGTGTCAGTCTGGATATTGCACATAATAGTAAATCAGTTTCATCACTACATAGATTGATTGTTATTTAGGGTAAGTAAATCATCAAATCGAGATACATTTTCTTACAATAGTCTCCAGCCATTTTCAATTCTAGATCAGTGCCATGTTATAGTTGCTTAAAAATCTATAAACTTTTTCACAAAACCAAAAAAAAACTATTTTCCAACCAAAGACCTATTTATGCGTACAGTATCCCTCTTTATTTTTAAATGACAGAAAGCCGAGAACATGATGAAGTAAACTTAATGTAAATGCACGAAGTAATAGGCTTGTGGTACAGATAGCATTGTGTTATGTTCCACCCTGCATTCGTTTCTCGAACTTAAAGGTGTGCCGGGGCAAGAGAACTTCAGATTAAATATTTCACAGAGAAAAATATACAGACGTTTTGGAGATGCCTAATTCGTTGGGTGGTGTTTGTGCACCTTATCTCAGCCCCATGTGTCCGCCACCACAATTTGGGGCACTGGGTTGCTTCTAGAATGCCTTGCAGATAAGAGCAAAGCAGTTTATTGCGTTCACCTTGCCGTGCTCACCTAAGGCAACATGCAGAATGGAACAGATTCCATCCAAAATATGTTTTCTGCCACATAAGTAAACAGTGAGTGTGTCTTCTCAACGATGTAATATTGTACGCCCATACGTGCTGCAATGTAGGGCTGATGTGATGTCAATACCTGATTAAAAAATCCCGCCTCATCTGGAGGCGGGCAGTTGCAACACCACCATCTGTGTGTCGTGTGTGTTTAGTCCTGGGCACATTTGACCAACTACAATTTGGCAATTTGACGGTTACTTGGGATTTGTGGCCAAGACGCCACTCAATACGTTGCAGGTGCAGATTGTGTGGAGGAGAGTCTCGACACCCAGTGAGGTGCTCCCGGTATCTGCCACATCGCAGCGAGACACGGAGCGGGTGCATCTATTAATAAAATAAATTGCCCAAGCATTTGATAGCGTGGATCGAAATCTACTCTGGGCAAAACGAGCGCAATGGAAATGCCCTCAGAACATATTGGCCCCTATCATGGCCCTCTACCCTGACACCTCCATTCAGGTCAAACTGAACTTTGAGGGTCTTCTGTCCAAAGATATAAAAACCGAAAGAGGCCTCAAGCAAGGATGCCCCCTGGCTTCAGAACTCTTCAACTTGTTTATATCGGACATGAAGCATACTATACATAAGAAAACGTCCTTTGATCCAAATATAAATGATCAAACTGTAGTGCGAATGTACGCTGATGACCTGATCTTACTAGACCAGACCAAAATTGGCTTACAGCAGAAGTTAATTTTATTGTATACTTACACGCAAACAAATGGCCTTCATATCAATACGGCCAAGTCAGCAATTCTGGTTCTGGAAAACACAAAAGACAGAAGACGAAAATCGAAATTTACCTGGTTTGTTGCAGAAGCACATTAGCTTCAATCCCCGAAAGCAAGATAATCTAGGTATTACCATCAATTCGAGCCTCACAGACGCCCATCACATGGTGGCCCCGAAATCTAAAGCAAACATCTTCACTACGCAAGGTCGATTAATTCACCGTAAGTATGGCAAATTCTCCTTGGTGCCGCTACTGAACTTTTACAAGCAGAAAGTGTGCCCCATCCTAACTTACGGCACAGAGACCTCATTATGCTTACCCTGGATGCTCTGGGCAACATTAGAGGGAATCTTCTGGAAGAAGGCTTTACATCTGTGTGACAATGTGCTGGGTTGTTCATGCCTCTACATCTTTCTGTACAGTAGGGAAGCGCCATTAAAGCTTGGATATGGATGCAGGAAGTAGTTCCTGTATGGACTTTCCTCTAATGTGATCTGTATTTTGGTATCCTAGGAAACCAGGGCTGATGACGAGGAAGTGGAACCCAACGGTGACAGCTAGGCGTATTGAGAGACAGCTGATAAATACAGGGGTCTGTTGGACTAAGTTTACGCCATTGTGCAGATTTTAGTTGTTAAGGTTTTGATTTTGTTTTGGATGTCAAAGAAACGATGCCTGAAGCCGTTGAGTAAAAACAAGCGGAGCAGCGCCGTTGCGCTCTAACAGATTGTGAGGAAGATAAGGCGACCGTTGTCGCTCGTTTCGTAGCAGAGGCCGAGATGCAGCCGACACGTACCGGCACTGACGAGAGGTGAGACCTGGAGGAAGGGACCGGAGGCGGCAACCTGAACTAAGGAGAAGGAGGGAAGCGCCGCTGGAGTCGCGGGGAGAACGCGGACTCTCCGGCAGGCTTCTGTGCTGCCAAGAGGATGAACCGTGTGCAGCCCCGGGAGAAACTGTAATGAATATGTGCCCCGAATGAAAGAGAGTAGCATTAAGAAGCTCAGTACCGGAGGCTATAGAGAGTCAGCTGAATGAACTCCGGACAAAAGAGGTGCATGGGTGAAAGATCGTACTGAAGTAAAGTATGTGTTGTCTGAAGAGGCAGAGTGTGTATCAGGAGAAGGATGCTTGTTCGCAACTGCATGCTGAGCTGGGACATGGACAGAGAGTGAGAGGGGGAGTTTCCAGGAAGGGGAGCCACGCAATAAGAGGTGTCCCATATATCAAACCAGCTGAGTGGAGATAACAGCAGAAGTGACTTAAGCCAATGTTGTCAACGAAAGCGTCCTAACTCAATTGAATTCAACCTGTGCCATAAGAGGGGAAGCAAACTTCCTTAACAAGAGAGCTTAAGGCATGGAGAGTACCCAAACGAATTTTAAAGGCAGCTGAGAACCGGAAGGCCAAATGAAAGACTGAAAAGAGAAGACCCAGAAAGAGAACAGAGAAAGAAATAAAGAGAGAAGAGGGAGTGTAATAATCAAACGAACATTTTTACCCAAAGAACTTACCTGTTTGGTCTTACTTTGTTTCTTCGCTAACACAAACTCTGTCCTGAAGCCCGGCAGTGATGAAGAAGACGTATCCTTTTCTAGTTACCTAAAGAAAGAGAAAATAGTTTTGATCAATAAAAGAATTGGGCTCCCTTTTAGTCCAAACAAACTACTTATTGGCTGAGATCTCATTTTCTTTTAAAGCACAACACCTTCGAATATCACAGTTTGGTGTCAGAAGTGGGATATTGAGAACGCCATGGAGGACCTTATTAAGACCCTAAGCTAAGGTCAACAACTGTTACAACAAGCCTTGCAATTGCAGACCCAACAAGCTCAGGCCGACAGATTAGTGTTTCAGCAAGCCTTACAAATGCAACAGGCTCAATTAATCGAAATGACGAACGCCCGAAACAATCCTCAGGTCCCTACCTCAGTATTGCAAAAGTATTCAGCTGGTGAGAATCCAGGTCACTTTTTCGTGAATTTTGAAAGAGTAGCTCGTACCAGGCTGCAAACCCTGCGGGGGACACCAACTATGGGGACATGAAGAAGGTCGTGTTGGAGCGAATGGGACACAACGAGGAAACCTATCGAGTCAAGTTTAGAGAAGTCAAACTGAAGAGGGAAGAAACCCAGAGACAGCTGTTTTACAGACTAAAGGAGTTGGCGGAGAAATGGGTACAGCCTAGTACGTCCTCCACAGCTGAGATAACAGAAAAGGCGGTCTTAGAACAATTCATCGAAGCTCTCCTGGGTTCGGTACAGAGATGGGTTAAACAACATCCCAGGTTGTCATTAAGTGAGGCTGTAGAGGTGGCGTCAGCATATCAAAAAGCTGGACAAGGCAAGGTGTTGACCTATACGACGAGCTATAAACCTCCCTTGTTGATGAATAAGTCGGTGGGTCAGCCCACTCAATGCTGAGGAAAACAGAAGGAGAAAATATACGTTCCAGACCCAACAGTGAGGGTCCTATAAATTACCATCAAGCTCCTCTGTCATGATGCCTACCCCCGGGGAACCAGACCAGGTCCAGCAACCCCAGAAGCAGGCATCACGTTATTTTGAGCAAGCCCAAAAACCCCTGCTAGGGGCTGTTTGGGTGCGGTCCTGGCGCCTATGGCGCCAGGCTCATATGGAGAATCAGTCCTGGCGCCATAGGCGTCAGGCTCATTGAGTGGAACTTACCTGATGCAGACCATGCTGCAAGCTTACCTGATGCAGACCATGTTGCAGAGCTCCAAGCCAAATGAGGCTTGGAAGGGACCCAGGGACTATTTTTTACTCGGGTGGGGCTGGGGATGAATACTTACCTGGGACTACTTTGGAGGCTATTTAGACCACGCCCGAAGAGCAGCACACGCTTCGTGTTATTCTGCATCCAGGAGCGTAACGCTCACCATGTCTGCAAGCCTGCATCCAGTCTTCTGCCTCGTGTCTGCAACTCCTAGAAAAAGAAAGGAACAGAAGGAGAAAAGGTTAGAATAAGAGCAAAACCTTCGATCCTTACCTGAATTCGGGATCCACCTTCGAGCTGGAAGAAAGAAGCATTTACGCGCGCCGCCTCGCCTGCTGCAGCGCCACACTGAACTCACTGGCCTTCGCAGCATCCTCACGACCCACCGCATCCTTCTGCACGTTCCCGCCGCACTCTGGCACCTAAGGGGAACACAAGAACAGCAAAGGTGAGCCAAGGGAATAAACAGAGGCAATAGTAACTACCCCCATAGACTTACCTGATTACCGCCGGGGGTACTATTCCTCTTCACAGGTCGGCGCAGTCTCCATTGCATCCTCGCCGTACCCCGGCCCCTAAGGGGAACAAAAGGACAACAAGGTGAGACAAAGGGACAAACAAGGGGAACTCTTCTCACCGCAATACACTTACCTAATTTTACCGCCGGAGGCATTATTCCCCGAACTTCATGTTTTCTCTCCACACCTGAAAAGGGAGCAAGCAACAGGTTACATTCTGGCCTTATTTTATTGAACTGTGTAGGATAAGCCAAATCCTTACCTGAACTTCGTCAGCCACCACGAGGAACTCTTCGCTGGGGTCAAGCTGCAAACTGCAAGGAATCGGACAAGAGTGAAAGTCAGACATGTGAACTCTTACGAACTACATACTTTTCGGAGTCAATATTGTTCTGGAACTCACCAATTCCTTCGAGCCAGTGAAGCAGCTGGTTATCAACGCGCCCCTGCGCTCAATGCAGATGGAGAGCTCATCTTTTCAAACCATCAGGTGAGACTATAAGAGGGGACATCAAAGGTGATCTGTGGGGAGAACAG
The DNA here is from genome assembly GCF_040938575.1 of Ambystoma mexicanum. Classification (NCBI taxonomy): domain Eukaryota; kingdom Metazoa; phylum Chordata; class Amphibia; order Caudata; family Ambystomatidae; genus Ambystoma; species Ambystoma mexicanum. Next base: position 475,641,606 of record NC_090923.1, on the reverse strand, counting down.
CGGGGGTGAGGGGATGTACGCTCAACTCCACGGGTGGTTAATTCAGTTTCTCCATTTGCAGAAGAATATTCCTAAGGGCCAAGCAAACGAAGTTAGGTGGGCCAGTCCAGTCTGTCATCTCGGCCCTACGCATCACATTGGTGGAGACCGCAGCTGTCCAGTTCAGATCGACGCCTCTGTGGGAACCAGGTGAGCGTTACATCCTCCTGCTCTTAGAGGACCGCAGCGTTTTGACTGTGGAGATTGGGGGCATCTTGCGAGGTTCTGTCCGAAGAAATCAAAAGCTGAACCAATGGAAGTGGGAATTTTTGAATCCCCAAAGGAGAATGAGACAACGGAACAGATATCTGGGAGGCAGTCGCAATACCTATATACGTGTGAGGCAGAGGTGGATGGACAACCCACCACCGCGTTGATCGACTCAGGAAGCCTACACACAGCTGTGACATCGGAGCTGGTAGGTGAAGATTATTATTCTCCGGGGGAAATTCCTATCCGATGTGTCCATGGGGATATAAAGGTTTATCCCTCAAAGGAAGTACAAATTAAGTTGGTCGGGGAGACAGTGGGGGTGACAGCAGCAGTATTACCCCGTTTACCTAAACCACTCCTAATTGGGTCAGACATACCAAAATTCTCTGAATTAGTTCATAAAATTGAGAAGAGCTGGTTAGAAACGGCCCCTTTCCATCGAGAAGAAATACCTAGCCCGTCTCCTAAGACACAGAAAAGCACAAAGTACAAGCGGTCGCTGAAGAAAGAATGGAGAGCTAAAAACGTTTTCCCTGTAGCAGTCGATTGGAGGCTAGAGGAAGGCGGGGATAGCTTTAGGACTGCGCAAGAACTAGATCCCTTGCTGCAATATGCCAGGAATCGTGCCCTAGAAGAGACAACAGGACATGGACCACACTTCATAAAGGAGAATGGATTATACTACAAATTAAGTAAGTCCAGGAGTGGAGAAGACCTCAGACAGTTACTAATTCCCAAGAAATACTATAAGACTGTCATGGAAATTGCTCACCTTCAAGTTGGTGAAGGTCACCTGAGAACGGAGAAGACTACTAAAAAGATACTAGATAGGTTCTATTGGCCAGGAGTGTACCAGCAGGTGGTTAGGTTCTGTCAATCATGTGAGGAGTGTCAGTTGAAGAATCGAGCCAATGTGAGGAAAGCACCCCTTCAGCCTATGCCCCTGATTTTGGAACCATTTAGCAGAATAGGAATCAATATGGTGGGGCATTTAGAACCAACCAGGAGGGGTCACAAATACATTCTTGTGGTGGTGGACTATGCCATCAGATACCCCAAGGCTTTTCCCTTAAAAGCAACAAATGCCCAACAGATTTGTGACGCACTGATACCTTTTATTGGTCGAGTTGGGATACCCAGAGAGATTGTCACTGATCGTGGGTCAAATTTCATGTCCAGTGTACTCTAACAATTTTGTGAAATGCTAAAAATAGAACATTTGAAAACAGCTGTATACCACCCACAGACTGATGGATTGGTGGAACGTTACAATCAAACCATCAAGCAAATGCTGAAGAAAACAACTTCCCCAGAGAACAAAGATTGGGATAGAGTTCTACCGTGGATTTTAATGACGCTCAGGAACACTCCTCAGTCATCGACAGGGTTTTCGCCCTTTCACCTACTGTTCGGACGACCCATTCGTACTCTGTTGGACATTTTAAAAGAAAGTTGGGAGGAGCAACCAGATTGTGAGGTAACATTAACAGAGTATCCCTCTCAGTTACAGGAAAGAGTTGAAAAACTACAAAGTATTGCCAGGAACAATCTCCTGCAAGCTCAAGTAAGACAAGAAAGATACTGCAATCAGAAAGCACAGTTACGTACTTTCAAAAAAGGAGAGCAAGTGCTAGTTCTTGTTCCTACGTCAGAAAATAAAATGTTGGCAACCTGGAAAGGTCCTTATGAGATTCAAGAAGTGTTAGGTCCATTAACTTACAGAGTGAAACAGACGGGCAGTAAGGTTCCTTATCAAACATACCATGTCAATTTACTTAAAAAATGGATACCTCCAGTCCAAACCTTGGCTATGATAACTCTGGATGCGACCTCAGAAGAATATTTTCCGCAGTTAAAGGAGAAAACAGGTTTACACACATATTCTCCTACTTACCAGGGAGGACTAACTTAACTGATCATCGTATAGTCACCAAACCTGAGACAATCGTAGGATTGCGACCTTATCGGATACCTGAGTCAAAGATCAAGGCCTTCAACCAAGAGGTGCAGGAAATGCTAGATCTAGGAGTTGTTGAACCATCCCACAGTGACTGGTGTTCCCCTGTAGTCCTGGTGCTGAAGCCTGATGGTAGTGTGAGGTTCTGCATGGACTTCCGGAAGTTGAATGAAATTTCTAAGTTCGATGCGTACCCCATGCCTAGAATAAAAGATCTACTAAATAATCTAGGGAAGGCGAGATTTTTGACCACAATTGACTTAACCAAGGGATACTGGCAAATTCCATTGAGACCCTCAGATGAGGAGAAGACAGCGTTTGCCACACCTACTGGTTTGTATCAGTTTACAGTGTTGCCCTTTGGGTTACATGGGGCTCCCGCAACCTTTCAGCGACTGATGAAAAATATTATAAAGGGTCATGAACAGTATGTCGGTGCATATCTTGATGACATCATAATTTACAGCAACACCTGGTCAGAACACCTACAACATCTTTGAAAAATACTGGAAACACTGGAAGAGGCGGGATTACACATAAATCCCAAGAAAACTCATGTGGCAACCTTTCATACAAAGTATTTGGGGTACTATGTGGCTCAAGGGATCATCAGACCCCAGGGGGAGAAATCAAAGCTATCAGACAGTTGAAGTTCCCAGAAACACCAAAACAAGTAAGAGCGTTTTTGGGGTTTGTGGGATATTATAGAAGATTTATCCCACATGTTTCTACATTAGCTACTCCACTAACAGCTCTGTTAAAGAAGAGATCATCAACAAAGAAAGTTTTGAAAACCGTGGAAACATTACAGGCCTTCGATTCTCTAAAAGAGGCACTAAATGAGAGAGCTGTTTTACACTGCCCAGACTTTAGCGCTCCATTTTACCTTCACACGGATGCCTCAGACACAGGACTCGGGCGGTGCTGTTTCAGAATCAAGGAGAGGAGGAAAGATCAGTGCTATTCATCAGTCGAAAGTTATTACCTCACGAGCTGAGTTATCCAACAATCGAAAAGGAGTGTTTGGCAGTAAAGTGGGCCATTGACGCTCTAAGATATTATCTACTGGGTCGAGAGTTCACATTAATAACCGACCATGCTCCATTAGTTTGGCTTGCTCGCAACAAAGATTCAAATCAGAGAATACTCAGGTGGTTTCTTTCTCTCCAGCCCTTCTCTTTTAGAACTATACATAAACCTGGGAAGTTGTTAACCCAAGCTGATTACCTGTCTAGAGCAGAAACCCTTCCCGAACATAAGGGCTTAGTAGAGGGGGTGTGACAATGTGCTGGGTTGTTCATGCCTCTACATCTTTCTGTACAGTAGGGAAGCACCATTAAAGCTTGGATATGGATGCAGGAAGTAGTTCCTGTATGGACTTTCCTCTAATGTGATCTGTATTTTGGTATCCTAGGAAACCAGGGCTGATGACGAGGAGGTGGAACCCAACGGTTACAGCTGGGCGTATTGAGAGACATCTGATAAATACAAGGGTCTGTTGGACTAAGTTTACGCCGTTGCACAGATTTTAGTTGTTAAGGTTTTAATTTTGTTTTGGATGTCAAAGGAACGATGCCTGAAGCCGTCGAGTAAAAACAAGCGGAGCAGCGCCGTTGTGCTCTAACAGATTGCGAGGAAGATAAGGCGACCGTTGTCACTCGTTTCGTAGCAGAGGCCGAGACGCAGCCGACACATACCGGCACTGACGAGAGGTGAGACCTGGAGGGGGGACCGGAGGCGGCCATCCGAATTAAGGAGGAGGAGGGAAGCGCCGCTGGAGTCGCGGGGAGAACGCAGACTCAACGGCAGGCGTCTGTGCTGCGAAGAGGACGAGCCGTGTGCAGCCCCGGGAGAAACTGTAATGAATATGTGCCCCGAATGAAAGGAAGAGAGTCACATTAAGAAGCTCAGTACCGGAGGCTATAGAGAGTCAGTTGAATGAACTCCGGACAAAAGAGGTGCGTGGGTGAAAGATCGTACTGAAGTAAAGTACGTGTTGTCTGAAGAGGCGGAGTGCGTATCAGGAGAAGGATGCTTGTTCGCAACTGCATGCTGAGCTGGGACATGGACAGAGAGTGAGAGGGGGAGTTTCCAGGAAGGGGAGCCACGCAATAAGAGGTGTCCCATACATCAAACCAGCTGAGTGGAGATAACAGCAGAAGTGACTTAAGCCAATGTTGTCAACGAAAGCGTCCTAACTCAATTGAATTCAACCTGTGTCATAAGAGGGGAAGCAAACTTCCTTAACAAGAGAGCTTAAGGCATGGAGAGTACCCAAACGAATTTTAAAGGCAGCTGAGAACCGGAAGGCCAAATGAAAGACTGAAAAGAGAAGACCCAGAAAGAGAACAGAGAAAGAAATAAAGAGAGAAGGGAGTGTAATAATCAAACGAACATTCTTACCCAAAGAACTTGCCTGTATGGTCTTACTTTGTTTCTTCGCTGACACGAACTCTGTCCTGAAGCCCGGGAGTGATGAAGAAGACATATCCTTTTCTAGTTACCTAAAGAAAGAGAAAATAGTTTTGATCAATAAAAGAATTGGGCTCTCTTTTAGTCCAAAGTACTTATTGGCTGAGATCTCATTTTCTTTTAAAGCACAACACCTTTGAATTATCACAATCTGCACCAATGCATTCCAGTGCAACTAATAAGACATGAGCTAGGACTACGGTCCCTATACGCAACGGTAGAGTGGAACTCACTAGCACTCTATCGTAAGACACTGTTAGCAGATTCCACAAACCAATTTGACATCCTCAAAAGCTCATTAGGCACTCCCACAGATTGGGTCTTGGACCAATTGTTCAAGGGATGCTCAGATCTGCTTTTGGATGCTGGAATATTGAACGCACTTTTAATGACCAATCCTGAAGTTGCCAAAAGAAAAATCAGGTCACATGATTGGATCTTGACCCAACATGAAAAATCAAAATATAATCTATATCTGACCATATCCACAGAAATCTAAGCATCAAACAAATTACCTGGTTATTTGACTATATTTCCGAGTCCAAAACATCGGAACCTGTTCATGAGATTCAGGTTTAACCTGTTTTAACCCAAGTAAGTTCTGATATCTCGAAAGCTAATACAAGGCAGTAATGCATAATGCCGACTGTGCAATGGATCGAATGAAGCCCTCAAACATGTAGTTCTCACATGCTCCCAACTAAGAGACATAAGAACAAATTATTTGGGTAACTTCATGGAAAATTTTAGATCAATGGATGTCGATTATTGGTGGCAAGAACTATGCGAAGGGAACAACTATTGCTTAATCTTCGCTCTAACATAAATGCTGCAGGAAATATTTGAAACATCAGCATGGGCACAAAAGCTGAATATAGCTACATAAAATCTAAACTAAATCTTCTTTCAGAAACAGCACAATGACATTATGAGGCTGACACAAACCGTGATTAACATTCCATTGGACAACCTCCTCTCTTTGATTTCTTTTGTTTCCTTTTTTGTCTTAATGTTCTATTTTCTCATTCCATTTTTGTTTTTAATGTGCCTATTATGATTATATGCATTTGGCCAGGCAGGATACATTGTGCACATTGTTTGTCTAATTGTTTCATCTTTATTGCTCTGTGGCAAAGGTTTGAAATAAACCACAAGCCAAAAAAAATAGCACAGGCTGGCCATCCAAATAGGGAAGAGAAGAAGTGGGCCCCTCGCTACAGATGACCTGCTGGTGTAGGCAACGGCATTGTTGCCCATGTGCCCTGGCATGACGCAGGCTGTTCTTTGTGACTGGAGCAAACTGAAAGGGTTGCCTCGAAAAAGATTGCCTAGACTGCTAGAGCGTCCTGGTAAGCACTTGTGTCAGTGGCTCTACACAGTGAGAGTGAGAGTGCGACAAGAGATGTGAACATGTCCCAGCAGAGAGAAATAGTGGCTCAAGGAGGTGATGTCAAAGATGAGGTGCCATCATCCATGGATCGGCAGCAGCAAGGTCGTCAAGCCGGCACAGGACTAGAACAGGTACCGCAGCACTTCATAGCAATATGGTCCCGGTATTTTATGTGGCAGGGTCACCGGCTATATTGGGGCCAAGATGGCCTCTATGGTGTGAGTGTTTGGAGATGTTGTTTGGGGCTGCCAACATCTGGGATGACGACGCTAAGCGCTCCATGTTGTTCTTTTATGCCAACAGTGAAGATCATCGCCTTTTTAAAACATTGCCCCAGGGTAATGGGTCATATGCAGACGCCAAGGCAGCCTTAAACTAGTTTACACCAATGGTCTATGTGGACCATGAAAGGTTCCAGTTGAGACAGGTAAAATAGGAGCCAACAGAATCATTGGATGCATTCTATACCAGGTTGCGCCATTTGGCCTCCTCGTGTGCATTCCAGGACCAAGAGGGAAAGACTAGAGGGCAAATCATCCAAAAGAATTATTAAGTGCCACTCTTCACAACTGAGAAAACTAATTTTGAAGGAGCCTGTCCTGCATCTAGTAATTCTCGAGCTGGGGAGAGCGCAAGAACTGGCGAACACGAGGGCATCACACCTGGAAGATACAATGAAGGCTATGAAGATCGAACAGGGGCATGCGATCAAGTATATGCCCCCCAGGCTGAGCAAGGTAAGAGGGAAGGCGAAACTGTCCACCACAAGGACGTAAAGAACCAGCATAATTGTTGTGTGAGTGGCTGTCAATGGGAAGACAATGTGGACGATGCAGCAAGATGAACCAATATGTAAGCATGTGCTGGGTGACATGGCCTCCGTCTTTGTTTCAGTGCACCCCCCTCCATGCACGGAATCGTACAGCAATGTTAGAAGTGGTGTCCCAGGAAGAGACGGGAGTAAGTACATATGTCGATGGGGAAGTAGTTTTCATATCAGCAATATTGAAGGAAACGCCAGGGAAAAGAAGTCAACCGCGATGTTCAGTGCAAATACTGTTACTAAGATGCATGTACTTATTGACACTGATGCATTGGTCAAAGTCATAATGTTTGACTAATTTAGGAAACTGTCTCCCTTTGCGCCCTTAGCAACTCCAAGGATGAGGATTTTCACGCATGGTGGGATGCATCTGTTACCATTGGAAAGGGCATTCTTCAAACATGAGGTGCATAACCGCATATCTATTCCTGCCACTTTCTATGGAAGGTCAGCTGCAACTGATATCCTGTTGAGCTGTAAGTCAGCAGAAGAGGTGGGGCTGGTGCATGTTGCCTTCAATGTGTATGCACATTACCTGGATAGTCTCCTTGGGAACTTCTGTGACTTGTCCCAAGGAACTGGGTGCATACGAGGACAAGAGGTCCGTTTAAATATAGTCTGATATGATATGGCCTTTTTTTGTTTTTAAACTTTGTTTATTGAGTGCTTGACATTACAACAAGAGACAAAGTTGGCAGTAAAGAACAGTGAAGTACTTCTTACATTTACAATCAATCATCTCTTCATGACAGTGGCCTGGGCAGGATAGATGCGGGCGATGACTGGAGTCTGAACAGTACTATTTTGAACAGCTAATAGAAAGAATCAATAGCAGGCAGTTGTGACCTCTGCATCAGACTCATCGCTGTGCAGCAGCTGCAAGTAGTTACGGAAGGGAGATCAAATGTCCGCGGGCTTGCATTGAATCGGTTGCAGTGAAATCCACCGCTCCTCTTGGTCAGAGGCCCATGTAACAGCCTGCAACCATTGCTCCACAGCGGGGCAAGCGGGCCGCACCCACAACAGTAATATACTGCGTACAGCAAGGAGCATGCAGAGTCTAGCTAGCTTATGAATGATGTGGCATTTATAACGCGCCTGTAAAAAAGTGTTTTTAGGCGCGACAATACAAGGAGGGGGGAAACAAAGGGAGGACAAAATAACAAACTTACTAGGCCTTGTGTCATTCATGTCACACAAGTGCGGGGAAGAGGGAAGGGGAGAAGTGCCGGGGGGAGGGGGAAGAAGAGGGGGGAAGTGCAGTTAACTCACACGTGCAGCCAGTGGGTGGCTCAGAAGTGCAGAGAGAAGGGACTGTAGGGTTGCAGATACAGACACTTAAGTGCCGGGGAGCCCAGAGGCAGTGTGAGGGAAACTGGACATGCAGCAGCCTGGGCCCGGGTTCACAGGGTGACCAGGGCACAGAGCAGCAAGGTGCATCAGCAGGGGAGAGGAAGAGAGAAGGTGGAAGCAAAAAGGAAGTTCTTGAGTTGCTTCTGGAACCAGAGGTGTTATGCTCAAGTTTGGGAGAGGCAGGGAGGCTGTTCCAGAGGCAGGTGCCAGCCGATGACATAGATCTGCCTCCAACTCTCTGCTTGGAGAAGTGTCTGACCCTGAGAGAGTTGGAGGTGGATGAGCGGAGAGCTCGAGAAGGAAGATGTTTTGGAAGAGAAAGTTGGTGGTAGAGCGGTCCCAGGCCCCAGAAAGCCTTGTGGACAATGCAGAGGGTCTTGAAGTTGATGCTTGCAGCCATGGGGAGCCAGTGAAAAGATTTCAGAGCTGGAGAGATACGCTCCCTGGGCTTGAGGCCAAAGACAAGTCTTGCAGTCCTGCTCTGGATAAGTTGTAAAGGTCGAAGAGTAGAGGCAGGAAGATTTAGAAAGAGCCTGTTGCAATAGTCCAGCCTTGACAGGACCAGAGCTCTGGAGACAGTGAGCTGCTGGGGGAAAGTGAGAAAAGGAAGAATACCTCTGAGGAGGTGCAGCTGATAGTTTGACTTCTTAGAGATGTCAGATTTGTTAAGAGAGAAGGAGATGGTGGAGTCGAAGATGGCACCTAGCTTCTTAGCCTCATAGCAAGAAGCAAGAAGAGGGCCCAGAGTGGACAGCCAGAGAGAGAGAGTAAAGGAGGGAGCGGGTGTCCCAATGAGGAGGGTCTCAGTCTTACTGCCATTAAGGCAGAGATCATTGGTGGCACATCATTCTTGAATTGCTAACAGACAGTCTGGTATGAGAGATAAAGCAGAGGTGGCTAAGGGCAGTGGTAGAAGTGTACTGAACAAAGTAGTGGAACTGTGGTCTCGGCAGGAGAGAGGGCAGGCGGAAGCATAGTGCAACATGTGACAAGTGTTGCGGCCGGGGCATTGCACTAGTCTGAGTGACTAGTAACTAATGCTCCTATTACAACGTTACACATTCAGAGGGACATGAATGGACAAATCCTACATGGAGAATGGTGAATATTGTCATAAAAAGTAGAGGAATGGTAAACAGAAAAAAATAAGTAGTAGTGGAACACCGCTCCCGACCATACCCGCTCACTTTGATCACTGGCTAAGGGAAGCCAGAAAGATACATGAGTGTCATCCGCATAACATTGAAAATTAGAGCAGAATGTAACGATGGTGTGGGCAAGAGGTGCCAGGTATTGGTTGAAGAGCCAGGGAGAGAGGTTAGACCCCTGGGGAACACCACAAGTAGTGAGAGGGATAGAAGAGAGGAAAGACCCCAGTTGGACCTGAGAGCGTCGGTCGGTGAGAAAGGAGGTCAACTAGGCCAGGGTCTGATCATTAATACCAAGGTTGTCACGGACGCGATTGAGCAGGATGGCATGGTTGACCGTGTCAGAAGCATAGGATAGATAGAGGAGAATGAGGACAGAAGGCAGATTAGAGTAAAGATTAGAGAGCTAGTCTTCACGGGTGTTCAGGAGAGCAGTTTCCATGCTTCTGGCAGCTCTGAAGCCAAACTGGTGGCAACCAACAAATTCAGTATGTAGATTTAGCTGGGCGATGGCCAGCTTTTCCAAGAGTTTGCCCAGGAAAGGAGGGATGGAGATCTGGTGATAGTTAGCCAGAGAGGAAGGATCGGCCAAGGGCTTCTTTAGAAGCGGGTGCACAAGGGGGAGGGGAAAGTTCCAGTGACAAAGGAGTGATTGCATAAATCAGAATAGGCTGGAGCAAGGGGGTCTATGTGGTCCTTGATGGTTCTGGACGAGCAGCAGAGAACCTGGTTTGACAAGGCTTTCATTGATCGGACTTGTCTAGAAACATTGTCAGGGGTGAAGAGGGGAACGGAGGAAAAAGGAGGAGGAGAGACGGCCTCAGACAGACCTGGATTGGTAGAGGAGGAGGAAGAGGAGGTGGAGGAAGAGATGGTGGACAGGATGTACTGAATTTTAGTATTTAGTAGTGAAATGAGAGGCCAAGGCCGTACAGAGGGCTTGAGAGGGAACAGGGGAGGTAGAGACTGCAGCAGGATTGGCCAGCTCCTTGCAGATTTTGAAAAGTTCAGCCGCGTTGTTAGATGCCGCATAGATGCGGGCTTGGATGTAGCCACTCTTCTTAGAGCGGACAGAGTCTGTACTGTCTTTGAAGCAGGCGACAGGCCAGTTTGTCAGGGGGTGCACCCGATGGCCTCCACTTCCTCTCCCCCGCTCTACACTTGCATTTAAGTGTGGCGAGCTTGGACTCATACCAAGAGATGCACTTGGATTTGGGCATCAAGCGGGTCCTCATGATAGGGGCAGGCGCATCCAGATTGTTAAAGATAGAGAGATGAAGGTTAGAGAGGGCTGTGTCAGGGTATGAGTCAAGCCAAGAGGAAGAGAGACAGTAGTGGCGAAGGCCTAAACTGACACATGCTTCATGGGTCGGATGACCGAGAAGGTAGGTGGCAGTGCTGGAGTCGGCTTGACCTGCGGGGAAGAGAGATAAAGGTGGGAAGAAAGGAGAATGTGAGGGAGAGAATCACAGAGGTTGTGAAAGAGTCCTGAAGAAGGGCTGGTAGCATCCAGGTGGATGTTCAAGTCGCTGAGGAGGAGAAGTTGAGAGGTAGATGCAAGGAGTGAGGCGGAGAAAGAGGAAGAGAGCGACCTGGCCAGGGGGCCTGTAGAGAGTGGCCACAGTGAGAGAGAGCCCAGGCTAGATAGAGAGCTTGCAGACCAGGCATTCAAAGGAGGAGTACTGCTGCAGTGGAATGATAGAAGCAGGGATCCACTCTGGGAAAATCAAGGCCACACCCTTACTGGGCTGGTTGGTTCTGGGTTCAGAGAGGATCTTGTAGCCATCGGGAAGCAGATTGTCGAATTCCGTGACAGAGCTGCCTGTGAACCAAGTATCGGTGAGACCGGGTACATCCAAATCAAGCTCTTTCAGGAGACGGCAGATATCAGAGGAGTGTTTGACAGCTGAAGGAGAGTTGAGAGTAGTGATGTCAAGCAGGTTGCCACATTTGAAGGACTTCCGGGGAGGGGTACAGGCCAGAGGTACACCCTGCGGAAGTGTTGGAGGTGCCAGAGGATGGGCAGAGGAGGTAGGAAGAGAAGGCACGGTAGTCAGAGAGGTAGAAGAGAGTGCCAGAGGGGTTGCAGAGGGAGGCCACGGGGTGGCCAGAGAAGCAGCAAGTTGTGCCAAAGAGGTTGCAGAGGAAGGAGGCACTGGAGAGGGATAAGAAGGGATAGCAGGAGAGGAAAGGAAATTGATAAGGCGCGGGAAGCATCTATCAAAGAGGAGGAGATTGGCCTGAGGGCCCTGGACCAAGACTGTGCCATTTAAGTAGACATTGATGATGGTCTTAGAAGAGTGAAAGGGGACCAGGAGGGCCTCCCACAGCTGCCACCAATAATGGGAGAAGAGGAAAAAGGAGAGAGAACAGAGACCATATGGGGGGTCCATAGGCCTGGAGAGGGAACAACAAAGAATATGTCAGTAAGGGTCTGTCTGGAGGAAGCACTGGTATAGGTATCAGCGATAGGGAGGCCTGGGTTGGAGACCAGGATTTCCCTTTTTGTTTGTTTGTTTGTTTTATTGATTTATAAAGCGCACCACACCCTGGGGTATCTGGGCGCATTAAAAGACAGCTTAGTTACAGATTGTGTTCATATTGTGTACATACATGACAGATGCTAGACCTAGCGAGAGGGATAGGATACTTGATAGAAAAGCAGTTAGAAAAGATAGGTGTGACAGAGAGCACCATAGGGGTGTGTGGGGAGGAAAGAGGGAGGTAGGGAGAGGGGAAGTGACGCAGGGTGGGGGGCAGACAGGAGCGAGGCACAGGGGGCACTCAAAAGGGAGGTGGGCACAACAAAGAACAAGAACAACAGCCCTACAAATCAGATCCACTACAGAACCATCAGAAAGAAAAGAGCACAACAGGGAACCTAAAAGTAGAGAATGCAGATGTAGTACAGAACCAAGGCAAAGCACAACAGGGAACCTGGAAGTAAACAATGCAGATGCAATACAGAACCAAGAGCAAAACACAGAGGTCAGCAGGGAACCTAGAAGTGAAGAATGCAGGCAATTGCAATGTGATGCTACAAATCGTGGATAGCAACACAAGAACCGTGGAGAGCAAACACAAAGTTAATACAGTCAACAAGGCACAGAACACAACAGGAACCTAGAAGAAGAATGCAGGCAATGCAAAGTAATGCCAGAACAGTGGAGCACGAAACAGTGTCAGAATAGTACAGAATAGATCGAAGAGGGAAGGGCTGAGATGCGAGAGGAAGGGAAGGAAGGGAAACGCAGGAGGGGGGAATGGAACAGGATGCGGGGACCTACAATTAGATGGCGCGTCAGTGGGTAGAGAAGCAAGAGCACGCACGCGGCCAAGTTGTGCACGCCTAGTTGTGACCTAAGTATTTGAGCACAGCACAATACAGTACACAGATTCAACTAACCAGGTCGACCGCTGCACGCTAGGTGCTACCACGGCAGACAGCGGCAGACACCACTGGAGCTGTGCTTAGACTCTGGTCCCTGGCCGTGGTGGCTGTCACGGCAGGGGGTGCCTTGGGTGGCCGATTTAAAGGGCCCGCAAACCAATGGGAGCGCAGTGGGAGGGAGCGAGGGAGGTCGACAAACAAGGAAGCAACCGGGACAAAGGGTGGGGGGAGTAGAAACGATACAGCCCATTGCCGTACAGCATGTCTGCATTCCGTTCCAACTATGATGAGTAGAGGAAGAGAACAAACAGTTGGAGTCGGCAGACATCACCAAGCAAATCGAGGGACCCACCCTGTGAGTGTCCCCTATTGTCATTGCGATGAACCTAAAGAGCTGGGGACCATAGGAATCTGTGTGGACATTGAACAGGGTAATAGAGAGAGAGTGTCACCCGACACCGACCCTAGACAGCATTGTGGTCGATATTCATGAGGCCCGAGTGTTCTTGACCAAAGACCCACGGGCGGGAAACCACCAGATTTCCATGTACAGAGATTTGCAAGCAATAACAACGTTTTCTATGCACATGGGCCTTTTTTGTTATAAGAGGCAACGTTTTGGGATGTCTTCAGTGGCGGAAGCATTCAAGCACATGGTACAAAGAATACTGTGAAGATGGGATGATGTGATTAACGTGAGTGATTATGTTCTTATTTATGCCAAAACAGAACAAGAACACCTACAAAGGCTGAAAGCTGTATTCCTGAGGTTATGCATTCCATGAAAGCAAGTGCACATTCATGCAATGTCAAGTCCAGTTTTTTGTGTTTGTTTTTAATGAATCCTGTATGTCAGCGGATCCAATGAAGGTTGAAGCCATTAAGACATTTGCACCACTAACATCTCCATCTGAGGTACGCAGCTTTCTGGGAATGGTAAACTTCTGGAGCTGGTTCATTCACAATTTGGCTACCATCACAGAACCTCTGAGGAATCTTATCCACAGTGTTGGAGTAGAATGCGACCACTCCCACAGCATTTGCGATGGCCAATGCAGCCCTTGCAGAGCACACGAAAGTGGCATTCTTAAACCCCCATTACCAATTAGAAATGTTGGTCGAATCAAGTCCAGTGGGAATGGGGGCAGTGCTGACACAGGTGGCTGGTGAAGGTGTTTGAGGGCCCATCGTGTTGTTTGCCAGCAAGGTGCTCACAGCTACTCACAAATAGAGCGTGAGGCACTAGCCGTGCTGTGTGGCTGCCAGTATTTCTATATATATGTTTTTGGGCGGACCATCACCATGATCAAAGACCACAAACCATGGCTGCCTATACTGCATGGCTCAGCCCTGTGCCTGCCACTGAGATAAGAGAGATGGATGCTGCAACTGCAGGATTATGGAGTGACTCTATGTTTTGAGGCAGAGGCATTGAATCCTGCTCATTATCTTTCAAAGCATCCAGTGGATACAGATCCGGAAGAGGATGTCCAGACATTTGAGACGAAGGAGCTGGTTAACATGGTTACCGGGACGTGTTGCCCAACACAAAGTCTATTCAAGGGATTGCAGCAGCAACATGAAGGCATAGAGGAGTGCAGGTGGTGGGAGACCAACTACGTGGAGGACAGTTTTAGACACTGCGGTCTGACATGCACCAATGTACGCTGGATACCTAGGCATTTATGAATGGGCTCTGGAGAGTGATAGCTGAACTCTCAATGAGAACTGGAGGGGAGCTGCTACGAGACACAAAGATAGTAATTCCCCGAGGCCTGGGAGTCCTGGAAAAGGCACACACAGGTCACCAAGGAGCATGCAAGACCAAGGCATGCCTTCTGGAGAAGATTTGGTTCCCTGATCTGGAGGCACATGTTGATTTGATGATTGCGCAATACCGATGGTGCCAGGCTGCTGGGAGCCCTCCTACATCTCCACCTATACAGACAACAGAAGGAGGCGAGGAACCAAGGCAGGCCCTGACTATGGACTTCAGGACCATGCTACAGAACAGGCATTTCCTGGTGGTCCTCGAATTGTCAAGGTAGCCAGTGGTGCAATTTGTGCTCTTGACATCAGCAGTGGTGCTTCCTACAATGTGGATATCTTTGTAGCACATGGACTGCCCTGGTCGGTGAGGACGGACAATGGTCCATTGTTCCAGGAAATAGTGTTTAAGGAATTCTTAGGCGGCCTGGATGTGCAGCATAAGCGCATTAGAACATGCTGGCATTGCACCAATGTTGAAGTAGAGCGGTTTATGCGCATGCTCAACAATATGTTATGGATTACGATTGAAGAAGGCCCTGACTACTTTTATGGTGGCTCATAGGAGGATGATTCACACATCCACATGCTTTTCCCAGCAGAAGCATTGCTATAGTGCAAGGTCCGGTCAATAATTCCGTAATATATTGGACCCAAGCAGTGGGAAAGCTGGCTGTGAGATTAGTAAGAGAGAAGCAGGGAGATAACAATGACTAAGAATCCAAATCCACTTATCCGCTGCCTCCCCCGGTCGAAGAGGGGGATGCCGCATTGCTGCGGAACAGGAAGATCACCCAGAAGTTGGATCTACCGCACGAAAATGGTCACATGGACAATCACAAGGAAGAAGGTGGGAAGGTGAAGAGGTGACCCAAAACTCTACTTGGTTAAAGGTGATACCGAGGTCCATGACAGGGATCAGCAGGAGTGAGGCTGATGGCCAGCCTTATCCTCATGACAGCCGAGGTAAGGAATTCCAATTTGCGGAGGTTGTGGCTGAGAGTAATGCAGGACAAATAGGTTCAGACGAGATGTGAGGAGCAAGATAGATGCCGAGTGAGGATTTCTCCAAGAAGAGAACATAGGAGGATGACAAGGATGTATGATTTTCTGGTAGAAATTGACTAATAACAAGGGCTCAAAAGATGAGCAGTAAATCATCTTCTATTATACTGAAGTTCAGTAAATAATATTTGCATTATGTAATTTGTTACAAGGTTGGTAAGGGATGTAGAATCAGTTGCCACTATGTGCTGCAATGTTGGGTGGATGTTATAAAATAAATAATTAATAAAAGGGCGTGCCTCTTCCGGATTCGGGCAGCTGCAACACCACCCTCTGTGTGTTTGGTCTGAGGTCACACAGGGCCCACAACTCATGGCACCAGGAATATAGCATTGTTTTACATCTTGTGTGTCAGATCCTTTGCCCAGTCTTGTGCAGAGGCAGCACAAACTCCTGCCTCTCTGTTGGGTCTTGGCACCTGGGAGTGTATAAACCACAGGCATCTGTAACCCACTGGGGAAAGAGAGTTAGGGGCTGTTGGATGGATAGGTAATGACGTTGGAGGGTAACCAGAAAGAGGGTTAGGTAGAGGTCATGGATGGGTAGGGGGGATTAGGGATAACCATGCTCCTCGGCTCCGGTGCCCCTTCTCAGGTTGCTGATCTTCATCCTCTCACACCATTCATACACACCTAAGTGAGGACCCAGACCTGGGAGCCTTGCCAGTGCCTAATTTCTCTGAGGGCTCAAGACAATAACAGAGTGCCTTAATCCCTGACATTGCACCATGCCAGAATAGTGCTTCAACATTTGTATTGAGTTGTCACAAACAGTTTACACCCTCCGGTGTACTGACATCAGCATTGCATTGTATCAAACAGTTTACATCCCCCAGAGCACAAGCATTAACCATTCAGCATTTCCTCATGCTGCTTCTAAAGCGTAGTTCGTGTGTACAGGTTTGCATAAACAATAACAATATTACTCAAGTATAAACACTACTTAGCTGCGAGTCGTTTTCTTCACTGCTTGCCACTGCCTGCCACTCCAGCGTGGGTAATTCCACTAGAAATAAAATTCATCAATCAGAGTGCGCAGTGCAAACGGTCCCTAACTTCTGACAAGCGGCGCTGCCTTTTGTCACTTGTTCGTCCTGTCGGCATCTGCGCCGATGGACGTTTGGTCCCTAGTTCTTATGCAGCCAGCAAATTGTCTCAATTCGTATTCGCGTGTTATAACTCAAGTGGAGCGTGAGAGCGTGTAATCAAAGAAACGTGCACTTATCTGTGAATGGGGCGGGGGCGGCAGGGATTACAGGCGGGACATGGCCCCACAGAGGTTTGCCTGCCGGAGCTCTACTGGAACACGTCTGTTCAGCTTAAAAGCTGTACCACGAGCAAAGGCCTTACAGGCGTGGCGAGCGCATGCGCGTATGCAAGGGAGTGTCTTCGGCTGTGCTGGAATGTTTGTGCTCACCCAGGCCTTCTGGGAAATACAGTCCTGGAGTGTCCCTCTTGCTCCCTGCCGTCTTTATGCAATAAAAATAAATGAGTCTTCTGGTATAGGTGGTTGTGGGTTTCTTTCTGCCCTTACACAGTATAGCACACACAGGGGTCTAACCTCTCTCCCTGGCTGTTCAACCAATAACTGGCACTTCTTGCCCAACCCATTGCCACGCTTTGCCCCAATTTCCAGTGCTATGCGGATGACACTCAGCTCATTTTCAGGCTACCCTCAGCCACCTCTTCTCCCTCTCTCATCAATGACTGTGCGACATCCAGGAGTGGTGTGCCGCCAATGATCTCTGCCTTAATGCCAGTAAGACTGAGATTCTCCTCATCGGCACACCCGCTTCCTCCTTTCTTGTCACACTCTGGTGGGCCTCTCTTGGCCATTGCATTGCTCTCCTCTGAAAAGTGCACGGACCTACCATAAATCACCAATGCAATTATAGAGCAAATAATTCAACCCAAACACAGACACACAATAACTCACAGCCACGCACGCTTTATAAGATAATCAGCTCTTTACGGCTATTTATTCAAAGATGACAAATACATAGAAATAACTCATAGAACTAACATGGACATAGATCACAGAAAAAGTAAAGAAGTCAAAGAAAGAATACATCACCGTGAGCGTATTATCAATTCTTCATCTCGCCCATTTACAGCTGGAAGACCCCAAGGACAGCCAGGACGAGGGTGCCACAGCTCACAGGAAGGCCAGACGGAGCGTCCATTTCTGGCTGAAATCTCACCTGACCCCTCCAGGTTTCCGCCTATATAGGCACTCCAAAAAAAGGAGTTAATTCTCGAACCTTCTGGAATTGCACCTGCGCAGTTGAGGGACAGCCGTCGGTTGCCAGCTGGGTCAATCGAGAGCTCCCCCCCAAGGAATGCAGGGCCTCCCTGCTCTAAAAACATGCTCCACGGAGAACAGTTTCCCAGCATAAATGGCCTTGACTGCATACCAAGTTTGAAAAAAAACATGTTTGTCTCAGCACTGTGAATCTAACACTTCAGCAAAATGTGTGCAGCCTTTCACTGCGGAGTGAAGTAAATATCCAACATGGCTCCGAGCACTCCCAGAATGCATTGTGCTCCCACGCCATTTTGAACTAAGCATAAATTGAGCAGACCAGCCCTCTTCCTGCTCCCACCTGTCAGGCTAAAAACCTCAGGGTCATCTTCGACTCCACACTCTCCTTCTCTCCTCACATCTCTAACGTCTCTTAGAAGTCACATTACCAGCTACACCTCCTCAGAGGTATTCATCCTTTCCTTTCCTTCCCCCAGAAGCTCACTGTCTCCACAGCTCTGGTTCTCTCTAGGCTGGACTATTGCAATGTCCTCTTTCTAAATCTGCCTGCTTCTACTCTCCGCCCTCTGCAACTCATACAGAACAGGTCTGCAAGACTTGTCCTGGGCCTCAAGCCCAGGGATCGTATCTCTCCAGGACTGAAATCCCAGCCAGTGGCTCCCACTGGCTGCGAGGATTAAGTTCAAAACCCTCTGCATTGTCCACAAGGGCTTCTGGGGCCTCATTATCTTCAGCTCTCTCTCCCTAAATATCTTCACTCTCAAGCTCTTCGCTCATCAGCATCCAACTCCCTCAGGGTCAGTCGCTTCTCCAAGCAACAAGTTGGCGGTAGGTCTCTTTCTTCAGCTGAGGCCTCCCTCTGGAACAGCCTCCCAGCCTCCTTGAAACTTGAGGAGAACCATCTCTGGTTCGGGAAGCACCTCAAAACCTTTCTCTTTGCTTCTGCTTTTTCTCCTCCTCTCCCCTGCTGACTTCCTGGCTGATACTGAAACTGCACTGGTTACCTGGCCTCCCTCTGATCTCGGGCCCAGGTCCCCTCCCCCACCAGTCGCACACCTGCACTGCCCTCCTGGCAACCCCAGCACTTGGTGACTGTTTTCTGTATCCCTACAGTCCCACTAGCAACACTTGACACCTGATGTCTGCACGTACCCTTGCACTTGCCACCTGCTGGCCGTACTTTTTACTTATTGTTATTTATTCTATTACCCATAAAATACCCATGTACTACACTTTCCCCTTCCCTTGCTCCCTCCGCACTTTCCCCCTCCCCATGCACTTGCGTGATCCGAATGTCACCTGGCCTAGAAGGATCGTTGTCTGTCTTCCCCCCGTTTCTCCCTCCCTTGCCTCGTTGCACCTTGAAACACTTGTGTATAGGCATGTTATAAATGCCATACCATATCATATCATATATCATATCATATCATATAGAAACCCTGCTTAAGCTTCCAGCCACATGTTTTTTCTTGACATTGCCATACAGGTGGCTTTTTAGCATCCATTTTGGGGAGCAGCATATGCCTCCTCCTCCGAGCTGAACACATATTACACTCATACACACATCCACATGCAAACACATACACAATGCAAAAGCTGAGCGGCAAGAGCACAGTGTTTTGTGCCGCAGGCATATGTTCAATGCTCGATTCCGCTACGATAAAACCCACGCACCAGACCCTCTGTGGCAAAGCCTGCGCAGGCCAAGGGCGCAGTGTTGTGTACTGCAGGTCCGCAGAGCATGCTGCCCGATCTATGCACTACGTTCTGCACTATGTTCGATGATCGATTCTGCTACAATAAAACCCACGCACCAGACCCTCTGTGGCAAAGCCTGCACAGGCCAAGGACGTGGTGTTGTGCGCCGCAGGTCCGCAGAGCCTGCTGCCCGATCTAGGCACTACGTTCTACACTACGTTCGATTTGCAATTCCGCTACGATAAAACCCATGCACCAGACCCTCTGTGGCAAAGCCCCCACAGGCCAGGGGCACAGTGTTGTGCGCCGCAGGTCCACAGAGCACGCTGCCCAATCTAGGCACTACGTTCGACACTCGATTCTGCTATGATACAACCCACGTACCAGACCCTCTGTGGCAAAGCCCAGGATGCTATGCTAAATGTTGATATTCCTGCTATGCCAAAAGCTATCATTCCTAACGCCCAGTGTGCCATGCAAAATGCTGATGCTCCTAGTGCCCAGTGTGATTTTACAAATGCTGTTACTCATACTGCCTTATATGCTATGCAAAACGTTGATATTCCAACTGCCCAATGTGATATGCCAAATGCTGTTATACCTACAGACCAGTATGCTATGACAAATGCTGTTCCTCCTGTAGCCCAATATGCTATGCCAAATGCTGGTATTCCTACAGACCAGTGGGCTATGGCAAATGCTGTTACTACTATAATCCAATGTGCTATACCAAATGTTGTTATTCCTACCGCCCACTCTGCTAGGCCAAATGTTGTTACTCCTACAGCCCAGTGTCAAAATGTTGTTACTCCTACAGCCCAGAGGCCAATTGCCTCTGCCTCACCTACACCCACAGCCCAAGCCTTTGTACACTCCACCACACCCAACCACATGCACCAGAGTCCCACTGCCTCCTAATTATGCCCTCGTCAATGCCCACTCCCTCCCAGCCCATGCCCTGGACATAAATGACCTGCTCACCTTCCACAACTTGGATGCCCTAGCTATTTCTGAAACCTGGCTCCAGGAGGCCTCTGGCCCTGAACTATCGTTAGCCCTCCCCATTAGCTACACTATATATCGACAGGACTGCCCCAATGCCAGAGGTGAAGGGGTAGCTCTCATAGCAAATGAGACCCTTCCCTTATGCAAAATCAACTCCTCCCTAGAAGGTAATGATGAAATGTTATCTCTCAAGCTAGCCATATCTCCCACCTGCATCATCACTCACCACATCATCTAACACCCACGCCCCCCCCAATGCCCCCGGCCCCGTATCCAGCTTCCAGTAAAACCTCCTTCTTCTCCACAATGACAATCTTAAGAACTCCTCCAAAATCATCCTATTAGGCGACCTGAACCTAGGCCTCAATGACCTTGAAGACCTGCAAGCCAAACCCCTCGCCGCACCTCTAGACACCATAGGATTCACACATCACATCACTAGCCCCATACATAACAAAGGCTGTACTCTGGGCTGGATAGTGGACCTCAACTGTCAATCATCCATCACATCCAACTCCCCATGCCCATGGTAAGACCACCATACCATCCACTTCTCCATCCCTCATCCCAAAATACACAAGCCCGCTACCCACTTCCACCAGCACTAGCATGCAGCTCAAGAAAGCTGACAAAAGACTACCTCATCCCCTTCCTAGACATCCTAGCATTAAAACCACTTGCAGTCCTATACAACACCACACTGAAGCAGGCTATCAATACCATTGCCCCCCTTATTGCAAGGAAAGCGAAACCCATCAGGCACGCCAACCCTTGGTACACCCCTGAGCTACTCGAACTATGAAACAAAAAGCGGACAGCCCAGTCCGATTGGATTTAAAAAAAAACACTGACTCTGCTAAAAGGTCATTTGCCAAAGCATCTAGAGTCAACAAACAGGCAATCATGTCGGCCAAATCCATTTATCCACTTATTTCAATACTAGGATCACAAATGCCAGATCAGACATGAGGGACATTTTCTCTGCTTTCAGGAAACTTGAGACCTCAGTCCTCGCACCTCAATCTATCATCAAAGACGAAACATAGTGCACCAACATTCAAACCGCCACGAGGAGCAAAATAGACTTGCTAAATAACAAAACATGCACTAACCAAAATAGACTGGGTTCACCCCACCTCACAACAGCAGCCCCTGCCTCAAACACATCCTCCTCAAACATACCTCTGTTCTCCTTCAAGGATATCTCATAATTAGAAGTGCACTCCATTCTAAATAAATCTCAAACCCTTGAAATGCAAAGGCGATGTATGTATGCCCTGCCACAATCATTAAGGAATGTGCAGACATCCTAGGCCCCTTCCTTACGGCTTTCATCAACACCTCCTTCACCTCTGGACTGGTCCCATCATGTCTCAAAGAAGCCTGGGTACGCCCACTCCTACAGAAACCCTCTCTAGATGTCACTCGCCGTCCTGTTTGGCGTTTGTATCCGCGTTGGCGGTTACGCGCTGGTAGGACGAGCGGAGGTTCCGCTACGTGATTTTCTGTTACGCACCCTGCGGTCTAGTGGTTTTTCAACATGGCGCCGCTGGCGAGTATTTCTTTCCTTCTCTCCCAGCGATCGCCGCGTTGCAACCCCACTTCATTGCGCTAGCTCGCTTTCTTTGGGTTAACACGCTAGTTTTCCAGCCTCGACCGCTTCGGTCTCTTCTCTCTACCTTCGGTCCGCCTGTCTTGGGCTGCCTTTCCGCCTCTCTACTTCCTTACCTCCTCTCCCTACCTTCTTGTTTTGTTTCTCTCTCTCGGACTGCCGTCCTCCGCGTCCATTCCGCCCTTTCTGCCTTACCTTCGGCTGCACTTTCTATCTGCGGCCTTAGTTTACTGTTGGCTGGTTCTCCAGTGCCTTCCTTCCACTCCGGGTTCTTCTCTACGTTGGAGCTCCGTCTTCACCTGTTTTCAGCAGCTACCTGCCACAAGAACGCCATTACCACTGCTGGCTCCGGATCCCCTCCAGCCGCCACACTCCTTGAAGGGTTTTTTCTGCATTAATTGGCTTTTTCCCTTCGCTTTGTCTGGACTCGGGAAGGGGGCCCCAGGTTTGCTATACTTTAGCGTTCACTGTGGCTTCCTCTCGAGACAGATACATTCTACATAAAAAGGAGAAGGATTATCTATCTCACCGACAACTGCAACTGGAGGATTTTGAATCAGGTGAGGAGAGTGGGGAGGAACGGGAATTAGCGGAATCTTCCATTCAGGACAGATTGCAACGCCAACCAGAAGAAATGTCGGCAGAAGATCAAATGCAAGAACTATGGAAGGCTATCCAGGGATTATCCCAAGAGTTACAAAATGTGAAGGCAGAGAATGTGGTCTTGAAACAGATGATTACTGCCCGTGAACCTCAATCCCCAGAACTCCCTGTTATGGCTCTTTCGGCTGGGAAGTTCGATGGAACCCCTAAAAAAGTAAAAGAATTTTTGGAGGCCTGTTTAGTATATTTCACTTTCAGGCCCCGGCTTTTTGCTACCGACCAGACTAAGATCGGGTTCATGATATCTAACATGACCGGCAATGCCCTGGCATGGGTTACTCCACTGGTTACCGGATCTAATCCCATCCTACATGATTTTGCGGGTTTTCAGACCCTGTTGAAGCAAACCTTTGAGAGACCCGAACTGACTTACACTGCCTGCGAAGACCTGCTGGATATCCGTCAAGGGTCATCGGATGTTCTATCGTACATTTCAGAATTCAAGAGATTGGCTTCGGGTGCTGGGTGGTCTGAACAGGCACAATTTGCCATATTCCGGCGAGGCCTCAAGGAAGAAATCAAAGACGAACTCGCCAGATCTTCCAGACAACCTTCTTTTTCTGATTTACTTTCCGCAGCCTTACAGATTGAATATAGACTGCAGGAGCGACGGTCAGAACGCCGTAAACAACGAACTACTGTTCATTTTTCCGATTCCGCCCCATCCTCTATCTCCTCCTCTCCTTCCCATACCTCAGATGAACCCATGCAGATTGGATCTACAAGAGGACCTCTTTCCACTGCAGAAAGAAGAAGAAGGAAGGAAAAGGGTCTATGTGCCTATTGTGGATCGGATCAACATCTCCTGAAGGAATGTTCTGTTCTTCCTCAGAAACGTCAGGGAAACGGTTTCCCTCGGCGCCAGTAGGGACCTGGTTCCGAGGGGCTTCGGACTCATTCACCAGTCCCTATGTTTCTCTCTCAATTTCGGCTCCTTACATCCCCGAGGATTCCAGGCTTATGGTTCTACCCGTTACTATCAAGTTCAACGGCAGAGCGGTTGAGTGCCTTGCACTTCTGGACTGCGGGGCCGCCGGAAATTTTGTCGACGTCATCTGGACAAAAAGAATGGGTCTTCGCACCTTACCTCGTAAAGAAGATCAAAAAGTTGAAGGGGTCGATGGTTCTCCTCTTTCTTCAGGACCCATAACTCACACCACTGAAGATCTATCGGTGACCATATTTCAACATACCGAGACTATCCGGTTCGACATTATTCGAGCTGCCCATTTTCCGGTTATTCTTGGCATCACATGGCTCAGGAAGCATAATCCCCATGTCAATTGGGCGGATAACCAACTACAGTTTTGTTCCTCTTATTGCAAACTCAACTGTTTTTCTGACGACGGTCTTCCTCAGGTTGTTACGGGGTCTACCGCACAGCTGTCTGGGGTTCATGCTCTACCTCTGTACTGTTCCCCATACTTGGAGGTGTTTATCGAGAAAAGACCAGCGACTTTACCTCCCCATAGACCAGAAGATTGTACCATAGACTTAGAACCAAATGCATTGGTTCCCTTCTGTAGGATGTTCTCTTTAACTCAAGCAGAAAGAAAGGTTCTAAGAGATTATCTTGATGCCAATGTTCAGAATGGGCTCATTCAATCTTCCAAATCTCCTGCCGGAGCTTTCTTTGTTCTTTGTTAAAAAGAGGGACTCTACTGACTTGCGTCCTTGTATCGATTACCGGGGTCTCAACAAAGTTACCATCCGGGATCGGTATCCTATGCCTTTAATTCATGAGATCATCGAAGCTGTTCAAGGTGCACGTTGGTTCACTAAATTAGACCTCAGAAATGCTTGTCATCTGTTACGCATCGCCAAAGGAGACGAATGGAAGACCGCTTTTCGCACTCCTTTTGGCTTATTTGAGTACCGCGTCATGCCTTTTGGTTTGGTTAATGCTCCTGCTGTTTTTCAACGGTTTATGGATCGGATGTTTTCAGACTTATTGTCTGTCTCCCTGATCATATACCTGGACGACATTCTGATATTTTCCGGCACTCTAGAGGATCACAAAAATCATGTACAAAGTGTTCTGGGAAGACTTAAAGACAACCAACTTCTTGTCAAACCAGAGAAGTGTATTTTTGCGGCTACCTCAGTGCCCTATTTAGGGTATCACCTTTCTGAAAGAGGTATCGCCATGGATCCCAGCAAAGTATCAGCTATTCTGGACTGGCCTTCTCCTACTTCGATCAAGGAGGTCCAAAGGTTTCTAGGGCTCTCTAATTTCTATCGCTCATTCATCTCAAACTTTTCTGAAGTTGTTCTCCCTATTACTTCTTTACTCAAGAAGACCAACAATCCCTTTAGCTGGACTTCGGAAGCAGAACAGAGCTTTCACAATCTCAAGAACCTCTTTTGTACTGCTCCCATTTTGCGCCATCCCGACCAGAATAGACAGTTCCTCGTCGAAACTGATGCCTCGGCCATGGCCATTGGAGCGGTGCTGCTACAAGTTTTCGAGGGACGAGAGCACCCCATTTGCTACCTATCCAAGACGTTGACTCCCAGCCAACTCAACTACTCCGTACTGGAAAAAGAATTGCTGGCTATAAAACAAGCTTGTGAGACCTGGCGACATCTATTGATGGGAGCAAGGCAGACCGTTATCATCAGAACGGACCATAAGAATCTCAGAGTCCTTCAGAATATGGAATGTGTCAACTCCAGGCAGGCTCGCTGGGCATATTTCTTTGCTCAATACGATCTGCAAATTACCTACTTGCCTGGTTCAAACAATACTCTAGCGGATGCTCTCTCTCGGAAGGGTCCCATAGGCGAAGAAAAAAGACATACCCCAGAGCCGATGTTCCACAGGAATAGGATCTTAACAGTTGCTAAAACCTTTTTGGAAGAGGTTCGTGCTGGTGTTGCTTCGGAAGGGACTGTTCCACTACTCAGAGGAGAGAGATCCTACAGCAAGAAGGAGGGTCTGCTATTCCTCCACCACCGCTTATACATACCTTCCGGTCCACTACGTCTGAAGATCATAAACTGGTGTCATGATTCACTCACTGCAGGTCATCGTGGGAAGCTTAATACTACAGAATCTATCGCTCGTTCTTTTTTTTGGCCGGAACTCAAAAAGGATGTAGAGGATTACATACTCAGTTGTCCGGTTTGTGCCATGACGAAGTCCATCACTGGCAAACCCTTGGGTCTTCTCACCCAACCTGAGGTACCCTCTCGCCCTTGGGGCTTGCTTTCTACGGATTTCATTGTAGAACTTCCTGTTTCCAACTCCTGCTCATGTATTATGGTTACAGTTGACACCATGTCTAAATTGGCTCACTTTTCCCCATTGCCTGGTCTTCCCACCGCTACCGAGATGGCTGAGGTTTTCGCCCAGGATATCTTCCGTCTCCATGGTCTTCCTGACAAAATCATCTCGGATCGTGGCAGCCAATTCATTTCTAAGTTTTGGAAGGCTCTTTGTTCTCGTCTTGGTATGGAACGTGCTCTGTCGTCTGGGTTCCACCCTCAGACCAACGGTCAAACTGAGCGTCTTAACGCCACATTGGAACAGTACCTTAGGTGCTACAGCAATCGTCTTCAGGACAATTGGGTATCTTTGCTCCCTACGGCAGAGTTTACTTACAATAACTCATTTCATACAGCCATTGGACTCTCTCCTTTCTTTTGCACCTATGGAGTACACCCAAGATCTCTTCTTCCCTACATTCCGTCGCCCACCAATTCCCCGACGGCTGAAGAGGTACTGCAGTCTATTTCTGATGCACACGTCACTGCCAAAAGATGTTTGGAAAAGAGTCGTCAATACAACAAAACCCAAGCGGACAAACATCGTAGGCCTTGCCCTGAATGGAAGGAAGGGGACAAGGTCTGGTTGTCCACCAGGTTCTTGCCGCGATGGGTTCACCCTTCCAAACTCTCTCCTCGCTTTTTGGGTCCTTTTCCCATACTTTCCAAAATAAATCCTGTTTCCTTTCGACTTAAACTACCCTCTTACCTCCACCGCGTTCATCCTGTCTTCCATGCCTCTCTTCTCAAACCTTTCATTCCGGACGTCCACCAGAGAGCTGTTCCCGATCAGCCCTTTCCTCAGGTGGATTCCTCCATGGAATATGAAGTATCTACTTTACGCGACTCCCGCCACTACCGTGGTCGGTTGGAGTATTTGGTGTCCTGGAAGGGTTACCCTAGGTCGGAGGACTCGTGGGAACCAGCTTCCAACATTCATGCCCCTCGGTTGTTGACTCAATTTCATGCCCGTTTCCCCTTTAAGCCGGGGGTCCTGCGCTCTAGGAGGGGGCATACTGTCACTCGCCGTCCTGTTTGGCGTTTGTATCCGCGTTGGCGGTTACGCGCTGGTAGGACGAGCGGAGGTTCCGCTACGTGATTTTCTGTTACGCACCCTGCGGTCTAGTGGTTTTTCAACATGGCGCCGCTGGCGAGTATTTCTTTCCTTCTCTCCCAGCGATCGCCGCGTTGCAACCCCACTTCATTGCGCTAGCTCGCTTTCTTTGGGTTAACACGCTAGTTTTCCAGCCTCGACCGCTTCGGTCTCTTCTCTCTACCTTCGGTCCGCCTGTCTTGGGCTGCCTTTCCGCCTCTCTACTTCCTTACCTCCTCTCCCTACCTTCTTGTTTTGTTTCTCTCTCTCGGACTGCCGTCCTCCGCGTCCATTCCGCCCTTTCTGCCTTACCTTCGGCTGCACTTTCTATCTGCGGCCTTAGTTTACTGTTGGCTGGTTCTCCAGTGCCTTCCTTCCACTCCGGGTTCTTCTCTACGTTGGAGCTCCGTCTTCACCTGTTTTCAGCAGCTACCTGCCACAAGAACGCCATTACCACTGCTGGCTCCGGATCCCCTCCAGCCGCCACACTCCTTGAAGGGTTTTTTCTGCATTAATTGGCTTTTTCCCTTCGCTTTGTCTGGACTCGGGAAGGGGGCCCCAGGTTTGCTATACTTTAGCGTTCACTGTGGCTTCCTCTCGAGACAGATACATTCTACATAAAAAGGAGAAGGATTATCTATCTCACCGACAACTGCAACTGGAGGATTTTGAATCAGGTGAGGAGAGTGGGGAGGAACGGGAATTAGCGGAATCTTCCATTCAGGACACTAGACCCCTGAGCCCCCAACAACTACAGTCCCATCATGACAGTCCCTTTTCTCCTAAACATCCTGGACAGATCAGCATACCTTTAGATTCAACACTTCTTAGAAGAAAACCACATACTAGGCCAATGCCAATCAGGATTTCGACCCGGCCATGGCAAAGAATCAGCGCGACTAGATCTAAAAAATCAGATGGACGAAATCTGGGACAATGGCAAACCTACCCTGCACCTCCTTCTCGACTTATCTGCCGCCTTCGACCTAGTGGACCATAAAATACTCTGCCACCACCTTACCACATCAGCCCACTTCTCGCATGAGGCAATAACCCTGATCGCCTCATTCCTAGAGGGTAGAAACATGAGAGTGTTTGCTGAAAACGCGAGCACTCCCCT
Source organism: Ambystoma mexicanum (assembly GCF_040938575.1). NCBI lineage: Eukaryota > Metazoa > Chordata > Amphibia > Caudata > Ambystomatidae > Ambystoma > Ambystoma mexicanum. Next base: position 475,613,268 of record NC_090923.1, on the reverse strand, counting down.
CCGCTTTAATTCTATGCGGAGTCCCACAGGACTCCTGCATCTCTCCCACATTATACAACATCTTCACCAGACAACTCTTTAATATCCTGGACTTCAGCTGTACAACCTGTACCAAATATGCAGTTGACACCCAATCCTCCTCCCCTAACAGGTATCTATGAAGAAAACTCCAAGGCACTGAACACAGCCTACTCCATCAACCAGACCTGAATGGCGGCAAACGGCCTATGCCTCAACGGGGACAAGACCGAAATCCTGGTAATAGGGCCTCCGGCGACACTAAAAAAACTCACCAACCAATACTCCACATTCCTGATCGAGAACATACACATCCCGGTCTCTCCCGCTGTTAAGACTCTAGAAGTATACCTAGACGCCACCATCTCTATGTCCCGACAAGTCAGTGCCATCGTCTCATCTGCGGAATACTCCACCAAACTATTGAACGCAGCAAAACCGTTCCTCTCCACAACAAGTTACCTCACCACAGATGGAGCTGTCATATGCTCTAGGCCAGATAACTGCAATGCCCTATTCACTAGCACCTCCTCTAAAAACCTCCAAAAATTCCAAGTCATCCAAAATAATGCACACTGTGCAGCGCAGCATCCCTAAAAGGGAACACATCACGACAGCAAGAAGAGAAGTCCACTGGCTACCCATTAGAGAAAGAGTACTGTTCAAAACACACGCACCAAAGCAGGTGGAGCTAGCTTCCCTTTTATAGCGGCCAAACATTGGAATACACTGCCCCCATTGCTCATAGCTGAATCCTCCCATGGAGCCTTCTGAAAAGCACTCAAAACATGGCTGTTCAAATAAGACCAATATGTATTGTGTACTATCTCATGCCAACGTTAACTGCATGCTTATGTCTTGTATCATATGCCTACGATTTCTGTATTTGCCATGGATCTTATGCCTAAGATTCCTGTAACATGGCTACAATGCTCCAGGGCTGCTGCACGCTTTATAAATGAATAAAATAAATAAAATACATTGTTCACACAAATGTGTGGAGAGATTATGAAAAGCAAAGGGAACCAGCAAGCACAGATAGGCTGAGCTGCGGTCAAAAGATGGATAACTGTGCGACCTCAGCTTTGAAAGTGACACGGGCACGTGACATGGTACAGTATCCCTGATTGGGAAAAATAGAATTAAAAAGCCCCTATTGGATTATATCCAAAAAATAGAGCAATAAATCAGATTTAGTATGCATCGTATTCCTGCCTCAGCATTGAAATGGTTCCATGTAATAATGTCCCAGCAAAAATGATTCCTGACAAAATGTCGCCGTTTTTTGCAGAGACATTATTACATTGAACATGCGGGGGACACCCACGCAAACCCCGAATTTTCATTTTATATTACAAGGGGAGCTGGGGACATCCCTGCAACCCGTCCCCATACATAATGTCACCATATATAATGTTGCCAATGGCTTTTCCTAGTAACATTATGTATGGGGACATCATGTATGGGGACATTATTACCTGATACCATGGAAACTTGCCATGACCCTCACATAGTCAACTTTTTTGGCACTCCTTTCCTCTCTCTTTTCTCTATGCATCTGTCATTGTCCTGCCACGTATTCTATTCCTCACCCTATCTCTCCAGTTTCAGATTCTTCAACAAATTTGTTCGGCAGAGGGCGCTGTGTGCAGTATTGTCGATGTCCCTCGAGGGCCTCTGACGGTCGACGCCATCAGTGTGGGTAGCGCACGCAGCGCCCATTGGTTTCAGTTCTGTTTTTCTGAGCTAACGCTTCGAGTGAATTACAGCGCGCTTCAGTGAAAGATTTCCGTTGGAAAATGTCTTCAACACCATCGATGCACAAGTCGGGTTTTAAAAAGGGCCAGGACTGCAGGTCAAATGTCGATCACCGACCCCCACCGCATATGTCTGTGCTGTCTGGGCTCCGGGCACCATACCGCTGACTGTCGGGCGATGACTGAGAAGGCTCACGGGGAGCGTAAAGGTAAACTGTCTGGGGGGAGGTTATCGTCGAAGTCACCTTCGAGAGTCTAGGGATTCTTTCTGCTAAAAGTCAAAAGGTCCCGATCGAGAAGTCAATCGCGCCATTCTTCGTCTTCTAAGAAGGCCAAGAAGAGGCAGAATAGATCACCTTCAACCTCCATGATTCCTCGACGGAGGTAATCGGGTGTCCTACGAAATCTGATTCCCCTGCTAAATGGGACGCATTTCGTAGTGAGATGATGCGAATCTTCGAGAATGTGGCCTCGACCCCCTCGAATGAAAAGAGCCAGCCCCAGTTGCTCCGCATAAGGTCAAGGGGAAGTCGAAGACTACATCTTCAAAACCAAGCTTAAAACCAGAATTACATCGAGAAAGTTCTCGAGCCGACGAAAAATGGTCAAGAGCTTTGAGTCGAGAACCTAGTCCATCTAGGGTTCTGTAGAAGAAGCACAAGGCATCAAACTTCAGTTTTCGCAGACCCCCGTCATGTTGGAGCCGTCGACACCGAAATCTAAGTTGATGCATAATAAAACAGCACAGATTTCTAAGCCATCATTGACTTCGACATTGTTGAAGCCATTAACAGTCCAAGACTAGGTTTACAAGCCTTTACCTAAAGACTATTTTAAGTCTGTCAGCTATATATGAGGAAGTTCAACCCTCTGACAAATCACCTTTTTGTCTTTAGTTTGGCACCCCTAATGTGCTAGAGGAACTAATATCTGACAATTCAAAGTTAGGATATTTATACGATATTCTCCAGTCAGCTAGTGGGCTGTAAAACTCGCCAGAGTTCAGTTTGGCAAACCAGACCCCTCTGAGCATGCTAACTCGTCCTACAGAAAGCTTATGGGGATGGTTATTGAATTTATGGGATGGAGTAGGCCTACTCCATCTTTTGAGCCAGATGATATGACTGACCTCTTGGACCAGGGTCCTCAAAGACCCAATTTTACCTTTCCACATGGCACTGCAGAAAAGAGTCTCTGCAAATTGGGGACCCTAGAAACTGCGGATGCAGTAAATAACAATTTCGCAAGGAAGTACAGACCATCCAGCAGTGACCCCGAATCTCACCAAGCATCTCACACCAGAAAGATTGGTGTTTCAGGCGGCTACGTCTACCAGGGAGTCAGCTTACCCATCCATCCATCCATCCATCCCTCCAGTTGGGGTTGGTGAGTGCCACAGTCAGACTGAATTGTGTATGGCAGCAAGTGCCACACTTAGATAGAACTGTGAATGCGTGCATGTTAAATGTCACATAACCCACTAACCAATATAAACTCTCTGCATACTCACACAACCATCTCTCGAACAACCAGCTGCACGCACTTCACCACACTGCCACAACCCATAAGCCGCACCAACAGCACACGCGGACTGACACCGATCCAATACTCGCACCAAAGCTCAGCACCCGGTGTCTACTGAGTTGAAGCTGCCAACAGTACACCACTCCTCCCACTATCCTACACCCTCTTCACCTTACTAACCCATTCCACCTTCTCATTTACAGATCCTCCAGAGCGGCTGGGGACTGTGGCGCTGCCCGATGACGGGGCGCGCACATGGCGGCATGTGGCATTGCACGCCGCCGCGTGCAGCATAAATAAACGGGTCGTTGCCGGCCGCGCCAGTGCGACCGGGAAACCCGAGCCAGAAGGACGTGTGTGGTGTGAGTCCTTGTGTGCTTGGGGGCTTATGGGGATCGCTGGGGGTCAGGACACACCCCCAACAGTGGCGACGAGTGGGGAATGATGCCTGGGCCCAGCGGTGACGAATATGCAATTTTTCTTCCTGAAACAAAATCTTGCTGACATTTCGTTTCATGCCGTAGGCCGTGCTTCACCCACGCGGCTGGTGGCCATTTTGAATAATCAGGCCATGGACTTCACAGAGCTCTGGTTTGGGTGGTGAGTGGCATCCAGGCCTAATTTTTGGACACACTGCTAGCAGACACGTTGGTCTGTGTACCTATGCCTGAATTTTTGGTCTTCTACGTCGAGTGCAAGCGAGGAGGGCGGCTACAATGGCTGGGCCTGCAAAGCCCATAATTCTTTCTTGACTTACTTTTTGGAACAGCTGAAGGCTGGGCCCTTTTTCATCCTCTTCATCATCAGGCTGGTGGCACTACTGCTTTTTCATCTTCTTCATCATCACAGAGGTGTGTTGCAGTGGTTCTTCATTCTGCTTCCTGGAATCATTAGGTCTGGTGGCTGAGATTGGGCTGTTTATGATTGCCCATGGAAAGGGGACAGTGTGCTCTTGCTGTTTTCGCTCCCAGTGTGAACTTTCCTGTGCCTGGGGGGGAGTCAAAGTTTGAGTTGCGGCCTCCATTTTCCATGCTGGGGGTGCCTGTGCGCTCGAACTCATGAGTGATACTGAAGATCAGGACGGTGCACAAGCCTCCACTTGCTCAAGCAGGGCCTCCAGGCCCACTGCCTCCAGTGCAGCCCGTGCAGCAACCTCCAATTGGTCAAGCAGGGCCTGTAGGCCCATTGCCTCCAGTGCAGCCAGTGGTAGCACCTGTTGCCCAGCCAATCTTTCCTGCCATGGCGCAAGCACGTCTGCATGCGGCCTTGCAGCCCATCCCGGAGATGATGTTTCGGGCCCGCCTTCTAGCTTGGGGCCCAGATGGAAGAGGTGGGTTGACCGCCTGGACATGTACTTTCGGGCCGCTCAAGTGGTTGATGATGACAGCAGGCTGTCAACCATGTTGTACTCGGCAGGGCCCTCAGTGCAGGAGATCTTTGAATCGCTTCAACCGGGGGATGGATCCACCGGTCAGGCGAAAACCGCGCTTCAAGCCCATTTTCTGCCTCTTGCCAACGCGGACTATGAACGCTTCGTGATGTTGTTCGCCAAACAGAAAGAGGACGAGACTTTGGACACATTATATGGGCGTCTGAGGCGCCAGTCGCTCGCCTGTGCCTGGGGTGATGCGGAGGACATGATCAGGACCATACTCATCCAGGCGTGCTCCTCGAGCAAGCTCAGGCGCCAAGTATTAAGGGAGCCCGGAATCACGCTGCCACGCATCCTAGAACTGGGGAGATGCCATGAAGTGTCTGAGGCGAGGGCAGCTAGAATGGAGGCTGGGTCACGCTCCATCAAGACCGAGGAGGTGTGTGCGATGTGGCGTGGTGGCAAAGGCACCAGAAGACCTGGCGGCAGACCCCGGAACAGAGCCGGGAGGGCAGGGGATCCTGCCAAAAGTGTGGGTACGACCTGCCCCATCCAACGGAATGCCCCGCAACCGGAAGGACATGCGGAAGGTGTGGGCTGCCAGATCACTTCTCGAGGGTGTGCAAGACGGCCATGCCTGTGATGGTGCCACGAGGCCCGTCCCCGGTCCAGTCTCCTTCGCCAGGGCAGACCGCCTAATGTCGCTCAGGTGGACCAGAGTGAAGAGGACGCCCAAGTGGAAGAGGCAGACGAAGAGGAGGAAGAGAACATTTTCTTCGTCTCTAGCGTGGGGATCCTGAAAGGGAAGAACAGGAGGCAGCCAAGGTGCGTGGTGGAAGTCAATCAGTCTCCAGTCCTGGTCCTGATGGACACAGGGGCGGCCGTCAATGTGATGGCCCGGGGACACTATGACGCTATGGACATGCCTCCTAAGTTGGTAGCACCGAAAGCCCGCATCTTCGCTTTCGGTGGTCTGGACCCCATACCACTGGATGGTGCTTTTGTGGCGAAGGTGGAGCATGACGGCTCGCAAATCACTGCACGCTTCTACGTGACACCGGTGAGCACCAACACCTTGTTGAGCTGTGCAGCGGCGGAGGCCCTTGGCATCATCAGCTTTGCATACTCGGTCTATCTGGAGGACATCAATGACTTGCTTGAGAAGTATGCCGCACTGTTCAATGGGATCGGACAGATGGCTGGTGACCCATTGAGGGTGCATATTGATGAATCTATGCAGCCCATCACCCTGAAACATCGCAGGGTACCCTTTCACCTTTGTGAACATGTCGACAAGGAGCTTGATAACTTGGTCAATCTTGGCATAATTGAGAAGGTGGAGGGTCCGACTCCCTGGGTGTCCCCAATTGTAGTGGCCTGGAAACCCAAACAACCAGATGCCATCAGAATCTGTGTCGACATGAGGCTGCCGAATAAAGCTATCAAGAGGGAGAGGCACCTTACCCCGACGTTTGATGACATCATTGCCGAGGTACAAGGCGCTCGCTTCTTTTCAAAGCTGGACCTCCGAACGGGCTACCACCAGGTTGTTCTCCACCCCGAGTCGAGGTATATTACCACCTTTACTACACACCGGGGGCTGTACCGTTACAAAAGACTGTGCTTTGGTGTGTCTTCGGTGGCAGAAGTGTTCCAAAATATCATCCGAGGCACCCTAGCAGATCTCGAGGGTGTCTTGAATATCAGTGATGATATCCTGGTGTTTGCAAGGACGGAGGTGGACCATCTGAGGCGGCTGGCGAAAACGTTTGAGAGGTTGCAGTCCCTGGGCTTCACCCTCCACAAGGAGAAATTCGAGTTTCTGAGACCATCGATAGAGTTCTTTGGCTTTGTATTTAAAGAAGGGGGTGTATCACTGGATCCCAAGAAGGTCCAGGACATTAAAAAGGCGCAGCCTCCGGAATCCGTGTCCGATGTGCGGAGCATCCTAGGTATGGTTACATACTGTGGACGGTTCATCCAGAATCTTGCATCCAGGTCGGAACCGCTCAGAGCACTGACAAGGAAAGACACCATCTGGAATTGGCGTCCGCATGAACACGAGGCATTCGATGACCTCAGGGGTGCCCTGGCAGCAGAGGATACCATGGCCTTCTTCGATCCAGCATTGCTGTCAGAGATCATTGTCGATGCCAGCCCGTTCGGCCTGGGCGCCATGTTGACGCAGATTGGGTGTGTCTGCCCGGTGGCTTACGCCAGCAAAGCGTTGTCGGATGCGGAGCAACGGTATTCACAGATTGAGCGTGAGGCGCAGCCGGTGATCTGGGGCTGCAGGCACTTCCGGCTCTACGTCCTCGGACGCCCGGTGACGGTGGTGACGGACCACAAGCCATTGCTTCCTATCTTGGCCGGCTCGTCATCCAAGCCGCCGGCAAGGATTGAGCGGTGGATGCTCGCTCTCCTGGAATACGGAGTCACCCTGGTGTATCGGCCGGGGGCGAACAATGCGGCGGACTATCTCTCAAGACACCCGGGTGCGCCTGGGAAGGAAGACCATGACACATGTGCGGAGGAAGCCGATGAACATGTACGTGTGGAGGTGGAGGCGGCCACGCCGAATGCAATGCCCCTGGAGGAGCTCGAGGCAGCTGCAGCAAAAGATGAGTGTTTCCAAATCCTGAGGCACTCCATGCAGCATGGCTCCTGGAAGTCGTTGCTGGAGGCCCTGGCGGGGCGCACTCCGGAGGCCAGAACCGGACTGGAGCAGCTGTGGAAGGTCCGAGTGGAACTCTCGTTTTCGGCATCCGGTCTTCTGCTCGAGGGAGATCAAATTGTCGTGCCCCAATCCAAGGTGAGGGAGGTGATCACCCTTGCCCACCGGGGATACCAGGGTGCGCCAAGACTAAGGCCCGCCTAAGACTGAAAGTGTGGTTCCTGGAACTGGAACGTAAAGTGGACGACTTTGTGGCGGCCTGCGCCTGGTGTCAGGCGGCGTCTCCCCTGCAGCGTGAGCCTGCCATAGAAGCGATGCCTCGGGGGACGCGACCCTGGGAAGTTGTTCATGCGGACTTTGGCTCCACCATGATGGGCACCCACTTCCTGGTGCTGGTCGACGAATACTCAAGATACCCGGAAGAGGAATTTGTGGAGTCGGTGGCGTTTGAGCATGTGGTGGTGGCCGTAGAAAAGGTGTTTGCAGCCCATGGTTTTCCTCACACACTGTGCTCGGACAACGGGGCGCTGTTCCACAGCGAGCGATTCTCAGAGCTAATGGAGAGCTGCGCGGTGCTACACAGGAAGATCACAACCCTATAGCCAAGGGCAAACGGCAAAGCCGAACGGCTGATGAGGACTATGAACAAGACCTTTAGAATCGCCCAGGGCCAGGGGCAATCGCTCCAAAGAGCTCTCTATCAATTCCTGAGGGTGTACCGCACCACCCCATATGCCTCCACCGGAGTGGCCCCGGCAGAGGCGTTATTCAAACGGTTTTCTCAGGGCTGTTACCGGAAGTGGGGGAGAAAGAACCGGGGGTAATCGACAATCAACAGGTCAAGGCAGACCGGCGAGTGAGGATCGAGCAGGAAAACATCTGGCAAGGACTTCGCCCGCAGAGGCTGGAGTCGGGCGATGAGGTCCTCATTCGAAATAGACACCCCCATGGAAAGCTCTCCCTTCCGTATGAGCCGAGCCGCTGTACGTCGTTGCAGTCAAGGGATCCATGGTGACTGCCTCGGACGGAAGGTCTGCGGTAACCCGCAATGGGAGCTTGTTCAAGAAGCTAGGGGATCCGAGACCTGACCTGCCCCCTGATCCGGACTTAAGGGTGGTTCCTGAGGACCAAGGAGAGACACCCTGCCTGCCTGAGTCCCCGGCCCGGACGATGCCTATGGACAGATCACCCGTGCCGGAGGTGAGCGGGAGGTACCCCCAGAAGGCTGGGCGAGGGAAACCCGCTCACCTCAGCGACTACGTATTGGGACATTTGTCTGAGCATCCTGATGGTGAGAACTGTTAAATGAAGGGACCCGGGTGGATGTCAATAAAGGGGTGTTTTGGAACTGGGTCTGAGATGTGGTTATCGTTGCAGTGTTAGTTGGTTTGCAGTGTCTAGTCTTTAAATGTTTGTTGTTGTCCTCCCGAAAAAGGAGGAGTGTGGCACTGCCCGATAACGGGGCACACATACGGCGGCGTGACGTTGCACGCCGTGCGTGCAGCATAAATAAACGGGGCGTTCCCGGCCGCGCCAGTGCGACCGGGAAGCCCGAGCCAGAAGGACGTGTGTGGTGTGAGTCCTTGTGTGCTGGGGGGTTTATGCATACATGCCAACATTTCAACCCACCTGTGCGGGAGATTACGTCTGAAAAATCGGGAAACAAAGATGTTCCCAATGTTCCCAATGGAATGTATTGGGCAAAGATTTCTTTTAGGCGGAAGAACGTGAAAAATAGCAATATTTTTCACTGAAAAATTGGGAGTTTCCCTCCTAAATCGGGAGGGTTGGCATGTATGCTTACGGGGATCGCTGGGGGTCAGGACACACCCCCAACAGGGACCAATTCCGTTGGTGACTGTGGGCTATATAAGTACCGTTAACATAACATAACATATATCAATCATGCCGCCAAAAATATGGCCAACAACTTAAAATAGAAACACTGATGTGATGGGTTGGAATATCCCGTCACCCAAGCAAACTCGGTATAAATTATAGATCAAATAAAAATGGTCCTTTTTAGAAAAATAGAAACCCTTCAGAATAAAATGGGAAAATGAATCGGATACTTAATACGCCTACATCTGGGAAAACACATGCGTGTAGAATTGTGACGTTTTGACAAATGTCTGCATCCCCCTTTGGACAAACAAATCCGACCAATCACGAGTTCGAACAAAAAAAAGACAATAATATTCGCTTTTGCCCTGCCAAATTAACTAACTGTTATATATACTTATGTCTATGTTCCCATGCATTCCGTTCCACCAGAACGGAGAACGTTTGTCTCTTCGTTTCACCACGGAACGTATTGTAGATTCCCTCCCTGACTGATGACCTCCCACCGATACCTACAGACCCAGTACTTCCGCAGACTCACACGTCGGCACAAGCTGGCACAGCGAACACCGTCCCAACGATGAGGGATCCTCAGCCAGAAGCCTGTCGAGAAGGAACCGCATTATCATCCAGAATTCAAGAATGATTTTGTTTATTATTGATCAGCATCTGTTCACCCGTCCACCCTGCATTTTTCCTCCCAGTTTCCCCCCCTTCCCTCCTTCCCAAAATTTTTTTGTTTCCATAGATAAGGAGATGTTATATATACTTATGTCTATGTTCCCATGCATTCCGTTCCACCAGAACGGAGAACGTTTGTCTCTTCGTTCCACCACGGAACGTATTGTAGATTCCCTCCCTGACTTCCCCAGCCTCCGGAGCGTAAAATAAAGCACCCACATACCTCCACGGTGTCGCAGTTTATTACACTAACCCAAACTCTGGGGAGACCAAAGTATCATTGTGATGTTTTTACACCTTCCACCACTGAAGAGGACCTGGACGATAAGCAGTATTTAATATTTAATTTAGTTACCTATCTCCACCCTTTAATGGGTACCTGTTTGGTGCTGTTTTGGAGTTCAGTGGCCTTATTCTAAAATCTGTGCATGTTCAACGCATAGCGTTCCACCCGGAAGTTTGCGTGTACTTTAGCTTACGTGAAGTTTCGGTTTCGTTTCTTGTACAATGAGTCGATGAGTTGCGGGAGTGGTCACAACTCACAAGACGGCCCAGAATTAAAGAAACAAAACATAAACTTCCACGAGCGGATGGATGAACTTTGTCATGCTTGGTTTCTATCGGTCAGTGTTGTAGCAGCAGCATAATTTGTCTTTTCGTAGGGTAAGTTTATGGCCGTACGTTCATGAAATGTAATAATAAAGTGCATCCATCTATGTGGTCATTGAGTACTGTTGGGCTCTTTGTTGACGAAAACAGGCATATTAAGATTGGTGAAGATTTTCTAGTTACACGCTGGGCAGGTCTGCCTGCTAGAGTTCTACCCCATTCCCTCTTCTGAACGCTGCTGGGCAGGTCAGCAGTACATGTTAATGTTAAAGGTCATTTGTATGCGCATTATCACCACCGAAGTGGTCCCCCTGGCAGATCTGAAAATGAAAGAGGGGCGAGGAGAGTTAGTAGGTAATAAAGCAGTGATGTGCTGTTGGCAGCTTCAGTTCGGTTAACTCCGTTGGCTGAGCTTGGCTGTGCTTTTCGGTTGCTATCCTTTGTGTTCTGTTGTGTAAGGCTATGTGTGATTTGTTTTGATATTGCGGTGTAGTGAAGTACGTGCGGTGTGGTTTGCTTTGGAGGTGTGGTTGTGTTTGGTTAGCGTTTGAGAGGTGTATGCAGAAGGTTGAGATTTTTAGTGGGTTGGTTAGTGGCACTGCTATTTAGGCTAATATTCACAATCCTGTCTAGATGTGACACAAGCCAATATTCACAATCCTATCTAGATGCGATGCAAGATAACATTCACAATCCTGTCCAGATGTGACGCAAGCCAACACCCACAATTCTATCTGAGTGTGACACCGGCCAACATTCACAGTTCTATCTAAATGTGGCACTGGCCAATATCCACAATTCTGTCTAGATGTGATGCAGACCAATGCTCACAATGTTGTTCGCCGGTGGCTAGCATAGTTAGGGTACAGTTCATCTAGATGTGAGAGATGGCTACACAATACAGTTGACAGTTTAGTGGATATATGTGTGGTTAACAGTTGCCAAAGGGATTATTACGTCATGCAGGCTGTAACATAATGGGTGGTGGAAGGATATGGTAGGAGAGAGGTGGGCCCCTTAGTCATGGATTGGATGGAGGTGAAATGTCCTTGGGAGCTCAAATGGAAACATGTAGAAATACACAATTCAAAAGTTTGGGTAAAAGAGACCTGGTAATCCAGAGCTTGTGGTATTGGGCTGTGAAAAATAGGTGTTTGTGTAGAAAGATATAAAAATCAAGAGCTCTGGATGGAGAGGCATGTAAATCAAGAGTGCTAGACGAGGAAGCATTTAAAATTAAGAACTTTAGGTGAAGAGGCATAGAAAGAAAAATCTCTAGGTGGAAAAGCATGGAAATAAAGATCTTTAGGTGGTGAGGAATGGGAATACGTTCCTGTTCATTTTTAGTTTGGGCTATTTAGCTGAAACGGTTGAATCAGAGTACAGATAGGGAGGAATGGCGTATCGGAGGAGGGATACACAGCCTGTGGGTATTGTTTGGACTTTTGGCAACACATTGACTGCCTATAGCCATGCTTTTCCCTGTGGATATTTCCACCCAATTCCTGCCCCTCACTGCCCAAAACACCTCTTCATTGGAACTCTTTGAGCTCGCTTTATTCAAGCTTTAGCATCAAACTTTCCACTCAAAGTGTCTGCCAGTGTTTTTTCAAAGCAGTCTTCTGAGAGTGAATGACTTAATTGGAGCTGTAAACTGTGCTACTGGTGTAATAAAAATTTCTTAACCAGATCAGCCTTCAGTTACTCGATTCATAAGCACTCTGTGTGTCCTTCACTGAATTCCTGTTAAAAACAACCATTGGCAAAGCTAACAGTGTTGGCTTCTGTACAGGTTTTAAGCATTTGCCAGGCACTGCTATTAGATGCCTAGGTACTTGCACTATTGTGCATGTGCTACCACTAATGGCCAGTTACTACCACTACGGCTGTTCCTGGCAAGTGTCTTTCCCATGCCTACACAAAAGCCCAAACTGTTAGCATTGCCAATGCTTGTTTAAAAAGGTGGTAATGGGGGTATCAAATAGAAGCTCTATCCCGGAGACAATACCATTCCTGGTCCTGCTCCTGGTCTTGCAGACCAGCTAGCGGTCACAGAGAGCTACCTAACCAGGCTAAGAATTTCAGCAGGTGCTCCTCCCACTCAAGGAACTCCAACTAACATCGTGGTCAGGTGCATTAGGTTTGAGGGCCAGCCGTCACCTGCCATTCCAATAATGTAAGACTACCCAACATAACCCACAGAGAGGTAGGCTTAGAATCAGAGTCGGTTAAGCATTTGCTGCTGGGATCTGTAGGTGATCTGCAGGGCACAGGTTTATATCCCAGCCAGGTCAACTTGGTTTTCTATGGACTGGTTAATACTCTGATGGGAGACCGCCCATGAATACCAGGTGCTTTAGAGTTTTCATCACTCAGACAGCAGTTTGCACAATTTACTGAGTTGCTGCCTTTGCACCAGACACCAGGGTTTGAGGAGTATCTGTGAATAACGTTATCACATTGTATCTTCAATTATAATTAAAATATCTTAGGGTAGATAACTAAATTCACAGTGACAGTCAACCTCCATCTGCTTTGGCCACTTCCCGTTTGCAGCTCTCGCTCATTGTTCAGATGACAGCATCTGCTGGTACAGTATAGAGACCGTGTGTTGTCCTTCGGATATATCATACCATGCGTCCAGCATCCCCCATGGGTCCTTGTCAACCGGGAGTTCAGACCATCTTTTCTTGATCTTCTGTACTATACTGTTGTGTAGTATGTACTGACCGCTATGTATGTCGTGCTCCACCATCAGCTGTGGGAATTCCACCCATTGTCCTTCCCTCCTCAGGTCTATCTGAGCAACGCCTTTAGCCTCCCACCAGGATCTATATATTGCAAGGGTACCTGTATCTGGGCCTACGAATCCCGTGAGGGGGATCTGTGCGGAGTAGTTGTCCTGTGCCCCCCGGAGTCTCCATGCTTTGTGCCACAGGGTCAGGCCCAGCTTGAACATGGTAGGTAGGGCCTTGGTCAGGGTCTTGTCGATCCATAAGATTTCCCTCAGGTAATATTGCTTCAGCGCCAGCTGGAAGAGTAGTGAGTCTACTGAGCTCTCATCCCCCAACCATCTGACCACAAACTGCAGTTGTCGAGCAAGGTAATACTGCTCAAAGTCCGGCAATCTGATGCCCCCTGCTTCATAGTCTCTTTGCAAGGTGTTCAGCGCAATCCTATTCCTCTCTCCCCTCACAGGAATTCCCGTACTATTGTTTTCAATTGTGTAAAGAATGCCTTGGGTATGACATGCCAAATGTTTGTGAAGTAGTACAGGATGTGTGGCAATACGGTTATCTTCAGCAGGGATGCCCTCCCCATCATCCCTAGCGGGAGTGTCTTCCAGAAGATCATGGACTTCTGCGTCTTCTCTAAGGCCACTCGTGTATTGAAGTTATGTGTATCCAGGGTATCGCAGTGCACTTTTATCCCCAGATAGCGGAAGGAGTGCAGTGCCCATGTGAGTTCCAGGTCTGGCAGTTGATTCAAGGGGACCCTTCTTAGGTCGGCCAGGGGAAATAGTGAGGACTTATCTTTATTGACAGCTATTCCTGAAACTCTGATGTAAGAGTCTATCGCTTCCAATAGGCATGGTAGGTTTTGCCGTGGGTTCCCCACGAAGAGGAGCATGTCATCTGTGTATAACAAGATTTGATGTATAACCCCATCTATGTCTATCCCAGTGTCCCTGTATTCGGCTCTAAGAAAGGCCGCCAATGGTTCAAGGGCCAGTATATATAACATTGGTGACAGTGGGCAGCCCTGCTTTGTGCCTCTATAGATCCTCCAAGCCTCTGAGATATGCTTCCCAGTTCTCACCCTTGCTCTGGGATTCTTATAAAGTAGCTTGACCCATCTGAGGAACACCTCCCCTATCCCAAAGTGCGCGAGGATGCTCTGCAGCCACTCCCAATTCACAGAGTCGAAGTCTTTGACAGCGTCTAAAGACGCTACAGCCCCTTCGCCCTGTCTCTGGTTCGTTTGGTCCACCACATGGTAGAGTCTTCGTAGATTCCATGTCGTGTTTCTGTCCCGGGACATAGCCCGTTTGGTCCGGGTGGATTAATGTGAGTGTGACCTGCTTGAGCCGGTGGGCGAGCACTGCTGTAAGGATTTTGGAGTCTTGGTTAATCAGGGAAATCGGCCTATAGGAGGCGCAGTCTAGTGTTGTTTTCCCCGGTTTCAGGATGGGTATGATGACCGATTCCAACAGGCAATTGCCCCTTTTCGAACGCCTCTTGATCATATGTCCAACAGTCTTGATGCTAAGGTACCCTTGAATTCCTTATACAACTTGCCCGGGTACCCATCAGGTCCCGGGGCTTTGCCAGATGGTAGCTCAGTAATTGCTGTCCCCAGCTCTTCCACCGTGAGGGGATCATGAAGTATTTGGACCTGCTATTCCACAAGTTTTGGGAGTCTGATCTCCACCAGGGCGTCGGCTATATCACCCGTCTCTGCCGCTGGGTTAGGAGCATACAACTCTTCATAGAATTGTGGGAATATTTTGTTAATACCTTCTTGGGTTGTAACCTCCACCCCTGCTTCGTCCTATATCACATTAATGGGTTCTCTCTTGTGCTCCTGCTTGGTGAGCCAGGCCAGGAGTCTGCCGGGTTTATCCCCTTCCACGTGCAGCTGCTGTATGTATTTCCCATAATCCAATCTCGCCCAGATCGCGACACATTTCAGTCTCAACCCGTGAGTTCCCCAGGCTCTTCCCCAGTTATACCCGCTTTACATTCAGCCGCTTCTATCTCTCTCTCCACCTCCCCGAGATCTGCCAGGGCGCGTCCCCTTAGTCCTCCCGTTTTCCCTATTGCTGCTCCCCTTACCACTACGTTAAAGGCATCCCAGATTATACTGTTACTCTCTACGCTACCCACATTGTGCTCGTAGTAATCATCTATCGTGTCTTGCATATGTTCCTGGAACTCTCCCACCTTTTAATGCTTCCACCCTGAGCTGCCACGTTGGAATAGGGCCTTCCTTGGGTTAGTGGCCATGTCGCTAGCAGTGGTGCATGATCTGATAGTGTCTGTGCCTTGATTTCAATCCCTGTGAATTGGCCAAGAGATTCCGTGCCCGTGAATAGATAATCTATGGGCCTCATTACACGGATGGCGGTAAGGGTTAACGGTCACCGTTAATGGTACCGGTGACCGTTAACCCTTACCGCCTTACTACGAGGTCCCTTTGCGGGTTGGAGACTTTAACGCCTGCTTTTTGCAGGCGTTAAAAACCAACCCGCAAAGGGACCAGGGAGCTAATTACGGTACCGCGATTTGCGGTGCCGTAATTAGCACCTTACCGCCTTACTACAAGGTCCCTTTGCGGGTTGGAGACTTTAACGCCTACTTTTTGCAGGCGTTAAAAACCAACCCGCAAAGGGACCAGGGAGCTAATTACGGTACCGCGATTTGCGGTGCCGTAATTAGCACCTTCCCCATTCCCATTATGCCCTATGGGGCAAAAATGGGAATGGGGAAGGGCAATGGGGGAAGGGGGAATTACCGCCCCACCAACCTTGGACTAGGGCGGTGTTAGGGAGAATTCTCTGTTTAGGCTGAATTTCCTAACCTAGTAAGTCCCCCAGCAGCTTTGCTGGATTTCTGGAGTTTGTTTTTTTTCATCCTGCCAAGAGTGAGACTCTTTTTCTCCCACTCTTGGACATGAATGTGTGTAATTCCTTTGAATGTCAATGTGTTCTATGGGCTATGGGGTCTTTTACTCCATAGGGTTTCATATGTTTTGCTATGTTTGTTACACCGCACCCTCCGTGCCGTAGCACTGGGGCGTCCTAGCGGACCCCCATCATAGACTCCATACCCGGGGACTGACTACTGTCTCCCCGGGCATGTGAAGTCACCATAGGCTTTACTAGACCTAAATTTACTAACAGAACTAGTACAAACCATCCTATTGTGGGCGTACTAGTAGGGGTAATTTGATTACTCCTGGGTCTGTTATTCGAGGGGGCACTGTACCGTCCCCCCTCGTCGAGTTTTGGCTGGTGGCAGTGGAAACTACTTGTTATATTCAACCCCGAATGTAACCCTATGGGATTCGGCCCATTTTTGGAGATTGATACTTTTTCTCGTTAATCTCTAACATACCACCGGTCTACTTATCTTAAATAAGTCTATCGGATGGGATTTTCTGCCAGAACTCGGCCTTTAAAATGGCGTCTGTGTTCGTCTCTGTGACTCCTAAACCAAAGGTTGAGCCCTTTGTTCCACTTTTGGCAGGCTTCTGTACAGAGACCCTCCAAAGTGGTGCCATTCTGTCTGGGTTACCCCAGGGGTGTGGGAGGGGGTTTAGGCACCCTGGACCGAGTTGCCTTGCCAACTCCGGTCGCACTCTGGTGTGATTGGCCCAAGTGGTGAGCCTCCCCGCTCACCACTTAGCGTGTTTGAGTGACAGCTAGGCTGAATGAATGGGGGTTTTCTGCATAAAGCAGGGCTTTTGGGACTGGATCTTGAGAAGTCGCCACAGGACCTAAGAATCTGACGAGGGTAAAGCTGAGCCGACCTGCAACGACGACACCTCCGGTGGAGCCCTGCTGAACCGACTCACCACTTCCCGACGGCAGAGGAGATCTCCATGCCGGAGAGTCTCTTCCCCTGACTGGTGGGAACAACCAGTCCCCTTTGCTTTTTCTTCGCACCAGGACGCAGTGGTCGAATTGCCCGTGCAGAGCACATCGGCAACCGGATAGCCACTACCCCTGCACCGCGACCAAAAGGTGGTGCCTTGTGACGGAGCACTCCGCGGCTGGTCTCTTCCCTGGTGGTGCAACGATCTTCAACTTTCCTTCGACGACGAGATCATCTCTTCTCTTGGCAAAGACCGGACGTGCATCCACCACCAGGAACAACTGCCCCTGCCGGAGCTGTCTCTCCACAAACAAGGTACTGTGTCTGCCTGGCTTCCCTTGTTGCCGGATAGAGTGAGGTGTCTTAATCCTCGCCTCTCCATAGGGTCACCTCCAAGCCTTCTCTAGCGTGTTGTTCTGAACTGGTCCAATCTGCCGATAACAATTTGCTACAAAGACTCGAACGCATTTCCACTAAGATACTTTTTGGGACATATCGCCTTGCCTCTCTCCAAGTGGGCCTGGCCTCTGAACTTTGGAATCTACAGTGGCTCTTGTCTTCTTGCCTTGCATCTTTGTTCTTACAAGTATTGGTATCGAGTTGATTTCTTAACCCGCCTTTTCTCTCCCGTCCTAACGAATACTAGAGTGCCATCTAGGTAAAAGCATACACCTCTGTCTGCAAATAAGTGATGCCGTTGAACCTAGACTTGTCGAACTATTGTTAGGGGGATTGATCTTTTTCTAATAGTAATTGCGATTGAAGTTGTTTGCCGTATTAGTGCCAGAGTGTTTTATATAGATGTGTCGTTATAAATAAATACCTTTATATCTTTACACCGAAGCCTTGTTCCGTGTTTGCTTGTTCTACTGTGTAAATTGACCTATTTTGTATACTCCACATACTGCCTAACTTTTCTTGAGGGAAGTCTGACTGCTCAGCTACAGCTACCAAGTGAATCTGTGTGGTACAGACTGCTACCAACTGGGTTTACTGCCAAACACCTGTAGTCCTAAATCTTTTGCAGTGGTCCCAGAGGGAACTGCACAGGTTTCCGCCTAACACTGGTGTACAGCGGTGGGATTTGTATCGAGTATACAGTTTAGAGTGCTTTTCGACACTTTAGGATAACTAACCACAAAGCTTAGCACTAAAAAGCAACTTTCAAAAACATGTCTACTATGGAAGCTTACAGTCAAGAATCCTTGTCAGGTGAAAATACTGAGAGTTTACGAGTTCTCTGTAGGCAAGAGAGTCTTTCTGTAAGGGGCAAGAAGTTAGAACTAATAGAGAGATTGCTGGCGAACCAAAGTCTGGGTACTGGTTCAGAGGAACCAATTTCTCCAGCAAATGTAGATAACAGTGATGGTGTTGATCTAAATCATAATTCTGATGATAGTGATGAAGAGGCTGAAGAGGAAGGAGAGGATAACAAAACTGCCTCCCCTGCTCCTCTACCTGCCTTACCAGCTGTACCTATGGGGCCCATACCAGGTCCCACATGTAACCCTGCTTATTTTGAACTTGAAAAAATGAAGCTCGAATTAGAATGCAAACGGTTCTTGGCTCAATCTGAACGAAACCAAGAGCTCAAATTCAGACGGATGAATGCCCAGGCTGAGCAGAAGCAAGCTGAGTTAAGACTCAGGGAAATAGAACTTAATCACGAGTTAGAGATGAAAAAGTTGTCTGTGGAAAATGCTTCTCTCTCCTCTGGTTCCTCTAGGAGCTCCAGTCCCAAAAGACCCCGGATGCCGAAGGAATTAGTGGGTATGTATGAACCGAGATTGGATGTGTTGGATTGGTTAAAACTGTTTGAGTACAATCATGGGCTCCAGGACATCACCGGGAATGAGTTACTTCCCTGATTGTTCTCTAGGCTCCCCCCTGTTGCGACTGATGTGGTAATGGAGTTGGGGGAGGCGGATAAGACGGATTATGAAAGTGTGAAACTAGCTTTGATAGCTAGATTCGGGAAGACCCCTTCTCAGTATCTTAAGAGGTTTAGAACCCTCAAAAAGCATGATGGTACCCCTTGGCCTACCTGGGTGAGTGAAGGGTTGAAAAACTTAGAGGAATGGATTAAGGGTTACAAAGTGAACACTTATGAGGGTATGAAGAATCTTTTTATGTTGGAGTCTATTTATGATGCCTGTTCTCCTGAGCTCAGACAGCACTTGGCTGATTCGAATTCCCAGAAGCTGGCAAAGGCTGCTGACTTATGGGTTGCCAACCGGGCTACTCATAAGGATTCTGGGGCAACTCAGAAAAAGGATGAGGGGAAACAGCCTAAAAAAGACTCAAAAGAGAATTTGAATAACTCAAATTCCAAAGAGGGCCCCAAACAAAACCAGAAGGGTAAGCCACAAGGAGAACCGCAGCAGAATAGTGTGTCTTCTGGTGCCAAACCGGAAGGAGGCCAGAACAAGCCACCATTCCAGAAAGCATTCGGTAAATGCTTTGTTTGTGGCTCGACTGACCACGTGAAAGGAGATCCCAGATGTAAGGGTAAACCTTCAGGGGTCCAGCTTGTCTCCTTAGCCTTCGCTCCCGAGGAGGAAGTCCAAATGGCAAGTGGAAACTTTCTACTGCTAGCTGATGAACCCAGCAGAGTCTCAGCCCGCGTTTCTTTAGTATCTCTGGGGTTGTGGGAACAACAGAATTTAGATGTCTATAATTCTATCCCCGATAATACTAAAGAGTATTATAAGGACAGTGTCCAGGTGAATGGTCAGGAGACTCCTGCCATTAGGGACACTGGGGCCAGCATAACTGTGGTGGATAAATCGTTTTTTCAGGCTGAGGATGTTGCTAAGGCACCCAAACGCCTCACCAAGTTAGCTGGAGGGCCTGTGCAGATGCTTCCCCAATTACCAGTTCTCATCCAGTGTAACAACATGACTGTAAAGATACCTGTCAGTATACAGAGTGAGGTAACAGGACGCATACTGTTGGGTAACGATTTGAAAACTCTCAGAGTTGTATCGCATACTCCCAGACCTCCTAGTAAACGGTTACAGGAGCTAACCAGACCTGCAAGAGAGAGGACCATGCGCGGTACTCTCCCGGAGATGATGAAGAAAGAAATCACTCCTGCTCCACTGGAATTGTCGGCAGCTGTCTCGAAGAAATCAGAAGCGAAAGGGAAACCTAAAACCTCTACCCCGAAACCAGCAGCCAGCACTTCAGTGCAGTCAACAAGGACTTCCCCGCGGTTGTCCAACGTTACACCCGTAACTCCACCTCCAGCTGAGGCTGAGAGGGAGGTACAACCCTGTGTGGTAGAGTTAGACTCTGAGGAAGAGCTAATGGAAGGCCCGGAACTCATTGGAGATCTGGATCCTGTTGACCATCCTGAGCTGCAGTCTTTACTGGCAGAAGGTGGACCCAGCAGGGCAGACTTCAGTAAGGGACAGAGAGAATGTCCAACTCTGGAAGGTCTTCGCCACCAGGCAGAAGCTCAGGCTGAAGGGCAAGAGCCTGGGAAATACAGGTTGCACTGGGAAGATGGCCTCTTCTACAGTGAACCGACCGAGTCTGCACCTGGAGACTACAAACGACTTGTAGTACCCCATGCAAACAGACCACAGTTCTTGCAGTTAGCCCACAAGATTCCTTTGGCTGGTCACTTGAGTTTCAAGAAGACTGAGGAAAGGCTCTCTCTCTACTTCTATTGGCCGAAGATGGGGGCCGAAGTGGAAAAACACTGCAGGAGCTGCCACACCTGCCACACCTCTGGTAAGGTTGGCTCCAAGAATGTGGCACCTTTAGTGCCTCTCCCAGTTGTGGGAGTCCCATTTGAGAGAGTAGGGATTGACATTGTTGGTCCCCTTGATCCTCCAACCTCCTCAGGCAACAGGTTTATACTTGTTGTAGTAGACCATGCTACTAGGTATCCTGAGGCAATTCCTATGAGGACTGTTACAGCTCCGGGTGTGGCTAAGGCCCTCCTTGGTATTTTTACTAGGGTCGGGTTTCCTAAGGAAGTAATCTCTGACAGGGGGTCAAACTTTATGTCCCACTACATGAAAGCCATGTGGAAAACCTGTGGAGTTACTTACAAGTTCTCGACAGCTTACCACCCACAAACCAATGGGTTGGTAGAACGGTTCAACCGAACCATGAAGAGCATGATAGGTGCTTTAGAAGAACCCCTTAAGTGTAAGTGGGACCTTCTACTGCCATGCCTTCTCTTTGCTTATAGAGAGGTCCCTCAGGAGGGAGTAGGTTATTCTCCCTTCGAGCTCCTCTATGGTCATCCCGTCAGAGGTCCATTGGCCCTGATTAAGGAGGGGTTGGAGTGTGCTCCTTCCCCCAAGCCAGTCAGAGTGACTGACTACGTGATAGGTCTCCGGAAGAGAATGTCGCACATGATGACGGAATCAAGCGATAACTTGAAAGCTGGACAAGCATTGGTCAAGCACTGGCACGATCAAAAGGCTAACATGGTTGAGTTCGCTCAAGACCAGCTCATTCTCGTTATGATCCCAACAAGGCAGAGGGCCTTGCAAGACAAATGGATGGGACCCTTCAGAGTTGTGGGTAAACTCGGAGAGGTCAACTATCTGGTGGACTTGGGCAATCCCAAGGAGGCTCCGACAGTCTTCCACACCAACCGACTCGAAGCGTATGTCTCAAGTCCTGATGTAGGAGCATTGCTTCTGGCATCATCCGAGGAAGAAGAAGAGAGTGAAGCTCTTCCGGATCTCCTCAGAGGCTTACCTTTGGACAAAAAAGTTGAAGGAGTAAATCTCTCTTCAAATCTGACACCCGAGCAACAAGAAGAGTGCAAGTCTATGTTAAATTAGTTTGCCTTTCTGTTCTCGCTTTCACCAGGCTTGACCCCTTGGGGCCAGCATGACATACTCAATGGTGACTGCCAGTCAAAAGCAGAGGATACCGAATGTCAGAGAACGTACGAACCCACATCAAAGGTGAGGTCAGCAAGATGCTCGATCTCGGGGTAATAGAGTCCTCTACTAGTCCATGGTCTAGCCCAGTTGTGTTAGTACCAAAGGCCGGATCTAAAGAGCTTAGATTCTGCGTGGATTATAGGGCTCTTAATGCAGTCACTAAGACTGATGCCCACCCTTTGCCAAGAACAGATGAGTTGGTGGATAAACTTGGCGCCGCCAAGTTCCTCAGCACATTTGACTTGACGTCAGGATATTGGCAAATAGCCCTGACAGACCATGCCAAGGAGAAGACTGCATTTTCTACCCGCGTTGGCTTATACCAGTTTAAGGTAATGCCTTTCGGACTGAAGAATGCACCTGCTACATTTCAACGGATGGTAAACCAGGTTCTGAATGGAATGGAGGACTTCTGCATGGCATACTTGGATGACATAGCAGTGTTCAGCAATTCCTGGGAAGAACATGTAACCCACCTGAGAGATGTTTTGCAGGCTCTTGGACGAGCCAATCTGACCATAAAGGCGAGTAAATGCCAAATTGGACAGAGTAAGGTAGTCTATCTTGGACATGAGGTAGGAGGTGGAGAAATAAGGCCTTTGCTCAGTAAGATTGAAGCTGTGCAAAATTGGACAACACCTACTACTCAAACCCGAGTGAGAGCCTTCCTAGGCCTCACTGGGTATTACAGGAATTTCATAGAGAACTATGGGACCATAGCTTCTCCACTGAATGTCATCTCCTCGCCCAAATTTCCTAAAAAGGTTAGATGAAACGAGGAGTGCAATCAGGCTTTTGAAAACCTGAAAAAGACTCTTTGCCAAGCCCCAGTACTCAGAGCTCCTGACTACCGGCAACACTTCATTGTGCAGACAGATGCTTCGAATGTAGGGATAGGTGCCGTACTCAGTCCACTGGATGGGAAAGGTAGGGAGCACACCGTTTGCTTCATCAGCCGCAAGCTGAAGGAACCTGAAACAAGGTGGGCAACAATTGAAAGAGAGTGCTTTGCTATCGAGTGGGCTCTGAAGAAGTTTAGGCCGTACTTGTATGGTTCTACTTTTGTCATTCAGACTGACCACCAACCCTTGAGATGGTTAATGCAAATGAAAGGGGAAAACCTAAAACTATTGAGATGGTTGATCTGCCTGCAAGGGTTTGATTTCACCATTGAGCACAGGTCAGGGTGTCACCACCAAAATGCTGATGGTCTCTCTAGGATGTATCTCATCGACTAGAGGTATGAGAATCACCCAGGAGTGGATTAAATCCTCCTGTCCCTTAGTCTGGGGGGGGGGCGAGTGTTAGGGAGAATTCTCTGTTTAGGCTGAATTTCCTAACCTAGTGAGTCCCCCAGCAGCCTTGCTGGATTTCTGGAGTTTGTTTTTTCCATCCTGCCAAGAGTGAGACTCTTTTTCTCCCACTCTTGGACATGAATGTGTGTAATTCCTTTGAATGTCAATGTGTTCTATGGGCTATGGGGTCTTTTACTCCATAGGGTCTCATGTTTTGCTATGTGTGTTACACCGCACCCTCCGTGCCGTAGCACTGGG
This sequence comes from Ambystoma mexicanum, assembly GCF_040938575.1. Lineage (NCBI taxonomy): Eukaryota > Metazoa > Chordata > Amphibia > Caudata > Ambystomatidae > Ambystoma > Ambystoma mexicanum. Next base: position 475,589,729 of record NC_090923.1, on the reverse strand, counting down.
GCGTCCTAGCGGACCCCCATCATAGACTCCATACCCGGGGACTGACTACTGTCTCCCCGGGCATGTAAAGTCACCATTGGCTTTACTAGACCTAAATTTACTAACAGAACTAGTACAAACCATCCTATTGTGGACGTACTAGTAGGGGTAATTCGATTATTCCTGGGTCTGTTATTCGAGGGGTACTGTCCCGTCCCCCCTCGTCGAGTTTTGGCTGGTGGCAGTGGAAACTACTTGTTATATTCAAGCCCGAATGTAACCCTATGGGATTCGTCCCATTGTTGGAGATTGATACTTTTTCTCGTTAATCTCTAACATCCCACCGATCTACTTATCTTAAATAAGTCTATCGGATGGTATTTCCTGCCAGAACTCTGCTTTTAAAATGGCGTCTGTGTTCGTCTCTGTGACTCCTAAACCAAAGGTTGAGCCCTTTGTTCCACTTTTGGCGGGCTTCTGTACAGAGACCCTCCAAAATGGGGCCATTCTGTCTGGGTTACCCCAGGGGTGTGGGAGGGGGTTTAGGCACCCTGGACCGAGTTGCCTTGCCAACTCCGGTCGCACTCTGGTGTGATTGGCCCAAGTGGTGAGCCTCCCCACTCGCCACTTAGCGTGTTTGAGTGACAGCTAGGCTGAATGAATGGCGGTTTTCTGCATAAAAGCAGGGCTTTTGGGACTTGATCTTGAGAAGTCGCCACAGGACCTAAGAATCCGACGAGGGTAAAGCTGAGCCGACCTGCAACGACGACACCTCTGGTGGAGCCCTGCTAAACCGACTCACCACTTCCCGACGACAGAGGAGATCTCCCTGCCGGAGAGTCTCTTCCCCTGACTGGTGAGAACAACGAGTCCCCTTTGCTTTTTCTTCGCACCAGGACGCAGTGGTCGAATTGCCCGTGCAGAGCACATCGGCAACCGGATAGCCACTACCCCTGCACCGCGACCAAAAGGTGGTGCCTTGTGACGGAGCACTCCGCTGCTGGTCTCTTCCCTGGTGGTGCAACGATCTTCAACTTTCCTTCGACGACGAGATCATCTCTTCTCTTGGCAAAGACCGGACGTGCATCCACCACCAGGAACAACTGCCCCCGCCGGAGCTGTCTCTCCACAAACAAGGTACTGTGTCCGCCTGGCTTCCCTTGTTGCCGGATAGAGTGAGGTGTCTTAATCCTCGCCTCTCCATAGGGTCGCCTCCAAGCTTTCTCTACCGTGTTGTTCTGAACTGGTCCAATCTGCCGATAACAATTTGCTACAAAGACTCGAACGCATTTCCACTAAGATACTTTTTGGGACATATCGCCTTGCCTCTCTCCGAGTGGGCCTGGCCTCTGAACTTTGGAATCTACAGTGGCTCTTGTCTTCTTGCCTTGCATCTTTGTTCTTACAAGTATTGGTATCGAGTTGATTTCTTAACCCGCCTTTTCTCTCCCGTCCTAACGAATACTAGAGTGCCATCTAGGTAAAAGCATACACCTCTGTCTGCAAATAAGTGATGCCGTTGAACCTAGACTTGTCGAACTATTGTTAGGGGGATTAATATTTTTCTAATAGTAATTGCGATTGAAGTTGTTTACCGTATTAGTGCCAGAGTGTTTTATATAGATGTGTCGTTATAAATAAATACCTTTATATCTTTACACCGAAGCCTTGTTCCGTGTTTGCCTGTTCTACTGTGTAAATTGCCCTATTTTGTATACTCCACATACTGCCTAACTCTTCTTGAGGGAAGTCTGACTGCTCAGCCACAGCTACCAAGTGAATCTGTGTGGTACAGACTGCTACCAAGTGGGTTTACTGCCAAACACCTGTAGTCCTAAATCTTTTGCAGTGGTTCCAGAGGGAACTGCACAGGTTTCCGCCTAACAGGCATTCCCCTTTCCTCCAAGGCGGTGCCGGTATTTTACCGGCATGGACCAAGGTGCTAATAGCACCTTGGTCCACCGCCGTCAGTGTAATGAGGCCCTATGTGTGTGAAAATCCCATGGGGGGTGCTGTGGTGTGTGTACCCTCTCCTTTGTTCATGTACCTTCCTCCAGACGTCCTCTAGGTGCAGTTGGATCAGGATCGTTTGTAGAGCCTTCGCTGGCGGTGTTGGCTTCCTGTGCTTATCATCAGATCTGTCCATAAGTGGGTCCAGTGTGCAGTTAAAGTCACCTGCCCAGATGAACTTCACCTCTCTGTATTGGGCCAGCCTGGGTGGTATCTTCCTGAAGAACTATGTTGCATCATGATTCAGGGCGTACGTTTTTATCAAGCATATCTCCCTGTTCTCCTGCATAGCCTGTACTATCACAAGTCTCCCTTCCGGGTCGTTTTCTTGCTTGATCAATTGAAATGGGACCCCCGGGGCAACCCATATCAGGACTCCCCTGGCGTAGTTAGAGTATGTTGAACTGTACATTTGCCCCCCCCCCATTTCTTAGCTACCTTTGGTTTGCTTCCCAGGCACTAGGTGAGTTTCTTGTAACAAGGCTATTTTAACCTTCATCCTGTTCAGCCATGCGTACACTCTGAGTCTCTTGACATAAGCTTTGAGTCCTCTTTCATTCCAGGTTGCGATGGTTACCTCGTCCAGGCCCATTTTCGTTTTGTGCACTCTGGGCCAGCTTTTCCCCTGTCCTTTTGTGAGCCTGCTTGCCTGATGCCCATTGCTCTGGCCCCAGTCCGTGCTGTCCTACCACCCCTTGGGTATGTGGTCTGCTTCCTCTCGTTAATGCCGTTTTGCGCTGATGTCACCAGGGGCCTTGGACTATGGAAGCTGTCATTTGTTGACTTCTTACAGTCCTCTTCAGTTCCATCGCCCCTTTCACCGTGCCTTTTATTTCTTTGTCTGAGGCTTCCTCCACCATTCGTGCCTTTCTCCAACCAACTAAACAACCATCTAACTACAACTAGTAAACAAACGCCCAGCCACCCTCCCCCCTGCTCGGGCCTCGCTGCTTCTCTTGCTCCGCCCACAAAGGTGGGACCGGACCGCCGCAGCATGATGCCTAGAAACTGACATCCTATCTAATAGAATTCTTAGGGGTTTAGTGTCCTGTTGTTTCCCGTGGCAGGACCAGAGCTCCCTGCTTCCTTGCTTTTATTCCATCTGGCGCATAATGTCTGTGGTGTCGTAGCCGTCTTTTCCCATGATAGGTTCATTCCCTCTGTCTCTAGGGTGGGTTCCCATCATTGTTATTAGCGTTCCTGGGTCTCTGTTGCAGGATACAATGTTGATCCATGAACACATGGGCCCTTTCTGTTGTCTCAAAGAAGTGTGATCTGCCATCTCAAATTACCTTCAGTTTTGCCGGGTACAGCAGCATGTAGCGTATGCCAGCTGCTTTAAGGCGTTCTTTGGTGCGGCCATATCGCACCCGTTGTCTCTGTACCAGCACTGTGTAGTTTCTAGTTATCACTCCCCAGTTCTTCTTTCTTCAAAATGTCAGTACTTTCTCCCGATCTGTAAACTTCAATATTTTCACAATCATATATGTCAGGGGAGGGAGGGGTGCAGGGGCGGGAGGTGCGGTTGGGCCCTCTTGGTCAGGGCCTTGTGGGCTCTCTCCACCATGAAACCTTGGGATAGTACTCCTATTCCGATCTCCTGCAGCAATAGGTTCTCAACGTAGTTTGTGGGATCATTGCCCTCTTCTCCTTCCGGCAGCCCAACAATCCGGATGTTCTTCCTTCAGGCCCTCCCTTCTGCGTCCTCCGGTCTCTGTTCCAGAATCTTCACCTGTTGCAGCACATCCGTCATTTTGGTCTGGGTGGTCGCCACATCAGTGGTATTTTGCTGCACTTGCTGTTCCGCCATGCCCATTCTGTCCGCCAGGGTCTTTACATCTTGCCGGAGGAGACTCACGCCCACCATGACCGTGTCCATCTTATTTTCAAGGGACCTCTTCAGGGCCGCTATTGCTGTGTCGAGCTTGCTTTCCAGAGAAGCCTTCAGGGCCTCTATAGCTTCTAGAATTGGGTTCTCACCATCGTCCCCCCTTTATTGTGCAGAGCTGGTTGAAGCCATGGCTGCTGCCGATGGAGTGGTTTGTTCCTTGTCAGTCTTCCTGGCGAAAGAGTCAATGCTGATTTGTCTACCTCTTCCCCTTTGATTTACTTGCCATGCTTTGCTGTATAACTCGAGCACCCGCTGATTTCTCTTACAGCCAGGTATTTGCCACCCTCCCTTGTTTTGGGTGCCCTGCCCCTCTTTTATGCCTGTCCGGCCGTACTCCAGTGGGCCTGTCCCCTTACCCTTGTGTGGGTTTTCCGCCTTCGCTTCCCGCTCTGTCGTTAGCCCTCCTTGGGGGGAGAGAAGGTTGCGGAATGCTGTTCACTGCAGGCCGATTGATTAAGCGGTGTGACCTGCCCTCGCGTCCCTTCTGGCCGACATAGTAATGGGCCCTTCTGGGTGTTGTCGGCCTTTATCAGATCCACTCTGCAGACTAGGCTTCGCTGAGTGCCTTCCCAGGTCTTCCCTGCTTGCTCTGACCCCCTTTTATTGGGCAGCGGGTGGGTTATGCTCTCCCACGTCACCAGTAGGCAACCTTTGTATGTTACCCTGCGGGCAGGCCAGGCTCTCCTGCGGCAGTGTTCCGAGCCACAACGTGGTCCTAAAACTCAAGATTGTCTCAGAGTGGGTTGTGCTCTCCTACGTCAGCTGTTTCTCCTGGGTGGCACTTCACAGGATGGCACCTCACCTGTTGCGTTCTGCCGCTAATCTGCATGCTCACTTGGGGTGTTGTTTGTTGTATGCTTGTGTTTTGTGACACTCGGCTCAGTCCTGTGCAATTTGCCGTGTGAGCCTCTGTGGGTTATATTCCCCACTGTACTCTACTGCGTTGCTCCACGAGTGGGTTGTGCTCTCCCACGTCAGCTGGCCTTTGCCCTTCACTTGTGGAATCCTCCCGGATGGCAATCTGCCGTAGATGTGTACTCTCTAGTCGGTCCCACCCTGCACATTCCGCAGTTAATACCCCACCCGTTCACTTGGCTGTTGCCTACAGGGGTCGCGTGTTGCTCCTATCGGTCCTGTGAATGCAGTTTATTATCCATGTAATATAATGTGGGTTGTAGCCCCACGTGTCGGCCAAGTACGGGCCCTTGCATCCGTTATTGTCTCCCCTCTTAGCACTCTGTATTGCCTTTGCTTTGCCGCTGAATATGGCTGAAGCGCTCTCGGTGTTATCTGCCACCGCTGTAACCCGAGCCCATCAAGTTCCTCCGGACTCACTGTTGTATGCTCCCCGCAGGTCCGGACTGTGGTAGCAGTGTCTCCAGCTCTCTCGAACTACGTCCTCATCCAATTCGTCTCCGCCTTCCATGGTGGGGCCGGGGTCTCCCTGTGTGTGCGCCCCTGCCAGAGTTGTACGTGCTGCGCGGTCCTTGCTTCAGGAAGCTGTGCTGATTTATGTCTGCAGATGACATTTCTCGTCCTCACCTCCTGGTAAGGTCAACATTGCTTTCTGCCCTCCATCCCGTTCCATCTGAAAACGGCCTCCCCTGATGGGGAGGGACCACGAATCTACTGCGTTTGCCGGCTGCCCAGCCCTGGGTTGCCACGTTCGGGTTAGCACCAGCGTGTGTGTCTCCTCACACCGGAACCTGGGGATGGCTGCTGGGTTGCCACCTTTCTCCAGTTCTGTCCCCTCCTTGCACCGCGACGGCCAGTGCACCGCTCTGGTCCCTGTGGTCCCGCTGCTGACGATGCGGTGGTAGTCACCTGCCCAGGTCAACCGACCCCTGGGACAATGTAGCGCCCGCAGCTCCCGGTGTGTTCTTAAGCACAGCTGCTGCCCCGCTGCTGTTGTGGTCTGCCTCCCCGCCAACCTAGCCTTCGGCGAGCACCATCCGGCCCAGTAGTGCGACAGCCCCTCTCAGCAAAGAGCAGGTCGTGCCAGCCATCTTGAATGTGGTGGGTGACATCTGTATGTCGGCTTCCTCCGCGATTCCTCCTCCGATTCACCCCGGCAAGCTGCCCAGCCACTCCCTGGATGTTCAAACATTTTCTCTGCGTGTTTGAGCTGTTTTTCATTCTCGATCACGCCAGTTTGGTCGGATCTTCTTCAGGATCAGTCGGGAGCTCCCGAAACACGCCACCTACCGCATGGCCGCCAAGCCACGCACCCCTAACAGCAGTCTTTATCTACTTTTCTCATACTTTGCAAGTGGTTTCTCCCTGCCATAAACTGGGGCTTTGCCACCACCTGGCTTCCTGCTCTCAACGTGATTATGGTCACCAACATTGGTAACTGCACTGCAGGCCAGAGTGGTTGGCTCATTCTGAACACTGCTGGGCAGGCTTGGTGTCCGTCACTTGTCTCTGAATGCCCTGTCAAACTGGTTGTTCAGCACAAGCAATTATGGCAACAACAGAGATCTCTAGCCCCTAGTTCTGGGAGCAGCAGTTTTGATCCGATATGCAGGGTTCCTCCGCATGTTGGTACAGCTGATACTAGGGCGTGTGCCCTTCAGGTGTCCACCTGGTGCCTGGACCCTGGCAGTTCAGGATAGGACTAGGCATTGTTGGGCAAACCTATATTTAATTCTCAGAGACATACATGTGTTACACCTGCTCAGGCCTTGTGCTACTAAAGTCAAGGCAAACAAGTGAGCGTTAATGGTTGGGCAAGACTGACAAGCTTCTGTGTATCGTATGGTCTGCTTACTACTACATGCACAGGGCATCATTTCGGTCTAGCTGGACAGAAGACGAAATATTTCCATGGGCAGAGTCCTATGCCAGTGATGTGGGTTCCTGCAGAAGATAGGCCCATGGAAGGCTTCCCTCCTCCTTATCTCGAGGGGCGCAGATCAGTCAGAAGTTGCTATTACCTTTCTGTCATTTCTCCCCTTCATCTACGTACTCGCATATATCCCCCAAAAGGGGATTTTATTCCCTATTGATAGAAAACCCAGTTCAACAAAGGTTTAACTAATCTCGCTGCCAGGAGCGTCGTAAGTGTTTTAGCTCTTTTTATTAGTGGTCACAAAAAGATACACAGGACCATTCCACATCGCACCTCACAAATTCAATAAGTATACAATATTTGGTTCATTTAAACATCCGATGTTACAGAGACTCGTCATCACCAGGGATCATGTTACACAAATATACTCTGAAAGGGCCCCAACTGTCTTTGGGCCTACATGCCGCAGGTTGGGTCAGTGTTACATCTCCCGTTGCTCGCCCCATTAAGAATCACACAACCACAAGCCCCACACCACACCTAACAACAAGAGCAGTCCCTGCACTTAGAAAGAACCAGCAGTTTGCCTGGCGTAGGAAGACACCAGCCTATAGCCCCGGCGTCTACCGTCCTTTGTTTCGCTGGCAGTTACCATGGAGTCGCGCTCACGGCTGGTCACGCCCACGAAGACTCCCACGGCAACGAACATCCAGCGTTCCGTGACCACGTGATCACGTCACGTCTCACACGTCTGCGAGACACATCACATGGTTTCTTAATCAGTTTAAAAGCATCTTGGCAACGTGGGTTCAGCGCTTCACAGTCTGTTCTGAGCTTGATGGTCGTGCAGATTATTGAACCTCCGTCCCCAAGTACCGCACAGACAGAAAGGATACACTGTCTGTGCAATCTTTGAGGCAACAGGTGTGTTGAGCCGTCAATCAGGTAGCAGGAACGCCGGAAGGACCCCTGACCACTGCAAGGCAATAGTTAATGGTTAAACAGGAGCAATACAATTTATACGGGTAGTGGGTAATAATCAGTATTAACAAGGCTTACCCAAGAGTGTTGCAAGTGGTGTCCTAAATGTGATAAGAGCCACAGATTGTTGGTAGTGGTGAAAATGGCGTTCTGCACGGCTCGAAGGTAGGGACACACCTGGGTCTGATGTAGATGGACCAGTAAGGCAGGAAGTTCATAAACCAAGTTCCAAGATTCTAGATTCAGAGAGGATAATCCAAAGGCAGTCCAAGAGAGTTCCAAGGTCAAGGTGCCGGGGAGAACAAGGTGGAATCCAAGTAACAGAAATCCAAGGGGCAGGCAAGACAAATCCAGAAAACAGTCCGAGGTCGCAAAATCCGTGATCAAAAACAGGAAAACCAAGGTGCTACACAATCCTCAAGAGATCAGCTGTGAAGCGCTGAACCCACGTTGCCAAGCTGCTTTTAAACTGATTAAGTAACCACGTGATGTGTCTCACGGACGTGTGAGACGTGACGTGATCACGTGGTCACGGAACGCTGGATGTTCGTTGCTGTGGGAGTCTTCGTGGGCGTGACCAGCCGTGAGCGCGCCTCCATGGTAACTGCCAGCGAAACAAAGGACGGTAGACGCTGGGGCTATAGGCTTGTGTCTTCCTACACCAGGCAAACTGCTGGTTCTTTCTATGTGCAGGGACTGCTCTTGTTGTTAGGTGTGGTGTGGGGCTTGTGGTTGTGTGATTCTTAATGGGGCGAGCAACGGGAGATGTAACAGTCAGGACATATTGTTCTTCTGATTCATTGACATGTGTAAGCTCACAAAGAAATTGGTTCATGCTGGGTGGACCGGTGTTTTTCCATTTTTGTAGGATGCATTTTTTGGCCACTGCACATGAAATATTAAACAATCTTCTAACTGGTATTTTTGAGGTGTTACTTCAGGGGGGACCTGCGTTATCTCTTCCAACATCACAGCCACAGCATTCCAAAAACCCACCACCACCGGACACTCCCAATACATATGAAAGGCTCCGGTCCAAGGTGCGTTGCATTTAGAGCAAGCATCCAGGCTTTCTGATGCAAATTTTGCTATTTTAGCCGGTGTTGTCACAGGTCTCTCCCCTTTTCCCCTGTTTCTGTTGTGTACTTGCAACCTTCTGGGATTTCTTCTTCTTTACGGTCCGGGATTTGTATAGACCCGAACGCTGCTCTTCGGCGTCCAGCGTGAGAGTAGCGGTTCAGTTTCCAGGAGCGTTTACAAAGTCCAGGGTAATTCCAAGAAGTAATTAAGGTACGCTCGGAGGCACGGAGGACCGTGACTCGAGCGCGGAACGTTTTCCAGGAGATTGGAGAGGGAAGGGAACAGGAGGGGATTCAAGGAACTGGGAACAAGGAATCAAGCGAGAGCCCCGATCGAACTCCGGCTAAGCACGTCCGACTACAGGTAGCGGTAGCGTTGAGATGCGCAGAGCCGCGGGGCGTGTCTCTTTTGTAGGATGAGCAGCGTGGAACGCATAGACTGATCCGGAGCATTCCGTTCCGGGCGGCCATGTTGGAAGGATAACTGCATGCAAACCCCTGCGAGTCAGGGACCAGGAGGTCCAGAAAGGACGTAGACAACGGTTCATGACAGTATGCCTCCTCTGGAGACCAGCTCCTCCGGGTTTGCCCGGATGGATCAGATGAAATCGTCGAACCAGTCTGGGAGCATTCATGTTTGACATGGGTTCCCAGGTACGCTCGCTGGAAGGGTACCCTTTCCACTCAACCAGATATTGTAGTTGACCACGTCGATATCTTGAGTCACAAATCCTGGAAACCTCGTATTCCAGTTGATCATTTACAATAACAGGGGTAGATCTAGGAGCTGTTCGGGATGACTGAATGTATGGTTTTAACAGAGAAGTGTGAAAGACTGGATGGATTCTTTTCCAAGATTCAGGTAACCAAAGTCGAAAGGCCACTGGGTTGATGATTTCTTGTATGGAAAAGGGACTGTAGTATCTGGGAGCCAGTTTATTGCAGCACAGGTGTCGAGGAAGGAGCTTCGAGGATAACCAAACTTTATCTCCTACTGACTAGGAAGGTCCAGGTCTTCTTTTAGAGTCAGCATAACGTTTGACATCTTCTCGGGCCCGTTCTAGATGTTCCTTAACCTCCTTATGTACTGTGATGAGGTTTTCGATCCAGGAGTCTACTACAGGTACAGGAGTAGGATGTGGGAGTACGAAGGGTAAGACAGATGGATGGAATCCTTGACTACAGAAGAAGGGACTGGACTTGATAGCTGAATGATCTGAATTGTTATAGGCGAATTCAGCCATAGGTATTAGGAGTGACCAATCGTCCTGAACTTTGGTGGCGAAACATCGTAGATATTGTTCGAGAGTCTGGTTCACCCGCTCAGTGGCTCCATTGGTTTGTGGATGGTAGCCATAGGATAAGCACGTTGGATTCCCAGAATTCGACATACTTGTTTCCAAAACTGAGATATGTACTGAGGTCCTCGGTCTAAAATGATCTTGGAAGGCAACCCATCAAGTCGGAATATGTGTTCCAGGAAAATTCCGTCAAGGTCTGATGAGGAAGGTAGTTTGGATAAGGGTGTAAAATGAGCCATATGAGTAAACAAATCAATAGTGACCATGATTGTTGTGTAGCCTCTAGAGGGTGGTAATTCCACGATAAAATCAGTGTCAATGAATTCCCAGGGTCTTGTTGGTATTGCTGGTTGGAGTAGGAGTCCGGCTGGCTTCTAATTATCATGTTTGTTCTGATTACAAACTGTGCATGTTTGGACATGGATCCTAATATCATCCTTCATCTTGGGCCACCAAAACTGTCTTTGTACTAGATGGAGGGTGTTGGTTATCCCGCGATGTCCCGAATGTAAGGTATCATGACATAGACTTGTGATCCTTTGTCTTAGTCCAGGAGTGGGAATGACTAAGCGATTATCTTTTGAATAGATACCCGTCCTTAGCTGTGAGATTCCATCTGTTATTTCGCTTGTGCTCCTTCCAGAGGTCCGAAAGTCAAGTTTGGCCTTGGATATTCTCCAGGAGGGTGAGTGCTTGGGCAACAAAGATCATGTGAGGAAGCATCTTTGGAAAGGTCCGATCCTCAGAGTTTTCATAGTCACGACGTCTGGAAAGGGCATCAGCAATTATGTTTTGTGATCCAGGGACATGATGGATGTGGAGCTGATACTGGGCAAAGAAGAAGGCCCAACGGGCCTGACGACTGTTCCTACACTCCAAAGATTGTAGAACTTGAAGATTTCGATGGTCTGTACGGACTTGTACTGAATGCGTAGCTCTCAGGAGTAGATGTCGCCATTCTGTGAAGGCTTGGCGGATGGCTAGCAGTTCCTTTTCCAAGACGGAATAATGAGTCTCACTGGGCGTCAGGGTTCGTGAAAGGTAAGCAATGGGATGTTCCAATTTGTCCTCAAATTCCTGTTTTAGTACTGCTCCTATGGCGTAATTAGATGCATCCGTCTCCACTAGAAATGGCCAGTTAATATCGGGTTGAGCCAGGATGGGGGCTTGAGTAAACTCTGTCTTTAATCGTTGGAATGCCTTATCTTGATCTGTAGACCAGAGAAATGGAGCATCTTTCTTCAAGAGAGTAATGATCGGTTGACCAATTTTAGAGAAGGATGGTATGAACTTTTGGTAAAAATTGGCAAGTCCCAGGAAAGATTGAATCTGTTTCACCAATGTGGGAGCCGGCCAAGAAAGTATGGCCTTTACCTTTGAAGGATCCATTCCAATTCCTTCTTGACTAAGTACAAATCCTAGGTAATGAACAGAAGTGACGTGAAACAGGCATTTCTTGGGTTTAGCTAGGAGTTTGTGTTCACGTAATCGTTGTAAAACTGCCTTAAAGTGCTCTTCATGCCTTAGAAGGTCCTTGGAGTAGATCAAGATGTCATCCAGGTAGACGATAACGAAGAGAAACAGCAGGTCTGAGAACACCCTATCCATGAAACGTTGAAAGACTGCTGGGGCATTAGCAAGTCCAAAGGGCATGACCATATATTCAAAATGGCCGAAGGGAGTTCTAAAGGCTGTTTTCCATTCATCACCTTCCTTTATACGAATGAGATGGTAAGCTCCTCTTAGGTCTAATTTTGTGAAGATTACTGCACCTCTGACTGCTTCCTGGATATCCGAGATGAGGGGTAGAGGATAACGGTCCTTGAGAGTGCACTGATTTAGACCACGGTAGTCCAGACATGGTCTGAGTTCTTTGGTATCTTTCTTTGGAACGAAGAACAATGAAGCACCCGCTGGAGATTTGGACGGGCGTATGGTGCCATTTTCCAGGTTAGTATCCAGGTATTCTCGGAGAGCCTTCTTTTCAGGTTCAGATAATATAAACATTCTGCCGAAAGGAATCACACCTGTGGATTCGGTATCGATGGCACAATCCTCTGGCCTGTGAGGAGGGAGAGCTTGAACTATCGCGGTCGAAAAAACATCAGAAAAGGCTTGGTAGGCCCTGGGAATCTGGATGAGGTTAGAAACGGTGAGTGGACTTTGTTGGTTCTCTTGAAAGTCTCTAGAAGGCTTTGGTAAGGTATCCAAGGATAGGCAGTGAGCCATACAATATTCAGATCCAAGAAACAGTGAGCCGGCTGCCCAGTTGATGTAAGGATTGTGCCTCTGCAGCCAGGGCATTCGAAGAACCATCGGATAATGGGCTGATTTAATGAGGTCAAATTTGATTCTCTCTTGATGGTGATTGATAGAAAGTAGAATCTCTTTAGTCTGAAGGGTAATGGGTCCTGAGGAAAGAGGCCTTCCATCAATTGCCTCTACTGGTTGCATTGTAACTCTGCTTTCATGTGGAATGTTATGAGCAGCGACCCAGTCTTGATCTAGAAATACGCCCATAGCTCCGCAGTCAACCAATGCCAGGATGGGGTAGGATTCTGTCTTGGAAGGCGATAGTAGGGCCTGAAGAACCGCAAGGTTATTTTGTCCAGGAGAGTTCACGGATGGAATTGATGTGGAGCAAACATCTCTCTCCTGACACTGTGCTCCATCGAGGATCGGGAGCTGGCGTTTCCCGAATGCCGTGGAGGAGCAACAGGTAATTCTCTCACAAGATGTTTATCGGAGGCGCAATACATGCACAGACCAGTATGGATTCGTCACATACTTTCTTGAGGGGTAATGGGTCCACGAAAGGCTCCTAGTTGCATAGGTTCTGGGTCTGGGGTAGAAGGAACAGTAGACTCTGCTCTAGGGGCATGTTCCTTGATGGTCTTTTGGAAACTTGTCTTAGACTTCCTCTTCTCTGCTCTTCTTTCCTGGATTCGGAAATCTATCTGTAAGGATAGATCCATAAGATCCTGGAAGGAGCTTGGGCGGGCCACCCTAGCGAGCTCATGTTTTATTTCTTCGTTCAGCCCCCTTCGGAAGAGTGTAAAACTAGCTTCTGGAGACCAGTCTGCTTCTTTCACAAGTTGTTTGAAATGAGTAACATAGGTGAGCATATCCTGGGACCCTTGTTGAAACTCGATTAGTCTCTCTTGAGCACTATACACCTGCTCGGGGCGATCAAACATTTCCTTAAGGGCTCTCACAAAACCATCATAGTCATCCAGGAGTGCGTTGCTTGTATTGACTAGGGGGGTTGCCCAAGTCAATGCATTTCCATTGAGGTGTGAGATCATAAAACCCACCTTTGCTCTAGGAGTGGAGAAATAGTAGGGCTTGAAAGTGAAGTGAACTAAACACGAATCAAGGAAGGCGCAGGAGTGTCTTGGAAGAACCTTCATACTTGTCCACTATTCCTCCCAATATTACATTTTCTTTGGTTGCGGAATCACGTGATAGAACTAGCTGTTTTAAGTGCTGTACCTCCGTTGTTAATTCCTGCATGCCTCGCATGAGGTCTTGAAAGGCGGCTTCCATCTCTGAATCTGTATCGTTTTTAAGGCGTCTCAATCCGTCACAAGTCTCTCCCCTTCTCACCTGTTTCTGTTGTGTACTTGCGACCTTCTGGGATTTCTTCTTCTTTACGGTCCGGGATTTGTATAGACCCGAACGCCGCTCTTCGGCGTCCAGCGTGAGAGTAGCGGTTCAGTTTCCAGGAGCGTTCACAAAGTCCAGGGTAATTCCAAGAAGTAATTAAGGTACGCTCAGAGGCACGGAGGACCGTGGGCCTCATTACGACCCTGGCGGTAAGGGGTTAACGCCAGCGTTAGCTGCGCCGACCCCTTACCGCCAATTATGAGGTCCCTTAGCGCCATGGCGCTTTTAACACCTGCTTTTAGCAGGTGTTAAAATCCATGGCGCTAAGGGACCATGGAGTTAATTACGCCACCGTAATTTACGGTGGCGTAATTAACGCCTTCCCCACTCCCATTATGCCCTATGGGGCAAAAATGGGAATGGGGAAGGGTAAATGGGGATTGGGGACTTACCGCCCCGCCAAGGTCGGAATGGGGCGGTAAGTCCGCCAACCACCATGGCGTAAACGTAGTTTACGCCATGGTGGTAAAGTCACGGTCCAGGCGGTAACTTACCGCCTGGGTCATAATGAGGCCCCGTGACTCGAGCGCGGAAGGTTTTCCAGGAGATTGGAGATGGAAGGGAACAGGAGGGGATTCAAGGAACTGGGAACAAGGAATCAAGCGAGAGCCCCGATCGAACTCCAGCTAAGCACATCCGACTACAGGTAGCGGTAGCGTTGAGACGTGCAGAGCCGCGGGGGCGTGTCTCTTTTGGAGGATGATCTGGAGCATTCTGTTCCGGGCGGCCATGTTGGAAGGCTAACTGCATGCAAACCCCTGCGAGTCAGGGACCAGGAGGTCCAGAAAGGACGTAGACGACTGTTCATGACAGGTGTATAATGTAGTCTATTAAGAATTTTGAATTGGATTAACCGTAGCCTAGAATTAAGTGATACATTCTTAGTGAGTGAGCAGTACCTGGCCCATTTCTTCTCTTCAATGGGCATCTGCAAGTCTCTTTCCCATTTTTCTTTGGCTTAGTTTACTGTGGGTGTGTGGGTCTGTACTGCTGAATACAGCTTAGAGATTCCCAGGCCTTCTTTAGCAGTTACCAACTGTATACACGGATGTGGTGGAGGCTCGTCTGGGAATAGCGGCCATCTTTTCTGAAATGCAGATCTCATGCAGTAATATTGAAGTGTCTTAAGTGGCCCACCTCCCAGCGCCCTCAGTAACTCCCTCAAGGCCACAAATTTCCCATTGATAAACATGTCACCCAGTTTCATCTCTTTATTTGGGTCACCGGATTCCTGTATGCTGCTGTCATGCGTAGGGGGTATACCCGGGAAATTCCATAAGGGTATTTCCGGGTTATAGGGTGTCTCCAGTTTCAGCCTTTTGTATATAGCCTCCCATGCCCTGACTGTGCAGCTTACCGGATTGTATTCGCAGGTGTCCTTGTATCGTGAACCATAAATGACAGATTGTATGTTTGTGGGGTGTGTGGTGTATTCCTCTATCCATGTGTGGGATGCTCCATCTGAAGCATTATACCAGTATTTTGCGAATTGCGCTTGAGCAACATAGTAATAAAGCTCAAATTCGGGGGCAGCTATACCACCCGAAGAGTATGGTTCTGTCATTTTTTTTCCACCCTATCTTCCCGTTCCAGAGAAATGTTACCACCATGGATCGGAGTCTGGCAAAAAAGGTCCTACCAGGCCATATGGGGACATTGGCAAAGAAGTAAAGTAACTTGGGTAAGATTAACATTATGAGGATGGCGACCCTGCCGCATAACAAAATTGGAAGGCGCCCCCACATCTGAAGTTAAGCATTTAGAGTTTGTAGTGCGCTTTCGTGATTATCTGAATATAATGTGAGTCTATCCCTGGAAACAAGGATCCCCAGATATCTGATGTACTGCTCCGACCACTTGAGTCCATTAAATATGTCGGGGCATCTGGTAGCCGGTGTGATCGGGAATATTTTGGATTTGACCCTATTCACTGTATACCTGGAATAGGTTGCAAATTCTTGTATTTCTGCTGTGTTTATTTCAGGCTCACGGACATATAATAACTTATCATCAGCATACAGTGAGATCAACTGAGTGAACCCTTTCATTTTTATCCCCCTGTCTGCATGTCTTAGTCGCACCGCAGCCGCCATTGGCTCTATGGTTAGTGGGAATAGCAGGAGTCATCCCTGTCTAGTGCCCCTGCCCAACAGGAACAATTTGGAGATGGACCTATTGTTTAACACCCAAGCTCCAGGCTCAGTGTATAATAGTCTTACGTATCTGATAAAATTGGGGCCCACTCCAAATGCCTCCAGCACAGCCAGGAGATAGACCCATGAGACAAAATCAAAGGCTTTTTCGGCGTCGAGGGATATAGCCACCGCGCTTCTCCCCGGGTCTATTTGTGCCATTATGCCAAAGAGCCTGCGGAGATTGAGTGCCGTGGATCTTGTGGGGATTAACCCATTTTGGTCAGGATGGACAAGGGTAGGTACTGCCGGTAGAAGTCGATTGGCCAGCACTTTTGCAAATAGTTTAGCGTCAGTATTTATAAGTGACAGGGGCCTACAGGACGAAACATCTTGTGGTGATCTCCGAGGCTTAGGGAGCACAGTTATCACAGCCTCTCTCATAGTTGGGGGTAATATATTACTCTCGAAGGATTCCTCCCATACCTGCATTAGTATCGGAACGAGTTATTCACGGAAGTCTTTATAAAATTCTGCTCCCATCCCGTCTGCCCCTGGTGCCTTGCCTGATGACAGTGCTTTGATTGCTTCTGTAATTTCCTCTGCAGTTACCGGCTGATCCATCGCCAAGCGATCCTCGTCAGGGAGTTTTGGAAGGGAGAGAGCCGCAAGGTATGACTTAATGTGTGCGACTTCTTATCCTTATTTGTGTATAATTCTTTATAAAATTTAACAAATTCCCTGTTGATCTCCTCTTCCCTCTGGAGTACCTCCCCCTGCGCTGTTTGTATGCTAGTAATCTGATTTGGTTGCTTATCGTGTTTGAGTAAGTTGGACAGCATTCTTCCAGCCTTGTTACCCTCCCCGTATCAGCGTGCCCGTATGGGGGCTGCCACATAGCGCACTTCTCTAATGGCCAGCTTATCAAATTCCTGGAGGTGTGTGTGTGTGTGTACGTCAGCTAATATTTCTCTGTCCTGTGTACGGGTGTAGGCTTCTTCCAATGTGTCTAGTTTGCTTTCAATGTCCTTTAGCTCGGCTCGCACACCCTTCAGCATGCCAACAGACTTAGATATTAGGGCTCCCCTGATCCAGACCTTGAAGGATTCCCACACTGGAGTATTTACCAACCAATCCTACATTGTTAGTGAAAAACTCTGCTATTTCGAAATGCAGTGATTCCACCACCCCGGGGTCGCCCAGCATTCCACTCGGCATTCTCCACCTTCTTGCGGGACAGGGGGCATTCCGGAGTGTTAGCTCCAACAACACTGGGGAAGGATCTGATAGCGTATGGGGCAGAATCTCATGTCTTCAATGTAGCAGTCAGAACCGGGGAAACAAACCAATAGTCAATTTTAGATTCAGAGTCGTGAACCGAAGAGTAGTATGAGAGACACACTCTCTGGTTGATGGTCTAGACGCGATTAACCTCCAACCCCAAATAAACGGCCCGACTCACTATAAAGGACACACTCTTGATGCCATTTATATCTCCCACAACCGGATACATCTAAACCCCCCACGCCTATCATCTGGTCCGATCACTTCATTGTTTCCTTTGCCATTTGCTCACCCGACCCGCTTCCCGTACTCAAATCTAAACCTATGCAAATGCTGGAAAAAACGAATAATCGTTCCTGAACTAGTTGACGCACTCCTCCAGTCCCCTCCACCTGCCTGCCAACTCAATAAACAACTAACCCCCGACGCCTTTGACTCATGGCTCAACACCCCGCTAATGCGACTCACGCCCTCTTGCAAACTATCGGCCCGCCATGGCCTGTTTCCTAGATGGTTCACACCTGACTTGAAGACCACTAAACAACTATATAAATACCTAGAACGCAAAAGGCAGAAAGACAAAACACAAGAGAGCAGAGCCACCTTGGCCACCTTCATCAGTACAAGGCCGAAATCCGGAAAGCGAAAAAAGCCCACTATAACTCCTGAATCCTAAACTGCAAAAACCCCAGCAAAGAACTTGACAAAATCATCTCCGAATTCACCAAACCGGCATGCACTACCACCATCCCGACCCCCTCACAATCTCTGTGTGACTCACTCTCTCTCCACTTTTACGCCACGGCTCTTGAAAGAACAAATGCACTAACCACCAAACTGGCTCTCTTACATCCAATAGGCAACCATCCTCCCATACCGGCCAACCCCCCGCCTGCGACCACTATGCAATCAACATTTGACTCCTTTAGTCCAATATCACCCTACCAATTTCTCAAACTTCTCTCTGCCTGCAAACCATCCAGCTCTCCGCTAGACCCTTACCCAGCCACAACCCTCAAAGAAATGTTTGCTTCTATCTGCGCAGGAGAACACGCAAGATCCATCATAAATGACTCCCTTTCCTCTGGTATTTTTCCAGACGCATTCAAAATGGTTCATGTCAAACGCTCTTAAAAAAACTTTCCCTCGACCCTCTCGAGCCCAAAAACTACTGCCCCATCTCAAACACCAGATTCCTTGCCAAACTGATTTACCGAACCGCCTACTCCCAACTATAAATGCCTTTGTTGAAGCCAACAATCTCCTAGACCCCGCTCATATGGGGTTTCAGAGCCCGTCACGGAACTGAAACCACCCTAACTTCAATCTGGGATGACCTAAAAATCACGGCAAACACCGCGGGATGCGCCGCATTAATCCTTCTGGACCTATCCGCCACCTTTGACACAATCAATCACTCAATCCTCCTTGACCGCCTCCACTCCCTAGGAATTCGTGGAACCGCTCTCAAATGGATAGCTTCTTTCCTCAAAGATAGGTACCAAATAACGATACTCTCCGCCTTTACCTCCCAAGCCCGACCAGTCGACACGGGAGTCCCACAGGGAGCATGCCTATCTGCCCTCCTGTTCAGTCTCTACTTGACCACCCTCCCACCATTAATTCGTTCACACAACATCCTGTGTTACAACTATGCTGATGACACTCAACTAATTCTTAAACTCCTAAACTTAAAACCCAACTGCCGACCTGACCTCGCCTCCTGCCTCCTTGACATAGAGCTCTGGATGACCCAAAGCCACCTCTTGTTAAACCCCTTCAAAACCGAAATCATGGTTTGTGGCAACTCCGAACTTCTTCCACACCCGCTACCCTGGCCATCCGCGATGGGCCACTCACAGACTCCCTCTAACTCTGTAAAAAACCTTGGATGCATCCTTGACTCTGACCTAACACTCTCGCGCCAAGTCAACAACGTCTCAAAGTCCTGCCACTACCACCTTAAAACTCTTAGGCGCATCGTTCCATATCTCTCCTTTCCCAACAGACTCTCCGTGGTCCAATCAATTGTTATATCAAGACTGGACTACGCAAACCCCCTCTACCTCGGAGTCCACACTTACCAACTGAATAAACTTCAAAAGGCCCAAAACGCTGCAGTCAAACTGCTACTCGCGCTTGGCCCGAGCGACCACATCTCCCCAGCCCTTAAGATTCTGCACTGACTTCTAGTGGCCCGAAGGGTGACTTTCAAAACCTTATGCATTTCTCATCGAGCATTCCATAAAACCGGACCTCAATATCTCCAAGACAAGCTAAAACCCTATCACCCTCCACGTCCTCTTAAGATCAAGCTCAGCCGTCCTCCTAGTCATACCTAATACAAACTCAGTCAAGTTAGGCGGATCATCATTCTCAGCCTTGGCCCCCACGCTGTCGAACGCACTCCCACCCCACATCTGCCTAACAGAAGATCTAATGTCCTTCCGCAAACTACTGAAAACTTGGCTCTTCCCCTAAAACTAACCCGTATGCAAACTAACCAAAACAGAATAACAGCAGCTCAATGACACCAATCCAACCAACTACTAGTTCCTGAATAACAATAAGACAAATAAAAATACAACATCAAGATCCATGTGAGAAATCGACAACTAATAGCCGCTAATGTAAACTAAAAGGACAAACAGAATAGAACGAATAAAGCAGACCAAAGCAGTGAAGTGGATAAAAAGAATAAATTGTATGGAAACCGTAATGAAGTTTAAATTAATGAAAATGGATGTAATGATTGCAATGGACAAAATGAACAAAAACTGGTGAAATGAATAAAGAGAAGAGGATGCAAAGATGAATACAAGAGACTGATGAGTACACAGACTGATGATTCCAACTGTCTGAATGCATGGCATAAATGAAAAGTACAGAATAGAAGATTCAAGTACATGAGACGAGAGCAGTGCATGAAATAGATAGAGAGCACGGAACAGATCCAGTGCGTATAACAAGTGACATGGCCTGAATCGATAACCCATGATGAATGAACAAAGTGAATGGAGCAGATGAAATCGTTAGAATGGATGAAGTTCGTGGAACTGATGAGTGTGCTGAGCGGACAAACGCACTGAGCAGATGAGTGCGTAGATCGCATGAGTGTACAGAACGGATGAGTGTACAGAACAGATGAGTGTACAGAACGGATGAGTGTGCTGGGCGGATGAGTGTGCTGGGCGGATGAGTGTGCTGGGCGGATGAGTGTGCTGGGCGGATGAGGGTGCTGAGCGGATGAGGGTGCTGAGCGGATGAGGGTGCTGAGCGGATGAGGGTGCTGAGCGGATGAGTGTGCTGAGCGGATGAGCGTGTGGAGCAGATGAGTGTGTAGAGCGGACGATTGAGTGCCTAAGTACAGAGGAGTGTGTAGAACACAGGAGTGCATAGAGCAGATGAATGTGTAGAGCGGATGAGTATCGAGCGGATGAGTGTGTAGAGCGGACGTGGCTGTAGAGCGGATGAATACAGAATTGCGGAGGAGCGTGTAGAAAGCAGGAGCAGATGAATGTGCTGACTGGATGAGTGTATAGAGCGGACAAGTGTATAGAGCGGATGAGTGTACGGAGCGGATGACTGCGTATGAGCAAACGACTTTGTAGAACTGATGAGTGCATATAGCAGATGAGTGCATGGACAGTACGACTGCATAGAGCGGATGAGTGCGCGGAGCGGATGGGTGCGCGGAGCGGATGGGTGCGCAGAGCATGATGGATGCGCAGAGCGGAGGAGTGCGCAGAGCGGAGGAGTGTATAGCGCAGACGAGTGCGTAAGAGAGGAGGGGTGCGTAAGAGCGAGTGAGTGCGTAGAACGGGTGAGTGCGTAGAACGGGTGAGTGCGTAGAGCGGGTGAATGAGTAGAGTGGGCGAATGTGTAGAGGGTGCGAGGGCATAAAGCGGATGAGTGCCTAGAGCAGACGAATCAATAGAAAAGACGAGTGCGCATAGAGCGGATCAGCTGCGTAGAGCGGATCAGCTGCGTAGAGCGGATGAGTTGCGTAGAGCAGACGGAACGGGTGAGTATGTGGATGGAATGGGTGACGTATATGGATAGAACGAGTGATGTATGTGAATAGAACGGGTGACGTATGTAGATGGAATGGGGACATACGTGGATGGAATGGGGATGTAAATGGATGGAATGGGGATGTAAGTGGATGGAATGGGGATGTAGGTGAATGGAATTGAGACATATGTGGATTGAACGGATGAAGTAAGTGGAAGGTACTGATGTAACATGTGAAAGATACGGGTGAAATATGTGGAAGGTACAGATGAAAATGTGGACGGGGTGCATAAAACAACATAGAATTCACGGAAATGATCGAAACACATGAACAGATCCGAGGGCATGAAACTGACTGGAGTGCGTGGAAAGGACTGGAGTGCGTTGAAAGTTTTCGAAATGCGTGGAAAGGTTTTGGAATGCGTGGAAAGGTTTCGGAATGCGTGGAAAGGTTTCGGAATGCGTGGAACGGTTACGAATGCATGGAGTGTTTCGGAGTGTGTGGAGTGTTTCGGAGTGTGTGGAGTGTTTCAGAGTACGTGGAAGGGACTAGATCGCATAGTCGCATAGAAGTGCGCGACATACATGAATGATATGATATGATATGATATGGTATTTGTAACGCGCCTATACACAAGTGTTTCAAGGCGCGACGAGGCAGGGAGGGAGGGAAACAAGGGGAAGACAGACAAACGATCCTACTAGGCCAGGTGTCATTCAGATCGCGCAAGTGCAGAGGTAAGGGGAAAAGGAGGAAGTGCAGGGGGAGGAAGTGGGGGGGAAAGTGCAGTACAAGGTAAGTAGCGTAAAAAATAATAATTAATAAATAATAAATAAAAAGGGCCAGCTGGTGGCAAGTGCGAGGTAAGTGCAGAGCAAGTGCTGGGAAGGGGGCTGTAGGGTACAGTGACAGTCCCACAGTGCACGGGGAGCCAGGGAGGCAGTGCAAGTGGAGAGTGGCTGGGCCCTGGACCGAGGTTGCTGAGAGTGGCCCAGATGCAGGTTTAGTGCTGAATTCAGTGGGGGGTTAAGCAGGTTTAGCAGGGGAGAGGGAGAGAGAAGGCAGAAGCGAAGAGGAAGGTTTTGAGGTGCTTCCGGAACCGGAGATGGTTCTCCTCAAGTTTCAGGGAGGCAGGAAGGCTGTTCCAGAGGGAGGCCCCTGCTGCGGAGAGAGATCTACCCCCAGCTCGTTGCTTCGAGAAGCGGCTGACCATGAGGGAGTTGGAGACGGATGAGCGAAGGGCTCGTGAAGGAAGATATTTAGGAAGAGAGAGTTGAAGGTATTTAGGTCCCTGGCCCCAGAAGGCCTTGTGGACAATGCAGAGGGTTTTGAACGTAATCCTCGCAGCCACTGGGAGCCAGTGAAGGGATTTCAGTCCTGGAGAGATACGGTCCCTGGGCTTGAGGCCAAGGACAAGTCTCGCAGTTCTGTTCTGGATAAGTTGCAGAGGGCGGAGAGTGGAGGCAGGCAGATTAAGATAGAGGCTGTTACAGTAGTCCAGCCTTGAGAGAACCAGGGCTCGGGAGACAGTGAGCTTCTGGGGGAAGGAGAGGAAGGGAAGAATACCTCTGAGGAGGTGCAGCTGGTAGTGTGACTTCTTAGAGACGTCAGATATATGAGGAGAGAAGGAGGGTGTGGAGTCGAAGATGACCCCGAGGTTTTTAGCCTTGCAGGTAGGGGCAGGAAGGGGGCCAAGGGAGGCCAGCCAGAGAGCTGCAGGGAAGGAGGGAGTGGGTGTACCGATGAGTAGAATCTCAGTCTTACTGGCGTTGAGGCAGAGGTCATTGGCGGCACACCATTCCTGGATAGCAGACAGACAGTCGGAGATGAGGGAAGGAGAGGAGGAGGCCGAGGGTAGCCTGAAAATGAGCTGGGTATCGTCGGCATAGCACTGGAAGTAGGGGCAGAGAGCGGCGATGCGGTGGGCAAGGAGTGCCAGATACTGGTTGAAAAGCCAGGGAGAGAGGTTGGAACCCTGGGGGACACCACAGGTGGAGAAAAAGATGTCAGAGAGGAAGGAGCCCATTTGGACCTGGGAGGGTCGACCGGAAAGGAAAGAAGTCAGCCATGCCAGAGCCTGACCAGTGATACCCAGGTTATCACGGAGACAGTTGAGCAGGATGGCATGGTTGACAGTGTCAAAGGCAGAGGAGAGATCGAGCAGAATGAGAACACAGGGAGTGTTGGAATCGAGGTTCAGGAGCAGGTCCTCACGGATGTTCAGGAGAGCAGTTTCCATGCTTCTGGCCGCTCTGAAGCCGGATTGATGGTCATGAAGATTACCAACAGATTCAGCATGGAGGTTAAGCTGGGAAATGGCCAGTTTCTCCAGGAGCTTACCCAGGAAGGGAGTAATGGAGATTGGGCGATAATTGGCCGGGCAGGAGGGGACGGAAGAGGGTTTCTTGAGGGGGGATGGGAAGACTCCAGAGGCGAATGAGTGGTTGCAAAAGTCAGCCAGGGCAGGAGCCAGGGAGTCGATGTGGTCCTTGATGGTTTTGGAGGAACAGGGGTGAACCTATTTAGACGAGGCTTTCATAGATCGGACTTGTCTGGAAACCTCATCAGCAGAAAAAGGTGGAAAAGCAGAGAAGGAGGGCGGAGGGGCGGCTGCAAGAGAGCAAGAGGAAGAGCCGGGAAGAGAGGGAGGGGGGAGAGAGGAGGAGAGCGAGGACAGGATGGTTTGGAACACATGTAACGTTTGAAAGAGCATGTAAACCATTTTACCACATCACCATGCTTACTCTTCTCTTTACACCACCATTCAACTAGAACACAGAGATACTATGACACCATTCAGTATAGCTGTTCTCATACCAACATCCGCCTCATACTCCACATCACTCTAACTAATCAATGCTGGTTTCACACCCCCCAGCCAGGCGTTCTCCTCAGGCCTAATGCAGCCAGAACCGGTCTGGATAAAACCTGCCAGAACTAACACATACCCCCGATCTCTCAACCACCACACCTACCGCTATGAAGCAGCTATTACACAAATGCCACACCAGCTGCACACGTATCCGGTGCTCACAAGCACCTTTGACTCTCTCTACTGAACTTTGTTTCCCGAGGGCGTTCAACCTACCAGCACCTTCAGACCATACCAATGGTACATAAGGCGCTATATAAATGCAAAGTAACATAACATAACATGTATATCTCCTACTACCAGGGTGTATTTCCCGCTGGGCATCCACCAGTGAAAGCTGCGGAAGAATGTGGCCCAGGGTCAGGACCATCTTGCTCGGAGCTCTGATAGTTTTCGTAAACCTATCAAGTGCGGGATCTAGAGCCACATTGAAGTCCCCACCCCAAATCACATTGGAAACCTCAAGTGAAGCAATCATCTGATACACATTCATATAGAAAGCGGGGTCGTTTATATTGGACCCGTATGTGTTAACCAGCAGCAGTTGCTGGCCTGCGACCTTCTCCCATACTAAAACTTATCTAACCAACTGATCCACCTTGTGGCTCTCCAGCCCAAATCCCAGGCTTGGATGAATAAGGGTAATAGCCCCTCTAGATTGGGAAGAGTAGTCAGTATTGAACCTTAAATTACCCCACTTGGGCAGTATATGCATGTTATTCACTCCCACTGCATGCGTTTCTTGTAACATTAGGATTTGGGGGCCATGTCTGGCAATGTAATTACCAATTTTATTGACTTCCATCTGGTTATTTAGTCCCCGTACATTCCATGTCAGCAGTTTTATCCTCAACCAGTCACCAGCGCATTATAGGTAGATATTTTGACAATGTCTCGTCTATCAGGGTTATAACATTTGTGCGATCTGGCCAGCGCCAGTCTCAGTGTAACCACAATTTTAATATTCAACAAACAGTTAACCTCTGTCCACCTACCGCCTGATCATAACGCCTTCCAGTGACTACAAACCCCCCCATTGTTCCATAATAAGTCTGTTCCAAAACAAAGCAACAAATTGCACACCCTCGTCCTTCCCACCCACCCTCATCATCACCCCCAACTTGACGATGTTCCCATCTGAACTCATGGAATACTCCAGGGGTAGCCATGTTGCTTCACTTGGCTGCCGACTTGGTTCCAGCACTCCACTTGGCCACATTACGTGGGGCCGCATTAGCCATTAACTTGTCAAGACGCAGCCTCAAGGATAAAGTAACTTTAGCATATGTTCGTCCACTAAATGTCTCTTAATCCGGCAGTCGGGGCCTGTTATTCTCTACCGGTCTGCTCCCTCTGGGAGGCAGGGGTATGGAAGTTTCAATATGCTGCATGGCTTCAGCCGGGGATTCGAAAAAGTGTGCCATTCCTGCATGTTGGATCCTCATCTGGGCCGGGAACATCAAAGCATATGCGATTTGGCATTTGGCGTTCTTTTAGGAGCCTTTTAACTGGTTCATAGGATCTTCTGCTCGCCGGAACCCCAGCAGAAAAATCTGGCTATATGTGTATCCGGTTTTCTTCATATTGGAGCGTTCCAGCCTCCCTCGCCATCCGCAGGATTGCGTCTCTGTCCCCGTAATTAAGGATACATGCATTTATCGTGCGTGGCGGCGCGCCTGGTTTAGGTGCTGGCGCCAGTGTGCGATGCGCTCTCTCGACTAGGAAGTGTTCGAAGAAGGCCTCCGATCCAAACAGGGATTTGAGTAGTATTTCAAATTGCTTTTCCATTTGACCTTTTCCAAAGGATTCCGACACGCCCACTACTCGGATGTTGTTTCTTCTTGATCTCGATTTGAGGTCCTCGCATTTATTCTGTAGTTTAGACACAGTATCTTTATGCTGGGTGCTGTCGCAACCATGGTCTGCAATGGTGTCTTCATTAGTGCTTATTCTGTTTTCAGTTTCTGTGACACGTGCACTCTCTTTGTCCACTCTGGCCTTGAGGGAGCCAATAGTGGTTACTATATCATCCAGCTTCATGTGAACTGCACAAAATCCATTCTGTACTATTATTGTCAACCTGTCTTCTTGATCTCCAACTTCTGGATCCAAGGCCTCATTAGTGCTAGTGTGGACGTCTGCAGTAGTAATTTGATTCTGGCTGCCAGTGTAGGCATCCATTGGGCCTTTCTTCTTGTTACCGGGAGTCTTGGTCCCTTTACCTGTTTTGTGTGGTTCTCCCATAATGATATTGTGGTATTTGCTGTTGTATTTCCCTCAGTGGTGTATTTTTGGGCTTGTCACACTTCTGCACACTTTCAAATCTGCCCCTTGTATGATGTTTCTGTAAGGGGGCTAGGACAAGGCTCTAAGGGTGGGAGCGTTATATTTGCGCAATCACCAGGATATAGCTTGCCAGAGCTCGTTTACCACGAGTGGACTGCGTCCTCCCACGTATTTTATTGTTGGATTATTAAGTTCGTGTTGATTCGTGGTGTTATAATCTTTCAAGAGTCTTCAGCTTCCATTGCTTGCCAGGTAGTTAATGTGGGTCTGATGCTCTCCTGCCGGCCCGTCCCTCGGGGTGGCATGCACTCAAATGATTTAGCGTGTCGTGGGAAACACCACCAGTGTGCAATTTTATAATCCTGCACTTCTGTGCTGTTGTGTGTTTTAGCGCGTGTAGCAGTCCCCGCTTGCAATTGGCACTGCGCTCTTATATATGGATGATCACAGTGGCCTGCACAGGGTCTCACAACAGGAGGGCCCCCCTGGGCCTACTCAATCAGTTTTTATGGTCTTCTAGAGGGCAGCCATCCACCCCTGCGAGGGATGGGGCCGAGACAACCAGGAGCAGCGTGAATCCAGCTGGGCCTGCCGAGACTGCGTTCTGCGCTGACAACAATGGGACCGTTGGCCCGCCCCAGAGAGAGCCACCCAACGGCGAGAGCCCGCCGGCCCACGCCGATCAAACCTGTCTATATGGCACCGCTCCCCCTCCACCGCACCTCCGTCCTCCTTACTTGGCGCTGTGAGGCGTATGATGAATCACTCCAAGCCTCTGCACACTGTAATGTGGCAGCGCTGCCGCATGTCCCTCACTGCGCTGCACAGCAGGATCTGGGGGCGGCCTTGGAGCTCAGCAGCGGGAGAGCGCCGCTAGCCCCGTCCGCATCAGGAGGCTGCCGGTCCACCTCTACTCCGTTCACCCTCTCCGCATGCGCGTTCCAGCTGCGTATTAAGGATTCAGGTGCTGGCCGCGGGCCGCAAGCTCAGGCTCCGCCCATCCACGGCCTTCTGTCTCTCTGCATCCACGGCTCTTGGGTGGTTCCTTTCGGTACTCCCTGCCGGATCGTGACAGCTACGTGAGTCGGCTGGAGTTCATCCAGCTGTAACTTTGGTGCTTTTGGGCGCTGCTTGCCAGGAGTTTCAGAGAATAAGCATGGATACTTGGACTATCCATACAGCTATTTTCGGCTCAGCAGGCAGCTCCGAAAAGGATATTTAGGCACAGGATTTCTCAGTGGAGCTGGAGCTCTGAAATCAGGCGGCCATTTCTGTAGTGCGCAACAGCCCCCCTATCGTAAGTCTTTTCTACACCAGCAAATGTCAGTATTCGGGGGCTTGGTATACTAAATACAGGTACAGTAGCAATGATCCACCTGATCACAAGATACAGGTCCCAGCTGATCTCCCGTGTTTCATTTTGTCAAGCACAATAGCCATTTCAGTTGGGCTATATAGAATGTTGGAACACTCCTCTCTGGAAGTGCTTCACATGACCCGGCAAAGCAAGATATTTTGTCAAGCATACTGCAGCTCTTGCACAGGCATAGCGAGGCAGGTGTAGGTTCAGGTGGAAGGACAAGTGTAGGTGGTTCATCCCATTAGGGTGACTTCCTGAGAGTTTACAGGTAAGTCACTGCATAGTGATCAGGTTCCAGCTCCAGGTGGTACACAACCTAATAAGAATGGAGCAGACACCAGGGGCCCCTAGTCTGTCAGTTAAGCCCCTACTCTGTAATGATTATTATTGTAGGTGGGTACATTCTGGGAGATTGGTGTGTAACTGGGTTCATGGTTCATGTCCCTACACTGGCACAGATACAGGCCAAGGATTCAGTCTTGTATTCAGCAGTCCCTGTTGCTCCAGAAATGCTGAACTAGGAAAATGGTCCCATGGTGTACACCAGACATGTAATTGTTGTCACAGCAGACAAACGCTGCAGCTCCTAGATCATATTCTTATTCTCTGGAGATTTAAGGGATCTTGCTGGGGGTGGTGTGTACACCACTCGGGTTGGAATGAATGGGTGTTCTTCATTAACTTGCCCAGGGTTGGTATTGTGTCACTGCAAGGTATAAATTAGTTTTCAAAAATGAATTAGCAGAGTTTGCTAATTAAAATGTTCTTGATTAGCAAACATTCCCATTTGATTAGCAATGTTGAACTAATATATCACAAGAAGGTGTTGGTACACACAGCACAGTGAGCAACAATACAGCGGTTTTGTGTACAGCTGAATGCATAAGTGAGATGAGTCAGGCTCTGAAAATTCTTTAAAATTCCACTAGACTTTTAGGTCTCGGAACGTGTTTACCTACTCGACCTAAAAGAGATGCACTTGACCCATGGCAACAGATGACAACAATGTTAAATGTGCTTTCTGTAAAATGGTGCATGTCACCACAAACCCACTTTGTTTGGCACACTGCTGCCACTCAGAGGCCAGCCATGCACAGTGACTTATTTGACATTTACTGCAAAGAACATGTTAAAAATAAAGTTTCAAAACATCCCATGCAAATGGTAGTTGCCCTTCATAAAATCTACTCTACTATTCGAGTGGGCAAAGAGACTTTGCGAACCCTAGAAGAGTGCCTAAAAAGGTATAAGGTTGGCTGCATGGCAGGACACGGGTATGAAAAAAGCCTCTGGGAACAGGTGCCAATATATAATGCATCCTAATCGTGAAGCAAAGCAAGCACTGGAGGCTAACTACAGTATTTGCTAATGCAGTAGATAAGTAGATATAAAGACTGGATGGAACTATTGATCACTACTTTGCGTAAACATCTAGTGAGCTTATGTATTCATGGTGTAAGGGGAAAGAAAGTAAGAGACTAAGCAGATTGGGTGGCAGACAGAGGACTGGGCAAACTAGGTGGAATATTGTAGTTTGCTGCCATCTCACTTTCAGGCTAGTGTCTATAAAGCAACAGGGTGATAAGCTAGAATGTCAAGGAGTATGGACTCGGCTCATGCAAATTAACATGGGGGGTCCTGGGAGTCTTTCTGCCAGACATTAGTCCTGGTTACAAGAGCCTTACCCAGATTCTTTAGCTCACTATCTTTCACAGAGGAGAAATATCCAAAACATATCAGTCTTTGTCCTGCCCTGGGGCAGTCCAGCA
The DNA here is from genome assembly GCF_040938575.1 of Ambystoma mexicanum. Taxonomy (NCBI): domain Eukaryota; kingdom Metazoa; phylum Chordata; class Amphibia; order Caudata; family Ambystomatidae; genus Ambystoma; species Ambystoma mexicanum. The sequence goes on along the minus strand of NC_090923.1, from coordinate 475,560,313 downwards.
CCGAAATGCTAGGCAATTCTCTGAACAAGAGTACCAACAGCAACCCCAGACACGTGTTTCGGTCTAGTTGGACCTCATCAGTAGGGTGGAGCTGTGCCTCTCTAAGAATAGTGAGAAAGTTGTCAACGTCTGAATTCCCCAAGTAACTTAGGGTGAGACCCAAAACTACTTAGATTTTGCAAATTTACAAAGGGGATCCCGGGAGTCTCTCTGCCAGACATTAGTCCTGGTTACAAGAGCCTTACTCAGATTCTTTAGCTCACTATCTTTCACAGAGGAGAAATATCCAAAACATATCAGTCTTTGTCCTGCCCTGGGGCAGTCCAGCACCGAAATGCTAGGCAATTCTCTTCTGAACAAGAGTACCAACAGCTACCCCAGACACGTGTTTCGGTCTAGTTGGACCTCATCAGTAGGGTGGAGCTGTGCCTCTCTAAGAATAGTGAGAAAGGGGTCCACGTCTGCTCATGGGCACCTGTTGCATGACGTAACCAGCAGGTCTCATAATTAAGTTAGCCATCTAACACATTTGGCTGTGTGATCATGTACATTTTCAAAAGTGTTAAATCGTCAGTATGATGCATCTTCCCCAACAAATTGAAATATAGTTAACACAGATTTAGATACACAAACCTAAACTTTCCTGTAAAGTTTTGAGACAATACAATGTTTTACAGTAGCAATACTGTAAGTATGCATTATGTAACACCTTACATAAAGGATGGAACGCATGACTGTCTTTAAAAAAATAAAGTCAAAACACGCCTGTCTTTGCCATGCAGATATAGTTAGCTTAATAAAAGTACCATCCCGATTTCTTCTGGTTTGCAATTATTTGAAAAATAAAATAAAACATTCCTGCCTTGCACTCCCACACAGGCCTTTCGCACTTAAGATAAGATTGGAGGCTCCTGCACTCTTTCTCTCCATTAGCCCTTTGAACTTACAGAGAAAAGAGTGTAGAGAGCTCTGAAGGCAAGAGCGGAATGCAGGGCCAGCTGTACTTTAATTGAACAGGGCAACTTAAATAGCTACCTATGCTACACAAGTGCCAATTTCATTAGCAAACATACAAAATTGCATAGCAAATTGCTATGCGACATTGCTTATTTTATGCCTTGCACTGTATGAGCTCGTTAGACTCGGGTACAGTTGCTGACTTCCCCAAATTCATCCTGCGTGAGGCACCCCTCAATTCCTGTTCCTTGACCAAAACTGGATTTGGTCTTGTCATCCTCTTTAAGATGCAAAGGGGCCTTTGGAATGGCATTTTAGTAGCTTGCCAGAAATAAAGGAATTGTGGTATGTGTTGCAGTAGCCTTATGTGATCTGGAAGAGATTCTCTCCTTGGGGGCTTACCCAGTTCCAGTCCTAGCTGTTTAGCAAATTTGGTTCACTCGCATTCGGATCGATGCGACTCTATTAGTAAATTTGACTGTGTGCCATAGGTATATTCTTGTTGGGGTTAGCACAAGTGGGCATCCTATCACTCTGAACCCAGAATTTAGAAAGTTACCGGCTATAAGTATATGTATTCTCCATAAGATCATCTCTCTATATATAAAAGGGAAATGTGTGGATATGTGTGTGTGTCTGTTCGAAAATGTTCAGCATACTTCCCAACATGCTGTAGCAAGAAACCAGAACCAGAAATGTGGCATGTGGATAGGTTCCATAGTGTGGACAATGTAACGATTAAAGCAATCTGCAATGGTTTACCCATGCCTGTTTGCACTGTAGTTCTGACGTAGTTCTACGTTAATTGTTCCTAAAATTCAGCAGTTCATGAAAATTTCAGCAGTTCATTGTTCCTAAACTTTCCACACTATCAGCATTCTAGCTGACATTAGCAGCACTCACTTTTGAAGTCATGCGGGTGACAAAATACGGTGCTTTAGTAGTAATGCAGGTGACAGGAAACGGTGCATGTCTCTTCAATAGTGTCCGCAATGATGTTGTCCGTCACATTGTGTCAAATTTCTCATGATAATTACGGAAACTTCATTTCCCATGGACGTTGATGAATGTATGCCATCTCAACAGTACGAAGCATGGTTCATAGTGATTCCATCGACCGCCAAACCATCGACAACCATACCACTGACACAAAATGCATTGAAAAAAAACAATTGAATGCATTTTTTTTTGTATTTCTTTCATGGTGAGGTTCCCCCCAACCACCCTTTTTTAACCTTAAAAACCCATTTTTGCTAAACTAAACCCTTTACCATTTTAAAAAATAATTTTTTTTCAATGGTATGGTCTGTCAATGCTTTGGATTCGATGGAATGACGGGATACCATGAAGCTTACATGTTTCAGCCATACACATACGGGTATGGCACTACAAGCTTACATGCTTCAGCCCTACACATACGGCATTTATGTTGAGGTCGCTGCTGCCTTGGCTGTAGATCGGGACAGCAATAATGGTGGTATGCAATCTCAACGCTCCAACTCAAAGTAGCTGGAACCGATTTACGGGCCACGCCCACCTGGTGGCTTCCTGCCTGCTGCTCTTTTTACCTACTTAAGGAACCCTCCAGCCTCTTTTCCTTTTCAGATGGGGAGCAGGTGCAAGTGGATCTAGGTCACCTGACCTAGGCACCACCCACCTTCTTAGCCCTGCCTCTTCCTTCCTGCTCTTAACTATTAGATCAAGAGCATCTCTCGCCCGGGCGTCCGAAGCGAAGGGCAGACGAAGAAAAGGGCAATTCTTGTTCGGACCAGTAGGACCCAGGGCCCGACCCCCCTGCTCAGACAGCAGGTAAGCATGCACCAACATGTGTTACTCCCTCTGTCCCCACAGGCTATCCCCACCCCCTCTGGTCCCCCCTGATGTTCCCTTGTGCCCCCACCATTCTCGCACACAGGTGTTGCCTGTTTTGCTTGATTCTTCTACCCTGCTCCCCCCTCACCTCTTCAAGCCTACTTCTGCATGAGACTGACCAGATACATTGTGGTTTCACCATCACCGTCTTGTGGCCAATGCTGAATTGTACTTTTATGGACTTCATTGATTCACAGTGTGTCACCCTTTCTCAGCTCTCATGCTGGACTTCCTTTGCATCTTGTACTCATGGTGGCCCTGAATCATGCTGTTCTTATCTTCACCTTGTATCTTGGCTTGCAACATTATGTGTTACTACTGACTTCTGCAATTGTATTCACTCTCCCCTCTTGCTTCTCCACTCTTTTGACTAACTCTCTGTTCTCTCCTCCTTTCCCTCCTCCCCTTACTTTCTTCTATGCACTTACTCTATCAGAATTGTCCCTGGACCTAGTATGATAGCAACATCCCCTGTCACCTCCCCCACCCGCTTACTGTTTTTTTCCTCTGCACCCCTCCTCCAGCACCATCTGAAATGTCGTCAGGCCTAGTATGATAGTCGCTTGTTTTGTTCCTCCCCTACCTTTCTGCACCCCTCTCCCTCCCCTCTTGTTTTTCTCCAGCTCTACCAGAAATGTCGTCGGGCCTAGTACGGTAGTCGCCTGTCTGTTTCTATTTCCTTCCCACTCTGACCCTCCCTTCCTTATCTATGTCTTAGCTCTTGCACTATCTGAAATGTCGTCAGGCCGAGTATGATAGTTAATTTCACATCCTTACTGTTCATGGCCTGTAAGAATGTCATTGTATTTTCCCTTGTTCCCTCTCTTGCCTTGAAGCGCTTTGAAACACATTGTGTATAAGCGGTATACATATAAACTATCATTTCATATCATGCTTTTCTCATGGTCGGCTTTATGGGACATGCCCCAGAGTTGGAAACAAAGACAATTTGTTTACTCTAGCTCCTACACGAAAGACTAGCAATATTGTCTACAAAATAACATTGGTTTACTTAAATAAACTTCAAACTAGGACTGAAGTAGGAATTACCATGGGTAGCACGGGTATACCTGCTACCACTATATATTGCACATTATGTGGAGGCCCCGTTGAAACATTCATTGTTTCACGCCAATTGCTCTATGTTCACTTCTGGACACTTTTATTTTCGATCAAGGGAGGTGAGAATGAAGGTTGTTGATATGTGTCGGGTTCAGGATGCCTCTTCCTGTATCATAGGATATTTAGGTCTCAGCAGGACAGCTCAGCAAGCTATCACACCAGTACCTTTCTTGTGCAGCGGAGGTTCAAATCCCCATATTCGGGTTTTAAAAATGAAGTGACCCCCCCCCCCTTACCATCCAGCAGCAGCACTCTGGTCGGTAGGAAAGTGAGGGAATGATAGGTTTTCTCAAACTGTTTGTACTGTCATAATCGCCTTCCATCGAAAGGTCATGGCCCTGGCTGTTCAAACCCAGAGGTCTGTACCCTTGGCTCCTGGGGTTCCTCTTTGGTCACCAGCAGATGATTCCATATGACTGGATATCATTGTCTTTCACTTTTTACTGCTGTTAAGGCATTCTTTTTGGGCGAGTCAATTCCTGGATCAGGCCATAACTCTTTCCAACATCTAGACACCTAAAATCTGCCAGTCTGACAAAGAACTTGTGTTTCTACACATGCCAGAGGCATTCCGTGGGAAGTGACTGTCCTTTAGTCCATTTTTTGGGGGACACATTTGTCTGGGTGTTTGCCAGTGTCCATCATTCCTTCTACCTTTATAAGGGAATTGTAGGAGACACTAGATAACCAGAGCTTGTGACAGCAGTGGTCGCTTCTATTTTCAGACTGCATCTTGGCATATGTTTTCTCAAAACTCAGCGGATTATTTATTCCAGATGTTGGTTTTATGAGGCTGCTGCTTGGTAGGTCCTTATGACAGACGAAGGGGTAAGTCCCAGATTACTTTCCATCAATCTTCATTAACCTGAGTTCCTAGTCTTCCTCATCGCAGTCCTACATGCTCACCCCCCCCCCCCCGCCACTTGCGAGGACAGCTTGGTAAATGACAGGCCATGGTGCAGGAGTTGGAGTTATTAAAAGGTCCCATGTCAAAAAACAACAACAGAGGAAGACTGTGGCGGTGTGTGGGGTCTTTTTTCTATGCTGTTTTGGAAAGGGTAGTTTGGATAATCTGTCTCGAAGAGCTAACGCCTCACGTGTAAGGACTGTGATGAGGAAGACTAAGACTCAGTGAAATTAAGATTACTGGTAAGTAATCGGGGCAGTTAAACTCATAGAACCAAAACCATATGAACTAAAGCTGTGACAATATGTGATCATGTACCCAAGTCGCAAATTTAGCCCAAATCGCAGGTTCAGCACCTAACCAAAGTGTGTGATCCTGGATACCCTATTTAATCTCACTGTTTTATATCTCAATTACCTGGAAGTGATTCAATTCAAAGTGTATGCTATTTTGTAAAAATGCTCCATCATGATTTACCACGATATAAGAGTTGTTCCATGTATGATAATGTTGACCATGTATATTTTGCACACCACAAAGTTATTTGCTTCTTGGCTTATTTAGGCAATTTCTGTGCTCTTCTCCTCCTCACTGGAGCATAACCCTTGTGTTGCATCCCAGGGGCTCACCTTTTGCTCACAGGAGCATACCATATTTCTGGGATTCAAGGGGATGTTCTCCCCTTCACTGAAGTACACTCCTCATCTGGGGTTCAAGCGGCTTCTTTCCCCCTCATTGGAGCATACCCCTTCTTAGAGGTTCTGGGGGCTCTTCTCCTCCTAACGGGAGCATACTCCTCTTCTTGGATTTGTAAAGGATTTCAATCAGGCGACACACACTGGACCAGGAGGTAGCGCTCAATTGAGATGCCTTTCTCTTTATTTTCTGCGAATTCAATTTGAGTTGGTACACCTCCCGTCTGACGCACCCTTTTTCAAATACCCCGGGTCACAATGGACCATGAAACAGGCCGGTTGGTGAAAATGCAATATCTGTTTATTTTAAAATTCAAAGGAAAACATACACATTTTAATATTGGCCAGCAATTATCACCAATGGGGTGATAATTACAATGAAAACCACTGAAGGACACTTGGTTTATCTTCTACAAGAACATATCCAAAGGACCAATTAATAGGAACACTTTTTCCCTTTGGGTAGATAGCACCTGAGTTAATTTTTCCCCCTGCAATGCCCCCCCACACCCCCATGAATCTAATTTGAAATGGACAGAAAGAAGCAGCAGGGAGTCAGGAATATGGTGCAGCAAACAGAATCAAAATCCGACCTTCCCTCACAAAATAAGCAAGTGCATAAAATGACACTCGAAATTGACAAATAAATAATTAATGTGTGGTTAAATCTATAAGGCAAATATGATTTCTCGCAATAGCAGGAATGTATAAACACTGGCAATCACAAGGAAAGGTGTCAACCAAAGGCATACAATTCAAAAGCAAGTTGAAAGTAGGAACACAATGCAGCCGAATCACACTTTGGAAAGTTGCATTTTTTTCTCAAGTGCCGTTTTAAATGTCACAAATGTTTTTAATAAAAAACGGATGAAATACTCAGATTTGGAATGCGGTTTTTGGGCTGGGAGACAGATTCACATCACAGGGACAATCTAGAAGTGAAAGGATGTCTCTAGCTGAATAACGGGATGAGATTTCCAAGATCAAAGGAGGTTCAATTTTGGTAAAATGAAGCCGTGAAAAAGGGAAAATTGGTTTGGAAAGAAAGACAAGTTTTACTTAAACTAGATTATCAAGACTAGATTGTTAAAGAAAGACATGGTACGATCCAAGGTTCATTCGCAACGTCAACCTTGTCACCCTGCGTTCCGATCTAGGTGGGAATTCATTTAAATTATTCCAAATATCGCTAATGAGTTACAAGATGGAGTGAATGAAAGAATGGCGCTAACACTAGGAAATCACAGACAAGATGCACAAAAAATTAGGACAGTTGGACAATTTACTAAGGCATGGATAGGGTTGCTTAGAGAGTGAAACAAAGACAAAAGGGCCAAGATGGGGTGCACTATGTGTTTATATGGGATGGGGACTCACAGTCCACACTTGAATTTGGGATTTTGGGACAGTCACCCAGGTTCTGGTCGCTGCACAGCTCGGGTCACCAGGTAGCAGCGGACTCTCCCAGCAGAACAACAGTTGGGCTTGTCTGGTCACTGGATATCAGTACAGCTGGGTTGCAGAGGTACAGCGGGCATGCAGCTAGCGGGCAAACAGCTGGTCAGGTCACAGGATGCTCCCCACAAGGGTACCACAGCTTTCCCCCTTTGTTAGTGGTTTTTTTGTGTGGGATTTGTAGTTCAAGGCCTTGCTGGGATAGAGTCAGCTATGCTTTGGCCTTGCAGTTGAATCTGGAATCTGGCAAGATGAATATAGAAGATCAGGAACGCAGGTGCTGGAAATTCAGGAGAGAGTGTGTCTAGAGTTCTGTCAGCCTCCCTTATTTATAATGCCTGGTGACATCATAGAATTATTGGTGGACAGAACTTAGCTATGTCTTCCCCCAAGACCTGGATAGGAACACCAACGTTGGTTGCCTCTTCTAGGAAATGACTCATTTTATGGAGTTGGCCTTTATGATGTGCAAAGCCTTCCCACAGACCTTTTTGCCAAAAATCTATCTTAACATAATATACACATTTGTGCAGTTGTGTCACTTTTAACAAATCACATGGGCAGATTACATATTTTACGCAGAGCATGCCAGTCCACCTCTACAGTTTGTAAGACTTTGTTTCGTCCCTTTAACAATTTTTCGTCATTTTCAGTAAGAAATATTCGGCCTAAAATTCTATAACTTTATACATGTGTATAGATTATTATTAGGCATATCAGTATTGAATTTCAAAGTGGCATCATGTACACTTTCCTTAGCATATCCACTTCTCTGCTATTTATTTTCCCCATATGGCAGTGAAGGCTTCAACGTCTTAAATTAAAAACCACAAAATTACATTTACACTGTTAAATTGTTTCCATTCCTGCGAGGTCCTGTTGCAAAGATACAAGTCTTAAAAGTTTATTAATAAAATAGTCTTTTGAAATAAATGGGGCTGGCCTTTGTACTTCACTTGGCCCATTTTTTTCTCAGCTACCACCAACTGTCATTTCAGCTCAGGGTAGCCATGGGGTTTTCCCAGTTTAATTGAATGTTTATTGCCACTTCCCCACTTCCCATGTCTCAGCCTGGAGCACAGACAAAAGTCTGATTAGTATGTGATATGCGGCCTTCTTGTCCTATTCAAAGGTTTCCAAGCCAGCAATTATCATGTATGTGGCCCCAAAGTTTATGGTGGCTCCTTTTGGGGAAAGAACTCAGTTTAGCCAGCAGAAAGACCAGTTCTGGAGCTTGCAAAATCCAGCCAAAGCATTTTAATTCCTTTATTTTCTTTTATTTTGTTCTGAATCAAAAACGAGCCTGTTGAGTAAAACATCCCATATATGTTCCCCAGCAAAACCCCCTTTACGTTGCTAGGCAGGGACACGTTTTTATTCAACATTGTACTTTTGAAACAGGCATTTTCTTTTGGTTTGCAAAAGCCCATTTTGACACATGGTTCTCTTTTAAATTTGTTTTTTTTCTTCCATCTGGCTTCCCAATATGGTTTTGCAGCCCTACTCAGTTTCTTTTATCCAGCAGTTTGTTCAAGCCACAGGTTCACTAAAATGCCATATACCCATAGAGCTAGGATTTGTTTAAAGCCTTGATTTTTGACATTTTGTAACCCAAAAGTTAAGCGTTTTCTCGCATGGCTGAAAGTGAAGTTTCTTTGGATTTTCCATATTTGGCTTGACATTAGCCTGTGATTCAGGGATATGCTTTCTTCTGCTGAAGCACAATGTAAACATGGATGGGCATGACATGGCCTTATTGATAAAGGCAATATGATGTGGAATAGATGAAAATAGCATCAGGGCAGCATCCTTCTTAGTGTAAAATATTCCCTTTTCAATGGGAACTTTTTGCAAACAGCAGAGCAGCGCTTTTTTTTCTTCAATTCGCTTCTTTTGGTGCGCACAAGAACACACCCTCGCACCTTTCTCGGTGTGCTACCTGTTCCAACTCGCCCAATAGGTGTTTGCCAAGATGGTGCAGCCATCCTTTTGTCACGGCAAAATGCAGTTTTCCAAGGAGCCAGCGCAGCCATTTTGCTGTTGACTGCAGAAGCGCAGCATGGTTATGGGTGGGAATTTTGCTGAGAGGATCAATGTAGCCCACAAATCCCCCTGACTCTTCTGAGATCCTTGTCGAGGGAGAGTAGGGCAAAGTGGGGTTCATCAGTAGGGCAAAGTAGGGTTCATCAGGTGGAGTCCCTCTTCCATCAAGGAGCGGTATGCCACGATCCTCCCGTTGTCTCTCGTTGGAGTATGGAGCGACACCCACAGCTTTCCCTTGGGTCTTTGTGGTGTAGAGCGACACCCCCAGCTTCTTTTTCGATCTCTCCTTTCCAGGTCCCTCGGGGCGGTCCACCTTGGTCTTTGATGAGCACAGCCAATATGAATCTATTAAATAAATACAAACCGGTTACTACATTTTCCCACTGTCTGCCCTTCGAGAAGGTTGACAGCAGTGGGACACACATGCATTCAATTATTACAGTACTTAGATGGGTAAAGGCAAATGATCACTCACAAAAAACAGATAACTACTGATTTGGCTAGAATTCTGGGGAATTCCTTTTGACCCTGACAATGAAAGAAAAAAAATTATAATATACTCCCTGTTAATTAAATATACCTATGAACCTATCTTTTCCCTTCTGGTTCTTCTTTTTCTTATTCTCCAGATGTCGCCTCTATTTGGTTTTCTCTGGGCTCCTCAATTTGCTGCAAAGTATGCCTAGGGTGGCAACTCTTTAGCTGATTAATATGGACCCATTTCTCTTCTGTCAGTTCTCCTTTGGGGATGCAGATTCTGTAGGCGACAGGTGAAATTTTATCTACAATTTCAAAAGGTGTGCACCAGCTGGGGAGAAATTTCCACTCCTCGGTCTGGTTCATTTGGAAATTGTAGAGCCTGTCTCCTACTTGGTATTCCATTTTGGTTGTTTTTAAGTCATATTGAGTCTTTATCCCCTCTGTAGATCTTTCCAGATTCCGCTGAGTGTACGCAAAAGCATGTTGAAGGTGTTTTCTTAGATTCTCAACATACCCATGAGTTGTGGAGGCTTTTATCAGTGTCTGCTCTTGTGTTCTATAGAGCAGATGCTGAGGTAGCACCATCCTTCGTCCAGTCATTAGCTCAAATGGAGCCATCTTGGTTGCAGAAAAGGTGTAGATCTGATGGCCATCAGGACAAGCGGTAATTGGATGTCCCAACTTGGCCCAGAATCTGCCACAACATTTTTTAGGATGCTCACAATCGTTTTGTTGTACCTCTCAACTCCCCCACTAGAGGACAGGTGGTAGGCAATGTGAAGTTTCCTTTTTACGCCAAATATCTCCCACATCTTTGTCATCACTTCGCTGGTGAAGTGACTACCTCAGTCTGACTCAATCCTTTGGGGTAGGCTAAAACGCAAGAAGATGTGGTTGTTCATCAGGGCAGCTGCTGTTTCTGCCTTTCAATTTGGGGCAGGGAGACATTCCACCCATTTGGTAAACAAGCATGTTACGGTTAACATGTACTTGTTCCCCCTAGAGGAGCGAATCATGGGCCCGACGAAATCTACTGGTAAATGTGACCAAGGCAGTGTCATCCCCCTCTTCTAGAGGGGAGCTCGGTGTGTGAGTGATGTTGACTGAAATTGTGCACACACAAGACACCCCTTCAAGTATTGGTCGAGGTCCTGCACCATGCGTGGCCAGTATGCAACCTCCCGCAAGATTTCTAAAGTAGTGTGAAACCCCTGATGACCGGCTGTGGCCGCATCATGGGTGTGACTAAGCATCAGGCTTCGTAATGAGGTAGGTACCACCCACTGGTCACAGCCAGAGATAGATCTCCTTACCAACAAACCGTCTTGGAATGGGAACTTTTTTGGATACTTCATCAACACTCTGAGGCTCTCTTTCCCAATGTAATTGGTTTCCGTCATAGGAAAGTTCTCAGGGTCCTCAATGTGTTGATAACATTTCCCAATAATTGGATCCCATTTTTGTGCTGTGATTAAATCAGCATCTGGGGTCTCATTGCTCCACTGGGCAGTTGAGAGTTCAATGTGAATATTTGTCTGGGACCTAGTGATAGCATTGACCTGGATTTCCCCCAACAGGGACTTGATCTCAAGAAGATACCCCTGTATGGCTCCGGTTTTGGCCAACTGATCGGCTAGGTCGTTTCCAGTATTGTCTGGCCCTCTATTCTGGAATGACCTTTGATCTTCTTCCAATAGATGGTCATCCCACTAGAGGTGACCACTAGAGGTGACCAGATCATCATTTTTTTTGGATTAGCTTGCCATGTTTCAGCGGTTTATTATTAGCACGTAGTATGCCTCTGGTTTTCCAATTAACCAGATGTTCCATGAACCCGTTCCAGACATAATCTGAATCGGTGATTATAACCAGTTTGTGGAGTTGGTGTTGGACGGCAGTGAGGATAGCTTGATGAACTGCCATCAACTCTGCCACCTGACTACTGCATGGACCGATTTCGTGCCCAACAGAGGGTTGCGGGGCATCATTCACCCAAGCATGCCACCAGTTCCTTTTCCCCGTAGTTTGTCAACATGGTAGGAGCACCCGTCCACATAAACTGTGGGCATTCCCTTGCACTTGTCTTCTTCATAGACTTTGTCTCGAGGACAAAAGTCTTAAAACCCAGGACACCATGGAGGCATACCTGAATTCCCCACACAGTTTTCTCTGGCACAATCATGCAAGTCAGCCAGAACTGTCCTCCACAGGAAAGCCTTGCATTGACAGAATCCAGGAAAGTCATTGTGGAATTACTCATATTTCCGGCCCGGATTCTGTCACTTTGGGGATATTGCAAAGGCTGGTGTGTAGTCTCTACTATGATGTGTTCCCCCTGGATGAACGGGCGGTAATTTTTCAATTCCCACACCGTTGCCAGGAATGCCTTCTCACAATCGTTGAATGTTTCCTCCACAGAGGATACAGTCTTGCTTGCATAGGAGATGACTTTATTGACCTTGTCATGCTTTTGATATAATACTGCTGCCAAGCATGTATCGGAGAACCCTGTCTCCAAGAAGAACTCCTTGTTTTTGATAGGGTAAGCTAGACAAGGCACTTGTGAGAGGCTTCTATTGAGTTGTTTTACTGCCTCAGCTTGTTCTGGACCCCACTCCCACTTGACCCCCCTTCAACAGATGGTTCAGGGGTCTTGTGTCCTCTTCGCAATCCTCAATGAACTGCCTACTGTAATTAGTCAGTCCAAGGAGGCTTCTAAGCTCACGCAGAGTTGTGGGGTCTTTTAGTTTTAGGAGTTCTTCCACTTTCTTCTCCTGGGGACAGAGACCCTCAGGAGTTATCTCATGTCCCAAGAAGTTGACACGGGACCTGCACCACTGTGCCTTTTGGAAGGACAGTTTGGCTCCGGCAACCCTCATCTGGGTCAGAACATAACGGATTTCCACTATGTGTTCCTACACAGTTGAGCTTTTTATCAAGACATCATCCACATAGGCCAAGTTACCCCTTTCACCCAAGTCGGGCATGGCCTTATGTAGGAAGATGTTGAATTTGTTGCCGGAGTTGATGTATCCGAAGGGAGTCTGGGTCCACATGTACTGCTGCCCCCCGAAGGTAGAGGCCAGCTTGTATTGGTCCTCCCTACTGACGGGCACAGTCCAGTACCCATTGGTCAGGTCAATGGCAGTGTATACCTTTTGACCCCTGGATCTGGGCCATTCCTTGGTCAATGTATGGGAGAGGCCATCGAGACATGTGGACCCATTTATTTAGCTCCCTAAGTTCAGCACAGAGTGTCCACTGGCCATTTGGTTTTAAAATGCCCAGCACCGGATTATTAAAGGTGCTGTGGACTGGACAGATCATCCCACGTGACTCAAGGTTTTTGATGATATCCGTCAGGTACTCCATGGATGCGAGAGGCAAGCAATATTGTTTCACAAACACAGGAATCATTCCAGGGTCCACGGGAATTGTTGTAGTATGGATTTCGGTGTGACCACAGTCGTACGAGTCCACCGCAAAAAGATCTTGGAAATCTAAGAACACCTGTTTCAACTTTTGCTTTTGCTCCGGAGTCTTCACAGGCATCAGCTAGGTTGACGCGCTCTTCAACCATTTGCCTGAAGCCTGAAGAGACTTCAGGTTTTGCTATGTCAGCGGCCTCCTCCAGCTGGGTGGATAGGTCTCTGGTTAGAGTATTGACCAGGACACAGGGTTTCAGGTAGGAGAGGCAGTCATTGTGGACCTGGAATATCACCTCATCTTGCCTGATGTCACAGGTCACCTCTTCCTCACCATAAGAGCAGGAGGAGTACACCCGGAAATTCCCCCCTTGCAGGGTGAAGATCCTGTTTGGTGGTAAGTCATTGTCACTGTCATTGTCAAAACAGTTATTGGGGATTGGTCCTATCAGTTCATTTCCTAGATCCATGGAAAAAATGTCAGTCATCAACCGCCATTCCAATGATGGTGCCTGCGCCCAGAGTGATACTCCTGAGGTCGCTGTTATCCACCACTATTGGAATGGTGTTGCGTTCTAGATTGACTAATGGGGTTGGGTTTAACCCCAACCCTTGGTGTTGAAGATGGTCATTGAGGTGGACATATGCGTCAGGATTTTGCAGTTTCTGTCCTCTCTTAATTTTTAATTCAAGTGGGAATTGACGGGTCCATCCTGGGATGGTGACCTCCTCTCCAATTTGAACTTCAACGCATACAGCAGCAATTGGGCTGACCGAAATGCTCTTTCAGAATCATCAAAGCTCATGGGATTGCCCCCTAGTCGGGACCAGCCTTTGTAATTAATCAGGTCCAAATTAATTGCAAACCGATTGAGAATGTCACTGCCTAAATAAAATGCAGCATGGACATCTTGCACAACCCAACAATTATGTTCTATGCTTTTGTTTCCCATAGAAATGTTTAGCATACACCTGCTAGGCAGGAGATGTTTGGAATTGGGAGTTTCCAGGCCCATTTCCCACTTAGCGATACATTTAATTGTGGGAATGGCTGGATCTTTTGTGAGCGTTCTGAACATGGCTTCACTGATTTTCTGTTGTTCACGCACACTCGGGCAAGAACAGACTCCTTCCCCTCATTTAACTGAATAGGGATGAACAACTGTTCTCTAATATTCTGAATATCAGCTAAACTTTGAGCTGGTATCTCATCACTTTTGACTATATAGTTGGGATTTTCAGATTGTGAATCAGTATACAATTTCAAAGTATTTCCTTCCAGTGTGGAATGCCACTTAAAACTGGAAGGAAGTTTGATTTTCAGGAATGGAGAGGAGTTCGTTCCCATCACCATTTTGTTGTCCTACAGCAATTACTGCCACGTCAGGTATTTGATTGTTCTGGAAATGAAACTCAATATGATCAGATTGTTGTTCAACCATGTAGCATGTGCCAATGGTTGACACTCTGTTTTAACTTTATTGGCATGTTAGTCTGAGTCCAGAGGACCTTGTTCACACAGTCTATTAGGGGGGGCAACCTGCGCAGGATGTCATTCCCTAGTAGACAGGGTGTTCTCTCTGGAGTCATGACTATGACCGGGTGTTTCACTTTGTGTTGCCCAATTTTTATTTCCAAATCCGCAGTCCCCTCGACAGGAATTTCATTCCCGTCGAAGTTCCGGAGTTGTTCAGGAAGAGGGGTGAGAGGGATCTGGTATCTCCCCCCCCTTCCTGAATTTAGCTGCCCTTTTTTTTTCTCAGGATGACAATTCTGGGGTTCACGGTTGGGTGACTCTGAATCAGTCCTCACACCCACTCAGACTTCATTTAGATCTCTTGGGACCCATTTATCTTTGGGAGGAGTTCCCCCGTCCCTGAAGGAGAAGATTTTTTTCCCATAATCCTCTGAGGATTCTTCCCCTTCAAATTGGATGACACAAACTTTCTCCACAAAATGGGCCTTTTTACTGTCTTTATTTCTCCTACCCACACTCTGTTCCCTAGGTTGCAGATTTCGGGGGCAAGAGATTTTTGTTCTGGTTCCGGGGTGTCCAGGGGCTTTTCATGGGTAAGGAAGGAAGTTTCCTCTAGGGCTTTACAACCCCCTTTCCCCTGTGCCTCCTCCTCTGGAACCGGTGAGTTGTCAGGGTTCTCTCCCCGTCATTGTTCTGGGGTGCCAGACCCTTGGTTTGAGGGGTTCTGAGCCGCCATGTTCATCTGAGGGTTCTGTTGAGCCCTCAACATGCGACACAGATCCTGGGTGAGGTTCTGGACCTGGCGCTCCAGTTGGGACACCCGTTCCGGCTGGTACGGGGTCTCTGCTCATACCTCAGTTGTTCATGGGAAGGGTAACTATCCCTTCTCCCGTAGTAACCTAGGTATTGTGGATTTTGGTAGCCCTCCAACCTTGGCCTTCACTCTCCCGGATTGGGTTGTCTGGGCTCTGGGAAAGAAAAGAGGGTTGTCCTGCAGGTTGGGGTTTGGTGGATACCGGGGAAAGAAACTTAACCCAGTTTTTGGGGGATTACTACCCTCCTGGGAGAAGTTAGGGAAGTTTCCCGGGCGGTACTTACCTGATTGGATCCCCCCTTGGGCTGGGGGAGTCCATACATACCCCAAGATAGGCCAGTTGCCCTTGTATCTGGAACTTATATAATCCGGAGAGTTAGGGTTCCCATTGGTGGGACGCCTCCCTGATTGCCACCTGTTTGTGATTGGCCTGAGGGCCTTCTTGGCCTCTGGCTTTGCTGGTTTGGGATTGGTGCATTTTTAGGCTCCCCCATCTCTAAGTCCAAAATGGGGACAACCTTCACCTCCGCCAGGCTTCACGGCAGTGAAAGATTGAATGTGGGACAACAAGTGTGAGGTTCTTAGGGGTTTGATGGGCAGGTCATCAATCAAGTATAATATGATCTACCATCTGCAAGGGTGCTCTTCTCTAATGCTTTGTGTTCGTTGACAGGGAACAGTTGAGGTAGAAGAGGAGATCCATTACGAATGGGCGTACTGAAGCAATCCCACTGAGGAAGAAGAGATCTGAAAGTGTATATGCGGTTAATTGTTGAATCAGCCTCGTTGGGCTGTGTCGTTGAAGTAAATAGACTATCACCTGTTGTGCTAGAGCGCTCGTTCGTTGGAAACTGAGGAGAAGCCTTGCCCGTAGTTCAAGGGAAACCGGCACTGGAGTATACGTAGTTTGCATCCTCGGCCTGCTGGGTGTATCCAACAGAGGGGGCGGTGTAGTGCAATCATATTACATACTGCCGAAGAGGAAGAGCTGAAGGGGCATGTCATTGCAGGCAGCGGCCGCGGCCTGATCAGCTGTCAATGATGTGAGTCATCGCTCACTGCAGTTGCCCGTAGACAGAAACCAGCTGTGAAACTGACAGAAGGCAAGCTGCGTTCGGCGAGCCTTGAGCAAGAGAGAGATTACATTTGAGAGAGATACTGTTACATTTCAAGTCCGAGTGAAACAGCTCCTTTGAAAAGTAAGAAGACGTATTTCGTCTGCAAAAAGAAATTAAAGCATGTAAAGTTTTCATACGTTTCAGTTGAAGCAGAAGAAGAGACATGATAAAAAAGAGGGGAAAAAAACCATTTGCTCTGAGCTTAGAAGACGACATAAGCTCGCAGGGAAAACACCCACTTAAGACTGTGTGAGGAACTGGGAAACCCCAGAAAGGGAGAGAAGGGTTTCTTCTTTTTGCAAAGATCTGAAGAGTCTGTTGAAAGGGCAAAAGATTAGAATGTTAGGAATCCTTCTACAGTGGCAGGTCTGCATGACACAAGGAGCAGGACAGCCTTTTGACTGTAATCTGTGGTTCCCTTAACAAAGGAAACGACGCAAAGGATAGAAGTACTACCAGTGATTGTCTACTATATGAGGAAGTTGATAAATAAAAGTGATATTGTTTTGAAACATTAAAAGAGTGCTGTCATTTATCCCACCACGAAAATGTGACAATTACCCAGTCCAGAGATCTTTTATCATGGAAATCCCTCACCAGCTGGGTCATAATATATTTTGGGAGCACATGAAAGTAGGTAGTGATAAATTCTCTGCTATCCGTGTGCACCCTCTTGGTGGTTTGGGCAAAGGTACGTTTTAATTTCTGCACAAACTCTTGTGGGGCCTGATCTTCTCCACACTGTAGATTGTAGGCCGCTTTGCGAGCCTCTTGGGGGTTTCTATGGGCCGAAAAGTGCTTCAAGATGGCCGCCTTGTAGGTAGATCATCTTGAATGTTTTTGGTCTTCCAGTCCAGCAAAGAAGCTGGAGTATTCTGGAGAGAATGTCCATTTTACATAATTCATACAGTTCTGGCTATCTTTTATGTGAAATGTGTCCATCATTTGTTCATAGAGTTACAAATGCTCCCAAACAGAATATTTTGTGTTTTTATTGTACAGTGTCATGAAATTCCTGATGGCCTGGATCTGCCGAATTGGGTCTTTCACCAGAACTCTTTTTGGTTTATCTGCCTTCTTTCGCCACGTCACCCGAGTCCATTCGCCCTCAGACTCAGAGGCGCTACTGTTGGCGGACCCCTCCTGATCTTCCAGGCGCTCCCTGATTCTTTGAGCCTGGGAGGGGCTCGCAGAATGGATGGGGCCTAGTTCCTTCTCCTCTGTGGCGCACAGGAGAGTAGTCTTCTGACTCCTCCCTGCTTCCAAGGTTGGCGGAGGGTACCCCACAGCCCTGATTGGGTGGAGGTCTTCAGAATGCTCTTTTTGGGACTTATTTCATTTTGTTTTTTCTACAAATTGAACCAACTGGACCGTTGGAAGGTAGAATTTCAGCAGATCTAATTCCCTGACTTTCTCCTCAGAGACATCAGCCTTAATGTTTTGGTATCTTAACAGGGGCGCCCGTCCGTCAATTTCTGGGGGGCAATGACCTGTCAGATCCATCATACTAAACCTATTTAATTCTGCCGGTCTCATGGTTTCTGGCTCATGTGAACCAGTAGACAGGAAGTCGGCAGTGTTCAATGTATTAAATGGGTTTGAGTCCCTTAGTACAGAGGTAATCATACTATGATCAGGGGTTGCCCTGTCCCTCTCTACCTGTTCGGCGTCCCTCCAGTTTGGATTAAATCTAGCACCCTCTTTCTCCAACCTCGCTAGTTTCTCCTTTTCAGCCCCTACTTCTTGATAAAAGGCAAAGATCTGAGCCTTTTACTCAGCTATCAAGGCTTTACTGGCCTCGTTGACCCGCTCTTGGGCTATCACCTGCTGGTGGAGCCCCTCTTTCTCCTCACAGAGGGCCTCATTGTCTCTCTGCGCTTCCTGTATGGTTTGGGAACAATGAGACAATTTCTGTTGTAAGAGGTGAACCTCCCTTTTCTGCGCATTTAGAGCCTCTAAGGCCTGCTCTAACTCGAGTTCCATTTGTCTCCTATGTCCCATTATTTTATCATATTCTTCTTGTATACCATCAGTACATGAAGATTTGACCCCCTTTTCTCCAGATTGATTTTTAAACTGCACATTTCCTGGTATAGGGCCTCTTTCTCCTGATACAGAGCGCCCCTTTGTTCAGCCAGGTCATCTCTTTGTTGTGTTATGGCGCCTAATTTCTGGCGCTCCTCATCAAATTCTGATTGAGAGTGGAGGTCTCTCATAATTAATTATTATTTTCCTCTTCCAATTTTTTTTATCTGATTCTGTAAAGTGCCCATTTGCTCTATGCTGGCATTATTGTATCTCACTTGTTGTTCTAATTTCAGTTGACCCTCTTCCAAGGAGTCAACCTTTTCTTGGCACTCCATTCTTAAGGCATTTAATTGGGCCTTCTGGTCTACATTATTCTGCTGTTGGAGAGCCAAGTCCTCTTTTCAATGCCTTCCCACAGACCTTTTTGCCAAAAATCTATTTTAACATAATTCACACATTTGTACAGTTGTGCACTTTAACAAATCACATGGGCAGATTACATATTTTACGCAGAGAATGCCAGGCCAACTCTACAGTTTGGAAGACTTTGTCCCTTTAACAATTTTTCGTCGTTTTCAGTAAGAAATGTTCAGCCTAAAATTCTATCACTTTATACATGTGTATAGATTATTATTAGGCATATCAGTATTGAATTTCAAAGTGGCATCATGTACACTTTCCTTAGAATATCCACTTCTCTGCTGTTTCTTTTCCCTATATGGCAGTGAAGGCTACAACGTCTTAAATTAAAAACCATAAAATTACATTTACAATGTTAACTTTTTACATTCCTGCGAAGTCCTGTTGCAAAGATAGAAGTCTTAAAAGTTTATTAATAAAATACTCTTTTGAAACAAATGGGGCTGGCCTTTGTACTTCACTTGGCCCACTTTTTTCTCAGCTACCACCAACTGTCATTTCAGCTCAGGGTAGCCACGGGGGTTTCCCAGTTTAATTGAATGTTTAATGCCACTTTCCCACTTCCCATGTAGGCGTCCCAGATTCTATTGTCTCAGTCTGGAGCACAGAAAAAAGTCTGATTAGTATGTGATATGCGGCCTTCTAGTCCTATTCAAAGTTTTCCAAGCTAGTAATTATCACTTATGTGTCCCAGAAGTTTATGGTGGTTCCTTTTGGGGGAAGGCCTCAGTTTAGCCAGCAGAAAGACCAGTTCTGGAGCTTGCAAAATCCAGCCAATGCATTTTAATTCCTTTATTTTCTTTTATTTTGTTCTGAAACAAAAACAAGCCTGTTGAGTAAAAAATCCCATATATGTTCCCCAGCAAAAACCCTTTTACATTGCTAGGCAGGGACAAGTTTTTATTCAACATTGTACTTTTAAAACAGGGATTTTCTTTTGGTTTGCAAAAGCCCATGTTGACACATGGTGAAAGCTGCTAGGATTTCTCTTTTAAATTCTATTTTTCTCTTCCATCTGGCTTCTTAAAGCCTTGATTTTTGACATTTTGTAACCCAAAAGTTAAACGTTTTCTCACACAGCTGAAAGTGAAGTTTCTTTGGATTTCCCAGATTTGGCTTGATATTAGCCTGTCATTCAGGGATATGCTTTCTTCTGCTGAAGCACAATGTAAACATGGATGGGCATGACAGGGCCTTATTGATAAAAGCAATGTGATGTGGAATAGATGAAAATAGTATCAGGGCAGCATCCTTTTTAGTGTAAAATATTCCCTTTTCAATGGGAACTATTTGCAAACAGCTGAGCAGCGCTTTTTTTCCCCTCAGTTAGCTTCTTTTGGTGCAGACAAGTACACACCCTAGCACCTTTCTCGATATGCTCCTTGTTCCAACTCGCCCAATAGGTGTTTGGCAAGATGGTGCAGCCATCCTTTTGTCGCTGCAATGGTGCTCCAAGGAGTGAGTGCAGCCATTTTTCTGTTGACTGAAGAAGCGCAGCTGGGTTATGGATGCGAATTCTGCTGAGAGGGTCAATGTAGCCCACAGATTAAAGGGGTTATTTTTACTCCCCCTCACTGTAGCACACCCCTCTACTGCGTTCAAGGGTTTCCTCTTCTCTGATGCTCTCCAGATTTCTCAACAAACATTGCTTTTCAGCTCAGATCATAGGGACTCTGTCTGTGGATTTTAGCCTCACCGTCGCCCCCTAGTGAGTGAGGGAAACATTCACAATACTTGAAAAATTGGCTCCCTATTCCAAGCCCGGAGATGGAAGTCTTTAAAGGTTTGCTGCCATTTTGGATTTCTTTGTTTCCAGTGCAGAAGCTGGTTTTTACTTGCTGCTCCGTTGCTGTCTGGTCCCCTCGCTGTTCCACTGCAGAAAGTTTGTTTTGTAAGTTTCTGTGTTGAAATTACATCTTAAGGAACAAGAAAACCTCTAGTAAGTTCCTACCTGCGCAAAATCGTTTTTCCTTTGGGACGGGGAAAGGAAGTATTTCTCTCCTTAAATGCTGAAGCAGAGGGAGGAATCCGTTCTCCATCACAAGTACCAGTGCTGAGAGTGGGATTGGGATAAGTTAGGGTTTTCCCTTTCAGGATCTGCACCTTTTGACTAAGGGGCATGTGCTAGTGTTTCCCCAAAGCAGATCTTTTTCTGAATCACTGGAATACATTCCAGAATCCGCTCCAGGTTGCAATCCCGAATACCCTTGTTCTTTGGGTCCTGGGAGTTCCTAACTAATTGCCTTCTCAGGGGTTATGAGAGTGGTTCAGGGCCGGACCTGCCCGTCCTACTGGATGTGATGTTGGCCCTGCGACTTTGTCAGTACTCATACTAGTGAATTGAATATCATATATTCTAAGTAATTTCCCCATTTGCTTTCTGTGCTGTCCTTTGGCATTCTTGCTTTTTGGCCATTTTCCTGCACTCTCCGATCAGAAATTTCAATATAAGGGCATTACTTTTGTGGGGTCCATAATCTGACTTCCCTTACCTGTTTGAGTGGTGCAGATTCTTTCCATTGGTGGGTGGGGTCAAAACCAAGCCGGGATTCATGGCTAAAAAGAGGAACTCTGGAACCATTCTGGAGTCCGGCTACTGGATCCAAGAATCTGAATACATGAAAACTGCACTGAAGATCCAGAGGCCTGCTGCTGAAGGGAACCGGCATTGCCCAAACCATCCAGAGGGCCACCCTAAAAGGTGGGGCAGGACCCCCAATAGATGGGGCAGCAGGGTTTGGGCATCCTGGGGGCAGATTGCCACACTAATGTGGCTATCTGCGCCAAGCAAACTTGGGTAAACAAAAAAAAATGCAAAATTGTAGGCTGCATTTTAGGGGGGGCTGAGGGCCACCCTAAATTGGCAGCGAATGTTGTACTGCAATGGGGGGTGGCACTCACCACCCCCCACCCCAAATGGAGTCCACCACCTCATGCAACCCTCCCTGGGGGCAGATAGGAGGTCCCACCTCATGCATCCCTCCCTGAGGTCAGATGCCCCTTCCTAGGAGCAGATATCTGCCCCCAGGGAGGGTTACAAGGGGTGCCCCCTTTCTACTTCGGTTGGGGGGACACCCCCCCCCCTTCATTCAGTAAAAAATCCATGGTGGCTAGTGCCCCCCCGCCCCCTTTTCCCATCATTTCATTTTTTATTTTTGACATTCCCTTGGGGCAGATGGTCAGCCATCTGCCCCAGGGTTCACATGCATGTGCCCTCATGCTTTGGGGGCCGGGAGGGGGGAGAGGGCTGCCTACTTGAAGCAGCCCCCTTCCCCCCAACTCACAAACGGATCCATGGTTGTCTAGTGGGTTGCTGGTCACGGATCGAGCGCTCTGCGCAGATACGTGACCAGCAATGCCTCATATATGTGGTGTCCTTGGAAAGGGGAGAACCTCCCCTTTCCAAGGACTCCACTTTTTGCCATATCCCTGGTGGTCTAGTGGGCCCCAGGGCACCAACCCCCCTCCCACCGCCCCCCTTCCCTCGATTTCCTTTTTCTTTCCTTTTCACCCCTGGGGGCAGTGATCATCTGCCCCCAGGGGTCTCTGGCGCTGTGGCCCCATGCTTTGGGGCCAAGGGGGGAAGGGTGCCGTTTTCCTAGTAAGCAGCTCCCCCACCCCCCGCGTCACAAACGGATCTGTATTGATCCGCGGGCAGCAATGGCACACAATCGGTATCGTTGTAAAGCGGAGAATCTCCCCTTTAAAACAATACCCACCTCGATCTCCGGCTTGAAATACAGCCGGAGATCGAGGTGGAGCAAGAAGGGCTCTTACCTTCTCTCTTCCCCGTAGCAGCCGAAAATGGCTGCTGCGGGGAATTTACTTTCAGTTTCACGCCGACGTGAAACTGAAGGTAATCCAGCCCCCTGGCAGTGAGGGGGGACCTCCACCTCACATAGCCCGGGGGTTGGATTACAGTTGCAGGGATCGCTCAAAACAAGGTGCCAAAAAGGACGAGCTATCTCGTCCTTGGCACTGCGCATGCACTTCCAAGGACGAGATACCTCGCCCTTGGCACTTAAAGGGTTAAAGGAATAGTGCGCTCAAAAATATTCTTGCCTTAAAATATGGGCAATAATCCAAAACATACATTAAACATATTTTTAATGAAAGTTCCTATGTAAACTTTTGAGCAAACAAGGCTCAAAGCATTTACATGGGTGCATCGATTTTGTAATTTTAGGCAGCCTTCTCAGCTCATGTTAAGGCCTGCCCTGGCAGCACTAAACAAGCAGCAAAAGCCCCCTACTGGGAGCTTTTGCTTCCTGCAGCCAGAGCAGGGCACAACATGAGCTGAGGAGGCTGCCTTCACATTCATTTTACATTTTCGGTGCTCCCCAAGCCCAGGGAAGCACAGAAAACATAAAATGAAGGCAAAAAGCAAAGGCGCTACAATTACAAATACAACGTTGCTGTATTTGAGATTGCCGTGGTTGGAAAACCACGGAAATCATAAATATAAGAACGTTGTATTTCTGACTGCAGCGGCTTTCGCATGGAGTCTCCTGGGCTCCCCCAACACGGGGGAGCCCAGGAGACTCTAAGCGCAAGCCGCCGCAGTCATAATAACAACGTTGTTTTATTTGTAAATACTGCTGCATTTACAAATACAACAATGTTGCGTTTCTCACTGCAGCGGCTTTCGCTTGGAGTCTCCTAGGCTTCCTCATGGTTGGGGGAGCCCAGGAGACTCCACACGAAAGCCGCCGTAGTGAGAAACACTGCAGCATTTTGAAACACACCCGTGTTGTGTTTCTGCCTGCATCGGCTTTCACTTTCAGCCTCCTGGGTCCCACGAGGGAGCCGGGAGACTCAAAGTGAAAGCCACGGCAGGCAGAAATACAACACGGTTGTATTTAAAAATGCTGCAGTTTTTCTTTCTGAGTTTCTCTGGCTTCTCCGGCTCAGAGGAGCGTCAGAAACTTAGAAAGAAAACCACAACGTTTTTAAATACAACAGCGTTGTATTTATGTTTGCGGTAGCTTCAGCTTGGAGCCCAGGGGACTCTAAGCTGAAGCCACTGCAAACATAAATACGTTTTAAAAGCTGCGGTTTTCTTTCTAAGTTCGGCCCGGAAAACTTAGAAAGAAAACCGCAGCTAGTGCCTATGTAAAAAAGAAATAAGCACTTACCTAGATGCAGCTTTCCTGCCTGCATTCTCTGGTCTCCGGCACCAATGAAGCAAAAGCCACCCAGTGGTAGCTTTTGTTTATTACAGCTGGCTGGCTTTTGCTTCACTAGCGCCGCAAGGGCAAGCACAGGAGGCTCATCCATTTCACAAAATGGATGCCTCCTAGTGCTTCACATTTTTGAGTTTGAGCTTCATTTTCTCAAAACGTCACATAGGGACTTTGTTTTAAAATATTTTTTATAGATACTTTTGATTATGGGCCATCTTTTTAGCCAATAATATTTTAGATCACACTATTCCTTTAGGTTTTTTCCTGCATGTCTGTTACGGTCCAATAGATAGTATATTTTTATACTTCTGTGTGGAGCTCTATTACTTGGCTGTCTCTGTGCTGTTAACTGTGCTTACACACTAGCCCCATATATCCTAATTCTGCTCTACTGCTCCGCCTATGCTACTTTAGAAGAGTTTGGTAAGACAGAGTGTGAAAGCCCCTCGCTCATCACCAAGGCTGTCCTCTCAGGACCTACCCCCAGAGCTGGTTCTGAAAATGTCTCCCAACAGGCTTGGTGGTGGTGGGCATGAGGAATGCTTGCCTAAACCTGAGGCTTGCCACCTGCCACATATTGCTTTATTTCTCCCACAGCATGTATATTTCACCATATGCTCCCACGTGTGCATACTCTGGGACTGTAGAAAGAGCCATTATGGCTCAAGACCACTGGCAACTCTGATTGCTCCTTCCCCTCACACTACTGCTTCACTGCAGGAGGGCATATGCCAATTTAGTGTTACTCATATTATCAGTCTTAGAAGATTAAATGCTTTGCTGGCACATTGAGGATGCACATTTGTGACCTGTGGCTTGCACAAAGAACATTCCTGTAAGTGCATCAATCAAATGAGATACCTTAAAAATGATATTTAAAATATAAAAAGAGTTGTTACATGAGATATGTAAATGTGGGGTGGGGAGCAGAGTGAAATAAAAAATGAATGTAACTGGTGTGACGATTCGCAAGGTATTATCACTTCTCCCTGAGGGCTTCCCATGAGGTTAGGGAGGTGCGGCCGCAGCCCAATAGTCCATGTAGGGGTGGTTTAAAGCGGGACGACCTCATGGGGATGGACTCCTAGGGTATAGCCCGTTGGCAAATGTCACACCCCAATCCTCACTAACCCCCATGCCAAACATCTTCCTTGATGGTAGACCCGTGTATTTCTGTAGTGTAGGAGAAATAACCACAACAGAGAGTACCAGGTCGAAGAAGAGCACAGGAGACGTGAAGATGACTAGTTGTGCTAGTACTGGTACGAGGTGGCCCCGAGGATGCATGAGGATCAATCCATCAAGAACAACAAAGGACTTTGACAATCCGCCAGGGCAGGACTGGCAACATTGTATAAGAAGAGAAGGAGGACTGAAGATTTGGTGAAGCCCAGTCGGGAGAGACAGACTGTGTGGAAACTGCCCAGAGCAGGATTTTTGAATCCTGTCGGCTGACCGGAGATGCCGAATAGCGGAGGACGCTGGCGAAGCATTGAGAGAGTTCTCTGTGGGTCCAACTGAAGCAGACCCAAACACAAAGCAGGAAGAGAGCCGAGCAGACCAGTGTAGCACAGAGCCACTGCAGTGCTGCAGAAGAAAAGGAGAGAAACCCAGACAGACGCGTCCCAGTCCCAGGAAGCCCCAGTGGCATATCGAAGTCCCAAAGCAGGTAACGGGAGGTACGAGGCACCTGAGGGGACTCAGGAGTGTAAGAGAGGCAGGCTTGAGAGGCTCTCTGCTGGCCCTTTGGGAAGGGTGCATCAAGAAGCATCCGAGCAGAACTTCCTCGTCGCAGTGGCAGCAATAAGACCACTAATCACCAGAGAAGGGTCTGGGCCCCAAGAAAAGCACATTGAGCATCCGATGAGAACTTTCTCGGCAGTTGCAACAATAAAACCACTGACCACCAGAGAAGGGTCTGGGACCCTTACACCAGTGAACCAAGCATTGGAGGAAAACGTCCTCATCCTAGTCGCAGCAACAAGGCCACTGACCAACAGTGAAACAAATGGGACCCCCGACATAAGCATATTAAATATCTGAGGAAAGCATCCTCTTTTTAGTGGCTGGAAAAAGTCCACTGAGGCCCCAAGAAGGGAGTCAATCTGGTTCTGAAAGTTGAAGAAACTGAAAACCCTTTTGGGATCAAGATACGCCAGGGAAAGCGAGTCATTCCCCCTGGCTTTGGTGTGAGCTGAAAGCCTTTTTGATCAAGAGACGCCAGAGGAAGGGAGTCATTCCCCCTGGCTTTAATGTGAACTATATTAGACGGTGTGAACCAATACCAGGGGGAGGGAGTCATTCCCCCTGGTATCTTTTTGCCAAAGAAGTTTGCATCCTTCTGCTTGAGAACATTGCATCCTTTTGCCAAATAACATGGCATCCTTTTGCCAAAGAATATTGCATCCTTTTTTCCCAAAGAACATTGCTGGAAATACTACCCAAATACCAGGAGAAAGGAATCATTCTCCTGGTTCCGAAAGTGACTGGTGCAACGGTTAATTGGAACCACAAGCCAGGGGGAGGGAGTCATTCCCCCTGGTATCCTTTTGCCAAAGAAGTTTGCATCCTTCTGCTTGAGAACATTGCATCCTTTTGCCAAAGAACATGGCATCCTTTTGCCAAAGAATATTGCATCCTTTTTTCCCAAAGAACATTGCTGGAAATACTACCCAAATACCAGGGGAAGGGAGTCATTCTCCTGGAGAAGGTATTTTTTGTTGACTTATTATTTAGTTGTAGTGTAAGGGATAGAAGTAGGTTATGACACAGGACAGTGGAGTTTTGATTTCGACAGCCATTCTGATAGACCCTTTAGTCTTAGTTTGAGCCAGGGGAACCCCACTTAGAATAGTGAGGGTTTCTTTTATTAAAATAGGTCTTTGCCAACCAAAATGCTACCCTTGTGTCAGCATCCTTCTTCTACACCCTTACACTGGGTCTCGTGTATTGCGATTTCTTCCATTAGGTCATTTGATCAGAACTACAAAAGTTATGAATGCAAGGTGTTATATTAACAAAAACTGTTGTACGTGCTCTGGGCAGCCTTGCTCTGGGCAGCCTTCCAGACCATAATATCTTAGCTATCTGACCATTAGTGAAGGAAACCAGTCATGTGCAAATTAATCTTGGCCCTACCATCAAAAGGAGCTGTCCAGCCGGAAGTGATGGGCCATGTCCCCTCTGCATGGGAACACAAGCAAGCCCAGATATGCTTTTGCCTTATGACCGAACATTTCAGCTGGACTGCTCACATTGGCAAGACCAAGACAAATGTGCATATGATGGTATAAAAGGTGACCTATTGAATTGCCAGCTCTGATTGATACAAAGCCTTCCATCCATCACTTTGGCTTTTATTTTTTCTTCCTAAGGGAGAGTGTTAGGTCGTATGTGGGCCCCTTGCTTGCTACATCTACTTAATCAAGCCACACCTCCAAATAGGCCAACCAATCTCAGGAATTGCTTGTGCTCCCATGCAGATGAGCATGGACTATTAGTTCCCACTGGATTGCCCCCCTGACACAGGATGAATGACATTACATTGCCTGAAATGCAGCACTGAGACTGCGGCCATCCAAGGGGACTGTCCTCCTCTTAGACATCTTGGCTGCACTTGAGAAAGTTAACCATCTACCTTTCCTCTCCCTCCTGCCAGACAGGATGGATTTCTCTGGAACATTCCTAAAATGGTTTGTGTCCTACCTATCCTGCAGACACTAGGCTGTACAGATGGGCTCATTTAGATCCAAAAGACTCAGTTATATGTGGGGTGCCACAAGGTTCCATCCCATCCCCAATCCTCTTCATGCTATGCATGACCCTAATGTAGACATCCATCAGGGTGCTGACGACACCCAGTTGTACCATAGGTTCAGTGTCCACGAAGGACCTTGCTCCCCTCCACAAATGCCTGGCTACTATCCAAACATTGATGTCAAATGCTTACCTCAAACTGAACCCCACCAAGACTGAACTCATCCTCACCGGTCCCCCCACCAAACAACTCATGCAACAATGACTAGGACACAAAGTGCCAGAAAGATTCCCTAGTCAGTGTTCAAACTCATCCAAATACCTAGGCTTCATTGTTGACAACCGTTGGAGGATCTCATACCTCACAAAACAACTATCAAAAGGCTGGTGTTTAAGGTAGACCGTTAAGTGAAGACACACAAACAGTTCTTCTCTGACCATCTGAAACTCAATCCTGGCAGATGCTCCAAATGCCGCCACCATTTCGCAGTTCGGCAAAACACTAAAAATGTGACTCTTTCAATAATACCTGCCGGACGAATTAAACTGAATCAACTGTACTGCGCTGAAGTATAAAATGCCAATACAAATGCAGGCACCCTCCTGTTGTAAAGTGCTGCGCTGCTCTTGAGCTAAGTTCGCACTATAACAATAAAAAATAAATAAAAAATAAGTAGATGACAGAACCAAGACTAGTTCCGAAATGGCTGATCCCCTTTTGGAAAAAGCACAAATGGACAAAAATGATAGTGTGGAAGGATTCCTAGAGCAATGTTATTGTTTAAGAATAAGTCTTAGTTTCTTACCTGTAACTTTATATCTCCTGCATTGTTATCTTTCATAGATTTACATGCTTGAATATTTCTTTCGTCCTAAATCCATAGGAAAAAAGCAATCTTTGCTAATGAGCCTGATAGGCACTCACTTGTGTAGAACCTCCACTTCATGTTGGTCCCTTTTGTCACTAACCAGTGTGGTGGCAGGGCTTTACCTCCACCCCAGGCATCCATCTTCAGATTTTGAGCCCTAATATTGACTTCTAGATTTAATGCCTTACTGCCTCTGGAACAGCCTCTCTTGGGAGGTGGGCATGCGCATGTGAATCTATGAAAGATACCAATGCTGGAGAAATACAGTTACAGGTAAGCAACTAAGACTTCTCCAGCATTGGAACTTTTATAGATTCACGTGCTTGAATAGAATACCAAGCAGTGGATACATGCCACTTACTCACTGAAGCACACATTAGGTCAACAATAGTACCCCAAAGAGTACCCTGAACACAATATGCATGCTTGAAACATGAAGGGAAGGAGGGAAAGAACAATGGCTGCTCCTACCTCACCTAAACAGATGGCACAAGACTGCTTGTCCGACAGCTTACTCCCTTCCATTGTCCCCATCAAGACAATAGTGCTTGGCGAGCGTATGGAGTGTGCTCCAGGTAGCCACCCTGCATATGTCCTTCATGTCCACTTCTACCTGGAAAGCCACAGCAGATGCCCTCCCTCTGGTTGAATGGGCAGTAGCTGGACAGGTAATTGGGTTGCCCTTAATCTTGTGGCAGTGCAATTCACTTCCCATCAGGCAAGGCCCTGTTTAGAAATGCTTTGGCCCTCACGAGTCCCTGCAAATGAAAGACGTTCTAAATGCGCAGGTGCGAAGCAAGTGGAATTTAAGCACCCGATAAAGGTCTGGGGAGTGAAGAACACATTCTGTGCTATAGGTATGATTGACGAAAAATGTTGGCAGTACGATGCGTTCCAACAGAGTCATATCCGACACCACCTTGTGGAGCAAGTACGGGTGCGGCCTGAGAGCCACTCAGTCCTTTAGGAAGACGGTAAAAGGAAGGTCTGTGGATAACGGTGGTATTTTGCTGATTCGTCTTGCCGACGTGATCGCCACAAGGAAGGCGACTTTCCACGAAATGAAGTTTAGATCGCATTTGTCGATGGGCTTGTATGGAGGAGACATTAATACTGTAAACCCTGTTGTTGACACTCCAGCTTGGAGTAGGTGCAGGCACCCGTGGGAAGGTCCTGAGCAAGACTCTTCATAAAGCTTTTTACTGCCAGATCTGAGACAAAGGATGTAGATCCAGGACCCCTGGAGTAAGATGTGATGGCTGAGAGCTCCCCATGCCTGTCCTGTAGGGACTTCTGTGTGAAGGTCTCTTAGGAAGACACTCTTTTTGGAGCCTTCATCCATGCTTGGCGTCTGAGGACTGCTCCATAAGCCGTTTGCCTGAACCCTGACTCTGAGTCCATCATGTGGTCAGATGTTGATTCTCATTCTCTACCAATGGCCTGTGCCTCATTCTGAAATTTAGCCGGAAGGTGATCCATGAACTTGGACATCTTGTGCCATAGGTCCCTGTCATATCTTCCTGTCATAGCGAGAGCATTCACTGTTCTGATGGACAACAATGCAGAAGCTGATACCTTCCTGTCTACAGCTTCAAGTTTACTGCCTTCCTTGTCGGGCGGGCCGTTAGTGGTATAGCAGGTTTTGTGAGTTTCTTCCTGGCAACCTCATTGATGACTGAATCAAGTTTTGGGTGGCCTTGCAAGCACAGTGGTGCGTCTACTGGGGCCTTAGATTTCTTCTCTGGCCTAGCCTCTGTAGCAGGAATAGATAGCAGATTGGCTAGGATCGTCTCCCCGGCTTCCCATATAGTGTCTAGAATGGGCTCTCTTTCTCTTGTCCCTATGCTCACACAGCACAGACTTCTTCTCTGCACACGATACTTGAAGATCGAACATTGTTGCTGCTTTTGCAATGATGGAATGGAATGAAACAATGTCGTCTGGTGGTGAAGAGCTTCCAGTGGAGTCGCACCTCTTTTGCTTCTCAATAGCGTAATCCTCCCATTCATCAGTACCCTGTTAGGGTGAGTTGGGGGGACAGTGCACAGGCTCGGGTAGGTAGACAATGCACAAGCTTGGTAGGTTGGACAGTGTACAAGCCTGGTAGGTGGGAGAGTGCACAGGCTCAGGAAAGAGGGCAGCACAATGGCTTAGGAAAGGGGAGGACAGCAAACTGGCTCAGGGAATGGGAGGGCAGTGCACTTAATCAGGAATAACTGGGTACTGCATTGGTTCGGGAATGATGGGTACAGTATGGGCTCAGAGTCGGCAGGGGGCATATCTGAAGTTCAAAAACATGGCAGTGCTCAAGCACCGAAAGGTGGCAACACACCAACCATGAAACAGGGAGACAAAGTTCATGAGGAGCAAGTGGGTTCCGGATGGGCAGAAACCGCATTGGTGGTGGGTGTCGGTTCCAGTTTGGAAGTGATGGTTCCAGTGCTGGTGAGGGGCTGGTAACGCTTTCAGTAGGGGACAAATGATCTAAAGAAAATTCCAGGATGGGTATCAATTCATGGAGCAAAAGTGTAGGGCAAACCCATGACATGCCCAGTAAATCCACAGAGAAGATGGTAGGTTTTAAAGATTTGAGATATTTGATTGTAACTTCTACATCTAAAAAGCCCTACTTCTAACTAAATCTTGGAAAAAATAGTCCATAGGCGCCCCTCTGCGAGAACGAACACGGCTAAATTACCTGTTCTTCAGGAAGGTACCCACTTGAGAGTCCGCAACCACACTTTAGCTCACTGTACCTTTCACAGAAGGGAAATATTCATTTGCATATCAGTCTTTGTCCCGCCCACATGGGCAGTCCAGCACCTAAATGCTATGGCAATTCTCTTCTGCACAAGAGTACCAACAGCAACCCCATACACATGTTTCAGCCTTGTTGGGCCTCATTAGTGATGTGGAGCTGTGCCTCTCTGAGCACAGCGAGCAAGGGGTCCACGTCTGGATGACCCTAGGAAACTTAGGGTGACTAAACCTAAGACCCTTAAACAATCAAAAATAGTCCATAGGTGCCCCTCTGCGAGAACAAACATGGCCCATTTACCTGTTCTTTGGGAAGGTACCCACTCGAGAGTCCACAGCCACACTTTTCAAAGAAAATGATTGTCTTTTTTTAAGAAATTAGCAACTTTAGTGATAAGACACACTATGAGGAAGTAAATAAAAATGAGATTTCCATTTCCACAAGTGTGCATTACTACATTTTTTAGAAGTTAGCAAAAGGAGTGAGAGAGGGTAGGCCTAGTCTTTGTATATTCCCTAACCTAAATAGGCGGCACACGAGCGCACACTAGGGAGAGCTCATCCATTTGAGGGATAGTCTGTCTCTCTGTAGGGAGATTTAGTAAGAAGTAGGGCTTTTTAGATGTAGAAGTTACAATCAAATAACTTACGTATTGTCTGTCTGTTTTGTGATAAAAAAGATTGAGGGCATCAGGCAGATTTTGCTGGCTCATAGACTTTTGTGGTAATGTAAAGGTTTTAAAGATTGTCAAGTGAGCTTTGGGAGGGAGTATGTCATTGGGTTAGTAGGCTGGTATGATCAGGGAATTGTTGCTTCCTGGTGGAAAGGCTGGTACAGGGAAGACCCACCAAAGTCGGGTTCTGGCTCTCCTACTAGCTCACCTGTGACCACTATTTGTCCTGCTTAATCAGTCTTCTCATCCACCTTGCCTCCTGAATCGGTCACTCACCAACCGGTCCATGAGCAGCACTTGTACCTCTCTCTCTGGCCCATGATATGACATTTATAACGCCCTATACACAAGTGTTTCAAGGCGGGAGGGCGAACAGAGGGAAGACAAAGTCAACAATCTTACTTGGCCAGGTGACAATGAGATCCTCTAAGTGCAGGGGAGGGGGGGGAAGTGAAAAGTGCTGGGGGAGAAGGGGCAGTGCAATACATAGAATCAACAGTAAAGTAAATAAATAAGAATAATAGGTAAAAGTGCTACCAGCTTGTGGCAAGTGCAGGGTTAAGTGCAGACATCAAGTGTCAATAGCTGATAGGGGACTGTAGGAAGACAGAAACAGCCGTCAAGTGCAGGCGTTGCCTGGGAGGCAGTGCAGGTGTGCAACTGGCAGGGGAAGGGACCTGGGTCCGAGATCAGAGGGTAGCCAGGCGACCAGTGCAGTTACAGTCAGGAGTTCAGTAGGGGAGAAGATGAAAGAAAGCAGAAGCAAAGAGGAAGGTCTTGAGGTGCTACCGGAACCAGAGGTGGTTCTCCTCAAGTTTCAGGGAGGCAGGGAGGCTAGATGGAGATCTACGACCAACTCGTTGCTTGGAGAAGCAACTGACCCTGAGGGAGTTGGAGGCAGATGAGCGAAGAGCTCGAGAAGGAAGATATTTAGGAAGAGAGAGTTGAAGCTATTGACGCCCCAGGCCCCACAAGGCCTTGTCAATGCAGATGGTTTTGAACTTAATCCTCGCAGCCACTGGGAGCCAGTGCAGAGATTTCAGTCCTGGAGAGATGCGAACCCCGGACTTGAGGCCAAGGACAAGTCTCACAGTCCTGTTCTGGATGAGTTGCAGAGGGCGGAGAGTAGAAGCCGGCAGATTTAGAAAGAGGCTGTTGTAGTAGTCCAGCCTGGAGAGAACCAGAGCTCTGGAGACAGTGAGCTTCTAGTTGAAGGAGATGAAAGAAAGAATACCTCTGAGGAAGTGCAGCTGGTAGTGTGACTTTTTAGAGACATCGGAGAGAAGGAGAGTCTGGAGTCGAAGATGACCCCGAGGTGTTTAGCCTGGCAAGTCTGAGCAGGAAGATGGCCAAGAGAGGCCAGCCAGAGAGCGACGTGAAAGGAGAGAGCAGGAGTACCGATGAGGAGAATCTCAGTCCTACTGGCATTAAGGCGGAGATCATTGGTGGCACGCTACTCTCGGATAGCAGACAGACAGACAGTCAGAGTAGAGAGAAGGAGAAGAGGTGGTGGAAGGGAGCCTGTCTTCTGCATAGCATTGAAAGGTGGGGGTCAGAGAGCGGCAATGCGGTGGGCAAGAAGTGCCAGGTATTGGTTGAACAGCTAGGGAGAGAGGTTAAACCCCAGGGGAAAACCATAGGTAGAGATGGAGATGGAGATAGAGGAGAGGAAGGACCCAGGATGGACCTGTTAGGGTCGATCAGAGAGGAAATAGGTCAGCCAAGCCAGGGCCTGATTGGTGATACCCAGGTTATCACAGAGTCGGTTGAGCAGGATGGCATGATTGACCGTGTCAAAGGCAGAAGAGAGATCAAGTAAGATGAGGACACAGGGGTATTGGAGTCAAGGTTGGAGAGCAGGTCTTCACGTATGTTCAGGAGAGCAGTTTCAGTGCTTCTGGCAGCTCTGAAGCCAGACTGATGGTCATGGAGACAACCAACTGATTCAGTGTGAAGATTAAGCTGGGAGATGGCCAGCTTTTCCAGGAGTTTGCCCAGGACAGGGGTGATGGAGATAGGGTGGTAGTTAGCCGGGCAGGAGGGGTCGGCTGAGGGTTTCTTAAGAAGAGGGTACACATTTGGCATTGAGACATTTCTAACAGTTGTAGATTATATGCCTGGTTTCAAAGAACCTAGTCATGGTGAGGGTTAGGAATCATAAATGAGTAGGTCTTTGGCTTCCAGTAATATTAGTTTCCGGATGTCGCAGTTCCCCTCTCCCCCGTCCCATAGATGAGACCGAACAAAGGTGATTTGATGTTACCCACTTTGTCTTCTCTGTACCCTTCACGTAATGAAGCTACCACCTCCTCCTCCTACCCCAGTACCATCTTCACTTCCTTCTGTCACTTCTGTGCACTCATCTACAGCACCTACTCACAACCCTTTGATATCTACAACACTTTCCAACCACGTGCCAGAAATGCTTTCTCCAACAACCCACACCCACTTACTGGGTGGGGTCTCTGGCTTCTATTTGCTCTCCTTGGCTTGGGCTCTGGGAGAGTGACTGCACCTATGTCCTGTAATTGGTGTAGGGTTACGTTTGGTTGGTGCATGTATAGGAATTGCTGGGGTATGGTGGATTTGCAACATTAACGCTTTCCTGAGACAATGAATTAGGAACTGTTTCTAACAGTGAAATCTGTGATCGCTCACATGCGGAGAAACATGCTGTTAGAAGACAGCGCATTTCTATCAAGTGCTGATTGGATTGTAAAGGAAGCAGGACAAATGTAGTTACTAGTGTGTGAATGAAATGGATTCTGTACAAAGCAAAGTATTTGTTTTACCTTTCCAGTGTTTTGCGTCTCACTAGAGCGAGCTTCAGGCACTTGCATTTTGGGATTGTTGTTCATAAAAGCGGTCTCTGTGACTGTCCTCTGCGCTGTAGCAGGAAACAGGGGATGGTTGTGATCAGGGGATCTGCCCCATACTGCTTTTGAGCACCCCTGTGTGGTCCCTGGAGCCAGACTGGTGACAAAGTCTACCTCAGATCTCTTTAACTCCACCGATTTGCCTTCTCTGTCATATGTAGATGAGTTAAATGGGAGACTGAGAGTATATATATGATGTATCCTTGATTATATCATGCACTTCCTTCTGAACTGCAGCCTAGACATGACGTTTCAGTAGTATGCTGTACAGATACGGTCACTAAATCAGAATTGATTAATAACATTGCACCCAAACTTTCTCTACCATTACTACAATGGTCACTTTAAACACTAATGTGACCCCTAACAATGGTACAGTGAGCTCAACCTTCCTCTCTAAGACATATTCTTGTTTTTTCTCACCAACCTACTGTCAATTCCTCTGACTGTTTCTGATGGGGCTCTGTGACGAAATGACTACTGCTTTGCAGAAGTACAGGGATGAGTATTCTTACTAAACCAGCAGTGATCCCAATCATTAAGGGGAAACAGACCAAGCCTGACAGATATACCTCCTTTACCTTTTGTGGTTATGTGGTGTGAAGTGATAACAGTAACTGCCCAAACAGCAATAGTACAAAGACTCCAAAATAAAAGCATGTCCAACCCAGGTTCTATAAAAATAAATATACTTTAATTAAACAATCAATGATGCAAATAGCTAATAAGAGAAACGCCAACAAAACCTCACCCCTGTAGAAAGAACACAAATTGCAGTACTTGTATGTAATGGCATTCTGGGTACTTGAGTAGGAGTAAGTAAGCAAACAGTTGCAACAGTTTCACTTTAAAGGATATGTCCGTACAAGAAAAGGTACAACAAGGGGATTAATCGGTTACTGTGGTTCTAAAAGGTGAACGAGGGGATATGGCACCTCAACAGTACATTGTTCTCAATCTTGGGTGGTTCGACATGTCAAACTGGGCTCCGATGCACTGTCGCTGCTGTCGAACTGGGTTTGAGATGCACCGAGTGGCATTGCTCCAGGCAGAGTGTCCGCATCGAGCTGGCTTCGAGATGGGGCTCCATGCAGATCTGTGCAGCATTCCTTGTGCTGCAGTTCAAAGGTTCCAACAGGTTTGGAGTCAGCGGTTCAAATTGCAGTGCGAAGCAGTGAGTCGAAGGCTTCTGCAGTAGAGGGCCGGTGTTTGAGCAGAGATGGCGATGACTGCTGCTGGTATGATGCGGCACTGAACCAGTTCAAAGGTTGAAAGCAGCTGTTCAAAGAAGAGTGAGTCGGTTCGAAGGCGTTGAGCATCATCGAATCAGTTTAGGAACGATCGAAGTGGCAAAACAGGAGTCCAGGCTGATTTGGACTTCATAAGGTGGTGTGACTGGCACTCCAGTGGCTCTAGTACAATGTGAGTCCTTCTCTGTCTGCCTTTCCATTCCAGGGAGTTTAACTGGAACCTACAGCGGTTCCTTCACCTCCGGTGAGGAGCCTTGTTCAAGTGCAGCTGGCAGAGTGGCAGGCCTTGATCCACAACAGTTCATGTCCAATGTTCCCTGAGGATGGTAAGGGGACAGAGCTCTCCTCTGCCTTTGATGCCCCTTTCTTCACTTCTCTGACAGAGAACTTTGGAATGGACTGCACTTCCAACATGGATCCAGTGATGTGTTCTTCCTAGTGTACAGGACAGAATTAAGGAACAAGTTGGAGACCCCTCCCTTCTGAAACTAAAAGGTCAGAGAGGATTAGACAAAAGCAAGCCTGCTGTAAGAGGTCCATTTCCTGTTGCTTTAACAAGAG
Source organism: Ambystoma mexicanum (assembly GCF_040938575.1). NCBI lineage: Eukaryota > Metazoa > Chordata > Amphibia > Caudata > Ambystomatidae > Ambystoma > Ambystoma mexicanum. Next base: position 475,523,574 of record NC_090923.1, on the reverse strand, counting down.
AGCCTTGCCTTCTTGCATCATCCACAGATTGCCATGTTCTCCTGGAATTGCAGGGGACAGGAAGGACAGAGCCCCACAGAAAAAGAAAATGGAAAACAGAATATTCCTTATATCCGTCTCCTCCCAACGCTGCACTTCAAAGTCCCTTTGGTGTGCAACTCCCTGGTGCGAGGCTGGCCTTTGCTATGTGAGTGCACTGTTGAAAGGACGGTTCCTAGGAGATCCCACGGTGGAAGATCTTATGCCTGTGGGGAGGTGTTACCATTCCTCGTGGGGAATCAATGGAAAACATTATCCTGCCTATTGCCTCACTTGAATGTAAGATAGGCTGCCATGACTACACATTGCTCTCACATAGCTGGGCTGGGCTCAGAGGGTTGACACTGGTATGATATCAAATTGGCATGTCTTTAATAATTGTGCACTCTTACAAGCCACCATATAGCTTATTCCTAGAAAATGCCCTGCTACCAGATTGATAAGGCAATAATTATTGTATTTTAGATCAGAGATACAGAAGTTAAAATGCAGCCTCTGCCTGTGGTGACTTTGGGTCACAGCGGCTGTCGGGGATGCACATGTGACCTTTGAATCTGCCCTGTGTCACTGAAGACAGGTTTTGCAGATGTTGGGAGACTGGCGCAGCAAGGGCACATGTATGCACTATGCTTTTGGCATGGCACATTTTATGAAAAGAGGGTATGATTATACCCCCCCCTCTACCTCCCAAGAGATGGCAAACACTCACAGGCACTAAAAGGAATATCGGATCTGCTTCTACTCCAAGTGCTAGGTTTACTGCCAATCACAAAGACCATTAATTTTTCTACTTATCATGAGACTGTGCTGGATACAGATGGCATACTCCTTTCTGAAAACCAGCGTTTAGAATCTTTGAATAATACTTTGCCTTTATTGAGAGTAATCTGTTCTAACACTATTCTTCTAGGCCTTCTGATAAGTACTACCATTAGTGTCAGTTATGAGATTTCACAGTTAAATATATGATTGTACATTCTTTAGATATATCAGAAACATCAGCCCCTAATAAAGCTCCACCATAGTGTTCAACTGATGCAGAAAAGAATTTGGTTTTGATTGGTTCAAAAGAAATACTCAACTCAAACCAAACCTGGCATCTCCATTGTTGATACCCAAGAAACCATGAAGGGCAAAGAGATACTGGCAACCTGCATACTGGTAAGGTTGACACCAATGCACAAAGTGCTGTGCTAATGGAACTTCTATCCACAGAATGGGATGCTCACCACAAAAAGTAGCAACCTGCGAGTCCATTGTTCTGAATCATCTGTGGCTTCTGTTCTGAAAGAAGGTATGTTAACAAATACTCTTGATGTTGAAGAATTTCATTCGCAAAAGAGACTCTTGCTTCTTTTACCAATGTGTCACCATTCCTAGTTGCAGTGACCAAAGAGGCAGTGACCAAGGGATTTTGCAGGCCTGTGTTAATGTCTTTAAATAAATGATGGTTTGGCTAATGCTTACGACACAAATCTCAGTGTCTGCAAAAAGACTCTCCTTACCAGTATTCAAGCAATTTCTCCAGATACAGGTGTGGGTACCCAGGAGCTGCTCACCCAAATCACCCTTAATCTGACAGTTGCCAGAACAAATAACCAGGAGGTACTTGCTAATGTCACAGTCAATTCTACAGTTGTCAATGTGTATGTCAGGAAGATATTTCAAGTAGCTTTGAATCCTCCAGTTGCCTGTAACAGCAAAAATGAAGTGTCCTTGTTAATAAACATTTTCTCTGTCGATCACATTCTTAACGGCCCCTGCAGCCTACCTATAGTTTGCAAGGTATCTTGGATGGTGACTTATTTTGGACTTCTGAATGCACAGAAATATCAGGTGGTGCCTATTTTTGGAGGAATTCTGTTAGGATACAGTTATATTGTCAGCAGGGGTTCCTACAAGGGGCCTGTGAGGGTCTGGTCATCAGCTGATAATGCTATTGAATTGTTCAAGTGTCCCGGCACAAATTCATAAACTTCCAGAAGTTGAAGAATTCTGCAATTATCTACATTTAGGATTTTTTTTCCAGATCTTGCAGAGTGCATTGTTGAGTACACAAGCGTGTCCAGGTAATTTTACTTTACTTGAAAATGTTTGAAGCCATATAGTTTAGCAGTACTTGTCCTCCAACCGCCACTAACTGTCCCTTGTGTGGTGACTAGCCCTAGTAGGTGCTGATGTGCCACCTGTCTAGGGTTGGGGGACAGACGAGAGAAACTAGCCCTGACTAAACTAAGACCAGGATTTCAGAACAGTGCATTAAAAACATTGGTGGCAGGAAAATTGCCACAATGTGCTAAAATTCAGAGTTACCGGAGAGCGGACACAGTAGAGAGTTCAATCACATTTATTACTCCCTATTCATCTGCTCACATGCATAACAATAAAAGCATAATAGTAAAAAACATCGTTGGTTTCTTCAGGACATTTGGTTAATGTTCAGACTTTACAAAAATAGTTGGTCGACCATTTCAGTGGGATGTCTATTCCTTCTTTCCCCCTTTCTTCAGGGCCCAAAACACATTTGAAAATTCTTGTGCTGCGAGTCACAATAGCGATGCATGAGATCAAACGTCTGCATCCACACCCCAGTTGGCAACCTGTAGTGGAACAGACGAAGAGTGGGAGTGTTGTCACTGCCTTTTAATGAGGGAATTCGTTATAATGAGCTCCTAACAAACAATAGCAAACAACTACTCACCATCTCACTGGTGATTTTTCTACGATTAGAAAAGGGTAAGCGCTGATAGTCGCTTTATCCTAAGGAAAATATTGGTGGGTTTAGTCTAATTATCAAATTCACAATAGTTAGGTGATGCACCGGCTAACAGCTGCACTAGAACTCCAGCAAGCAAATTGGTTGCTAGTACGATATGATATGTACTCACCAAATTGTAATCTTTTCCTGTGCATGCAGGTATTGTAGGTTATGGGGTGGGTCTGTCTTTGTCTACTACTGACTTGCTGTGCAGTAATGGTCTTCTTTCTACAATACATAAATGTGTATTGAGGCCTTTTTAGTGTTCGCCAGCTTGAGGGTTATATTAAAATGACTTTAAATGATTAGGGATAAGATAATTCACTCATATCTAATCATGCCTCTCAGTAGAAAGTCAAGAGGCATACACAGAAGAACGTCCGCTTGCTGGGGCTGCTACAAAATAGCATGTGTGGCTCCGAGATATACATAGTATCCATCTTGGATTCTTGATGTTCAAAAGCGACCCATGCAATATGTTAGTCGCACAATCCGCCATCTTGGAATGGCATAAAGCGTATTCTGATGTATGTATTCTGTAGACTTAACACTCTTTAGATGGTAATTCTGCACGTGTAGTTGAATGACAATGGGCAACTCATACATGGTCAAAGCCCGTCAGTATTACCACATGATTTTCTTTACTTTAGATAATGTGTACAATAATATTGATTTGTAATTTTGTTTTGATCGTCGCCGGATGGTATGAGTTGGATGCCCATAACCTACCATGGGGTTACTGTGCATGTACACTGATCGTATTGTTATGAGTGTTTTTGTTTGGAAAACGTCCCTGTGTGTTTCAGAAATACAATCACAGGGAAGGGGTCCACACAGACATTAGTCTGGATCTGCGCACATGCGCAATAATACAGTTTTATGCTTATATCACGAAAGCCGCCATTTGTAAGTGGACAAGTTTACCCATTTTAGGTATCTGTTGAATTCCAGCAAAGGCACTGTGTGCATTTGGTATGACTGTTGTCTATCTCATTTTTATCAGATATAACTGAGTCTTTATAATGCTCGTCTAGTGCCTATTACGAGGCCTTGTCATTACAGGGCGACAATATGGACCATCCAGGACATCAATACTGTTATGGGCAGTCAACTCGATGAGTATTGTTATAAATATGCATTGAGTTGCACACATGCCGCAATGCAATACTGACTATAATAAAAGCATCTGTGAATTTGGGTCCAGTGTGCCCTATTACTTTGCTAGGAATCATTTTGTCACAGGGGAGCCAGCTTGAAAAATGCCGCTGCCAAAGGGAAATATAATGTAAAAATACTATCAAGACTGAATCACGTGAAGACCAACTGCATATGTGTCCCTTATAGTCTAAAAACGGTTGTTTGCAATGTTGCAAAACGTCCAGAGAACCATGTATTATTAACGTCAAACATCTACATAGGTCCAGTCATGATTATTGGTGACCACTCAGTTGCTCCATGTAGCATATTTGGCGTTTAACTAATGGGCAATAGAGGTCATGTCCACACTACTGGGATGACTTCACAATTAGAGAAGTCAAGCAAGTAGTTGAGGACTAAAGAATTTGTTTTTGCAAAGCATGCAATGTCCATAGGGGTTGGTGATGGTCTCCATAAGGAGACAAAGGATATTGTAGGACGAGGATGTCTCAAATATGTGGACGCTGGGTAGGTCTGCCTCACAAAGTTGCTAACGTCTGCCAACTAGTGATCTCATTTAGTCCTGTTGTGTCGGTTTTGAGTCGAAATATCCACAACTGGTCTCTCTTAAATAACAATGCTGCAATGTCTCCCCATGCTTAGGGACATTGACTATTTCCAGGATGGTCCATGTAAAGTCTTGTTGTGAGTGTTTTAATGTAGCAAAGTGTTCTACCGTTGGGGGCGTGAGTCTTTTGGTTCTAATACAGGACCTATGTTCCCCAGTTATTTTTACGGGGCGCAATGTTATACCGACATACCTGAGTCCGCACGGACATGTACTAAGATAGATGACGTCTGCTGTGTAGCAGTTAGTGAAGGTCTTTTGTGTCCATGGGTAGTGCCACCCTATATCGATTGTTGTGCTGTGATTGGTCTGGTCACAGGCTGTGCATTGCCTACATGGTGCATGCCCCAAAGGGCCTGGGTTGTTCCAAAGCGTACCTTGTATGGGCTTTACAGTCTCTGGATAGGTGTTCACCAGAGAGTCTTAAATTCTTTCTCTGTTTTATAGCAAACCTCGGGGTTGGGATACTGCCTTGTTCCCATACTGAGAATAGGCCATAATTTCAATATTTCTCTTTTTGTACAGTTAATAAGACGGGAGTAACTAAGTACTGCAGTAATGTTGTCACCCAGTGGTTCTCTGCCGGGTGTTGGGTAAGTGTAATATCCCTTGGAATGTGTCTGGCTCGTTCTCGTGCATGTCTGATAGTTTTTTCGCGTAGCCGCATTTTGTAAGTTTGTGGGCCAGCATGGAAGCTTGTGTCATATTCATGTAGTGTTGAGCAGTTTCTGCGGGAACACAGAAATTGTCCAAAGGGCAGACAATCTTTGAGAGTCTTGGGGTGACAACTTTGAAATTGTAGCAATGAATTCCTGTGTGTGGGTTTAAGGTAGCCTGTTGTGGAGATGTCTTCTTCCCTGGCCATGAGGGTAAGGTCCAAGAAGTGAACCTGTGTCTTGCTCGAGTTTAAAGTGAAATTGAGGTAAGGATTCTGGTTGTTCAGCCAGTCTAAGAAAGCTGTTAGATGTTCTTCTGTACCTCTGAAGATAAGCAATATATAGTTGATAAAGCGTGCCCAGTGATCGATGTTCTGCCGGAAAGGGGCCTTAGGGTCGTAGATGGTATCATTCTCAAATTCTGACACACGGAAGTTGGCAAAGCTGGGGGCAAGAGTTTCTCCCATTGCAGTGCCTGAAATTAGCTCGAAGAATTCTTCCTTGAAAATGAAGAAATTCTTTGTAAGTGCGACTTCAGCCAGTTGCATGACCAGAGTGACTGTTATAGCCAATGGTGGGTCTTTTGACCATAAAAGTCTGTCAATCACTGTCAGGATTGCCTCCTGACGGATCCGGGTATACAAAGAGTCTATATCCAATGGGACTGCTGTAATGTTCTTTGTGTATGACCTAAATTTAGTCACCTCCTCTCTCAGGAAATAATCAATAAATTCTGAGAGGGGCTCTAGAATAGAATCTTTCCCAGAAACGATGGGTTGTCCAAGGGGAGGGTTAAGTGTGGACCTTTGGTAGGGCGTAAAAGGCAGGGCATTTTGGAATGTGCAGAAATCAGAAATTCAACTTCTTTCTGGCTTATATGTCCCTCAATGTGAGCTTCTTCTATAATGGGGTCTATAAGTAGTTTGATGTTAGGTGTCGGGTCTGCGGCCAGGTGTCTATAGCTTGAATGTCATTAAGTAGCATCTATTGAGTTCATAATTACAAAAGCACCCACTTGTCCGCTGGATAGAATGCTGTTATCTTTTCAGCAGTGGTTCTTAACAAGGGGGGCGTATGGGGGTCTACTCATCAGCCGATAATGCTAGTGAACTGTTCATGTGTCCCGGACCCAGAAGTTGAAGAATTCTGCAATCATCTCCATTCTGGATTTCTTTTCAAGATCTTGCAGAGTGCATGGTTGTCCTTGCATTTGTATAATCTGGAACATGGGCTTGGTTCAGGATTTAGTCTCTCATTCTCTGGCACTGTGTAGGACTCCTGGTACTTTTCAGTGGGTATCCCTGATTAAATATGGAACAGAAATCCAGTCCATAATCCATTTGTCCTTGCGGCCTTCCCATTCCATAAGCCATGCAAAGACCACAGTAAGAAGATGGGTTTTGAGTGATTGTAGCTGAGTCTATTGCCAGTGTCTTTTTCTATAAGCATGCCCTCATAGCCCCCTGATTCTTTATCTCTCTGTGTTGTAGCAATTGCTGTTCTTTCTGCACTCTTGTTACTCTGAACCCGATTATAGCCTTTTGACTCGCTTGTTCCACTTTGTTCATGATTAGGAGAGCCCTCTGCACTTCCTTCTAGTTTAAATACTGATTGATAAAGCCTGTTTGGCAGTCTGAAGCCTTGCTTCCAAGCTCCCTGATTTCTAGTCTGAACTTAGCTTTCAGATTTCTTGCATGGTGCTGATCTCTTTGCGTTCCTAAGTCTCCCATGAAGTACCACTTTTATGTTTCCAGTTTGTAGGTATTGTAAAAGAATTCTGTTGCCTGTTACTATTTGGAATAGCCAAGCTTCATTGACCAGGTATTATGATTTTCGATCTGTTTCCCCTTGTCTACTGTGAATTCCCACACTCCATGATAGGTAACTGTAATTTGCTAATGCCATTCCTCTACCCACATTAGCGCCCACGTCTAGTATACAGATCCCACTGTATTAGTTCCAGATTTAGACATAGTTTTGCTGTTTTAAACATGTTTCTGACTTTCTCTGCCCTCTATTGCCATCTGTTGATTTAGGGTCCCGTACCCTAGTGATGGTATCCCTACAAAATATCACCCCCAAAAATATTGCCGTACATATGGCCGTTTGTCTCGCCATAGGCGATATTCATGGGGAGGATATTTTGTGGGAGCAGGGGTTGTGGGGGTGTCCCCCGCACATTTTAAAATAATGTAGGGGTGTCCCCCGCAGGGTCCATGGGTCAATATCGCGGCAAAAATATGGCAATATTTTTGTATCGCGATAATTTTGCGGGGATATTAACACATGGAACCCTAGTGATTGAGTCCAAGATCTAGCCCATCATTTCCTTAGCACTCTGTCAGAGATTCTCAATCAGCCTTCCCCTGTTGCACAAGACCTTATGTAAACCTTGTGATTTCTTGTGATTTGTATCTGTTTCAGTGCAACACCTATCTTTTACCAAGGAAGCAGTGAGCAGGTGCTTTATAGCTCCTTGCACTCGCATACAACCATGGCTCATTCCCCATAGAGATGCTGTGTAAGAGCAGCTGCAGTATGATTTGGTGATCTGTCTTCAAGATCAAAGTTTAGCCACGTTCATGCAGACAGGCGAACTTTCATTTTTTGCATGGAGATTTGTCTTGCATTTCAGTTGATCAATTGTCTTTTGCCTGTGCTCTTTTTGCCTGCTTTGTCACTGGGCTTCTATTTATTTCTTGAGCCTTTGCGTACATCTGCTGTTGCCATCCAGGTATAATAGCTGTCTGTATGTGGTCTCTTGCTGTGATCCTTGCGCTGTCTTTTTCAGCCAGATAATCCAGTCCAGTTCTTATCTGATGGCAGTCCAAGGGTATGTTCCAGTCTTGTTATACCATCCTGTCCACTGCTTTACTGCCCTGCCTGATTTACCTTAGTTTGATCTATGCTAGATTATACTATCACTCCTCCTGAAGTCCTTTGTTCAAGCTTTCTGTGACGGCCACTATGACCGTTTCTAGGTATTTGTCCTGGCATTCACTGAAACAAATTCATCCATTGGTTTGAAGAGGGATGGGTAGGGCTCAATGTCTGTCTGAAGACTAACGATGGCCTCTATTTGAACTTGTACTGGGTGAGCTGCTGCATCCATCACACAACGGGCATGCCATATGTCTTCTTAAACCTAAACAGGGAGCAGGATGGCCTTCTCTGTGGGGACACAGATGGTGCTCAAGGAACAAGAGCCTATCCAGAGGGTCAGAGGAGATGAGGAGGAACACAGCAAAGCCCGCTCTCCAAAAGGAAGATAAAACAAGATTCATGTTAGTGTGAGTCGGAATGACCAGTTCCAAAATCATGAAACAACCAAGACCCTAAATACCTTAATAAGCATAATAATGGCACTCTCTGAACCCAAGATGTTCACCTTCCAAGGCTATGTCCTTAGAACAGAACTGTTGACCCCAATGCTGTGCTAAGGAATGAATGAAAACATCAGGAGGCTTGAGGGAGCTATCTGACTGAAAATTAGAGAATTTATGGGACAACGAATCTGTGAATCTACGGTTGGCGGAGCATTCCAAGTGGCAGTCCAAGGCCAGGAGGATCTTGAGCAATTTACAGTGACCTTGAGTACAGGTGCCCCAGGAGCCTAGCAATGTATTAAAACAAAGTAGCAGAAACACAGATGCAGCCAGGGCTCAATGAATGGTGAACACTCAGCATGTAATGAAACCAAAATGCAATATTGCCAGTACAGGGTTACCATGAAAGAGGTCCTTAATCAGGCAATAGAGTCAGAGCACAGCTAATCAATCCTGAAGCTGACGCAAAAAGAAGAAAGCAGGTTAAATAGTACAACCAGGTTCCACACACTGCAGTATAATGAAGCTACAAATGAAGATCAGGCAGGTCAAACGAGAAAACAAGATTTGGTATACATCATTCCAAGGAGAGTAACCGGTTCCACAACAGGTACCCATTAAGGAGCATAGGGGCTTGCCTTGGAGGCCCTCTATGAAGCCAGAGTTTGGACACACTTGCTGTGGGGCAACATGATTTCACAGCGTGAATGTCCCACCTGCTCTGCCTGCTGGGCAGTGCAGTACTATCAGCAGCGGTCTGCTGATGGGTTTGTTCAGAGTTGTGCTGCCCACAGAACAAGCTGCATGCAACACCTCCCTGGGTGCTGCTCTTCAACCTAGGAGTCACTTCAGGAGCTCAAGCCCAGTAGTCTCTTAAGGAGTACAAGCCCAGACCAGCCCCCTCCGACTGCCACTCTTCGTGAGCAACTCTTTGTTACCTCATCCCTTAATTCAGTATAATCTTAACCTCCTCCCTCCCCTTCTGCATCTCTCTTTCTCGCCTCAACATTCCGCCATCCTCAAAACTCCTCCTCATCCCTCTCTCTTTGTTTTGCCTTTTCCTCATCTCCCCCTAATGCTAACTTTCTCTCATTCTCCCAATCACCAGGCTTCAACTCTGTCCCTTCGTCCACTTTATCGTTAGTGCCCCATGCCCTTCTCTTCTGCAGGTCTTTACGCCCTCACCTCCTCCATCCTCGACTTTGCTTCCTCCTCACTGGTGTTCCAATGTTCCTCCTTTTCTGTAATGCTCTTCTCCTCCTTAATGCTTCTTTTCACTTCCTCCACCTTTATTCCTCTGTCTTTCTATAGCTCTCGATATCACTCCCTCCCTTTTATCCCCTCTTTTTCTCTCACAATCTTTTTTTTAAAATCAATTTTATTGGTTTTACAACAAACAATCAACATTAAACAAAAACCAGCAGTGCTTATCATCATACTTTAGCATCTTGTACATATCGTTAAGTATCTGCTGCTTACCCTTTACCCTCCCCACCAACTCGAGCCTACTCCACTTCGCATTCTGCTTCTCCTTCTTCAGGGGGAATCTCCCCTTCCGTATTCTCAACAGATTCCTGGTCGCTTAAGCAGTCCTGGGTAGACCCATACAATGTGGCCACTAAGTGTTTCCAGGCCGTCGGGGTTTCTGCTTCCTCCTCCCCTCCCTTCTTACCTGCCTCATACCACCAGGGCCGTCACGAGGGGGGTGCAGGAGTGGCAAACTGCCCTGGGCCTTGCACCTGTGAGGGGCCTCGCGGTGCCCTCTCCTCCAGCTCCTGCCTTCTGCCAGTTGCTGTCCCTCTCGCCTGTCTTCTACCGACTTCGCTGCACTTCCTGCAGCAGCAGTTGGCTGGACTCTGGTGAACTTTTCTTCTGTTCAATGCAGCGCTCGAACTGCCGATGTGGGCCCCCATCTCCTCACTTACACTGGTTTCAAATGGAGGCTGTTTCGCCAATATCCTGACCAGTGATGCAGACTGGGGAGGCCACGCTTTTCCCACCCACTGGTACAGAACGAGGGCGCATAACCCCTCTGCTGCCAGAAGCACAGAAACATCTTCAGGCCTCATCAAGGTTGTTGTGGGAGGTTCTGGCGTTTGCAGCATTTCCAACTGGGAATTTTGGGAATGCTCATTATTTGTTGACTGTAAATCTTCTTTCCTCTGCCTGACCAGTTTGATTGGGTTTATTCTGACAAAATATAAAAGTGAGTATCCGATACAACCAGCAGCAAAGTATGTGAGCATGTTTTGTTTTGACGAAATGAAAACACTGCAAGGGCACCATAGGGCCGCCAGTAATTAAGCCTGATTTGAACATGTCCTGTCGCAACAGCCTATGCTCATGTGTGACATTTTCACATAGTTATACTTTTTAGATAACAGCACTGCATGAATCTGACTTAAAATACCCACGTGAACAGTACAAATTTAAGTTCAGACTGCAAAGTGCTTTTGACTTCAAGGCCAATACCTTAATTTTTTATTATGTGCAGTGCTTTTTTATACACAGCTTTTTTTAACCTAAGGTAGGCAGCTTTCAAGAATGCAGACATATACATCCTTAATATTAATCATCCAAGTGGTAAACTATGACATCCTTTTTAGTTTTAGCTATTAGGTGCGGCAGCTATAAGTTGAAACTACTGCATTAGGGTACAGATAGCGGGAAATGGCACAAAGCTTGTAGATGTTGTCTGGATTTTCCCCCTGTGTCCCCCATTGACTGTCTATGGCCATGCTAATCCCTATGACAGTTCCCACCCAGTCCCTGACCCCCACCCCCAAAAAAATACCCTTCTCATGGCAACACTTTGTGCTAGCTTTAATCAAGCCTTACTGTCAAACTTTGCACTCAAAGTGCCTGCCAGTGATTTCTCAAAGGAGTCCTCTTAGAGTGAATGACTTAATGGACACTGTAAACACACCACTGGTGTAATAAAAATGTCTTGACCAGATCTGCCTTCAGCCACTTTATTTAAAAGTACCATGTATGTCCTTTACTGAAGTCCTGTTAAAAAGAAGCATTGGCAAAGCCAACAGTTTTGGTGTGTACATAGGTATTCGGCATTTGCCAGGCAGTGTTATTAGATGTGAAGGTTATTGAACCATTTTGCACTTGCTGCCATCAACGGCCAGTTAATTCCAATACAGCAGTGCCTATTCCATGCCTACACGAAAGCCCAAACTCTTGCCATTGTCAATGCTTGTTTTGCTTTACCCTTGATGCACAGGACCATGCATCAAGGGTAGAGCCAACCTAAGTGTTACTACATGGCTAATCTGGACCACATTGAATGTAGGCCAGTGTAGCCAGTAGTAACACTGATTGTGTGCAGCCAGTCTGGATCTACTTTCTGTGGCATGCCATTTTTAGTGGCTGGGAGTCCTTATATGGTAATGCTTCCATATATTGGTGCAGCCTGCATGGATATACATGGGAACAGCCAGCATGAACATTTTTTTATACTGGCATATGTTGTGGGCAAAGGCAGCATGAAATGCATTTGAAAATGTTCCTGTGCATGGTTGGTGACTTGCAAATATTGTCTTTTTCCATGTGCTACCATACAAAACCAAGTGCAAACTGTATGGCTTTATATCCAACTTTTTTAAGAAAGTGATGTAAAATACACCATTTTAATCCATATTTCAAACCTTTTCTTGGGAGTGAGAACCCCTATCAAGCACCCCTTTTTTGGTTTGGGCTCCCTCACCAGCCTCCACTGTGCATGTCACTGTGCACAATGTGTTTTGTAATGTGCATACAAGGGCTGGGTGCTTTTTAATACTGGCACCTCCCACCACACGTGTGCATGCCATCCTATACATATTTATGCATATGATACAAAAGTTAGTCTGACAAAACCTTTCTTCAGTCGAGAAACCTAACTTTGCTGTAGTTGATTCGCTGTTGTAGGAATACACCATATTATGGTCCCCCACACAAAAACTCAAGGGGATATTTCTTATGTCTATTTCCGGCCATGCCGCTGCTGGCCAGTGCAAGTAATCATAAGGGGGCCTCACCACACCTTGTGACAGCCCTGCATTCCACACTGCTGTTTCAGCTTCGGTCCATGTCTGAAGGTCTCTCCACCAGACTTCTACCCTCGGTCTGTTGCATGCCTTCCACTCCATGGCAATTCTGCGCTTAGCAAGTATATATGCCAAGTCTTTAAATCCTTAAGTTTGCTCACATGTTTCAATTGGCGCGGTCTAGGGAACTTCCCTACCATGTATGCCCACACTGATTCAACATTTATCTTGATCCCCTTCTCATTAAGCCGGTGGGCTACTTCTCCCCAGAACTTCCCAATTTCTGGACATGCCCAAAACATGTGTCATCCCTGCGTTTTCTTCCCTGCATTTGGGGCATGTTTGTCGTTCGGCGTTCTTAAACCGAGTTATCCTCTGGGGGGGTCATGTATGCTCTGGGGGTTACATTTAGCTGTATTTGTTGTGGGGGGCGTGGCCTGGCGCACATGGCGTAAGGCGGCTGGGGGGTTGCGCCCCAGCCAAGATCCTCGTATAAGAACCTTTACGAGCGGTTAAACCCTACGAACCACCCAAAAGCTACATCGACTGGCAGATGAAGCATTTCTGCACACCCAGGGCGAAAGAGCGACCCTAAACGGAGCCGAGGAACACCAGAAATGATCTTTACACTGACACCCCCTCGGCAGCCCAAGATGGCGGACGCGAGTATGCACTAAAGAAGTGCGGGGGGAAGGGCTGTCTACCGCTGCAGGCGTTCAGCGATCGCGGCAAACAACAACAGACTCGGCCCACACTGGATGCCAATTGGGACTCGGACCGATCCCCCATTACCACCACAAGGACAGAGCTGAACTCGCGGCGGGTGGTGGTTTCAGGTAGTGAATTTAGAAGCAGAGACGTGGATCGCACCGAGGAGGACATCTCCCCCATCCAATAGCAGCAGTGGGGACACCGCTGGGACAGCCGGAGCAAAAACTGCGCCGCCCGCACTACGAATAAGAACGCCAGATCGAGTAAAAACCGGCAGTCGCAGTGAGGCCCGCAGCAACCTTGGACTGACCGCCCCCCCTCCCGTGCACAAAGCATTCAATCCCAAAGAGCTGGCCAAATGAAGGAGCCCGAATCCACAGCGGCTGTGTACAGCAGACAAGGTGAGAGACTCACAGCAAGGAGCGGGTGAAGCAGGGGGCGGCACAGCTACGCGCACAATCGTCTGATAAGTGACTCCAAGAAGCGATAAGCGCCCCGAACGACCAGAGCATAACAGAGCAGTGGCTGTGTTGGGCAAGTAGCCAGCAACCACGTGTGTACACACCACAATCAAATAACACCAACACTGAGGGGAACTGATCCAAATGCGATCCAGTAGGGAGCACCAGTGAACAAGCAGCAGCACAAACGTGAGGTGGACAGCAAAATTAGTGCGTAGTGCGCACCATTCTCCTGCCCAGGACTGCGCTGGCTGAAGCAGCAATCCCCGTCCTCATCTGACCGAGGGAGCCACTTAACACAGCTAGGGCTAGACTGTGAATCAAGCTCAGGGAGCAAACGCATAATGAAGGCAGAAGCTTGCGCAGAGGAGTGGATATTGGCGAAAGGCCGAAACGTGCCCTGGTATTCTGGTGCCTACAAACTGGGCGATCTAGAACAGAGCAGAACGAAACACTTGGCACTGCGGGGATAGCCACTCTCACCATCTACTGGCCCTGCCACTGAAGCCACATAGGAAACACCACTGAGACATATATTAAGGCCTGACATAGCTGCGCAATCGCCGCAAAGCTCACAAACCACCATGTCTTCTAACAAGGACAAGGATAGGCCAAATCAACTATCGTGGACTCATTTGCAGCAGCAAGAACACGCCCTCGGCAGCAGGAAGGGAAAACCCCCCAGAAACAGGCAAAACAGCAGCATCAGAATCCCGAGATGGCCAAGTGTTAGAGGCCATAGCAGCCTTGAGAACCTTCATCGACACCAAAATAGATGAGTAAAGACGGACATGCAATTGATGAGACAGGATGCAAGAAACCTCACGGAAAGAGTAACCACCGCTGAAGCAGGCCTACTGGAGACAATGGAGACTACAACAGACCTGAAATCCAAGGTAACAGAGCTAGAGAAAAGAGTGGCTATACTGGAAGCAAGGGCAGAGGAAGCAGAGGGGAGATCCAGACGCAGCACGTTAGGCTGCTCGGGATTCCGGAAGGAATGGAGGGCCTAAAACCGACCAGATTTGTTGAGACACTACTGCAGCAGGAGATAGGAGCAGTCAAACTATCGCAGGGCTTTACTGTAGATGGAGCCCCCTGGTCCCTCCAAAAGAAGCCACCACCAGGCTCGTACCCTCGTCCAATGATCGCAAAGATCCTGAAATTTCAAGACAGAGAGATTATACTTAAATACTCCAGAGAGGGGGGAATAATAGAGCGTGGTGACTCCAAAATTATGATATATCCTGACTACACACCAGCTGTACAGAGAGCGAGAAACTCCTACGTCCCGATCAAGGCAAGATTAAGACAACTGAACATAAAATGTATGCTGTTATACCCCTCCAGATTGAAAATAATACACAAAGGGCGGGCCATATTCCTGGAGACACCAACAGCTGCTAACATGTGGCTAGAACATAATAATCTAGCAGACCACAAAGAAAAGGACATATGAAACACGACCACACCATGCAACGGCTAAACCCTGGAAACTGCATCCTCCTGAGGTCACTTCAAATTGAGCCAAGACACTAAAAGGTAACAACCGCTGAAGCAGTATTTTTAACCGGATGTCTGGATACCACACATGGCCAACTAGCCTGCACACGAAAGCCCATCCCATAGAATGACCAGTGCGGACCTGTTGTCAGAACACGAAAACTCGCGCTGGAAGCCCCGGAGGAGGCAAGACAGCGCAGGGGCACCTGAGCATGGTAGTCACGACGCAGTGGCTGGGCCCAACTGTTTGGTTAGTGTTACCTGTTGTTGTTGGTGTTTCCTTTCTTCTATGTACTGTTCCGATGTCTTCATAATGAAAAACGGAGGGCGGCGGGGGTCGAGGATTACGGTGGACAACGGGGTGGGTGCACAGCGAGGAGGGGGAGATGGGATCCCTGCCAAGACTGCCGGGAGTGTACAATGGGAGTGGGGAGCAGTAATATGGACTCGCTGAACACAGGTCATGGCAACGCAACTTAAAATTTTGACGTGGAATTTGCGCAGGATGGGCACCTATGTACGCAGGAACAGAATTAAATCCTATCCACAGAGAAAAAAGGTGAACATAGCACTACTCCACTACTCCAAGAAACCCACCTAGCGGCCGAGGCCATGGCCAAACTGAAAGACTGCTGGGGCGGGGGGGCCAGGGGCACGGGGCCACCTACTCAAGTACGCAAGAGGGGTGTTCACCTGGGTTAACCCAGGGGTACCATTCAGGTTGCTAGGAACCGAAGCGGACACTGAAGGTAGATATCTGGTACTTTGGGGAGCAATAGACCAAGTTCTGCATTGTAAACTCCTATTTTCCCAATCACGGCATACCTGCACACCTGAACATGCTCTATACAAAAATACTCCAACACCGGGCGGGCCTATACATTTGGGGCAGAGACTTTAACTGTGTAAAAGACATCGATCTGGACAGGTCTGCACCACCACGGAATCGAGCTGAGGCGGCTCCAGCGGCGCTGAACCTCACGCTAGAACAACTTGACCTGGCAGATGCTTGGAGAGAATGCCACCCCAATGATAGAGCCTATTCTCACGACTCCTCACCACACGGTCTGCACACGAGGAGAGATTACTTCTTCATCAATAAAACACATCTAGCATAAGTAGACTCGATAGAATACATGGGAAGATCAATTTCTGACTACTCTCCCGTCCTTATGAAATGGCCGATGGCAGGGCCTCGGCCACCCATTCCAATATAGCGAATGCCCACAGAGGCACTCACTGACCAGGCTTTTAGAGGGGAACTTGGGGACAAACTTGAAGAATGCATCACGATAAATCAAGGCAGTGTCGAACACTGGAGCACATTGTGGGAGGCCCTGAAAGTGGTAGTGAGGGGCGAGGTCATAGCAGGAGCGGGAGACATTAGAAGACTACTGAAAGAGGAACTGGAGAAGCACAAAGAGGGCATAAAACAGTTGGAATTGGTTACCCGGGGGACCAGGGAAGAAGAGACGAAACTGGCGGAAGCCAGAACTGCCTGCCAAGAAGTATGGGGGAGGCTGTCCAAGTTCAACTACATAACCTGCACTGCCAGAACACACAAAGAAGGGGATAAGCCCGGTAGACTGCTTGCGTGGCTGTGCAGGAGAGAACATCCTATATACACAACAGCAACGCTCAAAGGGGCAGACGGGACAGTGCACAACACGCAACAATCGATTAAGAAACACCTTACCAGCCTTCTACACTAAGCTATATGCCCATGACACCCAGGTGCAACTGACGGACATACGCGTCACGTTAGGCGAAATTGAGCTCCCTAAATTGGGTAAATCACAACGAGAGGCCCTAGACAAGGAAATCACTGCGGAAGATATCACTGACCCAATCAGATCCCTGCCCACCCGTAAAACCCCAGGTAGTGATGGACTTCGAACTGAATTCTGCAAGGCATATGAGCCGATGCTGACCCCAATACTACACGAGGTATTCAGTGAGGCATATGAAGCGGGAGCCCTACCGAAAAGTATGAGGGAAACAGTGATAATACCAATGCCTAAAACAAATAAACCAGCCGACGAATGCGATTCGTACCGCCCCTTGGCCATGTAAAATTATGATGCTAAGTCGAAACACGACTGCAAACCTTTGCCGACTACAGCATATTACTGCGCAAACGCAATATGAGAAAGAACACCTGGCAGTGATGTCGCTAGACACGGTCAAGGTGTTCGACTCCATTAACTGGGAGTGGTTGATTGAGCTCCTGCGGGATTCTGGGCTTGGGGGAGATCTTTTTGAGATGGATTTGTGTGCTGTATAAAAACCCAGTGGCAAGAGTTAAAACAGGGAGGACGATATCTAAGGCTTGGGACATCCAGAGGGGTACCAGACAGGGATGCCCGCTATCACCCATGCTTTACATGGAACCCGTTGCAGTATTTATCAGAAAACACTTCTTTGATGCCGGAATAAAAATAGGCAGGGAGTATCACAAAATATCAATTTACGCGGATGATGTCCTGTTTTATCTAAGGGATCCGCAACACAATGCCCCAACAATTCTGGAGGTACTGGATAATTTTGCGCGCTACTCCGGGATACGCTTCTGCAGACACAAGTCTTTTTTTTATCAAAGATTGTATTGATTTTCAGCTTACAACAACATTACATTCATCTCTCGACGCTCCAGGTAGGGGGACGGGGGGATAGGGGGGGAGCGAGGGAGAAGGGATAGTAGGTGGGAGCGAGGTAGACAAGAAAAAAAACATTAACAACTCAGCTTCAGGGACCATGGTACGACAGTCCATTGGAGTCGGCATCGGGTGTCCTTGTGACCCAGGGTGTGCTTAACAGTCAATATTTCCCCTTTCGGTGGGCCTCCACGTTCTCAGTGGTTACAGTACTTGCCCATGGTCCTCAGCCATCCTCCTCCCATCTTTTCCATATTTTATCAGCTTTTTGCGGGCAGCCCCTTGCTTTGTACACACGGTGCTCCATTACTGCACATATGTCCACATCCGTGACCCATTGGTCGTAACTGGGTGTGCGCTCCGATCCCCACAACTGAGCAATGTTCCGCCTGAGAACCGCCATCGCAGTGGGCCATAGCAGTTTCTCATAGCGGGAAAGGTCAGATTCCCCAGAGATCCCCAAAAGCAGTTGCTTCGGGCACCTCTGCATCGGTTTACCCAGCACTCTGGACAGCTTGTCGCAGCATTTCTGCCATAGCTGCTGGATATTACCACAATCCCACAGTATATGAAAAAAGGTACCTTCCTCACGGTTGCAGAGCAGACATCTTGCATCCGTGACCCTACCCCAGCGAAAGAGGGCCACTCTCGGGTAGTAGGTGCAATGTAGTATCTTCAGCTGGACCAGTCAGAGCCTTGAGGAGATAGTTGTTTCTCGCAGGTACATCAGGGCCTCCACCCAGTCCTCTGGCAGAAGCTGGCCTACGTCGCGTTCCCATTTTGCTTTAAGACTGGATAGCTCCGGTGTCGCAAATGAGGTTATTACGTTGTACATTGTGGAGGTAACCTTCCGCTCCACCCGGTCTTGGACTATATTACGTTCCAGTGGGGAGCTTTCCGGTAGTTCCTGCATGGGCTGTCGATGGGCCGTCCAAGCATGCACCAGTTGCATATGGTGGAATCTTTCTGTGTCCGGCAGGGAGAATTTCCCCTGCAGCATCTAGAATGACGCCAGATTATCCTCATGTACGACGTCACCGACACTGGAGATTCCGCGTTGGGTCCACTCGGGCCATCTTGGCAGCTTTCGTATTTCGGGCAGGTTGCAGTTGTTCCATAGCGGCTGGGCCAATGTTGTTTTTCCTCCCCAGCCTAAGTATCGAAGCGCTTCCTTCCAAATTCTAATTATGTGAGATGTCATGTCTGGTCTCGGAGGTCGGTTCAGGTCACTGTAGAGGAGCTTGACTGGTTTCGCTGTGGCATTACAGTGGAGACCCTTGATGTGTGGCAGGTTCCTGTCACCGTAGAGTATATCATTCACCACCTCCATCTGAGCAGCCCAATAGTATGATTGCAGTCTGGGCAACCCAATCCCCCCCTCCCAGATGGACCTCTGAAGAGTGGCAAGCGCAATTCTTGGGTGTCCCCCTTTCCAAAGCAATTTCCGAAGAATGCATTCAATTTTGTGGAAGACCTGCGGGTGGATGTACACAGGTGCGCTTTGCAGAATGTATAGAAATTTGGGAAGGGCGATCATTTTGAACAGAGCTGCCCTACCCAGCAGCGTCAGTGGCAAGGCGAGCCAGTGTCGGGTGTCTTCTGCAAATCTTGTGATCAGGGGGGAGAAGTTCAGTGTTGTATATTCCGTAAGTTGCGCTGTGACTTTTATTCCCAGATATTTAAACCGCTCCTACTCGATCCGGTAGGGGCCCGATGTTAGGTCCGCCACCGAGGTACCTCCTATAGGGAATAGGATAGATTTGGACCAATTCACACGTAGCCCGCAGAATACCTCATATTGCTTCAGTAGTTGCACAACCTTGGGGCAAGAAGCGTTTGGGTCCTTTAGGTAGATGAGTAAATCATCCGCATACAGAGATATTCTATCTTCCCAGGTCTCAGACCACCGGAAGCCCTCCCAGGTTTGGGTGTTTCACAGCAAGATCGCAAGAGGCTCGATGGCAATGGCAAAGATCATGGCTGATAGTGGGAAGCCCTGCCTCTTACCTCTTCCCAGCTTGAACAGCTCAGATCTCCAGCCATTGACCCTGGTCCTAGCAACCGGGGATTCATACAGCAGACACACCCAGCTCATGAAGGTATCACCAAAGCCCATGCGGCGCATTATGGTCCAGACAGCTTCCCATTTTACTGAATCGAAGGCCTTTTCAAAGTCGATTGCTAACAGGGCTAGTGGTCCCTGTATGCTGTCGGCCCTTTCCAACGCTGAAAACAGCCTGCGGAGGTTCATGCGAGTTGATCTTTGTGGCATAAAGCCAAATTGGTCTGGGTGTATCAGGGCAGGAATTACCTTCTGTAGCTGGTCCGCCAGCAGCTTTGCAAGTATTTTAGTCTCAGAGTTAATGAGTGAGATGGGCCTGTATGAGCTGCATCTTTCTGGGGTCTTGTCCGGCTTGGGTATCACTACTATCGTTACTTCTCGTAGATCTGGAGGGAGTGTGCCTTTTTCTCGTGCATGGAGGTACATTTTCAGCAGCTCGGGGGCTATCACGTTGGTGCCTACCCTACGCCATATCTCCACTGGGAAGCCATTTGGGCCAGGAGTCTTACCCGACTGGAGACCAGAGATGGCACTTAAGATCTCATCCTCCATGATCTCCTGCTCCAATTGCTGCCGTTGTGCCTCGTTTAGGGCAGGAATTTCAATGTGGTCCATGATCGTAGCGTCCATCGGAGCTGTGGGTTCACTGTACAACTCAGCATAGTATTCCGCGAAGCTTTGTGTTATTTCCTGATCTGTTACTCCTGCATTTGCTCCTCTTACTGCAAGTCTTTGGACATGGCTGCGTCCCTGCTCCTTTCTTTCCAGCCATGCCAGCATCTTGTCGGCCTTATCGCCTGTTTCGTAGATCCTTGCTCTCACTGCAGTATGTGCCTGCTAGCGTTATCCATTGCAATGCTTTGTAGTCTTTTTTGGGCTAGTAGCAACGCCCGATTAGAGGCTGGCGTACTTTCGTTTATGTGCTCCTCCTCTGCCTGTTTGACCTGTGTCTCTGCTTCAAGGATCTTGCTCATATGCTGCCTCTTTCTGGCCGTCGTCCATGATATTACCTCGCCTCTTAGGACCGTTTTATAAGCTTCCCACAGCGTTTCAGGGTTCGTTCCCGCCTGTGTGTTTAGCCCGAAGTAGGTATTAGTAGTTTCCTGAAGTCTGTCAACCAGCTCAGGATATCCCAGGTGATAGCTGTTCAGACGCCAGCACGTCGGTGGGATTTTCCGAGATGTTGTAAGTAGCATTTCAATCGGGGAATGGTCAGAGATGCCTCTAGGCAATATATTTATTTCTTGCGCCCTGTATAGGTCGGTTGCGGGAGTGAAAAAATAATCCAACCTGGAGAGCGAGGTATGTGCCCCCGAGTTGAAGGAGTACGCTCTAGTGTCTGGGTGGAGTTCTCTCCACACATCGCAAAGGCCGAGTGCATTGGTGAATGTGGCCAGCCTGGTGGGGACGTTAGGGTTCCTGTTGCGTATATGTGATCTGTCTAGGGTTACATTCATAACTTCATTAAAGTCACCACCTAATATCATGTAGTTGGAGGTGTCGTTGGAGATTAGCGGGGTGATGTCGGTGAGTAGTGGCTCTAGAAGGGTTGGTGGTGCGTAAATTGCTATTAGTGCCACGGATTGTCCCCATAACTCGCCCGTCACATATATGTATCGACCGCTTGTATCATGGGTCACCGAGTGGAGGTGGAAGGGGAGATTTTTTTGTATCAGGATCATGACGCCTCTTGCGCCCATCGTGAAGCCGGAGTGGAATGTTAACTTATAGTTAGTTCGTCTGAATAGGGTACATTCAGTGCCTGCGAGATGTGTCTCGTATAGGAACACTATATCAGCCCCTCGTCTATTCAGGAATTGACGCACCAAACGACGCTTGATGGTATTGCCCAGGCCATTTACGTTCCAAGACATGAGCCTTAGTGTTCTGAGGGCAGCCGCCTTACTGTTATCCTCTGCCATGTGAGCATTTATTGGTATTGACCCACATTGTCTCCGGCGGCGGTATACGCCCATTGGAGCCCTGTCCGTGGGGTCCCGACATCCATTTTAGCCACGTACCCTTATGAGTTCGATTGGTCTCTACTGAAGCTGTCCTTAACAAACCCCTAACCCCCCACCCCATACTCCTCCCAACTAGAAGAATCGGTCGCCCGAACAACAATTCTATGGTGTCAACCGGACACTTAACATGCACTAAACTTGATTTCAGGTGGGAATGACTTTCCGCTGGATTAAACCCAAAGGGGGCGGGTGCTATTCCCCTAGGGCTGATCCCCGTGGGAAACTACCCGTGCGCTACACGCGTGATTGACTTACTCCCAGGGGGGGGGGATTCTCTCCTTTCACTGTAGGGCTCGAGGTTTACCGCAACTGCTACAGGTGGGTATATGTTGCCTGTCGTTGCATATGTGTGTGTGCTGTAGAACTGTAATAAAAGGGGGGTCTATTGCTTGCTTTCGTTGTCGCAGCGTGGCCATAGGGTGTTGCTAGGCACTTTGCGGAGGGGGGGTGTCGGATGGGGGTTCAACACCCCACATCTTCCGGCGGGTCCTGCGCTGGTGGTCGTCGGGGTTCTTGCGGTTGTTCTGGCGGGGGTCTTCGATTTCTCCCCCTATTTTCGCGACCAGTTTCCTTTTATGTTCTGCTCAGCCCAGCGCCAAGCCTCCCTGGGGTCATTAAAATGGACTGTTGTACCTTTGTGGTAGATCTTGAGCTGTGCAGGGAAGAGCAGCCCATATTTGACTCCCATTGTGTGCAATTGCCTTTTCAGAGGGTCGAAGAGATGCCTTGTCCTTTGCACTTCCCGTGTGTAGTCTGGGGAAAAAGGCGATTTTGGAGCCATTGAATGTGACAGTTCCCTTGGCACGCACATGGTGCAGTAGGGCATTGCGATTCCCGTAAATTAGGAAACTCGCTATTACAGATCGTGGAGGGGCTCCAGGTGGTGGTCTGGTCGCGGATACTCTGTGCGCCCTCTCTATGGAGAAGAACTTAGAGAAGGCGTCGGGCTCATATAGATCAGAAAGCCATTGCTCTAAAAAAAAGTTCCATGCAGGCGCCCTCTGCCTTTTCGGGTATACCAAGGATGCGCACATTATTGCGTCTGGACCTACCCACTCCCTCCTCCATTCTGTCCTCCAATACCTTCAGTTTGGATGTTGCGTTGTGGAGTTGCTGTTGCATATTGTTCATCCTGTCCTCCGTGGTGGATATGCGCTGTTCAGCTTCTCCAGTGCGTGCCGTTAGTTTTTGGAGGTCCTGCCGAAGGAGGGAAACATCCATACTTATGCCATCCATTTTTTGCTCCATGGATGTGCGAGAGTCCACTATGGCAGCCATGATATCCTTCAGCGAGATACCCTGGTCTGATCCCATCTCCTCCTCGGGTAGCAGGTGGTGGTCAGTGGGCTGGGGTGGGGGAATGGTGTACTGGTCCATTCTGCTCTGTGTGGGAATCTTCCTCGGTTTATCCTTCCCCATGATGCCACGTTGGGTGCTTAGTGTTTCGTTGCGTTGGCTCCTCTGTAGTGGATGTTTCACTATGTGCTTTCCACACGGGGGGTTTGCGGCGGAGACCACAATGTAGCATGCACCGGGTCCAATCTACCCACCAAAGGCAGGCCAGGATATCCTGATGTCGGGGGGGGGGGCCCGCTGATGCGCTCAGTGACCTAACACCACTCCGCTTCGGGACAGCTAGTTGGCCAAGGCTGTTGCATGCTACCCCGCTCCAAATGTCACTTGCGCAGTGTGGGCCGGTGTATTTGCCTTGGCGCAATGCCTCCCCGTGTGTCTCCTGTCCCCTGTACCTCTCCGACGTGCCAGGCCCCTTGTGGTCTTCAGTTCTAGGGCTCCGTGACAAGATCTCACCTTCATATTTCAACACTCCACACTTTCAGGAGTCCTTCTACCGCACCCTGCAGCCGCTCGCTGCAGGGCCGCAGTATGTCTCTGGGTCGGGGTGTCTCCTTCGCTCGTATGCAGGCACCCACGCCGGCCCGCGGGTCTGCTCATGTGTCACTGGGCCAGCAGCGCCCGCGGGACCGGACAGGCAGAGAGCCGCGACGTTGCTGCAGCTCCCCCACGGCCCCAGCTCCTCTCCGGGTCACTTTGCCTGTCACCGAAGTCAGGGGGCAGGGCCCGTACGGGGAGCGCAGCCCTCCTCGCCCCAGCCGGCCCAGCTGGCCTCCCGGCCGGCGACGTTCCGGACCGCTGCTCCCTCCGGGCTTCAGAAGGTAGGTGCAGGTGCAGGGGGACCCGGTCTCCGCCTCCTGGTGGATTCCCTCTCCGCTCTCCCGCTCGTGTCGGTAGGCGAAATGCGCGCCTGCCGATCTGGACTCTGCTGGGACCCAGCCGGGTCCGTGCCCACTCTCCGCCACAATCAGCTGGGCTGCCGCGGGCTGGATATCGTCCCAGCGCAACCGCGGTGCACTGGCTTAGAGCGTCCGATCAAGCCTGCCCGCGGCCATCTTGAAGGCAGGCCGGGCTCCGCTCACCACCAAGCTTCGCTCGGACGTCTCCAGCCGCGGTTTTTCCCGATCTTCGGATCAAGTGTGCCCAAGGATGTTTGCCTGCCCCGAAGGAGTTTCAGCTCCTGAAACGTTAGAAAATCAGGCTTTTTTTCCAGGATGTTCAGTGCGGCCGCGGGAGCAGAGCAGACACACGTCTACCTCATCTCACTGCTAGCCACGCCCCTCTCCCACTAGCTGGTTTGATGGGGATTGAGACTAACGAACTCCCGGAGGTGGCGGTACAATGGCAACGAGACACATTTAAGTACAACACTAGAGCTGTGATACATGGACTACGCAACTCAATGAAGTTCTGGTCCAAGTTGCCGCTATCAATGATGGGGAGGGCTTCAATTACCAAAATGATCATCCTACCGAGGTCCTGTACTATTTCCTAAACATGTGCTACTATATTAGACCACCTTTTTTTCACACCCTCGAGGCAATGATCAGGGATTTTCTCTGAGGAACCACTCGCCACAAGCTAGCACTAACTACACTAACCCTGCATAACAAAGCAGGGGGCATACAACTCCTGGATTTCGAAAGATATTATTTGGCGGCACAACTCAGCCATATAACCAGATGGCTGTCGGACAACGTAACTGCCGAAACTAGACTCTTGCGAGACTTAATCACCCCAATGCACTTGAAAGAAATTCTATGGCCCCCAAAGAACTACACGGGCAAAGATCCAATGCTGGTGTCACTGGGCAGGCTGGCATGGGACAGGGCCAAATCAGTCCAACACCTGGTACATCCCTACTCACCTGAACTGCCACTGATGGTGGGGACAGGAGTGGTACACCTGGACCTCCACACCATCAGAAACTGGGAAAGACTGGGCCTTTACACCTGAGGGGACATGGATGCAGAGAGATTATTTAGAGAGTTTGAATCATTACAAGAGAGAGAAGGGCTACCAGGAGGGCAATTTCTGTGGTACCTGTGGCTAAAACATGTAGCTAAAAAAAACTGGAGTGAGTGGGCGGCAGAGCCGGAGGTAAACCCTCTGGTAGCAGAAATGTACAACCTGGACGACGGATGGCAGCCGGTGTCGAGGCTGTATGCCCAACTGAATGACAGACCCAACCCCCGCACAGCCACGCAGAAGGATAAATGGGAGAGGGACTTGGGGACAGACATCACTGAAAGAGAATGGGAGAGGGCATTAACGCACCCTAAAGAGGTGTCAAGCAACGCCAGATTCAGATTGATACAAATGAATGTACTATACAGAACGTACATGACCCCCAAAAGAGTGGCGGGTTTCAACAATCGCACCAGTTCGGCATGCCCGTGGTGTGGCAACGAAGAAGCAGATCTGATGCACATGTTTTGGAGTTACAGGCCTTCTGGGGGAAAATTATGCAGGTGTGTAAAAATGCTGGTGTCACCAGATATGAGTGGTCCCCGAAGGAATGTCTCCTGGGCACTTACCCCAGACTAAGCAAAATAAAGCACATAGTGAAACTCATGGGCATGGTGTGTATATTAGCGAAAAGAACAATAGCAATGGCATGGAAATATATACCTAGCAATATGCTAGGTGGAAGTCGGAAATGGAGAGATGGGCTGCAGCTGAAACAGAGACTTGGGGTGCAGGGAATGTGGGACATACAGGCGATGCCAGCGGCACATTTGAAGCATGAAAAGCCCTTACGAGAGACATGTTCCTCCCCTCAGACGATATGCCCCCGTGAATACATGAACACAAATGAATATGAGCTTACTAATGCTAAAAGCATAAACAGGTCACTACCCATCCGTACTGTCGCCCCCTGTGCCTGCTGTGGACGGACCGCAGCCGCACTCTCTCAAACACAGAGCGGACAATCCGAATTGTTACAGCAACTGAAGACAACCACTGTTGACTGTTAATGTTTGTTGGAATGTTACTTTAACTACAAAAGTAAAAATGGCAATGTGTTATTGCTCATGGTTGATAAGTTTACTGTAATGCACAAGAAATGCAAATAAATCTTTTTTTTTTTTTAAATAGCTGGATTTGTTGTTTAGATTAGTTTATTATTTATATAGCGCACCATACCCTGGGGCATTGTAGCCTCGCGTTCCTAGACACTTTTTTATGGTACCCTTGAGCCCGTTCCCATAGCCCGTCACTCATGGGATCCCCGACTTCTTCTTCCCAGTCTTGTCTTAATTGGGCCACTTCCTTTCCCACCCTGGACATCAATAGCTCATAGATTCTAGAAATCTCATGCCCTCCATCTGCTATATCATATCTCGTTTCTATGGCCCCGTCAGGTTGATCTTCTAGCATTATTTCAGACCATGTCTCTCTGATCTGCCGTACCGCTCTAGTATAAGTAATATATTGCCCCACATGTAGATCCGTTTCCTCCGCCAACACCCCGAATTCCATTATCTCCCCCTCCTGCCATATGTCTCCCACTGTTGTGATTCCCCACCGGTTCCCAGTGCCCACAAATCGTCTTCCTCAGTTGCCCGTCTCCTCAGGTCAATGCCACTAACGGCACTTGCAGAGAACACGGGGTTGGGTTCTCCATGACCTGACAGGCTTTGCACCATATCTTCCATCCCAACATCAACATCCTCAGGCACTCTTTCAACTCTGGTTTGGGCAGCCATATCACTTCTTTCAGAAAAAATAGGGCACACTCCAATCTCAACAGTCTGGACTCTGAGGTCAAGTCTTCCGTTAACCATTTGACCACGTATTGCAATTGACTGGCCAGGTAATAAGATCTCAAAATACGGTAGTTTTATACCCCCTTTATCATACGTGTTCTGTAACTTCAGGAGGGCAATTCTGTTCCTAGTTCCATGCCAAAGAAAGCCCCTGAATATGCTCTGGAGTTTGACAAAAAATCACTTTGGTATCATGATATGATATTGTATGGCATTTGTAATGCGCCTATACACAAGTGTTTCAAGGCGCGACTCTATTTGCATATGTGGTATGTTCCCAAAGAAATGTAGTAGTCTGGGCAGTACAACCATCTTCAACAGTGCCCCCCTTCCCATCATGGCCAAGGGCAGCTTAGTCCAGAACCTCATGCTATTTTCAATGTTCACTACTGCTTTCTCAGTATTGTGTTTGTGTTCTGCTTCCACCGTGTGATAAATGTCTATCCCCAGGTATCTGAAAGTGTTGGTCTTCCATGGTATTTGTAAGACTGGCAGTTGTTCTTTCGGGACACCTACATACCTCCCCAGGGGGAATATACATGATTTCCTGGGAGTAACTGCAATTGCAGATCGCAACGCAAATCGCTCCATTATTTCTACAATGTATTGGAGGTTTTCCTCAGGGTATCTTAAGTACAGTAACCTGTCGTCTGCATTTAACGAAATTAAGTGCGGTCCCCCATTTGTGTAGATCCCGACTACCTCATATTGCTGTCTCAAGTATATCGCCAGGGGTTCCAATGCTAGGATATACAACATCGGAGACCACGGACATCCTTGTCTGGTACCTCTACTGAGTTGCCACCTCTCCGAAATGATCGCTCCCGTCTTAACTCTGGCTAGCGGCGCACTATACAGTAATTTCACCCACTTATGGTACCCAGGCCCCATCCCATATTTTTTCAGAGCTGCCATCAGCCAAGGCCTTTTGACGGAGTCAAAGGCCCTCACTGCATCAAGTGATCCAATTGCAATCTCGCTCGAGTCTCCTTACGTGCGCTCTATGACCCGGTGAAGTCGTCTAAGGTTGTCTGATTTGCTTCTGCACGGGACATATCCAGACTGATCAGGGTGTATTAGTCTGCTTATGACTCGTCTCATTCTATTTGCCAACACCGCTGTGAGTATCTTGCTGTCTTGGTTCAGTATAGACAGCGGTCTATACGATCCACAGTCCATGCTTGGCTTATTGGGTTTGGGGAGTGGGATAATGATCGCCTCTCTCAGGGATTCTGGTAACGTCACTGTTTCAAATGCCTCATTTAACATTGCAGGAAATGGGGGGAGCACTTAATTCCTATACATTTTGTAAAACTCACTAGGGAGTTCATCAGCTCTCGGGGTCTTGCTGGTGAGTAGTTGCTCAACCACTGCTTCTAGTTCTTCTAATGTGATTGGGGCATCTAGGGCCTCTCACTCTTCAGCGCTTATTTTTGGCAGGCCAATGTCCTCCAGTGTGTCCATTATCTCCCTACTGTCACTCCCTTCTTCGTCCCTGTTAAATCGTTTATAAAATTCCGTTCACGCCCTCTTGGGGATCCAATATTTGCCCACTCTCCCCACTACTGCTCTGACCGTTGGTCTGGGGGTCTCACTTTTATACAACCATGCTAGCATTCTCCCCGGTTTGTATCGCCCTGCATGCTGCCTCTCTATGTATTTCTTATAGTTGAGATTGCACAATCTCTCCCAGTGCCCTGCACATTCCTGCTGCAGTTGGCTTATGGTTTCAGCATCCTCCCCGGAGTTGCCTCCTTTGCCCAACCCTATCTCTAGTTTTGTCTCTACCTTCTGCAGTTCCCTTAGTATACCTCCCTGCAGCCCTTTAGATTTGGCAATAGCTGATCCTCTCATCAAAATTTTAAATGGTTCCCATAGAGTGCCGGCCGATTCAACATTCCCAGTGTTTTCAAAGTATTCTATAATTTCTTCTCTCAGGTCCTCCCTGAACACTGTGTCTTTCAATGCTTCAGCTCTAAGTCGCAATGTTGGGATCCTAGCCCTTGGAGGCAGATATTGCCTTGTTAAAACCAATGGCAAGTGGTGCGAGAGGACCCTCGTCTTGTACTCTGTTCGCACTATTTCCGGCATCATCTCCTGTGTGGAAAACATATAGTCTAACCTCGTGTACAAGTTTTGTGAGGCAGAGTAATGTGAATACTGTCTATCGTGTGGATGGTGTAACCTCCACATATCCTCTAGCCGGAGGTCTGTTAACAGGGTCATTAGGGCTTTGGCAGCAGGAGCAGGTTTGTCTGATTTCTTGTCTGACCTGTCTACCCTTGGGTCTAATGTACAGTTAAAGTCTCCTCCATATATTACCGCCCACCCCCAGCTATGGGCACATTTTGCTGTATAGGGTCTTGAAGTAAGCCACTGTGTCCTGGTTCGGGGCATATGTATTAATAAGGCATATTTCTTTATTTTCTACCAACCCCCGTATTGCCACCATCCTCCCGTCCGCATCTTCTGTGGTCTGTAGCAGTTGGAAGGGGACATGCAGTGCTACCCAAGTGATCAACCCTCTGGCATAGGCCGAGTACGTTGCACCAATGATGGTCCCCTTCCATTTCCTCTGAATCACCTCTTGTTTCTCTTTCATGAGGTATGTTTCCTGTATTAGGGCAATATCTATTTTCTGCCTTCTTAAGTACATCATAATCTTGTTTTTTTCAGGTAACTGTTGAGCCCCCTGACATTCCATGTAATTACCTTAAGGTCCTCCATATTTCAGCCATATCCAGTTCTCTCCATTGTCCTTCCCCATCATCTGCCTTAAGCGTGGGTGTGCATGTGTGTAAGCTTGTTTCCCAATAAATAAACTACACCTAACAAATAACACTCCAACTCCCCTCCCACTCCCCGCCCTTCCCGTCCCCAACTGTTGCCCAGCTCCATCCCTGGAACTCAGGCGATCCCGCATTTAGTCCTATCCCAGTTTACCAATACTAGGAACTCAGCAGGAGGCTACCACACTATCGGTAGCCTATCTCAACTAACTTCTGGGGTGTGAGAGTGAGCCCACTGTGTCTCCCTCTGTCCTGGCCACTAGACAAGACCTACAGTTAATATCCCCTAAAGGGTCCAGTTGGCCCCAGTCCTGGTGCCTTTGGCACCAGGCTCATACAAAAGTGTGCTCTGCACACTTCTTTCCTTGGGAACGTGTTCTTCCATCTCTCAAGGAGCCTCCACGTGTATCTGGGCCGGGCATGGCCATAGGAATACATAGAGCTGCACGTGCATCATCATCTGGGAGTAGCAGGGTGGAACCATCTAGCAGAGCAAATCGGTGTGGACAGGGCCAGGCTATTTAAGCCTGCCCTGGTCGCATGCCAGCGCTTCGCGTTAATCTGCTCTATCAGCGTAACGCTCATCGCCGCCTGAGGAAGCGCATCTTACCTGTTTTCCACCAGAACCAGCAAAATCATCGCTGAAGCGCATCTTACCTGTTTTCCACGAGGCCAGCAAAACCACAGCTGAGAAGCTTCTTACCTGTTTCTCACCCGGAGTGCAGTCTACCTATGCCTGAAGCGGCTTTTACCAGCTTGCAGTGAACCTGTCCGGTAGTACATCAGCCGACAGCTCGCCTTACCTGATCCGCAGCCCGGATACTGACTCAGGAGGGTTCTACACGGCCAGCATCCTCACGGTCGCAGGCATCCATCAACCGCCGACAGGTCTCCCTACCACTGCTCCGGTCCAAGCACATCCAGGCTATAACTGCAGGGGAAAAGAACAACAAAGGTTAGAAACCTCTTTAAGACATTCTCTAAAGTCGCTCACCATAACTCCATCGCGTTTACCGTAAGACACTAACTAACCATCGATTTGGGAACACTCCGGATTCTCCACCAGTATAGCAGCTCCTCCGGGCAATCATCATCTATTGGGGAGAAAGAGACATTATTAGGATACAAACATTAATCATGTGAAAAGACATTACTGCAAATACGAACAATAATCATTACAAAGAACTCTTACCTTCAAAGTGGTTCGGTCCCAGCTGGCCTGGGCCGCCACATCCAGGGACCAGTGAAGCAACTAGGTCCTCTTGAAGCGCCCCTGCTGAAGAGAAGCAGGACGGAGAGCTCCTCCTCACAATACATCAGATGAGCTTATATGGGTAAACGTTTAGTCACCTCATTCTGGCACGAGGGTTTTGAGGGACGTCATGATACCGCCACACCCTTTTCATTGCCTCTGGTGTTCTCGCAGGGGCAGTGCCTGCTTCCAGAGCAGTCTACTTGGCAGCAGCTGGGGGAGAGGACTGTTCCAGGGGAGCCTAATGCAGGGAGGCCTCCAACCGTGCCCCAACGTCCCAGCAGAGACCAGGTGAGCGTAACAACCGGATACATGCCTCATTATATTACGTGCGCTCAAATTCTTCTACCCAAAACCTGGCTATTTCCCAGTTTTTGTGCACTATAATATATTCTAGTCCCAATGTCATAGTTATACAGCACCTCAGTGTCCGGAGCCATCATTTCACTTCTCTGTGCCGTCCTCCTTCCGCGTGTCTGTCCCAGAGGGGCAGTCCTGTACATCCAGCCACTCCGTCGCATCCTCTGGGGTGTCCTGTGTAACACTTTCAGCTTCACCGGGTACATCAGCATGTACTTAAAGCCCGCCGCACGCAACCTCTTCTTCACTGTTCCATAGTTCAGTCTTTCCTCTGCACCAGGAGATTATAGTCTGGGTACGCTGTGATAGGAGCGGAGCCCTTATGTATTGTACCTCCTTTTCGGAATAATTCCAAGATCTTCTCCTATCTCGGTAGTTCAGGATTTTGGCTATTATTGGCCTCGGGGAGGAGGGAGAGGGCTCCAGGCAGAGGATTCCTCGTCAAGGCCCTCTGCGCGCTCTCCACGGCAAACCCCTGGGTGAGTTCCCCACCCTCTATATCCTGCAGTAGCATGGTCTCAGTGTAGTCCGTGGGGTTAGGTCCTTCTTCTCCTTCAGGGAACCCCACGATGCGTATGTTGTTTCTTCGGGCCCGTCCTTCCGCTTCCTCTGCTCTGTTTTCCAGGTTACTCACTTGCTGCCGCAGTATGTGGATCTCTGAGGCATGTGACCTGCAGGCAGCTGTGTTTGAGCTTGCTTCCTTCTCCAGTTCGCCTGTACGTTCCGCTATTTTCTTCACGTCTTGTCTCAGTAGGTTGACATCCTCTTGTACCGCTCCTATTTTAAGGTCCAATGATGCTTTGATTTCGCCCAAAGCTGCCTCCAGTTTGGTTTCCCATGCAATTTTCAGGTCCGCAATTGCGTCCAGGATTTGTTGATCATTTCCCGCTGGGTCAGTGTTCGTTTGCAGGTTCCTGTCCTTGTTTCTGGCTCCATCGGATGATTGAAGTGTTTTTGCGAATTCATCCATTGTCGGTTGTTTCCCTTTTGTTTTGGGTAACTTGGACGCCATCCTAACACCTCTCAGTGTCTGCTCACTGTTATTGCAGCTAGTCTCTGGGGCCCTCCTTCCATTCTCAGCCTGTATGGTGCTCGGGTCTATTGGAGGCCGTCACCAGGACCAGCCAGATGCAGGATGCGTATTCAGATATTAGTGCTGCGACAGATGCACTAGTTTAGATGTATTGGCCCAGGATCCGCAGTCTCTCTCTGTGCCTCCCACCAGTTATATGCTTCAGGTCGCCGATTAGACTTGCAAGGCGTGCAAGCACCTGATGGACTCTTCCAACTGCAGTGCTGTTTGGTGTGCTTGGCATGCACCGAGTTGCTTTATAGGGGGTCTGTCCGGTGCACCCTCTCTGGTCCGCTTACTTCTGTTGCCCACTGTGCCCCATAGTATATTGGCCTCGCAGGGGGTTGTGTGTGCGTCTGTGGCGATGTCTCAGCCCCAGTCAGTCACGCAAGGAGACACTGCTATGATGTCCTTTGTCTTGCAGCGCTCTTGCATCATCATGCACCCAGTTCCACTGGCAGGTCACTTGGGCAGTGTTGTCTGTTGTTTGCACCTGTCCCCGTTGTTAGGGAGTCCCTATTAGCCCCCTCCACTTTGCTTTGGCACCCCCTGCAGAGGCTGGGAATGCTGCGGTGTAGGGTTATTAACTTGTGCCAGCCTTCCCAGGTATATCTCCATTGTGTTATTGTACTAGCCGGTGTTGTGCTAGTACAGAGTATCTCTCCACTTCGGTCCGCTCAAACGTCTCTTCAGTTTCCCTGCCTTCAGAGCTTGCTTCCACTTCTAGTTACAGTGTAGCAAGTCTGCGCAAGCCTGTGTTATTGTACTAGCCAGTGTTGTGCTAGTATCGAGTATCCCTCCACTTCGGGTTCTCGAGCGAACGTCTCGTCAGTTTCCCCGCCTTGGGAGCTTGATTTTGCTTCCAGTTGCAGTGTAGCAAGTCTGCGTGAGCCTTACTTCTATCGCAGACAGCGGGTAGCTGCCGTCTCTGCCCTCTTCGCAGTCAGCCCACTCGTATTTGCAGCTTCAGGCTCCATCCTTTGTTCTCATATGGAGGCCTTTTATATCTTCCTCTTTAGAATCTCATGCAGCTCTCCACACCGCATCCTTGTCAATGCCTCACGAATCACCTCCATAGTATGATCATTTCCTTCCTCTCCTATTCCCACAGCAGAAGTGTTGGTCATATAACAGTGGCATCAGTTTCAGCACCAGAGTGCGCAAGGATATTACAGGATCAGCAGGAGACACTAAGGGACACGTCCTATCCCATAGCTCCTTGGTCACGCCCCCCCCTCGCAATCTTTCTCTGATTTTTTTCCTCCTTCCTCTTTAATCCTCCTCTTACTCTTCTCCACCTCTGCTCTTTCCTCTCTGTACCTTTCCTCCTCACTGCTCTCCTACATGCTGTCCTTAATCTCACGCTCCTGACTTCACATATCACTGTCTCTTCTGCCCCTTTGTATAATGATGCAGAACATCCCACATAGCAGCTTATAGATTGGGGATTACAAATGGAACAATGTGGTGAAAGTATGTAACTGTTGTCTTTTAAAAATTTGCTATCAGGCCAGAGCACAGCCCCATGATTTGTGGTAATTTCAATCTGCTACCATCTTGAATATGTATTCAGTATTATTTATTTAATTTATTTTTATTTGCATATTTATCGAGCGCCAAAGCCCTACGGCATCAAGGCGCATAACAAACAACATACAAACAATACACAACGTGACATAAACAGTAATCCTAAAATGAACTGGCCCTCTGGAAACAAAAAATGACGATGCACAATCATCGGGAACAACTTAAAAGGTATACAAAGACATATAAGTCTAAGGGACTTAATTCGGAACAATTCTTATTTTTGTGGATGAAAACATGTCCTGAACATTTTTGAGTCTATGTATAAACGCAGGCAGACTGCTGGACCCACATCCAACAAGAATGCAATTGGTATTCTCTTCGGTACACCAATTACTAATCTGAAGTCTACAAAGGACTTTCAAATCCTGTGATCTAATACACATTTTGCTCACTTTAGGATTGAGCCATGCTAAGATTTTGTTTTTGAGTTACTCCTTTGACTCCTCTTTGCTGGGCTTATCCACATGTGTTAATATGATATTTCTTGAGTTATAGTGTGGCCGTTGTCCGCAGGCAGCCTCAAGTCCTCCTCTACTCTTTTGTGGGTAAGTGATGGATTCTCACATTTGCACACGCTTCTGCAAACACTGGTAGAACTGTCGCGCCAAGAATGTTTTCTTCGTGCAGGACTGTTAACATAGGGTGCGCTGCTCAGTGAGGGTGCAACCAAATCATATTAGCGGTACTGTGGCTTTTTATAAAAACAGTCCTCCATATTAGGATTTTGGGCTACACAGGCCCCCCGGCAATAGGGAGACTGTGACCCATCGGCCGTGATTATGCGATTTCCTCTTCTTTCAATAGTGTCTTTCTTGTTAGTTGTAAAAGCAAGTAATTTTATGACATGTACCTGGGACGTTAATTAGCAACTGGCACAAGGATTCAACCTGGTGCACAGGGAGCGCCTACAGCGAGAACAAAATCTAAAACGGGTTGGAAGAGAAAGGAGAAAGAGAGAGCAGAATTAATTACAGATTTTTAGTAAAACCCATTTATTAAGTATTATGTTTATGCGTTTGAAAAATAGAGCGAGACAAAGGTTTGTTAGGTCTTACAGTCACTGACCAGCTATGTGATTACATATATACTTTGAACATGTAGACCATCCACAAGTTACTAGAACTATGGTGAAAATAAAGTAAGGTGATGGACACCGTAGCATACAGCTGCCATAATGCCGTAATGAATTGAAGATGCTGTGTGAATTTATCCTGCTGATTACATCCTTTTAAATTGTTATTTGGTCACACTGTTCTCTCTGGCAACATCTCTGAAGACCTGATGCCACAGTGGGTGAAAGCAAAGCCTTGATTGATCTCCTTACCCGTTGGGCTCTGAGGCCATCACAGCCTCCTTGGCAATCTGATCCAAAATCCTCGCTGAACAGGTAGATACTGCGCTTGCAGCTGTGGGGCAGATGCTGGCAATGTCCCGGACTGGACTTCCTCCCCTCTGCAAAGTAGCCCATGACCAATGTTCTTTCTAAGATGTGTGCTTGCCCAGCTCTCTTGTGGTGGGTGCTGATCAGAAGAGTTTAAACAGCACACACAGATAATTCCCACCTTCCCAAGAATGAATAAGGCACACACCACAGCAGTTACTTTAATCAAACTATATATGAACTAGTCTTGATATTCTGGTGTTGCCTATTTACATTACCCTAATATGCAAGTGTGACCTTAAAAACCTAAAATCAGAATACACCATCAAGAGGCTAAGAACGAATATCAAAATGTGAATCTATGAAGAGAAGATCTAATTAAGATATGCCTTCACTCATTAACCCGAATAACCTTCCCACCCATGACTCCTATACTTGACTCTACCACACTTATACCTTATGACTCAAACTTCCACAACCCACGGCACACTTTGTTACTCATGGTGCCTTAACAAAAGCGTCACCCACTCTATGTAACCCAACTGTCTGCTGAAATATTGGATACTGACATCAGGTAAGCGGGCTAATTGGATGTGTAACCTCATCCCATGTTTCCTATTGTTTGTACATGTCACACAAGTGCCTTGAAGCGATATCCTTGCAAGTTAATGCAACATCCAAATATTTGCCCTCTAAGTATTCTGAATAGACAAATGTCATGCTTAGCGTCTCTTATTTTAGCATTGCTAACATTGCCCTGTAGGTAGAGAGCAGCATTATGATATAATATACTGTACCTGTAAAATAAAGACGGCCGTCTCCAATACAGTGAGTGCATTGTTTATTTGACATCCGGTATAAAGGCTCAAGACTGCAGCAGACATCTTTCTGGTTTTGCACCCATGCGTAACATCGTACCAGGATTTGGATGCCTCACCACACTCTCTCATCCTGTCACCCACACGGCCGACATCAATGCCAACCATCGTAGAGTGATTCAACCACCCAGGTGTCAACGTAGTGTTGGGTTTGTGACCCCTCATGAGTTCAGATGGGGAAACACCAGTGGTAGGGTGAGGGGGTCACCCTATACTGAAACACCCTCCAGACCATGTCTGTTTCCTATCTCTATTGTTTAAAACTGACCGTCTGACACCATTGAACCGCTCCATACAACCATTATTCTAGGGGTGGTACAAAATGGTTCTCTTAACCTCCACTAGCTTTTCCTTCAGCCACAAATGCAACTTCTTTGACACAAACTGTGGACCATTATCACTCGCAAGTTGCGTCGGCCAACCTTCCCTCCAGAACACGTTCTCCAAATATTTTATTAGGTTCTTGGATGTGATATCCTTGAGAACCCCTACCTCAGGCTGTATAGAAAGTAGATCCATTGCAACCACCACTTAGCTATCTCTGGAGCCAGGAAAAATTAAATGACACAAGTACATTTATTGAGACTGTTTCCCAAGGTACCTTGGGCACTTGCAGAATAACCATGGGAGGCAGTACTTGCAGTTTCCACATTTATATATTCCAGTAGGTGATAGTAAATTGAAGAAACTACTGAGATCTTTTGTAGACTCTGGTTTAGCGTGTGCTTATCTGTTGTTTAATGGTTGTTGCTTTTCCCGAAAGATGAAGGTTGGGTTTTCGTTGAAGTGTTTCCGTACAGTATCATCTGTTTTAAGGATGTTCCAGTGTTTTTTTTAGTATTCCTTTTGTGATACGTACATCACTACAGAAACTGCAAATTATGCCCAGAAATACTCAATGGAAAAAGACATTTGGTTCTACGGAATGGAAAAAGCAAAACAATTGCGCATTATATCAACTGCAACAGCAAATTTGTGATTTGCCAAAAAATGTATATTAGAAGCACAATCAGGGCCCTTACAACAAGACTATTTGAACATATGAGAGTCATAAAAAATAAGGACCTCGGGTAACCCTACACATTTCTGCATGGAACAGCACTATATAAAAATGTAATAAATACAACTATAAATAAAGATAAGGAAATTGACCAAATTCAATTCTTTGGATTTGAAAAAATGAAAGTCCCAGCCAGACGGGGAAACGGGGAACTACTACTGAGAAAAAAGGAAGGAAAATTGATTTGTCTTATGGATACTTGTGCTACAGGTTTGAATTCAGATGACGAAATGTCATACTGGTTATAGCATAAGCGGTACATAGACTGGATTTAAGATGATGATGTGTTACTCTTGGTCTATAGAATGTATATGTAAAACCAATACAGGAAACTGTGTGATGGACGGTTACCAAAAAGTCTAGTGTAATGATGAAATGAAAGTGAAGAAAAATGTTAATTAACATAGCAGTACTATGTCAAAAATATATGTATATGTAAAACCAATACAGGAAAAAAGGTTATAGACGGTTACCCGAAAATGTAGTATAATGATGAAATGCAAGTGAAGAAAAAAGTCAATTAACATAGAATTACGAAGTTAAAAATATACAATGAGATGTAGAATCAACAGGAAGTTATTAGCATAAGAACTATCAACAGATATCATTTTGTAAATAGGAATTTATTACAGCTGTAGCTACATTTCCACAAATAATCTGTAGTGAGTTATAAATATATACCACTTATTTTAAGCACTTATTCATGCCGCTCCCAGGTATCGATAAGAAGATAATATG
Organism: Ambystoma mexicanum; assembly: GCF_040938575.1. Taxonomy (NCBI): domain Eukaryota; kingdom Metazoa; phylum Chordata; class Amphibia; order Caudata; family Ambystomatidae; genus Ambystoma; species Ambystoma mexicanum. Next base: position 475,485,338 of record NC_090923.1, on the reverse strand, counting down.
AGCGCTCAGAGCAACATAAAAGTCTGCCTTACATAAAATAAGAAAAGCAGCATTCAAAATGGCCACGGGACGCTAAGTGTGATGTCGTAATCGTGTTAAACTCACGCGATGACGTCACCCCCACTCGAATATATAAGGACGCCCAGAAAGAGCCCAAACACAGCGCAAATCGTCACTAAGAGGGACAATCAGATCCTTGCTAAAAAATGAAGGTAAGAAGAATGGACTAATCTGTGTCCACCACCCCAACCCCCAATAATTTAGCTTTTCTAAATACCGGCACGGCTGCCGCCGGAGTCGTATTTACCGGCAATCAGCAATTACTGGGGCATGTCAGGACCGGCGGACCTGGTAATTGCCGGGTGCCGGTATTTATTACTCCCCATTCCCAGTTAAGTCCCATTGGACTCAATGGGAATGGGGAGGCCGGATGCACCGGCACCATTCATTGATGGTGCCGGTGCATCCGTTGAGGGCTGCTCGCGGGTGCCGGTACGCCGGCCAGGTCAGACCTGGCGGGCGGGAAGACACCCCCGAGCAGAACTCGTAGTTTGCACGTCCGGTAACAACGGTACCAGTAAGTTTACTGGTGTCGTCATTACCGGACCGGCAAGCTAGTAATGAGGCCTTATGTTTTTTTCTAAAGGTTACAGAATAGCGGATAGGAAAACACAGAAAATAACTGAGAAACAGTTACAAAATTGCAAGAGGAACCCATAACAACGAATAGGGTGAGTAATAAAGAATGCACCTAATAAGCATAATTGAATCACGTATATGATATGATATGATAGGTTATTTATAACACGCTTAATACCCAGAGAATTCTAAGCGCGGACCCGGGGATCGAACCTGTGTTGCTCTGTGTCGTCTTGCTTCCAAGGCGAGCATGTTGCCCCTGAGCTATCCTCCCGAGACCATACTTCATGATCACCCAGAAATGTAATTATGAATAATGCTAATGTTTTGTTAATGATTGGTATTATTTTGATAGATTTTCTCCTGATGAACCATGGAAACAAAACCATGGTGAAACAAGTGTAGAGAGAAAATAAAGTGTGAGAGGAAACAAAGCGTGTGAGAAAAAGAAAAAAGAGAAAAACAAAGTTTGAGAGAAAAATAATTGAAAAAGTAAGTGCAAACAAAGATGAATGGATTATTGTGATTATTGTTGCCAAAGCAATCACCCTAAAAATCAACACACAGCTGGCGCACAGATCAGGACACCAATAGGGAATGTAGACAGTCTTAATATATTGTAACAGTCACACTACAGGTGTCCAATCGTGCTGACAACTACAACAGAGAAACCTTGATCAAAACTGAAATCGGACTCGCCAAGGAAATTAAGCCTCTATTGACCGTAATCTTTGCCAAAATAACCATGGGAGGCACCCTGGTTTCCAGGAAGTTGTCACTGTCACGATACACCTCACATTCCTTGACACTGGTCTCAATAAATTTGACCAAAAATCTAAACGAATTAAGGACTTTGTCCTACAAATGCCCATGTGGGCTTTATGACCCAATTCAACAACTGTCTTGCTCATGCCATGTGGACCCAGCAATCTTACACCCCTGCAGAGGAACTCTCCCACCATATTCAATTCATCCTTCACCCTCTTGTACTCCCTCACACTCTCACTTAATGCCTGATCACCTACCCTCCACTTATCCTCAACCAGTCGTCTGACTTCTTGGTAAACCTCATTCACTTGGCATGCTGACAACCACTCACTCTGCTGAGGACTCTATTCCACAGAAAATATGTCCCTGACGTCATCATTCACTAGCATGTCGGTATCATCCTCATCAGCTATGGGATTTCTCAATAAAGCTTCAGAGACAACATTATCCCTGCCATGCACATGTTCCACCATAAAGTGTAGCCCCAGTAGTTTGGTGATCCACTTCGAGATCCTCCTCTAGACACCATCCAAACCTTTCTTGTTGAAAATCTCTACCAAGGGTTTATGGTCTGAACGAACTACAAAAAGTCTCCCACACAAATACACACGAAATGCCATGATGGCCCACATGATCGCTAATGCCTCCTGTTCGATAACAGAATACTGACCTTCAACCTCTTTGAGCATCCAAGACACAAAGGCAATGGTGTATTCACATGCACGTCCTCTTGCATGAGGACTGCACCCAGATCACATTCTGACACATCTGTGTAGAGTATGTTCCTAGCTCCTTCCTTGAAACCCTGCAACACTGGGCATGTGTGATGTGAAGTGCTTCACATGCACAAATTCATTCTGACCGACTTTGGACCACTCAAACCTGACTACCCTTCCTGGTTACTCTTCTCAAAGCCACACTCTTGTTTACCAATCCTTTCACGAATTTGGAATAATACTAAATCAGAACCGAAGAACGAGACCACTTCAACGTTATTCTTAGGCAGTGACATCTCCACTATGGCCCTGACAGTACTGAGCTTGGGACTTGTACCCTGCTCAGCCAAATCTCAAAAGTGCATTTATCTAAAGTCAAAGGAAGACCAGCTTCATCAGGTTTTCTTCAGAACCTCTTTCAGTCTGGTGTCATGTTCCACCCTGTTATCACCCACACAAGAATGTCATCTTGATCACATTTTACTCCATCTACACCATCCAAGATGTTGTGTATCACTCTCTGAAATGTGCTGGCCACTGAGACTGAGCCAAACTGCATCCTGACACACCTGAACATCCCAATGTGTGTGGTGAACATGAGGATGCTGTAGGAATCTGGGGGAATATACATTTGGTGGTATGCTGATCTGAGATCTAAAAGGGAAAACACCTTTGACCCAACCACATCAGTGATCAGTTTATCAATTTTGGTTAAGGGAAAGTCTTTCTGTGACAATATTCTTGTTGACCACCCTCAGATCAACACAACGTCTGATGGCCCCATTGCTCTTCCTAACCACCACAATGGAACTGACCCACTCTGGTGCCTCAGTATACTCAATCACTCCTTCCCTTGCCATCCTGTCGAGTTCCAATTCAACCTCTCTCCTGAACGACATAGGTACAGACCTACGTTTTGCAGCACAGGGAACAGCACCTTTCTAGAGTTTGATCCTGTGGATGAAACCTTTGAGACAGCTCACAGTGGTATCCCTACATATTATCTCCACCAAAAATATCGCCGTACATATGGTCGTCAGTCTCGCCATAGGCAATATCTTTGGGGGGGATAATTTTTGGGAGCAGGGGTTTCCCCCGCACATTTAAAAATAATGCGGGGGTTGTGAGGGTGTCCCCTGCAGGGTCCATGGCTCAATATCGCCACAAAAATATGGCGATATTTTTGTATTGTGATATTTTTGTGGGGATATTAACACATGGAACCCTCACAGTGTCTCTAAACACACTGGGGGCCTATTTAGCCACCTCCTGTACATTCAGATATACGATCTCAGAAAAATCATTGCTATCCCCATTGTATAGCTGCTCCGGAGCTTTGGGGTCCAGTTTGTTTCCCAACGGAGCTTGTCAGCTCCATTACAACAGGTTGCCAGCCAAACGGGTCACACACAAACACTCGACTGACAGTCCTCTTTCCCTTGAACACCAATTTGGCTTGTAACTCTTCAATGATCATGATGGGATTTTCACCATACGTGTGAGCCATGACACTGGCTTCTTTCAACACACAGTTGGATAATTCATTCTGCCACGACTTTCTGCTAATCAATGTGTAGTCAGCTTTGCTGTCAACCAGAATCTCCACCCCAACACCATTCAATTATCGTTTTGGGTTTATTGATTCTCGCCTCACAAATTTCATTGAATGCGTGCACTACTTCCAACCCATCATAAACCTCAGGGTCATCATCATAGCCAACATTCTCACTCACACTGCCAGAGCAGGCCACTCTTAGCCTACATCGTATTGCTAAGTGGCCCTTTCTGCTACACAGCCTACTTTCAACATAAGTGGCTGTGCACTCTTTGTCCATTGCTCTGTGTTTGGGTGCTACGACAACCAAACAGTTTCTGTGTTAATGGTTGAACTGGCGATTGCCAGTTCCTTTCAAGAGAGAGCACTTCCCTTCCCTCTTTCTCTCGCCTTCCATTCTACATCTCTTTCTCCAGCAACATCTTTCTTGCCGGCATTCCTGTACACAGTCTTATCCTTGCGTACCAAGTTGGTCTCAGACGATTCTTCATCCCTCCCTGGACAATTCATTGATGCACGAAATGGTATGCTCTACTTGCTTTACGATTTCTATGGCTCTATCGAGATTGGGGGCTTTCTTCTTCCAGAGTTCTTCTCATACCTTGTCATCGGAGCATTTTATCATCAACTGGTCTCTCCAATGTTCCTCTTGACAACATGGTCTAAACTGGCACTTGACTGCTAAACCTCTCAGTACTATCGTTAATTCCTCAATGATCTCCCCTTTCTTCTACTCTCTAGTAGCAAACCTATAACGTGTGAGAATCTTATTTTCCTTCACTTGGAAGTGTCTAACCAACTTAACCAATCTGGTCTCAAAGGCATTCAAGGTAACGCCATCCTCAGGTGCGGGGACTCAGGAAGTCTCTTCAAAACTTCTTGACCTCCATGTCCCAAGCAATGATAAAGAAGGGCATCCTTCTGCTCCACTGAGTAGTTTGGGCCATAGACATTGAGCACGAATTTGAGGACATCTTCCTTCCAATCCTTCCATCTTACTACCGGCTCACCACCATGGGACAAGAACAGAGCGGGCCCGGAATATTTGCCACGAGGTTCTAGTGATAAAAGCTTCTTTGCAAACTCTGTATTCAACAATCGTCAACCTCTGCCAAGTGTAGCTCCTAAGCACCCTCTCAGAGTTCAATCATTGTGACCAACTCAGCCAACTACGAGATTAAATGTGTTCCACTACCTGTAAATACATGTATCACTGAGTAGAGGAGGAAGGAGGGAGAGAGCACTCAAATTCCGAAATGGGACACAATCCACATCTAAGATGGCCATTCGCAATGCAACGTCCTCTGGTTCTTTCCTCTATGCGGAGTTGTGTAGCGTATGTCAATCCGCTTACTAGTTGGTAAGGCGACAATGAATTGCGTGTTTCCAAATGACTGAGTTGTATCAGCATTCCCATTGCTATGGAAACCACTGAGATGACCCCGCCGAAACTGGGCAGCCCCTTACCATGACACAGTGCAACGATGAGAGCGGCTACAGCAACCGCTGATCCTCCGTCAGTACGTCAGTCCTTTGAAATGATGAATCAATAGGCTGAACACATTTCCAGCCAGGTGGCACTAACGCCCATCCAGCCAACCCTAAAAAAAAACAACGAGCTCAACCACAAGCCCCATGGCAGCTCTCAGACTGCAGGGCTTGCCGCTCTCTGACTCTCTGTGCACGGAGAATCGGACACAGTGTTCCAGATAAGATTTTGAATTGGGAGTATTTCACTCCCCATTTTTTTAAGTTGGGAGTAAAATGTAAGTATTTTATAAGCGAAAATGTTTTAACTGAGACTTAATTTTTTTTCTAATAAATATTTCTTTGCACGTAGGTATTCATGCATATTAAAAGATCTATTTTTACCTAAAAGGATCAAGAAGCAATAATAGTAGTATCTTCCTGTAGAACTATGTATACGAAATAAAAATGAAACGCGGACTGTCCCTGTCTCCTGTTTTATGTCCAGCTGCAGACCACACACTATGAATTATGAGTAGCTTATATCATTATAAAATACCCAGACTCAGAACTCTTTTACTTATATCAAGTACACATGTTGGTTAATTTATTTTTCAACAATAGTTTCCTTGTTATTATTTTTCATATAAAAAACATCACAGTACACAACAAACATATTTCAAGGGTTAAATATAGACTGATTTTCTTGATGTACCGTCTAGTCACAGAATTTAGATTCGTTTCGAAAAACTTTTCTTTCGCAAATTTTCTAAATGCAAGAGTTGTTTCTCAAGCTAACATGTCTTCAGGATGACATGTCAACTCGTTTGGGCCTATTTCCATGGAATAAAACCCCATCCTTGAATAGGTTTTTCCGAAGGCCTTCGTCAGGACAGATGATGGTACTATTTTTGTATAGCTAATGGGTCTTCTAACCCTCAGTAAATCATGTTCTTTTTGGTAGACTTGAGCAGGGACCACTTCCTAATACAGGTCTCAATTTAATGGGGCCAATATTTTAGCTGACACACATGAGTTCCCATTTGTCGTAGAGCATGTCATCTAGCTACCCTCCTAATGGGGTTCCTTATTCTGGCTACGTGATACAGATCTTGTTTTCCCCGCGACCGTTTACAGAGCGTGTAAACTTGAGTCTGTTCGAGCTCTCCAGGACTAAAACTCTGCACTGGCTCCCAGTGACTGCGAGGATTATGTTCAAAACCCTGTGCATTATCCACAAGGCTTTCTGGGGCCTGGGGCCTCAATAACTTCAACTCTCTTTTCCTAAATATCTTCCTTCTCAAGCTCTTTGCTCATCCGCCTCCAACTCCCTCAGGGTCAGTCGCTTCTCCAAGCAACGAGTTGGTGGTAGATCTCTTTCTTCGGCTGGGGCCTCCCTCTGGAACAGCCTCCCTGACTCCCTGAAACTTGAGGAGAACCATCTCTGGTTCCGGAAGCACCTCAAAACCTTCCTCTTTGCTTCTGCTTTCTCTCGTCTTCTCCCCTGCTGAACTCCTGGCTGAAATTGGAACTGCACTGGTTACCTGGCCACCTTCTGATCTCGGGCCCAGGTCCCCTCACCCGCCAGTTGCACACCTGCACTGCCTCACTGGCAACCCCCGCACTGCCTCCCTGTCAACCCGCGCACCTGGGGTCTGGTTTTCTTTATCCCTTCTGTCCCCTACCATCACTTGACACCTGATGTCTGCACTACCCTTGCACTTGCCATCAGCTGTCCATACCTTTTACTTATTGCTTTATTTATTCTATTTATCTCATGTACTGCATTGTCCACTCCCTCTAACCCACCGCACTTTTCCCCTTCCCCTGCACTTGCACAATCCGAATGACACCTGGCCTAGTAAGATCGTTGTTAATGTATCTGTCTTCCCTCTGTTCCCCCTCCTTTGCCTCGTTGCGCCTTGAAACACTTGTGTTTAGGTGCATTATAAATGCCATATCATATAATATCATATATCATATCATAGAAGGACAACCTGTCTTAATAACAAAGGAGAATGCAATGGGAAAGCATATGTCAAACTTCAAGGAGTAGCAATATTCGCATCACTGGCACAACTGTCATTCCAGCTATTCTCCCAGAACTACGCCAATCAGACAACCTTAACAGCAATGCATATTTGGAAAAGGAAGATCTAGATTGCAGATCACCCCAACAGAATCTATCATGTGTCTCCCGAATGTTGTCTCTCCCAGGAAACCTTTGTCTAGATTTGCTACATCTCTGGGGGTCCCTATTCTAGAACAATCCACCTCATGGGAGAATGCTCTAGTTGACCTGAACGGTTCTGTAATAGCAGACCTGGGGAATAAATGCTGGTTTTCTTTTTTGGATAATGGTCCTCATATTTGCATTGGCTGCTTTACCCTAATCCCCAGAGTTCTAGCTACGTTCAAGAGAAAGGGATCAGATCTTATTTTGGTGGTTGTCATTTGGGTATGTAGGTTTTGGTTTCCCAATCTGAAGGGCCTCTCTAGAGGACAAGGACGTATCTGGAGGCCTCTTCTCTCAACATTTTTAGGGTGTCAGGTCAGACTTTCTTCCCATTCTCAGGCTGACTGTGACTGCTTAGAGGTTGAACGATACGGTGTACCTGAGAATGTGAATAAAGCAGTTCCTGGGTATCCTTCCATCATCAGTGCTTTGATAAAGTTCTGCATCCTCTGATTGGTGACTCTCCTAGTATTTCGATTGCTTGTTGGAGAGTTTCCTGAAAGGTCTAGCAATATATACTTTAAAAGTTCAATGGGCAGCTACGCCACATTTGTGACAGCTTTGGAAGATTTTAGACCGGTTAGCTCCCTTGTTATCTGTGCTCTTGGAAAGTGTAATTCTATTAAATCCTCCTTGTGGGGTGTACCTTCCTCAATGGATCTCCCACTAGTGATGACTGCTCTTCATGAGTCTTATTTTGAACCTCTTCAAAGGGGAAGAGTTAGATTGCCTGTCACACAACAACTTGTTTTAGCGGCATTTTCCTCAGTTTGCAGGCTACAAGGTCCTAAGTTGTGTCAGAGTCAGGGTTCTACTGACCCCATCCTGAGCACATTTCACCCTCCACATCAGTGAAAAGGTTGGAAGGTTAAAGATCTGGGAGACTCACTTGACTTTAATGGTGTCTCCATTCCCATTACTGGGGTTTACGATTGCAGGCATTCCTGTACAACAATGGTACCTCCCCAGATTGTGATGGCTCACAGCCCTGCGAATCCCTTAATCATTGGAGTTCCAGGGACAGAACTCGTTGATTTCAATGGGAGTGCTTGCTTTGTTTCGCATGGCCAAGGGGCTAGGTGCTCTCAAAAGTAGTCAGAGGTAAAGAGATACACACCCACCTCCCTGAATCCTTTTTATCACTCAACCACTGTGAAGATACTCGCCAACCCTTTGCTTTGGCGGGGAAGGGGATGAACCAGAGAAGCCACAAACAAAATTCACTAGAAAAAGAGCAGAAAGGAGAATCCACCAATCAAACATATTCTAGCACAAATCCATGTTACGTGGGAACAAAGTAGCAAACAAGGAAGGTAGAACAACAGGCTACTTACCAAAAAGCACATGGTGAAGATTCAAAATGGCCACCAGCACTTTGTAAAGCTCCCCCTCCTTCATTCCTGCACTACATAGTCTTATTCAAATATGATTATGACAAAGGAATACCTGACCGCCTAGTGAATCAGGGAGGAGGTAATTGGCCCAAGTAGAAAGCATGTTTCCTCATTGAGGGAGGACGTTATGGAGAGTGATTGAGAGAGATGTTTTGAGACTGATTATTAGCAGGACTTCTGTAGTTATCTGATATGAATGCACTACATCCCTTGTAGTTCAGAAGGGAAACATACCCATTAGAGCGGCCTGAGGTACTATAATTCCTTATCAGGAACTAGTGTGCCAGACACTACCCTCTGGTTTTGAATTTAAATGGCGAGCATGTGGCAATAACCCAGTCAAGCTGATCTGTGGCAAAGAAGTGGCTAGTTGCTATATCCCTGAGAATGTTCTATTTCATATACCTGGGACAGACCTTTTATACCCCATGATAGGAAGAAACCTAACACCTTGATTATCCCAATCATGCGACTGTTGATTTGTGCCAGTCCCAATGAGGGAATGTCTGTTCTGTTATAGAGAAGCCCCTAGTCCCTGTAGAAATTGATCCCAACATGTTCCTACTGGCAGAGTAGAGTCAAGAAGTGTGCTGGGTGCAGTGTCCCTGAGACTGCCCCATTAGACGGGAGAATTTAAGGGAGACCAACATGCCTAGAATAGAAACCCTGTGACCTTATAGTATACCCTATCCTGACACTCTTTCGATTGTTCTGAGGATAATAATAATCTGTTTTAGTTGTGGTTTAAGCTCTAATCCCCCTAGCCGTTTATCCCAACCCTGTCCTTAAAATAAGTCTTTAAAACGTCCTTCTGTTTCACGTGTTTGCTGGACCTACACACTCCTTGGCCTCCCTAGTTTAATGTTGTGCCATGGACCTGTGTTCTTCGTACTGAAAATGATTTCTTCCTAAAATGTGTTCTTCCCTTTATTTGGAGCAGGAGATAATCCTTCCTGTTGTGTGTCTCTTTCCTGTGTCTGCTGGGGAAATAGCCCACTCACAGAGTTTAACAGCTAAGTTACTGTATCTTGTTGGAACTGAAAAGTTCAGTAAATGGGATGGGCTCTGTATCGCTTTTGGGAAGGGCCAGCAAGATTTCAAGCCGTCTCCGATAACCCTTAAGTTGTTGAATTAGACTGGCAATTGTAAAGGTTTCTGAGTTTTTGGGGGGTTTCTCTCTCCCTGAATGCAGAGATTAAATCCACGATGGAGGTGGTGCTTTGTGGGCAGAAGCAATGATGTTTTCTGTGCAGTAGAATAGGCAGCATGATCTACCTTAATTTATCATCATGTTCAGGTTGGGTTGCCATTGAGGTTCGTGTTCTTGCAGCTAGCGAAACGTGCCGAGTACAAACATTAATTGAATGAATAAGTATAGGTGTTTCAAGCACGCCCTCTTGCATTTATTTTCGGTTGCAAATATAATTTTTCTATTCGTCAGTCATGGCTGAGTGGAAAATGTGTTATATTTTCATGTTCTGTCTTTGTTCGTATTTAATAGTCAAACAACCAGAATGGGCAACTAAGTGCTAGCCCAGCAGCAAGCAGGTAAAACAAGCAAATAAGGATAGCTTCAGAATAACAGGGTTTTGGCTCTTGTTCAAGCAGGAAGAGTTCCTCAAGTATACAAACGTTGTCTGTAAGAGATATCAATGTTGCGAGGAATGTGACGAGGGATGAGACGAAATGGGGATACTTGGTCTCCTTCCCCCTCGCATCATTCTCAGACCACCCTCCCTTCCTAAGCAATGGCGTAACCTCTGTTATCCATTATTGTTCAACAGGAAATGTATCCTTCTCCCAAGCTCCTTAAACACCAGATAATGGGAGGAGGGTGGAACCGGGAAGACCAGGGATTGGAATACAAGTGTAGCAACCCTGTTAAGTTGTATTTAGGGCTCGTTAAGTAAAACCAGTAGATTTGTTGTGAGATACGGAATGTTTCACTTTTTGGGAAAAAGAGGAGAATGTGGGTGCTGTTTTGTGGGGTGTATGTAATTGTGCGTGTGCGTGTGTGCCTGCGCCTGTCCGTGTCCCCACAACCTTGCAGGATATCCGTGGAGATTATGCCCTGCCTGGATTTAGTGCCCAGCCGAGAAGAGCAAAAATGTACATGAAGACCAGAGTAAGGTACACAGAAGACAAAGCCATTGTGAATGCGATATCTGACGAGAGTTTACTAGACTCCAATGTATTACCAGGATTCATGTTGTGAACCCTACTCAGACTAATTCTTTGTGTTTCGAGGTTGCACTGGCACACCTGTGCATCGCATTTGCCTTGCATTATTCCAACACTCGCTCTGGCCGTCTCAGCTGAGAGAAACAGGCCGACATTGAGCATATGGAGGAACAGAAATAGAAGACACTGTTAGGAAAAAGACATGTCCATGTATTAGGAAGTTGGAACTTAGATAGGTCTCACGGTTTTTCATTCTGCCAATTTGGCAAAGTATGTTGTGCTCGTAATTTTTTTTTTTTTCAAACAGTACAAAAAGCACTAAACAGAACAGTGGTCAGCAACTCTACCCTGTTCCCTCTTAATATTCCACCATAGGCTCACTCCCAAATAATCATATACTGAATTCACAGTTTTACATTCCACATGTCTCTCATGAACACAGATATGCCCTGCGGGGGCAGTCTTTGATAAACTGACCTCCCTCTCATCCATCCTTACCCATCCGCATTTTTCAAATCCCCCAGTGAGATATCACGACGAAATGAGCCTCAACCACTCAGATTACCCCCCCTCAATATTCACCCCTACATATCGGCCTGTAAAACAGATACTGTTTATAGGGGCCCCAAATATCTTTGGGTTTAGCGTTTTGGTGTACCACCCTTCCATATTCCATTTCCATCCCATTACAGTACAACATATCCTCCTTCCATCGTTCCACAACGGGTGTCGTGGTCTACCCCACACCATTGCAACCCTCCTCTTGGCTAACAGCAGCAGGAGCCCGGCCAGTTTTCTCACTCGACCATTAATCTGTCGGGTGTTACCTAATAGGGCCACCACTGAATTAGGCTTCATCCTCTCTCCTATGATAACACCCATTGCTTCAAACACTCCCTCTCAGAACTGCATCACTGGCGCGCAACTCCATGCCACATGTATAAAATCTGCCGGCGTGAACGCGCAGCAAACACACTCTTCCGAAGTTGGAAAGAACGTACCAACATTGCCGCGGTATAGTAATATTGATGCAGGAATTTGAAATGTGTCAACTTGAATCTACTGTTAAGAGCAACATTCCTTGTTTGTGCACAAAAGTATTTCCATACTTCGTCTGCTATCGCCTCCCCCAGGGAGGCCTCCCATTTCCCCTGGGATGTGGCAGCCCAGTCCCCTGCAGTATCCCGTATTTTGCTGTAAAGATCACACACAACACTGCCAACATCCGTCCATGCTATCTTTCCATCCAGTATTAGGGAAACCCCTGCCTCCTGCGGGAAAGTGGGGAACAAGCCCCTCAGAGAATCCCTCAATCTGAAATATAAAAACAAGTCTAATGGAGTAACGGTTCCCTTATCCCAGAAAACCCCCACCGTCAATAACTGGCCTTCCGAGAGCAAGTCCTGGAAGCAGGAAATGTCCAGTCACTTCATGCAACGTGTAAACCCAAGCTCACTAGTCAGCGGTACACCTGGAAGCAATAATTGCTTTACAATTTCTATGGCTCTATCGAGATTGGGGGCTTTCTTCTTCCAGAGTTCTTCTCATACCTTGTCATCGGAGCATTTTATCATCAACTGGTCTCTCCAATGTTCCTCTTGACAACATGGTCTAAACTGTCACTTGACTGCTAAACCTCTCAGTACTATCGTTAATTCCTCAATGATCTCCCCTTTCTTCTACTCTCTAGTAGCAAACCTATAACGTGTGAGAATCTTATTTTCCTTCACTTGGAAGTGTATAACCAACTTAACCAATCTGGTCTCAAAGGCATTCAAGGTAACGCCATCCTCAGGTGCGGGGACTCAGGAAGTCTCTTCAAAACTTCTTGACCTCCATGTCCAAAGCAATGATAAAGAAGGGCATCCTTCTGCTCCACTGAGTAGTTTGGGCCATAGACATTGAGCACGAATTTGAGGACATCTTCCTTCCAATCCTTCCATCTTACTACCGGCTCACCACCATGGGACAAGAACAGAGCGGGCCCGGAATATTTGCCACGAGGTTCTAGTGATAAAAGCTTCTTTGCAAACTCTGTATTCAACAATCGTCAACCTCTGCCAAGTGTAGCTCCTAAGCACCCTCTCAGAGTTCAATCATTGTGACCAACTCAGCCAACTACGAGATTAAATGTGTTCCACTACCTGTAAATACATGTATCACTGAGTAGAGGAGGAAGGAGGGAGAGAGCACTCAAATTCCGAAATGGGACACAATCCACATCTAAGATGGCCATTCGCAATGCAACGTCCTCTGGTTCTTTCCTCTATGCGGAGTTGTGTAGCGTATGTCAATCCGCTTACTAGTTGGTAAGGCGACAATGAATTGCGTGTTTCCAAATGACTGAGTTGTATCAGCATTCCCATTGCTATGGAAACCACTGAGATGACCCCGCCGAAACTGGGCAGCCCCTTACCATGACACAGTGCAACGATGAGAGCGGCTACAGCAACCGCTGATCCTCCGTCAGTACGTCAGTCCTTTGAAATGATGAATCAATAGGCTGAACACATTTCCAGCCAGGTGGCACTAACGCCCATCCAGCCAACCCTAAAAAAAAACAACGAGCTCAACCACAAGCCCCATGGCAGCTCTCAGACTGCAGGGCTTGCCGCTCTCTGACTCTCTGTGCACGGAGCATCGGACACAGTGTTCCAGATAAGATTTTGAATTGGGAGTATTTCACTCCCCATTTTTTTAAGTTGGGAGTAAAATGTAAGTATTTTATAAGCGAAAATGTTTTAACTGAGACTTAATTTTTTTTCTAATAAATATTTCTTTGCACGTAGGTATTCATGCATATTAAAAGATCTATTTTTACCTAAAAGGATCAAGAAGCAATAATAGTAGTATCTTCCTGTAGAACTATGTATACAAAATAAAAATGAAACGCGGACTGTCCCTGTCTCCTGTTTTATGTCCAGCTGCAGACCACACACTATGAATTATGAGTAGCTTATATCATTAAAAAATACCCAGACTCAGAACTCTTTTACTTATATCAAGTACACATGTTGGTTAATTTATTTTTCAACAATAGTTTCCTTGTTATTATTTTTCATATAAAAAACATCACAGTACACAACAAACATTTTTCAAGGGTTAAATATAGACTGATTTTCTTGATGTACCGTCTAGTCACAGAATTTAGATTCGTTTCGAAAAACTTTTCTTTCGCAAATTTTCTAAATGCAAGAGTTGTTTCTCAAGCTAACATGTCTTCAGGATGACATGTCAACTCGTTTGGGCCTATTTCCATGGAATAAAACCCCATCCTTGAATAGGTTTTTCCGAAGGCCTTCGTCAGGACAGATGATGGTACTATTTTTGTATAGCTAATGGGTCTTCTAACCCTCAGTAAATCATGTTCTTTTTGGTAGACTTGAGCAGGGACCACTTCCTAATACAGGTCTCAATTTAATGGGGCCAATATTTTAGCTGACACACATGAGTTCCCATTTGTCGTAGAGCATGTCATCTAGCTACCCTCCTAATGGGGTTCCTTATTCTGGCTACGTGATACAGATCTTGTTTTCCCCGCGACCGTTTACAGAGCGTGTAAACTTGAGTCTGTTCGAGCTCTCCAGGACTAAAACTCTGCACTGGCTCCCAGTGACTGCGAGGATTATGTTCAAAACCCTGTGCATTATCCACAAGGCTTTCTGGGGCCTCAATAACTTCAACTCTCTTTTCCTAAATATCTTCCTTCTCAAGCTCTTTGCTCATCCGCCTCCAACTCCCTCAGGGTCAGTCGCTTCTCCAAGCAACGAGTTGGTGGTAGATCTCTTTCTTCGGCTGGGGCCTCCCTCTGGAACAGCCTCCCTGACTCCCTGAAACTTGAGGAGAACCATCTCTGGTTCCGGAAGCACCTCAAAACCTTCCTCTTTGCTTCTGCTTTCTCTCGTCTTCTCCCCTGCTGAACTCCTGGCTGAAATTGGAACTGCACTGGTTACCTGGCCACCTTCTGATCTCGGGCCCAGGTCCCCTCACCCGCCAGTTGCACACCTGCACTGCCTCACTGGCAACCCCCGCACTGCCTCCCTGTCAACCCGCGCACCTGGGGTCTGGTTTTCTTTATCCCTTCTGTCCCCTACCATCACTTGACACCTGATGTCTGCACTACCCTTGCACTTGCCATCAGCTGTCCATACCTTTTACTTATTGCTTTATTTATTCTATTTATCTCATGTACTGCATTGTCCACTCCCTCTAACCCACCGCACTTTTCCCCTTCCCCTGCACTTGCACAATCCGAATGACACCTGGCCTAGTAAGATCGTTGTTAATGTATCTGTCTTCCCTCTGTTCCCCCTCCTTTGCCTCGTTGCGCCTTGAAACACTTGTGTTTAGGTGCATTATAAATGCCATATCATATAATATCATATATCATATCATAGAAGGACAACCTGTCTTAATAACAAAGGAGAATGCAATGGGAAAGCATATGTCAAACTTCAAGGAGTAGCAATATTCGCATCACTGGCACAACTTTCATTCCAGCTATTCTCCCAGAACTACGCCAATCAGACAACCTTAACAGCAATGCATATTTGGAAAAGGAAGATCTAGATTGCAGATCACCCCAACAGAATCTATCATGTGTCTCCCGAATGTTGTCTCTCCCAGGAAACCTTTGTCTAGATTTGCTACATCTCTGGGGGTCCCTATTCTAGAACAATCCACCTCATGGGAGAATGCTCTAGTTGACCTGAACGGTTCTGTAATAGCAGACCTGGGGAATAAATGCTGGTTTTCTTTTTTGGATAATGGTCCTCATATTTGCATTGGCTGCTTTACCCTAATCCCCAGAGTTCTAGCTACGTTCAAGAGAAAGGGATCAGATCTTATTTTGGTGGTTGTCATTTGGGTATGTAGGTTTTGGTTTCCCAATCTGAAGGGCCTCTCTAGAGGACAAGGACGTATCTGGAGGCCTCTTCTCTCAACATTTTTAGGGTGTCAGGTCAGACTTTCTTCCCATTCTCAGGCTGACTGTGACTGCTTAGAGGTTGAACGATACGGTGTACCTGAGAATGTGAATAAAGCAGTTCCTGGGTATCCTTCCATCATCAGTGCTTTGATAAAGTTCTGCATCCTCTGATTGGTGACTCTCCTAGTATTTCGATTGCTTGTTGGAGAGTTTCCTGAAAGGTCTAGCAATATATACTTTAAAAGTTCAATGGGCAGCTACGCCACATTTGTGACAGCTTTGGAAGATTTTAGACCGGTTAGCTCCCTTGTTATCTGTGCTCTTGGAAAGTGTAATTCTATTAAATCCTCCTTGTGGGGTGTACCTTCCTCAATGGATCTCCCACTAGTGATGACTGCTCTTCATGAGTCTTATTTTGAACCTCTTCAAAGGGGAAGAGTTAGATTGCCTGTCACACAACAACTTGTTTTAGCGGCATTTTCCTCAGTTTGCAGGCTACAAGGTCCTAAGTTGTGTCAGAGTCAGGGTTCTACTGACCCCATCCTGAGCACATTTCACCCTCCACATCAGTGAAAAGGTTGGAAGGTTAAAGATCTGGGAGACTCACTTGACTTTAATGGTGTCTCCATTCCCATTACTGGGGTTTACGATTGCAGGCATTCCTGTACAACAATGGTACCTCCCCAGATTGTGATGGCTCACAGCCCTGCGAATCCCTTAATCATTGGAGTTCCAGGGACAGAACTCGTTGATTTCAATGGGAGTGCTTGCTTTGTTTCGCATGGCCAAGGGGCTAGGTGCTCTCAAAAGTAGTCAGAGGTAAAGAGATACACACCCACCTCCCTGAATCCTTTTTATCACTCAACCACTGTGAAGATACTCGCCAACCCTTTGCTTTGGCGGGGAAGGGGATGAACCAGCGAAGCCACAAACAAAATTCACTAGAAAAAGAGCAGAAAGGAGAATCCACCAATCAAACATATTCTAGCACAAATCCATGTTACGTGGGAACAAAGTAGCAAACAAGGAAGGTAGAACAACAGGCTACTTACCAAACAAACACATGAAGCACATGGTGAAGATTCAAAATGGCCACCAGCACTTTGTAAAGCTCCCCCTCCTTCATTCCTGCACTACATAGTCTTATTCAAATATGATTATGACAAAGGAATACCTGACCGCCTAGTGAATCAGGGAGGAGGTAATTGGCCCAAGTAGAAAGCATGTTTCCTCATTGAGGGAGGACGTTATGGAGAGTGATTGAGAGAGATGTTTTGAGACTGATTATTAGCAGGACTTCTGTAGTTATCTGATATGAATGCACTACATCCCTTGTAGTTCAGAAGGGAAACATACCCATTAGAGCGGCCTGAGGTACTATAATTCCTTATCAGGAACTAGTGTGCCAGACACTACCCTCTGGTTTTGAATTTAAATGGCGAGCATGTGGCAATAACCCAGTCAAGCTGATCTGTGGCAAAGAAGTGGCTAGTTGCTATATCCCTGAGAATGTTCTATTTCATATACCTGGGACAGACCTTTTATACCCCATGATAGGAAGAAACCTAACACCTTGATTATCCCAATCATGCGACTGTTGATTTGTGCCAGTCCCAATGAGGGAATGTCTGTTCTGTTATAGAGAAGCCCCTAGTCCCTGTAGAAATTGATCCCAACATGTTCCTACTGGCAGAGTAGAGTCAAGAAGTGTGCTGGGTGCAGTGTCCCTGAGACTGCCCCATTAGACGGGAGAATTTAAGGGAGACCAACATGCCTAGAATAGAAACCCTGTGACCTTATAGTATACCCTATCCTGACACTCTTTCGATTGTTCTGAGGATAATAATAATCTGTTTTAGTTGTGGTTTAAGCTCTAATCCCCCTAGCCGTTTATCCCAACCCTGTACTTAAAATAAGTCTTTAAAACGTCCTTCTGTTTCACGTGTTTGCTGGACCTACACACTCCTTGGCCTCCCTAGTTTAATGTTGTGCCATGGACCTGTGTTCTTCGTACTGAAAATGATTTCTTCCTAAAATGTGTTCTTCCCTTTATTTGGAGCAGGAGATAATCCTTCCTGTTGTGTGTCTCTTTCCTGTGTCTGCTGGGGAAATAGCCCACTCACAGAGTTTAACAGCTAAGTTACTGTATCTTGTTGGAACTGAAAAGTTCAGTAAATGGGATGGGCTCTGTATCGCTTTTGGGAAGGGCCAGCAAGATTTCAAGCCGTCTCCGATAACCCTTAAGTTGTTGAATTAGACTGGCAATTGTAAAGGTTTCTGAGTTTTTGGGGGGTTTCTCTCTCCCTGAATGCAGAGATTAAATCCACGATGGAGGTGGTGCTTTGTGGGCAGAAGCAATGATGTTTTCTGTGCAGTAGAATAGGCAGCATGATCTACCTTAATTTATCATCATGTTCAGGTTGGGTTGCCATTGAGGTTCGTGTTCTTGCAGCTAGCGAAACGTGCATGAGTACAAACATTAATTGAATGAATAAGTATAGGTGTTTCAAGCACGCCCTCTTGCATTTATTTTCGGTTGCAAATATAATTGTTCTATTCGTCAGTCATGGCTGAGTGGAAAATGTGTTATATTTTCATGTTCTGTCTTTGTTCGTATTTAATAGTCAAACAACCAGAATGGGCAACTAAGTGCTAGCCCAGCAGCAAGCAGGTAAAACAAGCAAATAAGGATAGCTTCAGAATAACAGGGTTTTGGCTCTTGTTCAAGCAGGAAGAGTTCCTCAAGTATACAAACGTTGTCTGTAAGAGATATCAATGTTGCGAGGAATGTGACGAGGGATGAGACGAAATGGGGATACTTGGTCTCCTTCCCCCTCGCATCACTCTCAGACCACCCTCCCTTCCTAAGCAATGGCGTAACCTCTGTTATCCATTATTGTTCAACAGGAAATGTATCCTTCTCCCAAGCTCCTTAAACACCAGATAATGGGAGGAGGGTGGAACCGGGAAGACCAGGGATTGGAATACAAGTGTAGCAACCCTGTTAAGTTGTATTTAGGGCTCGTTAAGTAAAACCAGTAATTTGTTGTGAGATACGGAATGTTTCACTTTTTGGGAAAAAGAGGAGAATGTGGGTGCTGTTTTGTGGGGTGTATGTAATTGTGCGTGTGCGTGTGTGCCTGCGCCTGTCCGTGTCCCCGCAACCTTGCAGGATATCCGTGGAGATTATGCCCTGCCTGGATTTAGTGCCCAGCCGAGAAGAGCAAAAATGTACATGAAGACCAGAGTAAGGTACACAGAAGACAAAGCCATTGTGAATGCGATATCTGACGAGAGTTTACTAGACTCCAATGTATTACCAGGATTCATGTTGTGAACCCTACTCAGACTAATTCTTTGTGTTTCGAGGTTGCACTGGCACACCTGTGCATCGCATTTGCCTTGCATTATTCCAACACTCGCTCTGGCCGTCTCAGCTGAGAGAAACAGGCCGACATTGAGCATATGGAGGAACAGAAATAGAAGACACTGTTAGGAAAAAGACATGTCCATGTATTAGGAAGTTGGAACTTAGATAGGTCTCACGGTTTTTCATTCTGCCAATTTGGCAAAGTATGTTGTGCTCGTAATTTTTTTTTTTCAAACAGTACAAAAAGCACTAAACAGAACAGTGGTCAGCAACTCTACCCTGTTCCCTCTTAATATTCCACCATAGGCTCACTCCCAAATAATCATATACTGAATTCACAGTTTTACATTCCACATGTCTCTCATGAACACAGATATGCCCTGCGGGGGCAGTCTTTGATAAACTGACCTCCCTCTCATCCATCCTTACCCATCCGCATTTTTCAAATCCCCCAGTGAGATATCACGACGAAATGAGCCTCAACCACTCAGATTACCCCCCCTCAATATTCACCCCTACATATCGGCCTGTAAAACAGATACTGTTTATAGGGGCCCCAAATATCTTTGGGTTTAGCGTTTTGGTGTACCACCCTTCCATATTCCATTTCCATCCCATTACAGTACAACATATCCTCCTTCCATCGTTCCACAACGGGTGTCGTGGTCTACCCCACACCATTGCAACCCTCCTCTTGGCTAACAGCAGCAGGAGCCCGGCCAGTTTTCTCACTCGACCATTAATCTGTCGGGTGTTACCTAATAGGGCCACCACTGAATTAGGCTTCATCCTCTCTCCTATGATAACACCCATTGCTTCAAACACTCCCTCTCAGAACTGCATCACTGGCGCGCAACTCCATGCCACATGTATAAAATCCGCCGGCGTGAACGCGCAGCAAACACACTCTTCCGAAGTTGGAAAGAACGTACCCAACATTGCCGCGGTATAGTAATATTGATGCAGGAATTTGAAATGGGTCAACTTGAATCTACTGTTAAGAGCAACATTCCTTGTTTGTGCACAAAAGTATTTCCATACTTCGTCTGCTATCGCCTCCCCCAGGGAGGCCTCCCATTTCCCCTGGGATGTGGCAGCCCAGTCCCCTGCAGTATCCCGTATTTTGCTGTAAAGATCACACACAACACTGCCAACATCCGTCCATGCTATCTTTCCATCCAGTATTAGGGAAACCCCTGCCTCCTGCGGGAAAGTGGGGAACAAGCCCCTCAGAGAATCCCTCAATCTGAAATATAAAAACAAGTCTAATGGAGTAACGGTTCCCTTATCCCAGAAAACCCCCACCGTCAATAACTGGCCTTCCGAGAGCAAGTCCTGGAAGCAGGAAATGTCCAGTCACTTCATGCAACGTGTAAACCCCAGCTCACTAGTCAGCGGTACACCTGGAACGTGCACAATCGGAAGCTTCAGAGAATAGAGGACATCCCTCTTCCCTTTCTTTTCAATGTGAGCCAAGGACCTACAGGTCAATGCCACCATATTCTCAACTGTAGAGATCCTAGCAGGGGCAATCAATATCACTGCCTGTAACAGGGAGGGTGCTGCAAGGGTTCTCTATATCTCGACATGCCTCCTATCTGCCCCCTCCCCAAACTAATATAGCAGAAATCCGGCCTGATGTGCCTCATAATCACCTCAAATTCTGGTAGCGCCAGGTCCCCCTTTAGCAATGCCACTGTCAATCTCTGCCAAGCAGTGCGTGCTTGTTTGCCTGCCCACAAAAACCGAGAGATCACTGACTGCACCTCCCGTAAATATGACTTAGGCGATGCTAAAGGCACCTTTAATAACATGTACAGGAGCTGTGGCAACATGATCATTTTCACCATTGAGATCCTTCCATTCAGACTGTGGGCCAACCCCATCCACCTATTGTTGTAACTCGTGGTGGCAACAGTAAAGACAGACACAAGTGATCACAGTTCAAGGGTGTTTATACAACTGTATGCAGGTTGGAAAAACGCCTAATCTAAACTTAAATCTAAGATGGGAGCAAGCATCCACCATCAAATGAAAATAAGGCAGTCCTAGTGGAGTTGTCTCAAATAAAAAGGGCTTATACTAAGAAACATATTGCCATACCTTACAACTAATACAAAAAGGGTGTGGGATTCAAGAAAAGAAGTGTTCACAAATAATAGGTCGGAATGCGGTAGCTTGGGTCTCCCTTCCCCATGTTTTGAGCACAGGGATCTTGGAGCACAGCACACACTTGAGCTTTCCCAGCACGAGTCGACAGTTCTGTTCCAGTTTATCAGGAGCCTCGATGGCCAAGTCTCTTTTACTTTCAAAGTCTCTTGCCTTCAAGGGTCTGATGTATTCAAATAGCTAAACAAACGTTCCTTCAACAAAATGCAAGTTTGTTTCCTGGTTTCACTTAGGGTGAGGATTCTTCACCGCTGCGTCCCCCTCTTCCGGGCGCTGACCCCTCTTTACTTTCAGCTTCCCTCCACTGGGTTCACTATGGCATTTTTTTCCGTCATAAATCTTAATGTCTTTTTAAACAGTTCCAGTGGACATCCCTCGGCCGGGTTTACTCTAGTCAACACACTGTTTCTTGGGACTTAGGACTTGAGACTTGCCCCCTTCTCGTCAGCATCCCTCTTCTGGGTACACTCTTGCCAACTTCACATTCACATTTACTTTCAATGTTCACAGGATTCACTTCCCTTGCTTTCTCATGTGAAGGAACTCGCTTCCCATGCTTTCTTTATGGTTCTTAGGTCAAAGGCTTTCGACTGTACGGGGATTTTGCTTGACCTCCTGTATGACCACTTTGACCAATCTTCACAGCTTTTCTACGGCCTTCTGGTATCTGTAGTTTCGCTCACACAGGGATCGACTAGAGTTTCTCGGAGCAGCACCCTCGCAGTGCCGGTCCCCTTCTGCAGCTGGTCTCCCCTTTACAATTTTACCGTTGTTTGAACTTCTCTCACTTTACCACTTTGTGACTTTCGTTCATCACAGCCCGGTTCTTATCGGCTCACCAGCTGTGTTTAACCGCTTGGCTTTCCTCTTAACTGGAGTCAAGGCCAGTACCATGGAAGCAGGAATCTCCATTGTGCTGGCTTATTGGAGTTGATCCGCTCTTTGTAACGTTGGCATCTGCTGCAGCACACTTGGGCTATTGTCCCTGGTTTTACGATTCTATCAGTGGAGGGTTTTGTTAAAAAGGGCAAAGTCGTGTCTCTCCTCGTCAGCCTCTCGATATTTGCTGCCTTTCTCCTCCCCTTAAACTGCTGGGTCTGGATAGCTGTCTCGTTGTGCGGTCTGCCTTGCTCGTACTGTGCTCTCTTGCTCCACCTTTTATCCCTGTGGGAAAGGGAAAGGGCTGTCAGGTGTGTGTGATTTTATCAATTGCCTGACTTTGTCTGACCCTTGTATTGGGACATGTCAGGTAAACGGCTCTGGTGTTAGTCCGTTGTGCGAAAGTGTTTGTGCTAGCAAAGGGGGGGCAGTGTTTTCAAATGTCCTACGTGGTAGGATGGGGAAGAGGTATTGAAGGAAGGGGGATACCGCGTCTCACCCGTCAGTGTCCCACTCCCCAAGGACACCCATCCAGGTGATCCTTCCTCACAGGTCCACCCCCAGGAACTGGATCCAATAGCGATGGGTGTGTCCTGGCCACCTGGATGACAGATCCCCGGGGACTAGCTAGGGAGACGCTTTCAGGTTTCTCCCACTATCCACCACCTTCCGACTATGTGTCGGCACTTTTGCGTAGTTGCATTGGTACAAATGTTCCCGGGACTGCCCTATGTCTATTCCCAGGTATCGGGTATATACACCATGTGCCACTGAAATCCAAAACCGTCTCGGAACTGCCCAGCACCATCAGTCAGTAGGAAAAACATATACTTTGTAGCATTCATTTTCAACCCAGAATAGTCACCAACCGCAACACCACCTCCATAATCCGCCTCAGGTTAACCCACAGATTCTTAACATAAATCACCACATTGTCAGAATAGAGGGTGATCACTACCCTGTGATTGTACACTTGTATCTATCTAGTTCGGTGAGTTACTCGATCGCCAGGCCGAACAACAAGGCTAAAGAGGGCACACCTGCCTTGTGCCCCTTCCCAGCGAGACAACCGCTGTGAGCTCACCATTCACACTGATGTGCGCGACAGGTAGAGTTTAAAGCAAGGAAATAATGGAGACAAACCCTTCCCCCATCACCATCCTATGCAGCACCATGAAGAGGAAGGGCCTTTCAACTGAATCAAATGCTTTTTCAACACCCAGTAGCGCCGCCACAACATAATCTTCCTGCCGGACCACAGATAGTAAGCCAAAAATCTGCTGCAAGCCATAGGAGGTGGATTACCCCGGGATAAACCCGGACTGATCGGATTTCACACACTTATGCATCAAGGGCACCAATCCTGTCGCGAGTAATTTAGCCAACATTTTGTTATCCAAATTAATTACTGAAATTGGCGGTACGAGGAGCACTCATCTGCCTCCTTCCATACCTTCAACTGTATAGTGACCACTGCTTTCCTCCTAGATGCCGATGGAACACTGACCTCAAGTACCTGTTGATATACACCCAAGAAATGAGGAGCTAGCTTCACCGGAAAATTCTTATAAAACTCGGTCGTGAAGCCATCAGGTCCCTGAGCTTTCCCAGACGAGAGCGCCTTAAACACTGCCAATATTTCCTTCTCCGTAATAGGTCGACATAACCATTCCCTCTCCACATCAGAACACCAATAAAGCACCACTTGATCTAAAAAGCTGCTTATCTCAGATTGTATAAACTGAGTTTGTGAAGAATACAGTTGTGAGTAAAATAACCTAAATTCCACAGCAATATATACATCCTCGTACTGCAACTCACCCATTCCTAACCACCAGAATCTCACAAGTAGCCTGTCCGGGCGCTGGTCTTCCTCATACTGCCTGACCGCCATCCCATCTGTCAGAAATGTAACTTCCCTTTGAGCTACCGCCCTACATTTATCCGCCTCCTCCCTGATCTCCTTCTGTACAACCAGGTTCTTTAGACCTTCCTAACCTGTCTACAAGTACCGAATGTGCACCTCTCCCTCTGCTGGCTCTCTCTGTATCTGCTTCAATTTTTAAATTTTTGTAAAAAATGATTTGCATATTTAAAGCACTCACACAGCTCTGGGGCATCGAGGCGCTGTTACACGAATATGACTTGGTTGCGTATTTATAACTTGCTTAATACCCAGAGGTTTCTAAGCGCAGACCCCGGGATCGAACCTGTGTTGCTTCGTGTCGTCTTGTTTCCAAGCCAAGCATGTTGCTGCTGAGCTATCCTCCCTGGACAAGACCCCAACTTCTCTCAAGATGCACTCCCACATATCCCCAAGGCTAACAACAGCGGTGCATGGTCTGACCGTGTGCGTGCCAGTATTGTAACCTCAGTCACCCACCCTGCAATCCTTTCTGAGATTAAGAAGTAGTCCAATTGGAACACTGATTGGTGAACCGAGGAGTGAAACATACATTTTCACTATCCAATGTCTAAACCTCCAAATATCAACCAACTCCCTCGCCCAACTCAGGTCTCAAAGTTTACAAGAGGACGGCCTTGGGTTACTCCCAACTCTATCCAAATCTGGCTCCATCACTGTATTGAAATCCCTGTCCATATTACTGCCCCGGTGCAATGTTCATCAAGCTGTAAGGCCACCCACTCCAGCATATCCACTGTGTCTTTATTAGGGCTATAGTAGTTGAGTAAGCTAACCGCCTGACCATATAACACCCATATTACCAATAGGGCCTGCCCCTCCTGATCCTTAACCATCTTAGTCAGGCGTAAGCCTACAGACCCACGTATCCATATACAGACCCTCCTAGAATAAGTGGAGTATGAGGAAAAATATCTACGACACCCCCACCTGTGTCTCCCCGGATGGGGTCAAGTGTGTCTCCTGAAGAAATGCCACATCTACCTGATGCCTCTGCATATATAATATGACCTTCCCGGACTCATATGGGCAGTTCAAACCTCGAATGTTCCGTGTTATACACCTGAGCTCTCTAGCCATATTCATATGAATCAATTGCATTCCTTCCCAGGGTATCTTAGTGCACTTCCACATCTCCAACCTCACCCACAGCTGAAGGAATCAAAGAATCGATTGGGGATGACTTTCAGAACCACTGCCCCCACCCGCACCCACCCCAATTCTCCCCACCCCCCACCAGCAACCGAACATGGCAGTTATCCACAACCCACAACAACCATACGTTTACGCACGAGGGGTACCTTCTCCCTGGCCTTCTGGAGTGCCAGGTCCCTGTCCCAATTAGTTCAACAGGCGTGCTATGATTTTTCTACCTGGGGGTCCGGGGATTGGTTGGGTACGATATCTGAACTTTCCACTATGAATGCCAGCGAGAAGTCCTCACCGCCAAGCGCCTCACGCAGTATGGATTCAACCAGGGTTCCATAGCTCGTTGATCCACTGCCTCAGGGACACCCACTATCCTCAAGTTATTCTGTCTGGATCGGGACTCAAGATCCTCCTGTTTCTCGTCTAGCTCCCTAAGGGCCTTTTTGACCTCCACCAGTTCACGTGACGCACCTCTGGATTCATCCTCCACTGTGGAGACTCTGCCCTGAACCTCATCCAGCCTCTCCCCATGCTTTATCCAGGTACACCAGCATGTGGTCCACTTTACACGTGCGAGTGTCAATTTTCCCGTCCAATGATTGTATACTAGCCTACAGTTGGCCAAACATGGTGTGTTTAATTATATCAAAGCTATTAGGGTCCAGACATGGTTTTCCCATGGTTCACCACCACCACTGGAACTCCTCTTTTGGCGGGGGAGACACCGCCGGAATCAATTAAACTCAGCTTCAGCTGGTCCGTGTGTACTCTCACACCCACAGTAGGCCCTGAGCTTCAATTACAGTGGTGTACTGCCAATGCCCTGGGCTGGCCACTCCCCATCCCACACCAGCCCCTGTGCTCCCCAACAGTCTTATTCAGCAGTGAGCAGCAGTTTTCACCCCCTTACTACCTTTACATATGTAAGCTGTCCTCCGTCGCATTCAGCGCAATGTAAGCATGGATGGGACTTCCAGTTCCCGAACCTTGCAATCCGTGAGGAAGGTAGCACCGTCACCAGCCTGCAGCAGGGCCCACAGCCCTGAAGCATCAGTCTCCTTAATATCCCAGTCTGGTTCCCCAAATTCCAACTTATCCTGAAACCCCTCCACTGGACTGAAAGGCTTCCTGCTCCAGATCCTCTGATGAACCTTCAATTGTGCGTGCCTCATTTATATCCAGTCCCCAGCCAGCCTGCTAATCTGCCCGAACTCACTTGCTCTCAGATGTGAGCTTTCCAACAACCGGAGCACTGCTGGGTCTCTGCCGTCCTCACTGATGCCCTGCCAATAGGCAACTCCGATTTTATGCTGGCCTCTGTCTGGGCCATCGGGCCGCTCTGTCAAGCTGCGCCACCTACAGACCTCTGTGGCAGCTCTCGACGAGGGCCCGGGAACCCCCCGCAGCCACCCCGAAGTCTGCCACAACATCATTGGGGCTCCCTCGTCACACCACGCAGGTGCCGGTGGACCCTCGCTTCAATCTCCTGGATTATAGGACGGGGATCTCCCCAGCCAGAGCCACCTGATCACCTCCTGTGCCTGGTTTCACGGTGCCAGGGGTCACCAATACGATCACTCTCTGCACTCACTAGGGCCGCAGGGCGAGAACTCGAGTACCGTGCCTCTCACGGCAGATGCTCCAGTGCCGCTCGCCGCCTGAGTGTGTTGTCTTGCGCACCTGCCACAAGTCAGGCCTGTTGTGTCTTTGCAACCCTTTGCGCCCCTAGATTGTGGGCTGAAGCCACCAAATTTCACCTAGGCGTGCCCAAGGTAATCCCACAGCTGGTGCCCTCACTAATACTGTGGTGCCAGATCGGAGGATTGCAGGATAACGGCTGGATATACTGGAGTGCCCAGGGAGCTCACAGGTTTACAGCCATCTTGGCTGGGCTCACCAGCACCCCCTACTCATATACTTTTGTTGTAATCATTTACTTTGCCAAAATTATATTGTGGCGATGAAAAAGATATATATATTATCCTTTTCGGGTCACCGCCCTATAGTTAAGGTGAGTCAGAGTTACATAGGAAATCAAAAAAATCAGTCGCTGATACCTTTTGACTCGTGTGACGGATTTGCCTGATATTTTGCAGACAATTTTGTATGCCAAGCTCACCCCCTGCCTCCCTCCACCCCAAACCCCCCCCCCCCCATCTCCCCACACCCCCTTTTCCTCCCCTCCCAGACTGAAAAGTTTGGGAAACATTCTTTCAAAAATAAAGAAAAGTTATTAGGAAATTTAAAAAAAGCCCTTTTGTCCTAGTCCCCATGGACAAAAAAGGTCAAGTTATCCTCGACCACACAGCCAAAACCACTGGACAGATTTGGACCAGGTTTGAGACAACCTGGCACAAAGCGTTGACTCGCAATCCTTTTATGGTTTGGGGTTATTCCATCCAGTACTTTTTATATTATTTGACAGAGAATAAAAATAAATAGCTATATCTGCCCGGATACATTGAGGATTCAGATTTTTAGGGTGTTTATAAATTAATCGATGTGAGGGATAGCCACGGTTGTACCCCAGGGTATCGGAAAATAAAACACAGAAAAAAGCTATTTGCAGGTAAAAAAACATGCAAATGCCATCAGGTAGAGGTGGGGGAAGGCAAGAGGACACCAAGTGAAATTGGGTACACTCTTGCCAACTTCACATTCACATTTACTTTCAATGTTCACAGGATTCACTTGAACCCGCTTCCCATGCTTTCTTTATGGTTCTTAGGTCAAAGGCTTTCGACTGTACGGGGATTTTGCTTGACCTCCTGTATGACCACTTTGACCAATCTTCACAGCTTTTCTACGGCCTTCTGGTATCTGTAGTTTCGCTCACACAGGGATCGACTAGAGTTTCTCGGAGCAGCACCCTCGCAGTGCCGGTCCCCTTCTGCAGCTGGTCTCCCCTTTACAATTTTACCGTTCTTTGAACTTCTCTCACTTTACCACTTTGTGACTTTCGTTCATCACAGCCCGGTTCTTATCGGCTCACCCCTCGACTCACCGGCTGTGTTGAACCGCTTGGCTTTCCTCTTAACTGGAGTCAAGGCCAGTACCATGGAAGCAGGAATCTCCATTGCGCTGGCTTATTGGAGTTGATCCGCTCTTTGTAACGTTGGCATCTGCTGCAGCACACTTGGGCTATTGTCCCTGGTTTTATGATTCTATCAGTGGAGGGTTTTGTTAAAAAGGGCAAAGTCGTGTCTCTCCTCGTCAGCCTCTCGATATTTGCTGCCTTTCTCCTCCCCTTAAACTGCTGGGTCTGGATAGCTGTCTCGTTGTGCGGTCTGCCTTGCTCGTACTGTACTCTCTTGCTCCACCTTTTATCCCTGTGGGAAAGGGAAAGGGCTGTCAGGTGTGTGTGATTTTATCAATTGCCTGACTTTGTCTGACCCTTGTATTGGGACATGTCAGGTAAACGGCTCTGGTGTTAGTCCGTTGTGCGAAAGTGTTTGTGCTAGCAAAGGGGGGGCAGTGTTTTCAAATGTCCTACGTGGTAGGATGGGGAAGAGGTATTGAAGGAAGGGGGATACCGCGTCTCACCCGTCAGTGTCCCACTCCCCAAGGACACCCATCCAGGTGATCCTTCCTCACAGGTCCACCCCCAGGAACTGGATCCAATAGCGATGGGTGTGTCCTGGCCACCTGGATGACAGATCCCCGGGGACTAGCTAGGGAGACGCTTTCAGGTTTCTCCCACTATCCACCACCTTCCGACTATGTGTCGGCACTTTTGCGTAGTTACGTTGGTACAAATGTTCCCGGGACTGCCCTATGTCTATTCCCAGGTATTGGGTATATACACCATGTGCCACTGAAATCCAAAACCGTCTCGGAACTGCCCAGCACCATCAGTCAGTAGGAAAAACATATACTTTGTAGCATTCATTTTCAACCCAGAATAGTCACCAACCGCAACACCACCTCCATAATCCGCCTCAGGTTAACCCACAGATTCTTAACATAAATCACCACATTGTCGGAATAGAGGGTGATCACTACCCTGTGATTGTACACTTGTATCTATCTAGTTCGGTGAGTTACTCGATCGCCAGGCCGAACAACAAGGCTAAAGAGGGCACACCTGCCTTGTGCCCCTTCCCAGCGAGACAACCGCTGTGAGCTCACCATTCACACTGATGTGCGCGACAGGTAGAGTTTAAAGCAAGGAAATAATGGAGACAAACCCTTCCCCCATCACCATCCTATGCAGCACCATGAAGAGGAAGGGCCTTTCAACTGAATCAAATGCTTTTTCAACACCCAGTAGCGCCGCCACAACATAATCTTCCTGCCGGACCACAGATAGTAAGCCAAAAATCTGCTGCAAGCCATAGGAGGTGGATTACCCCGGGATAAACCCGGACTGATCAGATTTCACACACTTATGCATCAAGGGCACCAATCCTGTCGCGAGTAATTTAGCCAACATTTTGTTATCCAAATTAACTACTGAAATTGGCGGTACGAGGAGCACTCATCTGCCTCCTTCCATGCCTTCAACTGTATAGTGACCACTGCTTTCCTCCTAGATGCCGATGGAACACTGACCTCAAGTGCCTGTTGATATACACCCAAGAAATGAGGAGCTAGCTTCCAAGCCAAGCATGTTGCTGCTGAGCTATCCTCCCTGGACAAGACCCCAACTTCTCTCAAGATGCACTCCCACATATCCCCAAGGCTAACAACAGCGGTGCATGGTCTGACCGTGTGCGTGCCAGTATTGTAACCTCAGTCACCCACCCTGCAATCCTTTCTGAGATTAAGAAGTAGTCCAATTGGAACACTGATTGGTGAACCGAGGAGTGAAACATACATTTTCACTATCCAATGTCTAAACCTCCAAATATCATCCAACTCCCTCGCCCAACTCAGGTCTCAAAGTTTACAAGAGGACGGCCTTGGGTTACTCCCAACTCTATCCAAATCTGGCTCCATCACTGTATTGAAATCCCTGTCCATATTACTGCCCCGGTGCAATGTTCATCAAGCTGTAAGGCCACCCACTCCAGCATATCCACTGTGTCTTTATTAGGGCTATAGTAGTTGAGTAAGCTAACCGCCTGACCATATAACACCCATATTACCAATAGGGCCTGCCCCTCCTGATCCTTAACCATCTTAGTCAGGCGTAAGCCTACAGACCCACGTATCCATATACAGACCCTCCTAGAATAAGTGGAGTATGAGGAAAAATATCTACGACACCCCCACCTGTGTCTCCCCGGATGGGGTCAAGTGTGTCTCCTGAAGAAATGCCACATCTACCTGATGCCTCTGCATATACAATATGACCTTCCCGGACTCATATGGGCAGTTCAAACCTCGAATGTTCCGTGTTATACACCTGAGCTCTCTAGCCATATTCATATGAATCAATTGCATTCCTTCCCAGGGTATCTTAGGGCACTTCCACATCTCCAACCTCACCCACAGCTGAAGGAATCAAAGAATCGATTGGGGATGACTCTCAGAACCACTGCCCCCACCCGCACCCACCCCAATGCTCCCCACCCCCCACCAGCAACCGAACATGGCAGTTATCCACAACCCACAACAACCATATGTTTCCGCACGAGGGGTACCTTCTCCCTGGCCTTCTGGAGTGCCAGGTCCCTGTCCCAATTAGTTCAACAGGCGTGCTATGATTTTTCTACCCAGGGGTCCGGGGATTGGCTGGGTACGATATCTGAACTTTCCACTATGAATGCCAGCGAGAAGTCCTCACCGCCAAACGCCTCACGCAGTATGGATTTAACCAGGGTTCCATAGCTCGTTGATCCACTGCCTCAGGGACACCCACTATCCTCAAGTTATTCCGTCTGGATCGGGACTCAAGATCCTCCTGTTTCTCGTCTAGCTCCCTAAGGGCCTTTCTGACCTCCACCAGTTCACGTGACGCACCTCTGGATTCATCCTCCACTGTGGAGACTCTGCCCTGAACCTCATCCAGCCTCTCCCCATGCTTATCCAGGTACACCAGCATGTGGTCCACTTTACACGTGCGAGTGTCAATTTTCCCGTCCAATGATTGTATACTAGCCTACAGTTGGCCAAACATGGTGTGTTTAATTATATCAAAGCCATTAGGGTCCAGACATGGTTTTCCCATGGTTCACCACCACCACTGGAACTCCTCTTTTGGCGGGGGAGACACCGCCGGAATCAATTAAACTCAGCTTCAGCTGGTCTGTGTGTACTCTCACACCCACAGTAGGCCCTGAGCTTCAATTACAGTGGTGTACTGCCAATGCCCTGGGCTGGCCACTCCCCATCCCAGACCAGCCCCTGTGCTCCCCAACAGTCTTATTCAGCAGTGAGCAGCAGTTTTCACCCCCTTACTACCTTTACAAATGTAAGCTGTCCTCCGTCGCATTCAGCGCAATGTAAGCATGGATGGGACTTCCAGTTCCCGAACCTTGCAATCCGTGAGGAAAGTAGCACCGTCACCAGCCTGCAGCAGGGCCCACAGCCCTGAAGCATCAGTCTCCTTAATATCCCAGTCTGGTTCCCCAAATTCCAACTTATCCTGAAACCCCTCCGCTGGACTGAAAGGCTTCCTGCTCCAGATCCTCTGATGAACCTTCAATTGTGCGTGCCTCATTTATATCCAGTCCCCAGCCAGCCTGCTAATCTGCCCGAACTCACTTGCTCTCAGATGTGAGCTTTCCAACAACCGGAGCACTGCTGGGTCTCTGCCGTCCTCACTGATGCCCTGCCAATAGGCAACTCCGATTTTATGCTGGCCTCTGTCTGGGCCATCGGGCCGCTCTGTCAAGCTGCGCCACCTACAGACCTCTGTGGCAGCTCTCGACGAGGGCCCGGGAACCCCCCGCAGCCACCCCGAAGTCTGCCACAACATCATTGGGGCTCCCTCGTCACACCACGCAGGTGCCGGTGGACCCTCGCTTCAATCTCCTGGATTATAGGACAGGGATCTCCCCAGCCAGAGCCACCTGATCACCTCCTGTGCCTGGTTTCACGGTGCCAGGGGTCACCAATACGATCACTCTCTGCACTCACTAGGGCCGCAGGGCGAGAACTCGAGTACCGTGCCTCTCACGGCAGATGCTCCAGTGCCGCTCGCCACCTGAGTGTGTTGTCTTGCGCACCTGCCACAAGTCAGGCCTGTTGTGTCTTTGCAACCCTTTGCGCCCCTAGATTGTGGGCTGAAGCCACCAAATTTCACCTAGGCGTGCCCAAGGTAATCCCACAGCTGGTGCCCTCACTAATACTGTGGTGCCAGATCGGAGGATTGCAGGATAACGGCTGGATATACTGGGGTGCCCAGGGAGCTCACAGGTTTACAGCCATCTTGGCTGGGCTCACCAGCACCCCCTACTCATATACTTTTGTTGTAATCATTTACTTTGCCAAAATTATATTGTGGCGATGAAAAAGATATATATATTATCCTTTTCGGGTCGCCGCCCTATAGTTAAGGTGAGTCAGAGTTACATAGGAAATCAAAAAAATCAGTCGCTGATACCTTTTGACTCGTGTGACGGATTTGCCTGATATTTTGCAGACAATTTTGTATGCCAAGCTCACCCCCTGCCTCCCTCCACCCCAACCCCCCCCCCATCTCCCCACACCCCCTTTTCCTCCCCTCCCAGACTGAAAAGTTTGGGAAACATTCTTTCAAAAATAAACAAAAGTTATTAGGAAATTTAAAAAAAGCCCTTTTGTCCTAGTCCCCATGGACAAAAAAGGTCAAGTTATCCTCGACCACACAGCCAAAACCACTGGACAGATTTGGACCAGGTTTGAGACAACCTGGCACAAAGCGTTGACTCGCAATCCTTTTATGGTTTGGGGTTATTCCATCCAGTACTTTTTATATTATTTGACAGAGAATAAAAATAAATAGCTATATCTGCCCGGATACATTGAGGATTCAGATTTTTAGGGTGTTTATAAATTAATCGATGTGAGGGATAGCCACGGTTGTACCCCAGGGTATCGGAAAATAAAACACAGAAAAAAGCTATTTGCAGGTAAAAAAAACATGCAAATACCATCAGGTAGAGGTGGGGGAAAGCAAGAGGACACCAAGTGAAATTTGGACCCGACATTTCAACTGAAACTGCGTTACAGAAAAGACAAGTCTTGTGGGGGTAATGGGAGAGGGCAGGGGAGGTGAGGTAGCCATCAGGAGAGTGGGGGGGAACAGGCCGACATGAGGGGGCACTGGGTGAGGGTCTGTGAGGGCAGAGAAGCATTTTATTTGTTGCTGTTTACCCCGATAAACACAGGTATAACCTGGGGTATACCTGCGGCTATGGGAAAAAAGTTATTTAAAAACAAAATATTAATGATTTGGACCTACACAGTGAGGTCGGGGGTGAAAAATCACTGGCCCTGGCCAATGACTCGGTAGTGCTTTAAAGTAAAGAGTGGGCACAGGCAAGTGGGCATAATATACAGTGGGCACGGCCAAATACAGTGGACACTGGCCATGGCCTGACCGAAGGCCTGTTAGTGTTTTTAAAAAAATACAAAGGCCATGGCTATTGGCCTGCTAGTGTTCTAAATTTACAGTGGGCACGACCAAAGGCATAATAGTGTTTTCAAAAGTACAGTGGGCACAGCCGAAGGTTGGCCATGGCCAGTGGCTGGTAGTGTTCTAAAATATACAGTGGGCTTGGTCGAAAGCCATGGCCAGTGGCACAGAAAAAAACTAAGGTGTTTCAAAAGGTCTGGTAGTGTTCTAAAATATACAGATATAGAGGCTATGGCCAAAGTCCATGGTCAGTGGTGCAGAGAAAAGACCATGGTATAACAAAATCTTTGAAATTCAGTGAAAAAATGTTAGTTGCAGCGAAGTTAAGGTGAGAACTTAAGGCAACAAAACCCCTGAAATTCCGCTAAAGCCATCTAAGCTCCACGCCCTCTGTTGCACAACCTATGACCACAATGATGGAATCACTGGTGACATCACTAATTACATCAATGACATACACAAACATCTGTATTAAAAAATTGCATAATATTTAAAGATTATTTTACTTTGTACATTATGTGTTTTATTTGAACTTTAGCATGTTAATTACTTACAAAAGACACACAGAAAGAAATATACATCTACATACATGTTTTCAATCAAATGTTGAATTGTAATAGTTAATTTTTCTATGCATATATAACTTTAGAGTAATAATAACTTTTTTTTCAATACCCATGTATTGAAATCTCAAAATACATCTAAACACATAGCTGTTCCTTGTTTTAAAGCACTTCTCATGTCATTTAGAAAATGATACGTGTACACATTTTTCTTACAATACAAGGGGGTATTTACATATGTTTATTTTAAAATGTAGTCTATAATTAGGGTTCAACATTCCTCTTTCTATTTCTACTAATTACTTTTCTAACTATGTACATTTTATATTATAGTGACCATGTCTTACATATATTTAACACTAACAGGAACATTCTCAGCAGTGTACTTTTGTTTTACTTTATTGCTATTAAAAGAAAGTTCATATTTGTAAAATATTACATTTATGATTCAGATATCTTTTACCAAAGTACTACAAAGGAACACCTCACAAGTAGTGATATGATGCATGTGTGCTGTTTTCTGTTTTAAACAATGTACTAATTGTTATGAACTATTCTAAAATGCTAAAATCACATATGTAGAAATGTAAGATGGGTTCTAAATATGTGCAAATACCTAGAGCAGGGGTGCACAACTGATTTTGACAGAGGGCCAAAAGTACCTTACATGAGGGCTATAGTGGGCCGAAAAGTAAAAGTGGGCGGGGTAGTAGGCGGGACATGTCAGGAGGCTTTTTCAACCCCCTATTTGTATTAAACACATGGAAAAATAATGTTTTTGAGGGGTAACAATTTTTATTGCATTTCAAACTTACATTTTGTACTACACATTGTCCATTGTTATCATTTATTTCGATTTAGTTATTGTATATCGTCTGTTTAATTAAATTATATATATTTTATTGACCCTTGATTGGACATTCCGTTATTTTGGACTGCTATAGTTTGCTGTTTGGGTTACCCAAGAGGAGTATGGCCTTCGTTGAGTCAGGTTTCCTCAAAAAAGCAAAGGATGTACATCTCCTAACTGTGCCTGTTTTAGCTTTATTATTGAGTTCACTCTTGGAGTGCAACACTATGCCCCATGGCTCCCACCCCCAACCAAACACTATGCCCCATGGCCCCCTCACCCCCAACCAAACACTATGCCCCATGGCTCCCAGCCCCAACCAAACACTATGCCCCATGGCCCCCTCACCACCCCCAACCAAACACTATGCCCCATGGCCCCATCACCCCCAACCAAACACTATGCCCCATGGCTCCCACCCCCAACCAAACACTATGCCCCATGGCCCCCTCACCCCCAACCAAACAATATTCCCCATGGCTCCCACCCCCAACCAAACACTATGCCCCCTGTCCCTCACCCCCAAGCAAACACTATGCCCCATGTCCCTCACCCCCACCAAACACTATGCCCCATGGCCCTCTCACCCCCAACCAAACACTATGCCCCATGACCCCCTTACCCCCAACCAAACACTATGCCCCATGGCCCCCTCACCACCCCCAACCAAACACTATGCCCCATGGCCCCATCACCCCCAACCAAACACTATGCCCCATGGCTCCCTCCCCCAACCAAACACTATGCCCCACGGCCCCCTCACCCCCAACCAAACAATATTCCCCATGGCTCCCACCCCCAACCAAACACTATGCCCCCTGTCCCTCACCCCCAAGCAAACACTATGCCCCATGTCCCTCACCCCCACCAAACACTATGCCCCATGGCCCTCTCACCCCCAACCAAACACTATGCCCCATGGCTCCCACACCTCAACCAAACCCTATGCCCCCTGTCCCTCACCCACAAAGCAAACACTATGCCCCATGGCCCCCTCACCCGCAACCAAACACTATGCCCCATGACCCCCTTACCCCCAACCAAACACTATGCCCCATAGCTCCCACCCCCAACCAAACACTATGCCGTCTGTCCCTCACCCCCAACCAAACACTCTGCCCCATGGCTCCCAACCCCAACCAAACACTATGCCCCATGGCTCCCACCCCAACCAAACACTATGCCCCCTGTCCCTCACCCCCAAGCAAACACTATGCCCCCTGTCCCTCACCCCAACCAAACACAATGCCCCATGGTCCCCTCACCCCCAACCAAACACTATGCCCCATGGCTCCCACCCCCAACCAAACCCTATGCCCCCTGTCCCTCACCCACAAAGCAAACACTATGCCCCATGGCCCCCTCACCCCCAACCAAACACTATGCCCCCTGTCCCTCACCCCCAACCAAACACCATGCCCCATGGCCCCCTCACCTCCAACCACACACTATGCCCCATGGCCCCCTAACCCCCAACCAAACACTATGCCCCAAACACACTCAAGCATGCAGCCATACAGACCCCAACCCCCCAACTCAGCACACAAACTCTGAAGCATGCACCCATACATGCATTTCAACATACACAACACGAACATTCAAAAACAAACATTCATGCACATCCGACACCCCCCCCACACCCCATCTCAACATACACAACACAAACACTCAAAAACAAACATTCATACACATCCGACACGCCCCCACCCCCCATCTCAACATACACAACACAAACACTCAAAAACAAACATTCATACACATCCGACACGCCCCCACCCCCCATCTCAACATACACAACACAAACACTCCAAAACAAAAATTCATACACATCCGGCACGCCCCCCACCCCCCAACCCCCATCTCAACATACACAACACAAACACTCAAAAACAAACTTTCATACACATCCGACACACCCCCCATCTCAACATACACAACACAAACATACAGCAGAACAGACCCGACACACAAACACAAACACACAGACCACTTACCGGAGACGTGCTGGAAGGCAGGTAAGCTGGAACGCTGGCAAGGTGAGTGGTACTACGGCTGGCGTGGCAAGCAAGGCTGAAATGCCTTCCGGCATCAAGCCTTATGGACCACGCCAGCCGTAGTGCTGGCCCTCCATTGGTGCAGCACACACGCACTACATGGCTCGTAGGAGCGATGTGGTGCATGTGTGCTGAGCCAATGACGGCCAGTGTTTTGTCTGGCCCGGAAGACAACAAAGACTTTCCTAATGGAGGGCGGCCGATGCTGCTTGCGGGCCGCCCTCCATTAGGAAAGTCTGTGCCTCGCGGGCCGGAAAAAACAGCATGGCAGGCCGCATCTGGCCCGCGGGCCATATGTTTTGCACCCATGACCTAGAGTGATCTTATGTCTGATGCCATTAGTCAAATAATCATTTATGTACTATATGATGTTATTAGGGATTTCATCAGTGATGTCATTAGCGGTGTCACCAGTGATGTCATCTGTGATGTTATCGTTGTGGCCATAGGCTGCACAACAGGGAGTGCAAAGTTAAGGTGGCTTTAGCTGTATAGCAGGGGTTTTGTTGCGATAAATTCTCACCTTAACATCTCTGCAAATAACGTTTTTCACTATATATATATATATATATATATATATATATTCAATGAAAAAACTTTGTTAAAGAGACGTTATGGTTAAGTTGCGTTACTAAAAACCTATAAAATTCAGTGAAAAAACTTTGTTACAAATGTCATTGATGACATCACTGATGGGGGGTGAGAGGGAACAGGGTACAAACGGGGCAAGAGCAGGGGGTGGGGAGGAAAAGGAAGGAAACACGGGGCATGAGCGGTGGTGGGGGGAACACGAGAGAGACACGGGGCATGAGCAGCGGGTGGGGAGGAACACGAGGGAGACACGGGGCATGAGCGGGGGTGGGGGGGAAAGGAGAGAGACACGGGGCATGAGCACGGGGTGGGGGGAACACGAGGGAGACACGGGGCATGAGCGGGGGGGTGGGGGTAACACAAGGGAAACACGGGGCATGAGCAGGGGGTGGGGGGAACACGAGGGAGACACAGGGCATGAGTGGGGGGCAACAGGAGACAGACACGGGGCATGAGCGGGGGGTGGGGCCAACAGGAGAGAGACACGGGGCATGAGCGGGGGGTGGGGAGAACAGGAGACCGACACGGGGCATGATGAGCGGGGGATGGGGGGAACAGGAGACAGATACAGGGCCTGAGCGGGGGTGGGGAGAACAGGAGACAGACACAGGGCATGAGCGGGGGGGTGGGGGCAACAGGAGAGAGACACGGGGCATGAGCGCAGAGTGGGGGGGTACAGGAGACAGACATGGGGCATGGGTGGGGGCAACAGGAGACAGACACGGGGCATGAGCGGGGGGTGGGGGGAACAGGAGACTGGCACGGGGCATGAGCGGGGGATGGGGGAACAGAAGACAGACACGGGGCATGAGCGTGGGAGTGGGGGGCAACAGGAGAGAGACACGGGGCATGAGCGGGGGTGGGGGATACAGGAGACAGACACGGGGCATGAGCAGGGGGTGGGGGCGACAGGAGAGAGACACGGGGCATGAGCGGGGGGGTGGAGGGGTACAGGATACAGACACGGGGCCTGAGCAGGGGGTGGGGGGCAACAGGAGAGAGACACGGGGCATGAGCGGGGGGTGGGAGGGTACAGGAGACGGACACGGGGCATGAGCGGGGGGTGCGGGGCAACAGGAGAGAGACACGGGGCATGAGCGGGGGGTGGGGGGAACAACAGAGAGACACGGGCATGAGCAGGGGGTGGGGGGCAACAGGAGACAGACAAGGGGCATAAGCGGGGGTGGGGGGCAACAGGAGACAGACACGGGGCATGAGCGGGGGGTGGGGGCAACAGGAGACAGACACGGAGCATGAGCGGGGGGTGGGGAGAACAGGAGACCGACACGGGGCATGAGCGGGGGGTGGGGAGAACAGGAGACCGACACGGGGCATGATGAGCGGGGGATGGGGGGAACAGGAGAGAGACACGGGGCATGAGCGCAGAGTGGGGGGGTACAGGAGACAGACATGGGGCATGGGTGGGGGCAACAGGAGACAGACACGGGGCATGAGCGGGGGGTGGGGGGGAACAGAAGACAGACACGGGGCATGAGCGCAGAGTGGGGGGGTACAGGAGACAGACATGGGGCATGGGTGGGGGCAACAGGAGACAGACACGGGGCATGAGCGGGGGGTGGGGGGGAACAGAAGACAGACACGGGGCATGAGCGCAGAGTGGGGGGGTACAGGAGACAGACATGGGGCATGGGTGGGGGCAACAGGAGACAGACACGGGGCATGAGCGGGGGCTGGGGGGAACAGAAGACAGACACGGGGCATGAGCGTGGGAGTGGGGGGCAACAGGAGAGAGACACGGGGCATGAGCGGGGTTGGGGGGATACAGGAGACAGACACAGGGCATGAGCAGGGGGTGTGGGGCGACAGGAGAGAGACACGGGGCATGAGCGGGGGGGTGGAGGGGTACAGGATACAGACACGGGGCCTGAGCAGGGGGTGGGGGGCAACAGGAGAGAGACACGGGGCATGAGCGGGGGGTGGGAGGGTACAGGAGACGGACACGGGGCATGAGCGGGGGGTGCGGGGCAACAGGAGAGAGACACGGGGCATGAGCGGGGGGTGGGGTGAACAGGAGACAAACACGGGGCATGAGCGGGGGGTGGGGGGAACAACAGAGAGACACGGGCATGAGCAGGGGGTGGGGGCAACAGGAGACAGACAAGGGGCATAAGCGGGGGTGGGGGGCAACAGGAGACAGACACGGGGCATGAGCGGGGGGTGAGGGCAACAGGAGACAGACACGGAGCATGAGCTTGGGTGGGGGACAACAGGAGACAGACACGGGGCATGAGCGGGGGCTGGGGGGCAACAGAAGACACGGGGCATGAGCGGGGGGTGGTGAGAACAGACACGGGGCATGAGCGGGGGGTGGGAGGAACAGGAGACAGACACGGGGCTTGAGCGGGGGGACATGCACGGGGCATGAGCGGGGGTGGGGGGCAACAAGAGAGACACGGGGCATGAGCGGGTGGGGGGAACAGGAGACAGACACGGGGCATGAGCGTGGGGCGTGGGGGCAACAGGAGACAGACACGGCACATGAGGGGAACAGGAGACAGATACGGGGCATGAGCGGGGGTGGGGAGAACAGGAGACAGACACGGGGCATGAGCGGGGGGAACAGAAGACAGACATGGGGCATGAGCAGGGGGTGGGGGGAAGGGGAGAGAGACACGCGGGGCATGAGCGGGGGGTAGGCGGGAGGGAGAGAGACACACGGGGCATGAGCGGGGGTGGGCGGGAGGGAGGGAGACTCACGGGGCATGAGCGGGGGGTGGGCTGGAGGGAGAGAGAGACACACGGGGCATGAGCGGGGGTGGGCGGGAGGGAGAGAGACACACGGGGCATGAGCGGGGGGTGGGCGGGAGGGAGAGAGAGACACACGGGGCATGAGCGGGAGTGGGCGGGAGGGAGAGAGAGACACAGGGCATGAGCGGGGGGTGGGCGGGAGGGAGAGACAGACACACGGGGCATGAGCGGGGGGTGGGCGGGAGGGAGGGAGGGACACACGGGGCATGAGCAGGGGGT
This sequence comes from Ambystoma mexicanum, assembly GCF_040938575.1. Lineage (NCBI taxonomy): Eukaryota > Metazoa > Chordata > Amphibia > Caudata > Ambystomatidae > Ambystoma > Ambystoma mexicanum. The sequence continues at coordinate 475,444,415 of NC_090923.1, read as the reverse complement.
GGGCGGGAGGGAGAGGTACACTGGGCATGAGCGGGGGGTTGGCGGGAGGGAGAGACACGGGGCATGAGCGGGGGGTGGGCGGTAGGGAGAGACACACGGGGCATGAGCGGGGGGTGGGCGGGAGGTTGAGACACACGGGGCATGAGCGGGGGGTGGGCGGGAGGGATGAGACACACGGGGCATGAGCGGGGGAGGGAGAGACACACGGGGCATGAGCGGGGGAGGGAGAGACACACGGGGCTTGAGCGGGGGGTTGGTTGGGGCTCGGGAGAGAGACACACGGGGCATGAGGGGGAGGGGTGGGGGGAGGGAGAGAGACACATGGGGCATGAGCAGGGGGTGGGTGGGGGGGAGGGAGAGAGACACACGGGGCATGAGCGGGGGTGGGGGGGGAAGGGGAGAGAGACATACGGGGCATGAGCAGGGAGTGGGGGAGGGAGAGAGACACACGGGGCATGAGCGGGAGGGGGAGAGACACACGGAACATGAGCTTAGGGGGAAAGAGACACGGGGCAAGAGCGGCGGATGGGCGGGAGGGGGAAAGAAACATGGGACATGAGCGGGGGTGGGCAGGAGGGGGAAAGAGACACGGGCAAGAATGGGGGTGGGCGGGAGGGGGAAAGATACACGGGGCAAGAGCGGGGGTGGGCGGGAGGGGGAAAGAGACACGGGGCAAGAGCGGGGGTGGGCGGGAGGGGGAAAGAGACACGGGGCAAGAGCGGGGGTGGAGGGGAGGGAGAGAGACACACGGGGCATGAGCGGGGGGTGGGCGGGAGGGAGGGAGGGAGAGAGACACACGGGGCATGAGCGGGGGGTGGACGGGAGGGAGAGAGACACACAGGGCATGAGCGGGGGGTGGGCGGGAGGGAGAGAGACACACGGGGCATGAGCGTGGGTGGGGGTGAGGGAGATAGACACACGGGGCATGAGCGGGGGGTGGGCGGCGGGTGGGGAGAGACACACGGGACATGAGCGAGGGATGGGGAGAGACACACGGACATGAGCGGGGGGTGGGCGGCAGGTGGGGAGAGACACACGGACATGAGCGGGGGTGGGAGAGACACACGGGGCATGAGCAGGGGGTGGGCGGGTGGGCGAGACGAGCGGGGGTGGGCAGGAGGGAGAAAGACACACGGACATGAGCGGGGGGTGGGAGGAACAGGAGACAGACACGGGCATGAGCGGGGGTGGGAGGAACAGGAGACAGACACGGGCATGAGCGGGGGTGGGGGACTTACTGTGCAGGCGGGATACAAAGCCTCTCATGCGAGGAACAAAGATGGCGGGCGTCTCTGAAGCCATACACACTGCACGCTTTCATGCATCCAATGAGAGAGCACGTCCGATGTCCGCGGACATCACGCAAGCTGCTTGCCCAATCACCGTCCTGTCCGCGGAGCGAACAGGGAAGTGTGTCCGCGAAGCGAAGACAGATATCACTAATTTTTTTCACTTACATTTTTGTCATTTTTTAAAAAACTACTGGGCGGATTTACACCAAATAAAGCAAAGCACGCTTTCGGGACCAAGCCGCGGCTCCTGCCGCAAATTTGGTGTAAATCCATCCAGCGGTTTGGGCTGTAGGCATGAGCAAAGTTTTTTCCCATTATGTCTAAGGGGGAAAAAAAAGTTTTGGGACCCCCCCTATAACTTTGCCCTTCCCCCCTGGACGAACCCTCACCAAAACAAATCAGAGTGACCCAAATACTTTTTTTGCAAAGTTTGGTGAGGATTTGTCCAGGGAGAGCGAAGTTATAAGCCGCCCAAAAAGTGCTCTTCCTATGGAAACAGCAACTTAACCATAACTACATGGCTACTACCGTGGCCATGTAATATAGATAGATATATTTCTGAGGCTTGTGGAATCTGCTTAGATCACATGCTGTGCATAGGCTGACATCTAGTGGAAGCTGCGGAGTATTACACTTTGTTTTTCGAAACTCGAAAATTGGGCGTCGACACAGGGCGTGCCAGTAATAATATCCCTAGTGTGCCGTCCACTGTGCCCATGATCCCTCACGCGTCTAGGACCCTAGATTGTTTTTTTCCGCCATGCTGGTCGGAAGCACTGAGCGGAGTTCCTTGACTGTCAGATTTTGCTAATATTGTTATATATTTCCCCGTTTATTCCACCTCTACGTCGAGTCTCCGAACATAGACACTCGACGCCGGATCGGAGAAAATTCAACCGTCGGACTTTAGCGACGGATTTGGGCCTCGGAAGGCCTCTGGCCTCGGCCCGGGCCTCGGAAGTTCTCTGGACTCGGCCCTGCAAGGAGAGAGAGTGGGGGGTGGCACATATCCTATACTGTTTAATATAGGTACATTGCTTATATTCCTACACTCCCAGCCCGCTGCCATAGGGTGCGTATGGAGGGTACCCCCTTTCAATTTTGCCCCAAGTGGAACCGCAAGTATCCTTGGGTTGACAGACACGCCACGTGTAACCTCTGCTTGCCGAGGGACCACCCCGAGGCGAATTGCAGAGCGTGCAGTCGGTTTAAACCGAAGACCCTTAAGGACCGTTCAACAAAGCGTTGGGCCCACCACGCCAGGCGACAAGAGGCCATGGCCGCGGAGGGTGCCTTCAGCGATGGCAGCGACGCCGTACTTTCAGACAGTGAGGGCAATGTGGCGTTGATGGACAGCCAAGCGCAAGTCCCGACCTCGGAAGGTTGTCCGGCAGGGCAGCTATGGGGAAGACCCCTGGCGACACGAGCGCTACCCACACCACTTCCAGCAAACAGAAGTCCAACCGAGACTCGATGCGCACGTCGAGTTCTCGGAAAGAGGCACGTAGAGAACGGTCCACCGAGTCGGTGTCCTCTGGGCGTTCGCGTTCGCCTCATGACACCAAGCAACCCTCCACTGTTGCTAAAAGTGCCTCGCTCCCCTTAGTGACTGAGGTTCGGTCGTCGGAGGACTACGCCGACCTCTACCCCCAAGCCGCACTCCAGGAGTCAGCGTTTGCAGGCAGCAGCAAGGATGCTACCGAATCCCTTACACTCTCCAGAGACAGGGACTCTACCCCCGAATTTCGACGCCAGGCATCGAAAAGCTGTGATAGGGCCCAAAAGTCGGGAAGCACTCTTCCACCCACGGGGAGGGGGGGGAAAAAACGAAGTAAGCAGTCCCAGCCTACTTCCACTCCTAAACTACATTCTACTCCACCTAAACAGACTGACAAGTCTCAGACCCCTGTCCTTAAAGCCCCTGTTCAGGCCTGTAGGTCTAAAACAGGAAAAGCACTCCAGGAAAGAGTTATTCCCAGTTCAAGGGAATGGTCCAGTGAGGACATAGACAGAGTAATGTCAAGGATGTCATCATTGGCAGATTTCTATGCCAAGAACCCGGAACACTTTCTCTCTTTTACACCAGAAGGGTCAACTCCCTCAGGCTCCAAGGATCCAATACCCCCAAGTAGGAAGTCCCGCGGTGAAGCACCAACTCTATCTTCAAACCCCTTCTATATACAGCCCTATTCTCAATACCAGGAAGATCCATCCTTTGTTGAGGATACAGAAGTGGGCATGTTTGAAGAACAAACTGGGACAGGCTATTATGGGGATGATGAGGACCAGGAGGAGGAGGAGGAAGAGGACGACCCAGATACATACAGGGTAGATTCCCCAGTAGAGAAAGAGCCCGCGGTTACCGACTCCCCGGTCGACAACCAACCTCTCCTGAATGAGGTCCTGTCCACAGCGGCACAGCACTTCCACATTGACACCCAGGGTGCTCAGGAAGAGAGGGACTTTGCAGAGGAACTGGTGGGAGAAAGGAGACCTGTTCCTCAGGCCATCCCTATCCTTAAGTCAATACAAAGGAGGATAGACCCATCCCTTGTTAACCCCAATCTCACTAGGGTAGTAAACCCCAGAATTGAAAAACTTTTCAGGGCAGCCCAATCTGACCCACTATACATAAGGGGACATCTCAAACCGGACTCCCTGGTTGTTACAAACACGCGTAAGAGGGCGGGAACACCCTTGTCGTCGTCCGAAGCTCCCCCCGACAAGGAGAGCAAGAAGATTTATGGCTTGGGCAGGAAAGTAGCCTCCACTTCCGCCTACCAGGCAAGGATTGCAAACTCCACCACCCTGCTGGCTAGTTACAACTGCCATCAATGGGAAGAAGTCGCGGCTCTCATAGACTCCGCCCCAGAACCCTTAAAGAGCCAATTAGCACGGGTTTCGGCAGAGGGGAGAGCCGTGTCAGGTTGCATTTTAAAATCAATCTTTGATGCCGCGGATAACGCCGGCAGATTAATTGCTGAAAGCACGGTCATCAAGAGGCATGCTTGGCTACGGCAGTCTGGTTTGAAGGCCGAGACCCAAGCATCACTGATAGATAAGCCGGTGGAGCCGGATCTATTGTTTGGAAAGGCGGTCGAGGACGCACTGAAGAATGCCAAGGACGAGTACGAGACACTCGAGTCCCTAGGGCAACTAACCAACAAACCCCCTAACCAGAGAGGGAATGGCAATTTTCCTCGGCCTCGCGGACAAAACTCCCAAAGAGGCTCAAACTATTCCCAAGGCCAGGGTACTACATGGAACACTAACCAGCAGTCTACCCAGGGTTATGGCAGGGGTAACAAAAGAGGTCGTGGTAGGGGTAGAGGCAGTCCCAATAAAGGAGGGGGCACGCCTCCACCAAAACAGTGACGCTCCGTTCAGGGTCCCTTCTCACGCATCCCCAGTAGGGGGACGCATTTCCATCTTCACCCAAGCTTGGGAAGGGATCACATCAGACAGATGGGTGCTGTCCACAGTGTCCACAGGATACTGCATAGAACTCCTAGAGCGTCCCCGAAACCACCCTCCACGACAAAGAATACACTCATTAGACCACCAGAAGATCCTACTCGAAGAGATCGAAATTCTTCTCACAAAGGACGCGATAGAACTCGTCCCGAGACACCAGGTAAACAAGGGTATTTATTCAACCTACTTCCTTGTGCCAAAAAAAAGATTTCACAATGCGCCCAGTATTGGATTTACGGCCTGCAAGCAAGTATGTCAAGCCTCAAAAATTTCGCATGACTACTATCCAAGGGGTAATTCCCCTCCTAAAAAAGGAGGATTACATGGCAACATTGGATATGAAAGATGCTTATTTTCATATTTCCATGTTCCCAGCGCACAGAAAATATCTGCGCTTCAAGGTGGACAGTCAGCACTACCAGTTCAAGGTACTGCCCTTCCGGATAGCCTCGGCTTCAAGGGTATTCACCAAGGTACTGGCGGTGGCGGCGGCACACCTACTCAGGGAGGCAACCCCAGTGTACCCTTATCCGGACGACTGGCTCATCACGGGGGAGACCCCAGTAATTTGCAGGACGAACATTCAAAGAACTATCGACCTCCTCTTCGAATTGGGCTTCTCCATAAACGCGAAAAAATCAAGTCTGGTGCCCAGCACCTCCAAGCAGTTCCTAGGAGCTGTTCTAAATACTCAAGAGGGGTTGGTTTTTCCTTCAGAGGAAAGAATTCGGAATATACTACTGCAAATTCCGCAATATCAAACCGGTCACCAGATAACAGTACGCAAAGCAATGCGTTTGCTGGGCATGATGGCGTCATGTATTTACCTGGTCCCCCACGCGTGCCTGCGCATGCGTCCTATGCAAGAATGGTTGGTGAAACTGTGGTCTCAGGCAAGTGGTCAGTGGGACGATCTAGTGGTCGTTTCGCCAACACTTGTACAAAGCCTCCACTGGTGGACAAGAGACAATCTATCCAAGGGGAAACCCTTTTACGATCTCACCATCTCCACCACACAGCTCAGGGTCTCTGGTCTCACACAGTGGCCTAGAATCACATCAACCTGCTAGAGCGTCTGGCAGTATTCAGAGCACTTCAAGCGTTCAAGCCCCACCTACTAAACCTGTCGGTGCAGATCCGGACGGACAGCACTACAGCCATGTTCTACCTGAACAAGCAAGGAGGGACGCTTTCGCCAAACCTGTCCAGACTCCAGGGGATCTCAATGCGCTAGCGGACGCTTTGAGCAGAGATCCCCTTCCAGAGGAACACGAATGGTGTCTACACAGAGATATCGTAGATGATCTCTTCTCTCAGTGGGGTTTCCCCACTATAGACCTATTCGCCACAAGCGAAAACAGACAGTGCCCAGGATTCGCATCCAGGTTTCCCCAACCAGACTCCCTGGCCAACGCCCTGTGGATGAACTGGTCAGGGATGTTTGCGTACGCTTTTCCACCAACTCCTCTCATCAGGAAGGTGGTAAACAAGATGAACAGAGAGTCAATGACGCTTGTCCTAGTTGCTCCCATGTGGGCGAGACAACCGTGGTTTCCACACCTACGCAGACTCTCGTTGTGCGATCCCATCAACTCCCGGGCTGGTACAACCTTTTGTCCCAGCACCAAGGTCAGAAGGTGCATCCTCAACCCAACTCCATGAACCTAGCAGCATGGCTCCTGAGGTCATAGAGTTTGGACATCTCAATTTACCACAGAGGTGTATGGACATCCTAAAAGAGTCTAAGAAACCGAACATGAGGCATTGCTACTTCGACAAATGGAAGAGATTCGTTATCTGGTGCCAGTATAAACAAATCAACCCAGTTGATTGCACTCCTTCCACTATCGTGACAAACATGCTCCACCTGCTGGACGCAGGGTTGGTTTTCAACTCACTAAAGGTACACCTGGCAGCACTGTCAGCGTACACCACCTCACATAGCAAGGTGTTGTGGTGGAAGGTACCAGTGGTTAAAGCCTTCATGGAAGGAGTAAAGAGACTTCATCCTCCTATATCTAATCCACCACCAGGATGGGACCTGAACGCGGTGCTATCTTAACTCATGGGCCCCCCATTCGAGCCCATGCATAAAACAAGTCTCAAACACCTGACCTATAAGACTGCCTTCTTAGTAGCCATTACATCCATAAGAAGGCTCAGTGAAATTCAGGCTCTGTCAGTGCAGGATCTTTTCTTTACTATTCATAAGGATAAGCTGGTTTTACGGACACACCCTAGGTTCTCACCTAAGTTTATTTCAAAATTCCATGTAAACCAGTCCATCGAGCTTCCGGCTTTCTTCCAAAACCCACAAAGCTCGGCTGAGGTTAAACTACACACCCTAGATGTGCGTATGGCGGTCCTTTACTACATAAACAAGACCAGACCGCTTAGAAAGACAGATCAACTGTTTGTCTCCGTAGCCACAGGCAAAGAGGGAGATCGCGTCTCTAAGGGTGCCATCCCCAAGTGGATTGTCAACTGTATCCAGTTGTGTTACTCTTTCTGACAAAACTTTGCCTTTTATGCCCAGAGCCCACTCGACAAGAGGCATTGGGGCCACTCTGGCTTTCATTGCAAATGTTCCCCTTGACACCATTTGCAAAGCAGCTACTTGGAACTCTAATCACACTGTTACTCAGCACTACTGCATTGACACCCATTCCAAGACAGATACTCAAGTGGGACAAGCGGTTCTTAGACATGTATTTGCTCATGACCCTTCTCAAATCCCACCTCCTTCTAACACTGCTCGCTAATCTATACACAGCATGTGATCTAAGCAGATTCCACAAGCCTCAGAAGGGATACATTACTCACCGTAATCATATTTCTGATGCTTGTATCTGCTTAGATTCACATGCGACCCACCCTTCCTCCCCTCTGAGAGAAGGCGCATGGATGCTTGTAGTCTTATCTTATCTATCTTCTATCTGCTTGGATCATCTGTACTCGCACTACTCCTCATGCTACCTCATGTCAGGAAAAATACAATCTGAGGTTCCTAGACGCGTGAGGGATCATGGGTACAGTGGACTTCAAACTAGGGATAGTATTACTGGCACGCCCTGTGTCGACGCCCAATTTTCGAGTTTCGAAAAACAAACTGTAATACTCTGCAGCTTCCACTAGATGTCGGCCTATGCACAGCATGTGAATCTAAGCAGATACAAGCATCAGAAATACGATTACGATGAGTAATGTATCCCATATATAGATATATATCTTCATGCAGACCAGATCAAACATAAAACTCACCCCACTGGGTGGTGATTGCCACGCGTTCCGCCCTGCTAATGAATTTCGTCAGGCTTGTTCTTGTCCATATTGCTGGTGTCTCGTGTTTGTTTTAAAGGAAGTCGGTGCAAGCGCGTGACCGCTTCCGCCCATTCACTCCATATGGGTCATATGACCAGCTATCAGCTACTCAATCCACACTGCCTAAACTCTATGATCCGACGAACTTTGACTTACGCCATCTTTACGGAGTAAATTCCGCCATAATGCCTGCAGGGAGAGTATGTAAATACACTAGAGTAGTAATTGTAAATATAATATATTCATAAGATTAAATGGTAAAATGGACCAGTTAAGGTCGTTCGATCCACACCTCTGCCTTAATGTCAAACAACATTTTATTTTATTTTATTGCACTAATGTGCAAAATATAATTGATACTGGGCTACATGGAATCGAATTGAAATTCCGATCCATGTGCCAGGTCCCTCCCAAATAACGCGAGTTCTACAAGCAACTAAAGAAATGCAGCAGTTTCTCCTGAATTGTCATAATAAACTCCAATGCACATCTCTATTGTTTTTCACACTGCCAGTGCAGTTATGTACTTTCTAGTTCATCTGATCCACATCCTTAAAGTGCTAGTGCCTGTTTGATAATATTTAAACATTTCCTATAACCATACATATATTCTGAAAAGTGACAGTGCTCTATAGATATTAAATCCTATGTATTGAAAAGTGCAAACTTACTTGATTTAAAGTGATAGTGCCTAATATAATGTTATGTATGCTTATTTGATCAGATGATGAGCTAAAACCAATTCAGGGAATCACATACTCAACCATTGCAGACAAGTTTTGTGCTGCAACCCACAGTCCCAGCTATAATAATTGAGATTCTAGGATGCAGTAATTATTCTTCACCTTCTACCACCACAGCGAGCATATGTACAAATACACACAATTCATGTTTTTGAAAGTGAACAGAGTTAAAACCGAATAGTTAAACTATACATATGTTGTATTGAAAGACATCTAAAAATGTCTAATATATTTCGGTCAAGATGATTTGTTCTCACTTTCCTAAAATTCAGATCTTTGACAATTACTGACTACATCTTATTCATGTAGGAAAACGTGCATTTCAGAATCAATGTTGAGTCCATCAGGTTTTAATGAGTCTAGTCTGCATATTAATTTAGCTTCTAGCTGACGCACCCTGAGTTCTCTATTGCCTAGCCTTTGATGGGGTGGAACATGTGCCAACCCAACAAAATACATCTCTTTGACATTGTTCTTGTGTTTTTCTTCAAAATGCATGGGCAATGAATATGTTTGATCTTTGTTCTTGATCGCCCTGTAGTGTTGTAAAATACAAAGTTTTAAGGGTCTTATTGTGGATCCAATATAATGCAGACCCACAACTACATGTGACTGCATATACCACATATTTCGTAATGCATGTAATCCTATGTATTTCCAGGTTAAGCCTTTGCAGCTTACAAAAGGTATCTTAGAGACATAATCACACATTTTGCAATTGCCACACTTGGTAAAGCCTATGTTTGGGCTCTTATCTTGAAACCAGCTTGGTGCATTTATTTCAGTTCTAACTGTGCTGGGAGCCAAAATATTTTTTAAGGTAGGTGCTCTACGAAACGTGACACTAGATCTTTCACTCAACACTTTACTGAGGTCATTATCAGTAGTTAGTACTTTCCAATGTTTTTGCATTATGTACTTGATCTGTCTTGCATGTTGGTTAAATCCTGTAATGAACCTGATTACCGCATCTTTAGGTTTTTTAACTGGGTTAAACAGGCCCATTCTGTTCCCTTTTTCTGCCTTGTCATAGCATTCTGCTACTGTATTTTTGGCATAGCCCCTATTAGTAAATCTTCTACCAATCAGTTTAGCTTCATTCTGGAAATCATTTTCTGAGCTACAAATATGTTTTGCTCATAAAAACTCTCCATATGGTATTGATTTTTTGAGGGGAGTTGATGGTGGCTATTAGTGTGCAGTATGGAGTTGGAGCTGGTTTTCTTTCTATAAAGGCTTGATATGAGGATGTTGTTTTCCACTCGAAATTGAATATATAGAAAGAATAATTCTTGTTTACTGATGGTACTGGTTAATTCCAGTTTGAGCATATTGTTGTTAAGAACTGTAATGTATTGTAACAGTAATTGCTCAGTATCATCCCATGTTATAAACAGATCATTCCAACTCCTCTCTCCAGACTACATTAATTTCCCACCATCCCATGTACAAGTTTGCATAGGTGGGTGCCATGCATGAGCCCATGGCTGTCCCCTGGGATATATATGGGGCAGGGGTGAGTATGGGCGAAGGTAAGAGGAGGTGGGGACCCCAACAATGAAGAATACATTGAAAAATGTCACAATGTAATGTCAGGGAAGTAAATGATCACAAGGTAATTTACTTAGATGAAACAATATAGAACTGATGTGCTTTCAAATAAGACTCGGTACCAAGTCTTTCTGTGAGGATCTGTACTGGGTGACTTCATGGGTCAGTATCCTTTGCGGAATCTTAGGTGCAGTGCTTGGATGCTGCTACAGATGTTTCTTGCAATAGGTTGCATACCCCTGTCCTAAATGCACTTGGGTCTCCCGTATGAATTTTTGCTGTGAAAAATTGATTTAATGATTTAATTTCATCCATGTTATTTTTTGTATATCTAATAGCTTGGGATAAAGTCCTTAGTATGTAGTTTTACACTTGACTGAGCAGCAAGCGCCATGACAATTGCCATGTTGGAAAATGCAGGCTTAACGAAGCATTGGATCCTTGAAATGTTCTCAGATGTTATCAACAATGCCTCTGATGTATGTAGACCACTGAAGTAGCACAACACTTTAAAACGTATTTTATTTTTCCTTAGGCAATCCTTGCAGAGACAACATGTATTCAAAGTGGAATGTCAAACGGACACCATTTGAAACCTTTGTTTTCATGGACTTGGAAGCTACGGGTTTGCCACCAGCACGGCCTAAAATTACAGAAATCAGCCTGCTAGCAGTGAACAGGCATTCCCTGGAGAACACTGCATTCACCAACTCCTTTAAACCAGTGCCGAGGTTCCCCCGTGTTGTCGATAAGCTCTGCCTTTGTATCGATCCAGGAAAGCCTATCTCACAAACAGCAACCACCCTCACTGGGCTTGATAACGAGGTTCTGAAGACCAACGGGAAGCAAACATTCAACATGTATGTCGTGGAGGGGATCAAAGCCTTCCTAAACCGCCAGTGTGCACCGGTGTGTTTCGTTTCACACAACGGCTACAGATATGACTTCCCTTTGTTGAAAGCGGAGCTGTCTGCCTGTGGATGCTCTATACTGGACAAGGTTTATTGTGCCGATAGTCTAACGGCCATAAGAAGTCTAGACAGTGCAGATAGCCACTTTCGCCAGTTTGCTTGCCAATATAAGCCCTCCAACAAGAAGGGGAATTACAGCCTGAGCGAGTTGTACTTCACATTTTTTAGAGAGTACCCAGTTGACTGTCACACAGCAGAGGGAGATACAGTTGCTTTGATTGGTGTTTTCCAGTGGAGAGCCAAAGATCTGATCGAATGGATGGAATTGAATGCCAAGCAGTTTGCTGATATTAAACCCATGTACAAAGATTCATGCCAAGAAGAAGCAGGAAATGTCCTCTTGCTTGAAAGTTCCTGGAGCAACTCATCAGTTCCGGCTCGCACTGCACCTCAAGCTAGTGACAGCACCTTCTGTTCTGATGAATTAGAGTGTTGTGGGCCAGAGAGAAGAAATTACAGGAAACGTCTACATAAACGAGAGGGAAACGAAGATTGCACAGACTGGGGTTTTTCTTCAACTGAGTGCCTGAATGTGGAAGACCATCCGGAAAATGTTAACAGTACTTTTAAGGAAAAATATTGTTTAATTTTAGTTTTGTTATTTGTTTTCTTCTGTAGCATTATTCAAAATGGAAGGTCATATTGAAATGGAGGGGGCGTTTTAAATGATTGGTTATCTTTTTTTCTCTTATGTTTCATATTATTCGGTTTGTCCAGATAGGAGATGGATACGGCCATGGGCTCAGAATACTGTTGGCAAAGAGGAAGCAAAAATGACAATTTTTCGGTAAAACCCAATTTGATCGAAAAAAAACTGCCCATATGGCTGTTTTCATCGAATTGGGTGTTACTGTTATGTTCGAATCCAAAAATACTGAACATGAGGAGCGGGGGTGTTGCCCGCTCCCCATGCTTGGTATTTGGGGGTTTGCAGTTATAAGGGGGTGTCCCCCCGCTCCCTGACCATTGGTGGCGGGGGACAATAAAAAAACAATGAATGGTCAAAACGGGAGCTGAGCAGTAACACTGAGGGCAGTTCACCTGTAAACAAAACGAGCATGAACTAACAACCCAGATCCACAAAAAAATTTAGCTTTAAACCATCTGGCATAGTAAACTGGTTACTCTTTTGACCTTTCTGCTTTAATGAGACTGCTGCTGTATGCTGCGGTGGACTGGCCTACAAGGAACTCCTGGTAGTCCTGTACAATTAAGGGCCTCTTTATTGAGGGTGACCTGGTTTTATGCTCCTCTTTCCTTCCAGCCACCACATCTCTTTGAAGCAAAGAATTTGTTAAAGTTTCCCTTATGTTATTTCTCATTGTTAAGATATGGATAATGTCAGTTTATATTTAACTATTAATCTAAATATAGAAGAAATGTACTTGTTGGGCCCATCTATAGACATTGTTTTGGGTGGGGACCCTCAAACGCTACTTGGGAGGAAGTCAGATTGCTCTCTACATTCACTTGCACTGTGCACTATGGGGCCACTTTGAAAAATATTTCCGGGGCCACTTTGAAAAATATTTCCAGGGCCCTTTTGGATCCCAGCCCATCCCTGGCTGTGTGCAAAAATAGATATGGCTCACAACTTGGAAACCCCACAGTGATTGTGTTCTGAAGTGCAAATACATGATCTAACTTGATCGATTGGACTCTACAGATGACTCCATTCCATCATGCAGGTGGGGGTATCACGCTCACTCACCCAGGTTATCATGATTCCTGGTCAATCTGGAGAGTTCACTGTCATGCATGCGTGTACACGACAGAGGCCCGCAAAGGCACCACACTGACATACACGGTGGCCGTCATTGCACCTTGTATTCCTGTGGACTACACCTGCTTTTTCATATGTCCCAAATTTTGGATTCCATGCATGGAAACTCCAGTTCCCACACCATGCTGGGAATACTTCACAATGGAGAAAGGCCAGCATTGTCTATTTCAGTACTTTTTCCAGTGATTGCCACGTGGTAATTATGAGTTAATACTGCTCCCTTCATAATACCAAATTTAATTTGCAATACGAAATAATCGTAGTGACGATGGTAGTGACGCCAACTCTCCTTTTGCATAGGTGATGAGTAGTGACATCATTACATTACACCTAGGATGTCTGACTTGGCATTGGAGAGATGCAGCCTCAACAAGAAAAACATGGGCATTCACCCAAAAAAGATTCCCACCTCCGAGTGTGTCTCTGCTTTGTAAATGTGCATAACACCCCGCTCCAGCATTCAGTGCGTTCCGCTCCCTGTGAAATGGCACATCTGTACCAGCATAGCTATGCTTCTGCGCGACTCAGCAGGCACCTATCTGATGCCTCTGAAACAAAATGTTTTCTCTTTCAGCTCCTGAACCTGATAGAAATTGAGATACTAATGCAGATAACATTATGCATGTCCTGAGAAAGCACACGGGTGTTGTCAAACAAAATGAAGAATTCTCGATTTATCATTTTTCGCGACTATCTTTAAAAAAAGACATGCTTTATGCTGCTACCCTCAGTTCCATGTGTTAATATCCCCGCAAAAATATTGCGATACAAAAATATCGCCATATTTATGTGCGATATTGACCCATGGACCCTGCAACCCCTGCATTATTTTAAAATGTGCGGGGGACACCCCCGTAACGCCCTCTGCCACAAAATATTCTCCACAAAAATATTGCCTATGGCGAGACAAACAGCCATATGTATGGCAATATTTTTTGTGGGAATATTTTGTAGGGATACCCTCTAAACTACTCCTCCATTCTAAGTATTTGTAATAGATGAGCTACACTAACCCTCATTTTAATTTATAATTTGCAATTTCTTTTTTATAAATGTTTAGAAGTTGCAGCTGTATAATAACGTATATTAGAACTCAGGGCGGGCACTGCAATCTGCCCTCGTTCCGAGCATGCTGGAGGATACAAGCCCCCACCCCACCTTCTTCCCTTTCCCTCCGGTCACCACTGTTTTTCCTCCCACCCCAGAGGTACTCGGCATGCAACCTGCCTTCCACTTCCATGGTGGCCATCTTAGGTGAGAAGTTGTTTGAATGAACGGAACGCTACAGGCGTTCATTCCATTCATTCAAACAAATAGATCGCTGTCAGCACACCTGTAATTTGGGCGCCAGGCCTTTACTGCCAGAATCAGCTATTTATTGAAAGACAAAACGGCTAAAGCAAATTAACATTATCAATTTTTAAAACATTCTTATATCCTCCCCATTTTGGCATTATATTGAAACTAACTTTCTCCTTTCGAGTACATTACAAGGATTTTTAAAATTCACCTTGGAGTTCTGTGCCTGTAGATGGCATACTGACTGGAACCTTATGCGTTATGGAACAGAACGCTTCGCTGACTTATCATACATATCCTTACAGTGTACCGGAGCGGTACATTATTTTGCACATTATACATAGAAACCTGCAATATCTGTATAAACAATGTAATGATCCTATTAGTATAGTAGTGACATCATTATCCAACTGTAATGACATATTACGGTTGGGTTACTATGTCTCAATATTACTGCCTTGTGACATAGCAGCAATGCAGGATTGCAGCTGCTCCTGAAGAATTTAATGGAAGGCTAGCCCTGCTCTTAAGATTCCTTCCTTCTGGTAAGGAGGCATTTATGGTAGCATGTTTCTTTAATCAACTGCTGGACAAGAATAATGCAGCGCTGTCAACTATCTGCATGTTACCACTTATTTTAAAACACACACACGTTTTTAAATGTGTTTTATTATTCTGATTAGAATTGTTTGTAGAACATTAGAAACTACATTTTGGTGTTTTTTGTCTTTGCCCACCTACATTTATTTTACATATGAACAATTGGAAGATATCCTTAATCAGTTTAGGAGTACAGGTATTGAGGCCGTTGACAATGTGACTATGCATTATAAGGAATATAATAGCCCACCATAGGTAACAAGGTATTGCAAGTCACCTGAGAGTTCCCAGTAAATCTGTGCTTCACCCCCTAAAGATGTATTTTCATATAACAGCAAAATCGATTGTTGGGAAAAGGAAATTTGATCATGCGTCTCAGACATTGGCAGCTCAGCATACCAAATATTACTTCTAAATTTGGATGAATGGGAGGGGAAAAGTGCATGGAAGGGGGGAGAAGTGGAAAGTGTGAAGCAGAGGAGAAACAGATAAATAACAATAAATAAATAATAAAGGCAACAAACAGTGGTAGTGCATTCAGCAATTTGCAAGTGCTAGGTTTAAGGCAGCAGACAGGATAGGTCTGATAAGTGCAGGAAGAAAAAGGGGAGGCCTGTATGAGTACAGATACAGACCATTGCAAGGGGTGGCCCGGAGGCAGTGCGGGAGGGTGGCTTGGTGAGCAGGTACCTGGGCCCAGAGGAGAAAGGGTGGCCAGGTGCACGGTGCCAAGAGAGAACAGATCAGCAGAGGTGAGGGGTGCGAAGGATCGAAGAATAGAGGAAGGTTTTGAGGTTCTACCGGAACCGGAGATGGTTCTCCTCAAGTTTTAGAGTGGCAGGGAGGCTGTTCCAGAGGGAGGCCCCAGCCGAAGACAGAGATCTAACCCCAGCTCGTTGCTTTGAAAAACAACTGACCGTGAGGGAGTTAGAGGTAGAGGAGCAAAGAGCTTGAGAGGGGCGGTCTTTGCAGAGGGATAGCTGAAGGTATGGCCCCTATACACAAGTGTTTCCAAGCACAACAAAACAAGAGGTCGGTGGGGGCTGGGGGGACAGGGGACTCACAAAAGTAGAGCAACAAAAAATGGTTATATTGGCCTTGTGACAATCCTACCGTGCAAGTGCATGACAAGGTGGTAAGTGCATGGAGGTACGTGGTAGAGGGTGAAGTGCTGAAGAAGTGTTCCCCTAACGATGGGGGCAGGCAAGTGATGGGCGGTGCAAGGCAGAAAGTTCCAGGGGAAGAGGGGGGGCTGGTCCTTGGAAGAGAGTCTGAGGGCAAGTGCTGGCAAAGGATGCTTGGGGGACTGGTAGGTGGTGTTCTGGTCCCTGTGAGACTCCAGGTCGCAGAGGCAGAAGGAGAGTTAACAAGGGAGAGGGAGAGGGAAGGAAGAGGAGAAAAGGAAAGTCTTGAAGTTTCCGGAAGTAAGAGGATCCAGCTCAAGTCTTAGGAGGCTGTTCCAGAGGGAGGAGCCAGCCGAGGAAAGGGACCTACCTCCCATTCTCTGCTTGGAGAAGCGTTTGATCAGCAGAGAATTGAAGCCAGAAGACTGAAGGACTCTGGTCGGGAGGTATTTAGGGAGGGAAAGCTGAATGTAAAGAGGTCCCAGGCCCCAGACAGCCTTGAGTATTAGCGGTGAAGTGAGAAGCCAGAGTCATACAGAGGGCCTGGGTTGGTTTCCGGAGAGGTGGAGACTGCAGAAGGATTGGCCAGCTCCTTGCAGATTTTAAAGAGTTTGGCTATGTTGTTAGAAGCCGCAGAGACGCAGGCTTGGATGTGGGCTCCCTTCTTGGACAGGGCAGAGAATCTGTATTGCCATTGGAGCAGGCGGCAGGCCAGTTTGTCAGAGGGCCCAATGCCCTCCACTTCCTCAGCCACCATACACTTGCCTTTCAGGGTGGCGAGGTTGGAGTCATACCCAAGAATCCATATGGTTCCATTAGAACAGCAAATCACTCTCAAAGCAAAACAAAAACTCCACTCTATTCTGTATAGTATTTGATTAGATGATCTAACAAATGTAAGGTTTGAGATATAAACTGTAAACATTTTAAATAAAAACTTTGTAATTTTGGTTTTGCAACAGTTTATTTTCATTGCAATGCAAGGAAACAATCTGACAATGTATCTCTGTTAGAAAAACTGAAACTCTGAGCAAATATAGCAGTCCCATTTTTCTAGTTTTTTCATTACACTACACTAATGAACAAAGAGTAGTTAATTACTTAAGATAGTTGGTGGTTCCCATGACCTTGTACAAGTAACATTTTATCAACATAGTACCTTCTTCCGCTTGCACATCTTTGCTTTGTGTGGTCACATTTAATATCTCTATCTTACACATCCCCTCTCCATCTAGCCACGTACTATGTGTCCCTCTTAACTCACATCTCGCAAATGCCTTGTGGTCCTCCCCGCTTCCCAATTAGAATATCATGTGGCCCACCCCGCTTCCCTCTGCCAATAGAAATGGTTGCCCTTCTAACACTGTATGGTTTATATGTACATTCTGCCACTACACTCCCCCCTTTTGTGGTTAATGCACAACTATCCATCAAAATATGTTCTGTTTTATTTTCAGTATATTTTAGAGTTCGTTTTTCTATCCCTAACCAGGTCAATGTGGATCCCCTTTATTGTATTGTCCTTGCATAGGCCTAGTATGTTAATGGCATTTTAGACAATTTCTAAACACGTGATGCATTGAATGTCATCTTCAATGCTTGGCAAGATCTCTTTATTACCATACAACGTCTTCGTTTCAATGCTGTAATGCTGCATATGGATAAGAATGACTTTGTGGCAGCACTTATAGCAACAACAATATAGCACAGCAAGAACAATTAGTATTATGAACAGAATGGCCCTCAGGGATTGTTAAAGCCAATTTAGGATATCACTCAGGGTACATAGGATGGTGGTTCTGTATGCTGCCTGAAAGGCATGTTTCTCAATGTTACATGTTATTTGTAGCACATGTATTTGCTGCTTAAAATCTGACCTCTGATCTGTCTGTGGTTTATTTATTTTTGCATTTGTACTAGGGTGGTCCAGTTAAATGGGCTATTACAACTTGTACTTACTGGTCTGTTTCTTTCCGCTGTCCATTAAACAGAGTCATGTTTAAATCTGGTGTTTATTTTAAAGAGGATCTTGCATGTAATGGTACCCATATACAGCTGTCTTCGGTACCAAGTAACTTCTTTCCATCTAGGGAAATGCCTTTGCCTACTTATTCTCAGTATACTTTACTACACCTGGTATTTGTCTGACCTGGACTAAGCTAAGATTATGCATACATTGCAGCTGTTGGGGTTCCATTGACCAGAAATACCACTTGTTTCCTTCTCCCAACCAGAAGTCGGGAGATATCCCTGAGGCACGTATGACCAACCTACCTGGTACATCAGAAGTCTTTATTTCCCAGACATCACAGTGAATGGCCCAATCCCAGGGCTAACCATTTCAAATGGCAAGGTACCAGCCAGGCATACAACGTCACTATAAATCATGCAGTATTCCAGATTCATTTGTGAGAGCCTTTGCCAGGTGTGGTGCTCATTGTCATCATGGATTGACTGACTAGCTGGTAATTCAAAAAGCACATACTTTGTCCCACTCTATCTGCTGGTGTGATATTAGGAACTATGTTTGTTAACAAGTGCCTTATTTGTAATAATGTGCAATTTTCCATAACCTGATTCAGCATTAGTCACCTGTGCACCAATAATAAAGTATGTTGCCTTTTCTAATTATCCTAATAATTTTTCATCATCCAATTGTCCTTTATAGACCTTTGACTCTGCAACAGTTGAAGTAGCTACATCCCACAAATGCCCTTCTGCATCTCTCCTCCATATGATGACTAAAGCTCTCTGTTGGGCTAGATGAATAGCAGCACCCTTGGAATAATTGGGGAAATGGGAGCTTATCTGCAACTCTGGTCAGGATAGAGAAAACATGTCTGTTCCTAGAGAAACATTCAATATGGTCCATCTATGCCCCCTGATATATTCTTTGGTTGGAGACACATACTACAGTTGTGGGGCTGCTACAGTAATAACACCCGGAACATTTTACATTCAGTGTACGGGAGATGGAGTATTGGAATAGTGTTCAAGCCACATCGGAACCTGAGAATATTTTAATGCATCAAATTCTAAAGGGATTAAAGCATGCGCTTTCAGTAGACAAATCATTGTGTGTTAAGTTTGTTCTAAGGAAACAATAGTATCCCTCTTTATCATCAGCCTCACAATAACAAGGGGAAACTGACATGTCTAGTCGTTCAGAGAGAAGAATGGAAAACCAAACTTACAGAGACTGTGTCTCAGTTATTATATCTTGTATGTTTGTTTTACATTACCACCCACGTGGGCCTATGGTAACCCTGGCAGTTCCAGATGGTGACACCATCTACTGTAAAAAATGAGAGATCTCAGTGTGGGGAGGGTGGGGGGGGGGGCAGTTATTGCTAAGAATAATATCTCTCTGTTTGATTCACCCAGCCACTGCAACGGATGTGAGGTTTCGCACCTTAAACTCACTCCAACCCCATGCAGATGTATACATTTCATCTTAATGTATCGCCCTCCTACCACCATGGACTTCTTTAACAAAGAAATTATTCACCTCCTAGCAGACCTTAAAAGGGCAAATAGCGCAACCCTTTTCCTGGGAGATTTAAATTACTGGAGAGGGGACCCTTTGGACAAAGAGGCCACTTTAGTCTTTAGTCTGAGAGATTGCCTTGAAGTCCATAATACCCATTACGCCCAGAAGCTGAAGAATGTAGAGTGCTTGTGATTGATTCCTTGTTGAAGCAGGGAATAATAGTTCCTACAAGCAGCCCTTTTAACACCCCTAGGCAGAGAGACACACAGATCTGTCCAGGATGCGAGAGTCATTAATGCAGTAGTTACACCAGCTTTCCATGCAGTCCCAAACCCTGCCATTATAATATTCTGTTTTACTCCGACTGGTACTGGCTTCACAGTAATAGATTTGTGTTCTGCATTCTTGTCAATCCCCATACACCCAGAGAGTGAGTATACATTTGCTTTTTCTTGTCGCAGAGTTCAGTAAACATAGACTAGGCTCCCACAGGGGTAGAGAGAATCACCTATTCTCTCCTCACACCAAATTAAGAAGGGCCTAGATGCTATTAGATTTTCTGGAAATTAAATCTTGGGTCAATAAGTGATGACCTCTTACATGCCTCACCCTTATATAAAGCCTGAAAACAAGATACACCGGTATTATTTTACCATATTACTTATCAACGGACACAAAGCATCCATGGATGGAAAGAGTGTATTATTTAGTACATCTCATCATGTTAGGACAGATTTATAGCAGGTTCCCATACAAAAAACATCTGCAATGTACCCAAACCAAAGAATAGGAACCAGATGAAGTCATTTTTTGGAATAGTAGGATACTGTAGGCAATGGATGTTAGGTTATGCAAAAATGGTGACATCCTTACAGCAATAAGGTGAACATGCCATAATCTCTTCTGTGGATACCAGAGGCAGAAAAGGCGTTTAGCATTATTAAAATAAATCTATCCCGCGCACCAGCGTTAGGGTTACCAGACTACAAAAAGGCCTTTACACTGTTCTGCCATGCGAGAAATGGATTTGCATCAGCTGTCTTCATGCAGACACACAGACGTATAACTGGCCAATTGCATGATACAGCACAGTCTTGGACCCATTTGCAGCAGACTGCTCCCATGTCTTTGGTTAGTGGTGGAAACTACCATAGAAATGTGAAGATATTGTGTTTGGATCACCCTTAGAAGTAGCAGTACCATGTACAATTGTTGCCTGTTATTTATAACAAAAACACAGCACATGTCACTGTCATGATCCACAAAGTATTAGATGTTTAGAAGTTGTCAAATATTATCCATCCGATGTCTGGTATTTAAAACAACATTTTGTGTAGCCATCGCTGACAAACTCTTGCAACCAAGGAAAGACCTGTTTGATACACCAATTCAGAATGCTGAGTTAATTATATTTTGTGGATGGATCTTGTTACAGAGACAAAGGGGGCCAATTAGTAGCAGGGTATGCAGTTAGTTACCTAGTAGACGTCAGAGAGAGTAGAACATTGCCAATGTCACTTAAACACAGGTAGCAGAATTAATAGCACTGACATGAGCATGCAAGTTAATTTAAAAACGGACTGTAACCAGATTCACAGTACGTCTTTGGTGTAGCATACGACATTGGTCTGATGTGGAAATAGAGAGGATTGCTTACATTGTCTGGTTCACCAATCAAAATCCATGAATATGTAGAAAACCTCGTGGAAGCCCTGTGGCCGTCCATACAAATAGCCATAATTAAAGGCACAGCACATAAGCCTCAAAATTACAAGGTCTCTCATGAAAAAACATTAGTAGACGCAGCTGCTAAGCATGCAGCCATTTCTGACTTTCAGACTGAATACGTTTTGAGAATAAAAGGTGAAACACACACCCCTTCTTTAAAAAACAATTCAAATGTGTTCAATATGCCACCCAGAAATAGATTAAAACTCCTGATCAAGGAAAGTTTTTATTGTTTGCACAAAGTCTCTTTGTGATAGGACGAACATGGGCACCTAGTCACCCCGAAAATACTACTTGCCTCGTATTTACCATGGACTCACCCATGTAGCAAAGAGGGGACATGATTACAACCTTTTACCAAAACTGGCACGCTCCAGACTTTTCTGCAATGGCACAGGTTTATCAGGCAGTGATTCCTCTGCCTCCAAAATAATGTGGCAAAGACCGTTCAGACAACATTGGGAGCACATCTGCGGCCCTGCAGACCATGCATAAACCTGCAGGTCAGGGGATTTTGTACAGCTCCTGAAGTGCAACAATTTTCATTAAATCCATGTGATAGTGGACCCCTTTTTTGGTTGAATTAGAATTCTTTCCATGTAGAAGAGCAGATACTGTGACCCTAGTCATGACTTTGAACAGGGATTTTATGCTGAAATTCAGAGTGCAAGTAAATAGAAATAGTGCTTGAGGGACAGTTAGCGCAGTAACTGTGCATGGCTCTGAACATCCAGCACAAGCTCCACTGACCACACCCTCCCGAGTCAGCATGGTCAATGAAGAGATGAAATGGAGACTTGAAAAATCCCCTTGCAAAGCTCTGTTCAGAGGCTAGAAAAACAGATTTAGCCTCCATGCGGTGCTCTTTGAATCTCCAGTGCATTATCCCTGTTCTCCGCCAGTAAATCGCATGCTCAGCTGTATCCACTTGATTGATGATAGCATAATCAACCACAGCCAAAAACGGATCACTTCTATTAAGTCTTTTCATACACAGGTGTTGGATACCCAACCGAAGGAACCTTGCCACTCTATTCTGTCTGGAGAATATACATTTATCAAGGAGTTCCAACACAAGACAGTGCTGGCACCTAGTTGGCATGACCCTTTCCAGGTAATCCAGAGTTACATGTAATGCAGTTAAGATCAAAGTGATAGCTGCCTGGGTCATGCTTGACACTGTAAGAGAAGTGTTAGGCAAGAAAATGGGGAGCAAGGTATTGGACACCAGTGTGATAACTGGGCTCAGGTGTTGTGTGGTGATTTTGAATGGCATTTGCCATTGGCAGGAATTAGTGCATCTACAGAGACTACTGAGATCAATAAAAAGGGTCAATCCAACGTATGTCATTTGTTGGTGAGCAGGTGCAAGTGGCTCTTGGTCACATGACCTGAGCCCCACCCACCTATCAATCACTGCTAATCTTTAGGTGCCTTCTTGTTTTGCTGCCCTTTTAACCTACTTACGGAGCCCTGCAGACACTTTTGCTTTGCAGTTGGTGAGTAGGTACAAGTGGATCTTGTTCACGTGACCTTAGCCCCACCCATGTGTCAATCACGGCTAATCTTTGTGTGCCTCCTTTTTTTGCCACCCTTTTCCCCCTCCTTAAGCAGCCCTCCAGCCTCTTTTCCTTTGCCGTTGGTATGCAGGCGCAAGTGGTTCTTAGTTATGTGACCTAAGCTCCATCCACCTGCTTAGCCTTCTTCCTTCCTTTCTTTCCTTAACTCTTAGATGGCGTGGATCTCTCACCCGGGCATACACAGTACAGGGCAGATGAGAAAAAGGGCAATCCCTGTTTGTACCTGTTCAGACCGAAAGGATCCAGGACCAGAACCCCTGTTTCCTATAAAATCATGAAAGTTCCCTCGAATATGTGTTTCACCCCTCGTTCCCACCAGCCCATCACCAATCATTGTCAAACATGCTAACCAGTATCATCATGAACACTGCATCGCAGCAACCACACTGACGTCACCGTAGGTCCCATCAGAACTCCTTCACCCACCACTACACAAAAACAGATGCTCGCCAATGTCCTCTCAGCAATTGGCCATGCAGCAGACATCTCTAACCTCATGGCCACACATGATTTGGATGCCTTTGTCATTACTGAGTCCTAGATGACATCCATCTCCACCCACATTCTAGACGTCCTCATACCCCATGGCTAGAGAATTCTACAATGAGACCATCCAAACATGATCGGCTGAGACCTTGTCCTCATTAACAAGGCATCATGGCTATGCACGCAAATGGACGTGGTGATCAGTGGCTCTTCTGAAAGCCTTTCCTACCACTTCCTGCTCTCCACAACTGACACAATCACTTTTCACCTCCTCTTCATCAATGACTTTACGGACTTGGTCACCACCATCTCTCTCATGCATTAACATCTTCCTCAGCAACTTCAACATTCTTTGCCACCCAGCAACCAAGTCAATGAAGGAAGATCTCCACTGCCTACTCGACACTCTGAACCTCACAGAGCACATAAAAGTCTCAACTCGCAGGAAATGTTATCCTCAACCTCATCATCACTGCCCTTCCCACCCTCCATCAGTCATTAGTCACACCATACCAGTCAAGCAAACCCATTGAAACCCAGCAAACAAGCCTTCACCTTATTCAAGAACTTCCTGTTGGAGGCTCTACCGGAAGATCTCTTGAAACTCCAACTTATGTGAGCTGATCTACCTCTGAAAAACCAGGACAGCGACTTGCTTCTTCAACACCACCCTGACCACTGTACTCTCGAGTCTAAATCTTCCGCACCCTGATACACTCGGTCTCGGGAGGATAGCTCTGAGGCAACGTGCTCGCCTGGGAAGCAAGACGACATGGAGCAACACAGGTTCGATCCCCGAGTCCGCGCTAAGAAACCTCTGGGTATTAAGCACGTTATAAATAACCTATCATATCAACTCAACTTCAACAAATGAACAATCAGAAAACAAGAAAGGATTTGGCGAAAATCCTATAGCGCATCCGACCTCGCCCAATGTTGGGATGCACGTTCAGTTCCCATGCTCACTCAAATGATTTAGGCTGATGACACGAGGAAATTAATGTGCATGGCTGCAGGGGGTGGCGTGAAGCATGCAAAGTGGGAATAACAAACATAGTGGGTTGTAGCAGTTATGGACATGTAGCTAGGCCACGGTATAGGGCACAAGTGATATCAAAACACAGTAGTTGAAATATAATGTGTAACAATGTAAACTTAGGCCCTGGTTCCAGGTGTAAGACATACTGAAGCACCACCATATTCAAAGTGAGGCCTTATAGTTTGCAGGCCTTGTCAGAAACAGCAGCATAGTGCAAAAAGAGTTTGAATCACCTTCCCATCCCAAGCCTCAGCAGGGAAACCGAGCATTGTAGGCCTGCGAAACTAGAAAGGAATGTGAATGGCCGAGCACAGACAGGGCTGTGCCTGTCCCGGAGTACAAACCATGGGAGCCGGGGCAGAGGTATTGAGCTGCCAAAAGGCCTGGTCTAGATTTAGGGCACTAGCGCCCCCCAGAATAATGGCCATCCCATTTGATCTGCCAGATGCCCACAAAGAAAACTGTTAATCTGGTATTTTTCGAACCACTTCCACTAACCTGGACAGATGGCAGGACCTTGAAGAATACAAGAAATTGCAATGGTTCAATTAGAAAGAAAAGGGAAACCCCTTGAAATCTCACCCACCTGCTGAGAGATAATTGTTAGTTCTCTGAAGGGAGTCGAAGGTAGCCTATCTAAACAAAGTGAAGGGAAATAAGATTATAAGAATGAATCGGAATAGGTTAGGTTACAGGAAAATAGATTCTGTACGCGGACCTTACAATAGTAAGAAGACTGCATAACAAGATTGCCGAAACGCGGAGGCAGAAATTGGAAACCTTCAAAGTAATCCGAATCTGGAAGTGAGATTACAGGTTGAGATCGGGTTGTAACCTTTCCGATACCAGATTGTATAAATTGATAGTTCCTACCTTTGGAGCGTACCAGGGGGACTTTTGGTAGATAAGAGAGCTGGCTAGAACTGCCCCGAGCAGGTAAAGGTAATTTGTTCCCAAATGACGGGAACTCAGAAGGAATCGTAGAAAAGTCAGGGCTTCAGGGAATCAGTAACCTACAAGGCAATAGAATTGTTAGTGGCAGATTAGGAGGTGAAAGTAACGAACCTTAGGAATCTTGACTTATGAAGCACCGGTCTGAGTAGTAGCGACGCGCTGAACGTCCGCCTTCATGGAACTAAATGCAGTCACATGACCATCCGCAAGCACCGGCTCCAAGTGTGCAGAACCTGTCCGGACACTAGACCCAAAACAGGAGATACCGGCGGCCATCTTGCGAGGTGTATACAGTGCAACATGACAGAACCTGCTGTGATACCGCAACGACCAACGTTTAAAGTGAGATGTAACAAGAACACCTAAATCCTTCAGAATCTGGCTGATTAGTGGGGTCCTTGAGAGGACCAGGACAAGCTTCAGGGAGGGGCCGCTGATAGGGGGGGAGCAAGGAGTGAAACATGCCGTGATATGTGCTACGAGGCGCAAGAGGTGAAGCCAACAAATGTAGTCCTGCAAAGGGGAAGCATGTTGGGGGTGCCCGCATGTCTGGCACCAAGAGAATCGCCCCTTTATTCTCAAGGGACAATTTAACCTCAAAAGTATCTACTGAGCTCATGTTAACGACCAGGTGCACACCATGTGACAAGGCCCATGGGGAGGGAAACATATCAAGCAACCCACCAATCCAGTAGCGAGGAACCAAGGTGCCGTAGCAGAAGCTTGCGTGTTAGAGGGCAGGGGTAGATTAGGATGTGCCAATCGGTCAAGGGACTATAGATGGTAGTCGATGAGGGTAGGGGGTTAACACTGTATGTTGCTTACGTCATAGCTGATGATTCTTTTAAAATGTTATGACTGCTTTCAACGTACAAAGTTGGATTCTGCAGCACCCTCAGTCACCTTTTTCCTTTTTGTATACAAAATAAGTTTATTTTTCTTGCAAAGATGTGCCCTGGGCTTTTTACCTTAGGGGATTGTTTCTTCTTTGGCGGGTGTTTGGAGGTCTGCCTTGTACCTGCTCAAGGAACTCTGTGCTACAAGCAGAAGATTGATTACCACTGCCAAGGATGACTACTACTAAAGCATTATAACCAAGGCCAACAATGAAAGCAGAGCCCTCTACAAGCACTGCATTCATCCTATGTCCAACCTACTCTTACTGTACTACATCGAAAAATCCTCTTCCTTCAATTCTTTCGTTATCAACAAGATCAGCAATATCCCCCCACACATGGATACCACGCCACAACCGCCGCACACTACACATCCCATCTTGCAAAACCACAATTACGTGGACAACTTTCAAGTATCCCATAATGCCACATATGCGGGCCTCCTCCTTGGCACCATACTTCAGATGCTCCCGACTAAAGCACTCCTCTGTTACCTGATAATCAACAATAGCTCCCTAACTCAAAGCACCTTCCCGTGACTCTCAAAACTGAACAAATCCTCCCACTTCTCAAGAAACCAACAATGGACCATGACAAGCTCAGCAACTACCGATCATCACCTATCTTCCCTTCTTAGGTAAGATCCTTAAGATAGCAGTAGCCACTCAAGTCCTCCAGCACATCAAAGCCAACAACATCCTTCAGTTTTACCAATCTGGCTTCAGACCCAGTTATATCATAGCAACCGCTACCATCAAGGTGATAAACAATGCCCCTAAAAACCGCAAAGATGCCCATCCTTGCCTTGGAGTTTGACTTGACCTCTCAGCAGCATTTGACACAGTTGACCAGCAGACATTCCACGACAATCTACATTGCCACATGGAGATCAGCAACATCGCCCTCAGCTGGTTCAAATACTGCCTTGCCAGTTTGTACACATGCATTACTCCAGAACACAACTCTACCCATCACCTGTGGAGTCAGGCAAGGATCCATCCTCTCTCTCGTGATCTTCAATCTTTACATGGAACCACTCTGAACCCTCCTCGCACCACACAACATCCGCATCTACATGACACATAGCTCTACCTCAAGATATCCTCCATTTATCTCATCCACAGGCTAAAGGCCTGCCTCTAGTCATGGATATCCAGTGCTTACCTGAAGCTCAACCTTCCAAGACTGAATTCCTACTGGTGACCAACAAATCAGAACACCCCGACATCCAGACCTGGCCCTCTGCTATGAACCTCAAGGAATTCAGACCCCAACTGGCCACCTGCGTCCAGTGCCTTGGGTTTCACATCATCAGACACCTCTATGTCAAACAGCACATAGTAAGGAAGATACAAACAGCTTGGTACCAACTTTATCTGCTGTGGAGAATCAAGCCTGGTATCCCAGAAAACAACTTCATATCAGCTATCCAGGCCTTGGTTCACTCCCACATGGATTCTGCGACTACCCTCACACCCTGTCATAAGTCATGCATGCTGTAGCACGACTCATTAAAGGACTCTGTACATGTGACCAGATCAACCTGACCCTCATTGACCTGCACTGGCTTCCTGCTGCAAGCTTTTATCGTCTTCAAATCCTACTTCATCATCTACAAAGCTATCACCCTGAAGTTCCCAAGCTACCCCACTGAGAAATTGAGCATCCACAGAGGCTTATGATCCACCAGAAGTAAGGACATGTGCAAACATGAATCCTGCCAGTGCAGGAAGGAAAGAACCAGAAGACAGGGTTCTCAGTCTACAACCCCAAGACTCTGGAACATCTTCCCCATCAATATCAGACATACACCCTTGCTTCTACATTTCAGGAACATACTCCAGACCCTCCTCTTCAAGGAATGGCTTCTGCCTAACACCTAGATCCACACGCCCTGCACCCTACCTGATCAGTGGGTGATCTTCTTTTCACTGTTTCGTGCCCTGGTTGCTTATGGATCCCTTCATGCCGAATTACCAACCCTACCCCTCCCCTGTTCGCTCCCCCCCTTGATTCTCTGCTTCCCTCACTATGTTCTTCCCCCTATGATTGTAAAGTACACTGTTGCTTCCTGGAGCTAGGTCTGCATTCAATAAATACCCTAATAATAATAACTAGGCCATATGTGAAATCTTGGCCCTGGTATCTTATTATATGAAGCCCTGGCAAGGTGGCACCTGTGACTGAGGGGCACATGGGATTGTGGGATGGGCATGATTTTAGGATTCATCCCCTCACTAGCCAAATGTAAGGAGAGCAGGTTGTACACCCACCATGTACTCCCGAATTGGTTGTCTGATGAAGACTATTATAAAGTCAGAACAGTGATTCAATCTTCGCAACCAGCTACTGTGATTCAGGCCCCTATCACTGTTGTTCCTATGTCAATTATCACAAATTAACTGAATTAGCCTAAGCCATCACACTAATCTGTTTTTTTTTATTGAGTCTCCACTCTATTTTTTAGATGGTGGCTGATACAAAAAGATGATGGTGTTACTGGAACAGCATTGTGCAGGTATTGGTATGGGACTGTTATGCTTGATTTATGCTTCATTCAAAATTGCGTGGGCGCGCAGTACATTCTGGGAGCGCTCGGAGCCATGTTGGATATTTACTTCATACCGCAGTGAAAGGCTGCACACATTTTGCTGAAGTGTTAGATTCACAGTGCTGAGACAAACATGCTTTTCTAAACCTGGTATGCAGTCAAGTCCATTTCTGCTGGGAAAGCTAACGTTGTTATGGCTTGCTACTGTTCTCCGTGGAGCGTGTTTTTAGAGCAGGGAGGCCCTGCGTTCCTTGGGGGGGAGCTATCGATTGACCCAGCTGGCAACCCACGGCTGTTCCTCAACTGCTCAAGTGCAATTTCCAGAATGTTCGAGAATTAACTCCCCTTTGTGGTGTGTATATATGCGGAAGCCTGGAGGGGGTCAGGTGAGACTTCTGCCGGAGAAGGACGCTCCGTCCGGCCTTCCCGTGAGTTGTGGTGCTCTCGACCTGGCTGTCCCCGGGGTCTTCCAGCCGCTTCTGGACGAGATGAGGACTTCTATTACGCTCACCGTGATGTATTTCCTTTTGACTTCTTTACTTCTTCTGTGATCTATGACCTTACTATTTTTATGAGTTATTTCTATGTACTTGTAAGCTTTGAATAAATAGCCGTAAACAGCTGATTTATCTTCTAAGAGTGCATGGTTGTGAGTTATTGTGTCTGTCTGTTTTTTGGTTCAAAGTACTTGCTCTAATATTGCATTGATGATTTATGGTTGTTTCGTGCACTTTTCGGGGGAGCGCAGTACATTTTTGGCGTCACAAACAGGATGTACGTGATGAGTTGTTCCGTGCATCCAAGAGTCTGTTGAAACGTAGATAGGATTTGGTTGTCGTGTAAGTGAAGTTTATTTTTTGAAAAGTGACGTTTTTTGTCTCTTTGGTAACTGTTTGAGTGCCTGTGGGAGTGATTGCAGTGTGGAGGAGAAAATATATAGGTTCAACAAGGTTTTGCTGTGCTTGCGATAATGAGTAGTTTGTTCAAGAAGAAGAATGTTACCGCTGGCAGTGACTGTTCTGATGTTGTTATTCCAGGTTGGACGAAGAGTCTGTATGATAAGTTGGCTCAAGCGTGGGCATGTGGTGCCGGTTTAAGTGAAACTTGGGATCAAGGATTGGGAGATGCCGATCCGACTGATGTAATTGCATGCTTGCAACAAGTTCCAGTAGAACGTGGTAAAGAATGTGCAGCATTAGGTAGGCGAGGTTGGGTTCTTTTGCATGCTTATAGGAAAATACATCAGATGAAAGTGGACATGAAAAATTAGGTTTTGCGATTAGAGAGAGAGATAGCTGCAGAACGGCAGACTGCATTAATGCAGCAGATTCAAATGAAATTGTTTAAAGATGAGGCCGACACATAGGCAGTGGCCAAGAGGGCAGCAGTCGGAGTAGCTCGATATAAGTATAGGAAAATACGAGGAAGGGTCAACAAAAGGAAGGTGGCAACTGTAATCGCTACCGCTGGCATAGACTGGGATCCGGACAAGTGGGATGATGATATTTTTGATTCAACCAGTCTAGAAAGTAGTTCCGCAGAGGAGTCTGACCCCAAACCAGAGGTGAAATAGAAAACAGTGGCAGCGAAGCCTGTAAGAAGGCGGCGAGCCGGACCACACCCACAGAATACTGATGGTGGTATGGTGGATTTAAGCACTTTTGAAGATTACACACAACAGGAGTTTGGGGAAATTATTACCCGTTTGAGGCAAAAATCAGAGGAAGCATTATTGACATGGATGGTGAGATTACTAGACGGGGGTGCTGCAGGGTTGTTGGTAGATTCTACTGATTCACCGCGCTTTTTACCCCTGTCAATTGACACCAATGTACAGGAGGTCTTAAGAGCAGGACCGCCCCCTGACGCAAATGGTCAAGATACGCAGGTGTCTTTGTTGTACCTGATAGCCCAAGCATGTAATCGTAAATACCCTATTACCACAGATTGGCCCAGTGAAGAAACTAAGTGGTATACGTTGAGAGAAGCAATTCAAAAAGTCAGAGAGCATGCGATGAAAGTGGCGATTCACATAGATGCTCCTGATCACATGGGAGCTGTACCGCTCTGTTTCAACGTGAAACATGGTGATTAGAAATGCGCCACCCGCATACAAAAAGTGTCATTATGACTTTGCTCGTAGGCATGACGGGCAAGGCTACTGATGAGGTAGCAGATGCCATTCGGCAACTCGCAGATTTGGGAGAGTGGGATAAGAGCGATAACAAGCCACGGGAGAGAGAGGGGCGTAGTGAGAGAAGAACCGAAGGCAGGCGGCAAGATAGTAGAGACTCCCAAGTGTCCCGAAAAAACATGTTTTTGGCTTTGTTAAAAGATGGTGTGCCACACAAAGAAATTGATGGCATTGAAACCAGAGTAATGTAAGAATTTTACAAAAAATGAGGACTTGCAGCCAAAGAGTGCTACAAACAGGTTAAGAAACAAGTAGTCACCACGCCACAGGGGGACACCTCACCTTCTGCTCCCCTCTGCGGAAGAACAAGATGAAGGGTCTTTGTGGACACCTTCCCCGTACCAGCCAACATATGCTGATTTGAGAAAGGTGTTGAGTGCGATGCTAGAGGCGGAGACGAGTCACACTCATTCGAAGTTTGACTAGGGCTTCGGCCAAGCTCCGGCAGCGTCTGCCCGCATAAAAGTGGATAGGCGGCCTCATGTTGATGTTAAGATTTTTTGGGGGCCAGGAAATACACAAGGGGTGCGAGCATTGATAGACACCGGGGCGGAGGCCTCTTTGATTCATGGTAATCCGACACGATTTAAAGGCAAACAGTTTACGATCACAGGTTCAGGGGGAAAGGAGACCCCCTCAGTGCAAACGCAAGTGGAGATGAAAATAGGCAATTTAAAGAGGCAGAAATACCAAGTGTTGATTGTCCCGATACCTGAATATATAATTGGCTTTGACATTTTGGAAGGACTAACCTTGGGACTTGGCAGTAAAATGTACTAGTTTGGGGTGAGTGCATTGATCTGTACACCCATTACTGTAGGCAAATTGAAGATGCCCCCAGTGCAAGTGCCAGTGGCGACCAAGCGGGTAGCTATGAAACAATACCGCATTCCTAGGGGGCACAAGGACATTTCAGACACCATCAAAGAGTATGTGGAGGCGGGTGTATTACGCCCTATTACCACATCATGGAACAATCCGCTCTGGCCCATTAAAAAGGGGGATGGGTCGTGGAGGATGATGGTGGATTACAGGGAGTTGAATAAACACACTCCTCCCTTAGTGCCCGTAGTCCCAGATGCTATTACTTTGATTGAAAATGTCCAAAAGTTTTAGGGGACTTGGTATGTAGTGATCAATTTAGCTAATGCATTTTTCTCCGTGCCAATTGCTGACGAGTGTCAAGAACAGTTTGCATTTTCGTGGGGTGGACGTCAGTACACTTTCACGAGACTACCCATGGGGTACATGCACAGTCCGACTATTTGTCACCGGCTGGTGGCAGAGCACTTAGACAAGATACCGTGTAAACCTGACATACAAATCTCTTATTACATTGATGATATTTTTATACAGGGCAAGGACGAGCACAGTGTGCAAAGTCAGCTAGCTGTCATTATAGAAGGATTGAAAAAGGAAGGGTGGGAGATTAATCCGAGTAAAATTCAAGGTCCAGCTGAAACAGTGATATTCTTAGGGATTCAGTGGCATCATGGGCATAGAAAAATGGTGCCAAAAGCACAACAGAAAATACTTGAGTTCACCACTCCAACAAGCAAAAAGCAAGCTCAGCAGTTTATAGGACTGTTTGGGTTTTGGAGACCGCACATTCCGCATTTAGGGCAGATATTGGCCCCCCTCTACAAGGTGACACGAAAGAAATATGAGTTTCAGTGGGGGGAAGAGCAGCAGAAAGCTTTTGTGATGGCGAAAGACACAGTCCAGCAGGTGCTTGATTTATGGCCCTTGAAGGAAGGTGAAGTGGAATTAAATGTGTCTGTGCAAGACAATTATGCTAACTGGAGTGTGTTGCAGAAACAAGACAGGAAATGTGTGCCATTAGGGTTTTGGAGTCGTAAGTTGCCCGACGCTGGTAACTCATATGCTCCGTTTGAGAAGCAATTGCTGGCATGTTATTGGGCTCTTGTTGATACTGAGCAGATGACGTTGGGTCATGATTTATTCATGGGACCTGAAATACCAATCATGCAGTGGGTACTGAGCTCTCCTAAAACGCATCGTATAGGACATGCTCAATAAGCCAGCATAATTAAGTGGAAATGGTATATTCAAGACAGAGCCAAATCAGGAAAGGGTGGAGTGGCAAAACTACATGAGCAAGTAGCCAACATACCGCCCTCAGATTATATACCACTGGAGGTGCCTGAAAAACGTGAGTCTCCCGTGAAATGGGGAGTACCCTACAGTGATTTGACCGTGGAGCAAACAGAGCATGCTCGGTTCACGGATGGATCAGCTCGATACGTGGGAACTGAACGGTCCTGGAAAGCAGTGTCGTACAATCCCAAAACAAAAAAGATGTTGACAACGACAGGGAAAGGAAAGAGCAGTCCGTTCGCCGAACTTTACGCAGTTTACCAAGCATTGAAACGAGATCCCTGGTAAATGTCATGTGTACACAGATTGATGGTCAGTGGCAAATGGATTGGCAGTGTGGTTCCCAACTTGGCAAAAGAATGGATGGAAGATTCATTCAAAAGAGTTGTGGGGAAAGGAACCGTGGCAAGATATTGCAGAAATGTTGTTGCAAAGTGAAGTCACTATATATCATGTGGACGCGCATTGTGCCACAGATTCATTAGAACGTTGGTTTAAATCTGTTGCAGACGAACACACCAAGATTGCGACAATGGATGCAGAGGCTCGGGAAGACGTATGGAGGGTTTGGCCAAATGGGCCCATCAGAAAAGTGGGCACCTCAGAGAAAAGGCTGTTATCAGGTGGGCACAAGTGCGAGGCATCAGTCTTCCTTTAGAAATAGTGAAAACAATAATTTTGCAGTGTCCCATGTGCCAACACCAATTGCATAGACCTATACCTCAGATTGTTAGAGGCACATTGAGAAGAGGAAAATTACCAGGTCAAATTTGGCAGATTGATTATATCGGTCCTATGCCAAACAGCAGAGGTTCTCAATATGCATGCACTATATGGATACATACTCAGGATATTTGATGGTTTTGCCGTGCAAACGTGCAACCCAATTGCATACCACCAGGTTGTTAGATCAGATCATATTACATTATGGAGTGCCTTTGCAGATTCAAAGTGCCAATGGGTCACATTTCAAAAGCAAATTAGTCCAAGAATTTTGTCAGGAAAAGAGCATTGAGTGGGTCTACCACGTTCCCTACCATTCAGCTGCGGCAGGGCTAATCGAACGAATGAATGGTTTACTGAAAGAACAGTTGCGCAAATCTGGAGACGGCAGTTTGGCAGGCTGGCGTGATTGTGTGTTTGAAGCGGTGCAAGTGTTAAACAATAGGCCTGTGTATGAACATGAAACTCCTTTGAAGCGATTAATGACTCCTAATTTACTGGTTCTACCCAATTCA
Organism: Ambystoma mexicanum; assembly: GCF_040938575.1. Taxonomy (NCBI): domain Eukaryota; kingdom Metazoa; phylum Chordata; class Amphibia; order Caudata; family Ambystomatidae; genus Ambystoma; species Ambystoma mexicanum. The sequence continues at coordinate 475,409,983 of NC_090923.1, read as the reverse complement.
GAGAAACATTGTTATACTGGGAAATTACCCCAGGTTCTTTAGCTCCCTACCAAGCAACCCCAGAGTCAGCAGGGGTAGACTTGCATTCCAATGAAGAAATCAGATTAGATCCAAGAGGAATAGTTGTCATTGAAACAGGAATTGGAGTACAGATTCCCCCAGAGCATATGGGATGGATTGCCCCTAGATCTAGCCTAGCATTGAAGGGAGTTCAAGTGTCGAGAGGGGTAATTGATGCTGATTACCAAGGAGAGATCAAAGTCATCCTAATGAATAGTGGGGATCAATTGTTATCAATCCACAAGGGTGATCGAGTGGCCCAATTGATAGTCATTACCATTAAATTGTCCATGATTAAGAAAGGGGAGCCTCCTACAGTGTTAACTACCCGTGGAGATCGCGGTTTTGGCTCTTCAGACAGTATGGTACCGGGTGCAAAGGTGTGGGTGGAAAAACCAACTGGCCCACCAGTGCCCGCAGATGTCATTGCATCAGGCAAAGATCAAGTGGTTTTAGTTATGGAGCCTGGTAGAAAGAAATGGCAATATGTATACGCAGACAAATGTTACCTGAGAGAGTGATATGCAACACTGATATCTCTTTTCTGGGTTTGCTTTGTAGATCCTGGGTCTGGTTGGTGTGACTGTGGCCCTATATGGACTCCATTTGGGCGAATTAAACAATCTACTTTTACCAGCGACAAATGTCACATCTGTGCCAGTGATCAAGGGGATACTGATAGTGATAAATAATGTTGTCCCCAAGCAGCCCTATGCCACTGCCGAAAAGCCCGCCAGACCGAAGACATGGATCAGTGAAATGCGACAAACGCATCAGGAGCAAGTGAAAACAACCTTGATGCCAGCTGTGCCGGAATCATTTGTAGGAAGGAGGACACACTCCTATGATTACCCAAGAATCGAATATGTGAATATATCTGGCACAGCAAGTACTGAATATATCACACTTTTGTTTTACTGATGTGCCCAATGCTGAAGCTTTATTGACTACATGTTTAGTAGTGGTGCCGACACCTGTTCCGGTTTTAAAGCATATCTTCGGCGTCGCACATAATAGTTCAAGACTCAGACATTAGACAATCTTTTTCAGTTTATGAATATTGTCGGTTCTGCCAAGAGACTGACAAGAAATGGAGAAATTTGACACATGTGATTACTTACAACATACCTCAAAGTGATGTTTGTTAAATTATGACGTGCAAAGCACAAGAAATTGGTAAATGCAGACAAATAGAGTTGACCAATCAGTATAATCACACTATGTTCGAGAGGAGACTATGTTCGCGAATGTCACGCAAATGCACCAGTGTAAATAACACTATGTCTTGCAATCATACAGTGATAACTGCTAGTCATTTGAATCATGTGAAACTTCAAACAGGATGGCTCTTTTCATGTGGTAACATTACATATACTTCTATTCCAGCTAACATTTCTGGAGGTCCATGTGCTTTGACTCGATTAGGACTAATGATGTTTCCTTTACACTCAGCAATAACTCGAGGTAAAATGTCAACTTTTCAATCTGTAGGGCTATCTATTGACTGTGATTCACATGTACATTTGCTATCAGAAGCTGAGGTTCTAGCATTAACCCTTTCATTAGTGGGTGTTTGGGATTTAGCTGCTGGAGGTTACAAATCTTTGATGAAATTAGCATGTTTAGTAGTTAAAAGTCTTCATCATACTTTGCAGGCTTTAGAAGAATTACTCCTTGATAGTCAAGTTATTAGAAAAGCAACTTTGCAGAACAGAACTGCTGTTGATTATCTATTGCTGAAACATAATTTCGGGTGTAATGCCTTTGAAGGTATGTGTTTCAATTTAAGTGACCACTCACGATCTATTGAAAGTCATATTCGAGGTTTGAGGGATCTCATTTCTCAAGTGTCTCAAGATCGTAACAGAAATTGGTGGGATTGGTTATTTTCATGGATACCTGACATTGGGGGTACACTATGTTATATTTTTGCTTGCATTTTTATTATACTGTCTGTTATAATTGCTTGTTGTTGTTGCATTCAATGTATTCCCAATTTAGTTTTAACATTTCGTAGGTTTCAGAGACCGGATTCTGTGCCACCTGGCTACGGAAGATAAATATCCAAAGGGTGGAATTGTTATGCTTGATTTAGGCTTGATTCAAAATGGCGCGGGAGCGCAATGCATTCTGGGAGCGCTCGGAGCCATGTTGGATATTTACTTCATACCGCAGTGAAAGGCTGCACACATTTGCTGAAGTGTTAGATTCTCAATGCTGAGACAAACTTGCTTTTCCAAACCTGGTATGCGGTCAAGGCCATTTCTGCTGGGAAAGCTAATGTTGTTATGGCTTGCTACTGTTCTCTGTGGAGCGTGTTTTTAGAGCAGGGATGCCCTGCGTTCCTTGGGGGGGAGCTCTCGATTGACCCAGCTGGCAACCGACGTCTGTTCCTCAACTGCGCAAGTGCAATTTCCAGAATGTTCGTGAATTAACTCCCCTTTGTGGAGTGTGTATATATGCGGAAGCCCAGAGGGGGTCAGGTGAGACTTCCGCCAGAGAAGGACGCTCCGTCCGGCCTTCCTGTGAGTTGTGGTGCTCTCGACCTGGCTGTCCCCGGGGTCTTCCAGCCGCTTCTGGACGAGATGAGGACTTCTACTACACTCAGGGTGATGTATTTCCTTTTGACTTCTTTACTTCTTCTGTGATCTATGATCTTACTACTTTTATGAGTTATTTCTATGTACTTGTAAGCTTTGAATAAATAGCCATAAAGAGCTGATTTATCTTCTAAGAGTGCATGGTTGTGAGTTATTGTGTCTGTCTGTTTTTTGGTTCAAAGTACTTGTTCTATAAATGCATTGATGATTTATGGTTGTTTCGTGCACTTTTCGGGGGAGAGCAGTACAGGGACTTCAAGCCTCACTTTGTTACCAGAAAGAAATTGAGGAGGCGGCTTGATTTTGCTGAAGTAGTGAATATGGTGCCAGTTTTGGCTTCTGCAATGTAGAGAGGGAGGAGTAAGAAGCTGGTGGGGAGGTTAATAGATACAATGGCAACTATTGTTATCTGGTGACTCACTTGAAAAGTAGTAGAAAGGATATGTGTAAATAAACTGCACCATCGATTGAGTGTGTAGCAGGGCCAGTGACTCTGTGACCGTTTGGGCCGTGCTCATGCGAGCCACAGGGCAAACACTTATGCCAATATTGGGGTGCTGATGCTCATTTCTGCACTCAGTTGAGCAACAAAGAACCAATAAACAAACCTCATCTGGAACATTACAACTTCAGGAGCTGCCCTGGAATAAGACTTTGCCTGTGGAGAAATTCAAGACTTTCTGAATGACCATCTTGTATGCATAATACATGAAGATGTGCAGCATCAAGTCTGGGCGCATGAGTTTGGCAGCAATTCCTGGATTCTTAGAGAAAGATGTGGAAGTACAGCAGCTAGAGGTGCCAAGTTAAGATGTGCACCTTTCTAGCCAGAGGACCTCAGAAATAGTAAGGTTGAAACTCATATTATTAGAACATTGGACATCACTGTTTCCACGCAAGTTTGAAGACCTCCAAGAAGCGTTGCTCAGGTGCAGAGAATTGACGAAGTGAAAAGACAGTTGCATGTATTACAAACAGTATTTGACAAGGAAAAACATGCTTTTCAAATCGTGCACCGGTAGTTCACCCTTCTAATATTATATTTATAATAAATGAAACAGTACAAAGGAACCCAGTTACTTTGAAACGTCTGATAAGGTTTCTTTGCATGTTTGATGGTATGTTGCATTAGATGAAGATGAAGCGGGACCAATGTAAATGTGTATGCCTCCAGACCTTCAGGCACTGCAGAAAGACCAATATTTTATTTAAATGTTAGATCCGATAAGAATATATGATTCTCTTGATTTAGTAGTGTGATATACCAGAAGGTGTCTCACCCGCTAGTCCCCGGGGGTCTCTCTCTCTCAGGTGGCCAGGGCAAGGCCATCGCCTTTGGATCCAGACCCTGGAGGTGGCCCAGTGCGGGAGGATCACCTGGGTGAGGAGTCTTCGGGGAGTGGGATACCTGATGACGAGATGCAGTATCCCTCTCTTCCATGCAATACATTTACCCCATCCTACCCAGTAGGATATATGGAAACTTTACCCCCACCCTTTTTCCTGCACAAACACTTTCAAACGGGCAGCACGCCCTGGGAGAAAACAGACTCACAACCAAGCTGTGTACTTGACATGTCCCGCTACTATGGTCATGCAAGATCAGGCAATTAATTATTCACACCTGACTTCCATTAAACCTTTCACACGGATAAAAGGCGGAGCACAAGAGCACACTCTGAGCGAGGCAAAGCACGCGAAGGAACAGCAGTTTCGGGATGGCAGCTGAACGAGGGACGAAAGACGGCAAACCAAGAAGGGTGCACAAGGAGGGAGATTCCCTTGACCTTGATGGCAGAAAGCCGTTACTTTCTAGACACCTTTGGATTTTAGAGCATAACGCCAGGAAACCAGACTGAAGAGTTCTGCATTGTGTGTGAGAGATACCCAGGGCCCTCCTGCATGGCTGATCGAGTAAGAGAGAAGCAGCAGCTGCCATGGTACCGTCCCTGGCGCCAAGATCAAAGAAAGTTCAACACAGCCGGTGAGTTGGGGAAGCCGATGCAAGACCAGTCTGTGTTGAAGTCAAGGTTGCAAGTGGCTAAATTGTATACAAAGAGCAACAATAAAGATTGCTGAACGTGTTTGATGAAAGATGTGAGGACAGCCTAACGGCTGATGGATGTTTGAACTGTATCAAAGAAGATACAATATTCGTGACAGAGTGGTCCGGCACAGCAAGTGTGCTCAATCGAACGTCTCTGTAAGATATTCAGCCAAGAAGTGGCAGAAACGAAAGTAAAAGATAAAGAATAAGAATTGGAATCAAAGTGGTCCTGCAACGGTTTGAGCAAAACCTATCGAACAATCGAAAGTCTTTGGTTTTTTGATACAAAGGGGTCTGAGCCTGAACCAGGGAGACCAATCGTGAACATTGTGCTAAAAGAATCTGAGCCCGATCTAGAGGGATCCGTGGTCCGAGCCCGAACGAGGGAGGCCAATTCCGAACCTGTGAATGTGAAAATCCTGATAAGAAAGGAACTTTGGTGTTTGTTCATTACGTCAAGCCCTCTGCAATAAGAGACTGTCAATGGGAGAGAGACTTTGGCAGAAGGCGCAGATACCTATGCTTTGAACTGTTTCCTTGTGGCGAAGAAGGCAGGGTGTATGTGAAGTTCAAACGTGCTGCCTTGTCCTGTGCTGAAATCGTGGGGAAGGGAAGCCAATTGCTCAACTATCCTGACATATCATTTCTTGAACACTTTTCTTTTGCCTACTTTGGTGTCCCACACATTTTGCATTTAGAAGTAAGGATTGGGAATAGGTTTATTAGTATAGGCCCTTTTATTTTGACATACTCCACTAGGACTGCGTTATTACTATTTGATGGTCTTAGCTTGCTCCCATCCTTAGATTTAGGATTAGAATGTCATGAAAGCAAACATTCAGAGGTTGACTAATCTGAGTCAGATGGCAGATCTCTGAAGCTGAGAGAGATGCCCCAGAGAGCTCTGCAATCCTCCGTCCTACAAAGGCAAGGACAAATTGAGGCAGAGATCCCAGCGAACTCTCTGGGGAAAAAAAAACCTGCGGACTGGATTTGAGGTCGTAGATCTCAGGACGGGTCTATAGCTCTGCAGTCAGGACAGGAACTGCTTTGGTTGGATGGAACTGCCTCTTTATGTCTGTCAAAGAAAGCAAAAGGGCGAGAAACCCGGATGCTGTAAGAGTGCAGCTAGAATGGAGGGAGATATACCTTTCAATGGTCACATGGAGAGATAATACTGGAAGTGTCCTTGGAGCGGATGGGAAGTTCTGTAAAACGAAAGGTATGGTTACAACTAATGCTAGATATCTGATATAAAAGGCAATGTCCTTGGAAACCTACTTGGGGATTTTGCTGGGAATTCCTGAACTTGCAAACAGTACGGAGCAGTTCTTCTTGGAACACGTCACAGCGATATGGCGTTGTGATTGGGGAACGTTCATCGTTTCTGAAAGCGATGATAGAATATGAAGGCATTGAACCGTCTTGATAAGGGAATGCCCGCGGGTGTTTGGATTCTTACCGTGATTCTGTGACACGGAAGGTAAAGTATGCGGCGGCGGCCGCTGCCGGGAGTGTTTCTACAGACGCGGAAGAAAAAAGACTGTCAGAGAGGAGACATGTGCATTGGAGGCAACCGTGGGGAAGTTGGAGAGCATCGGAGGTCCGGCTATGGAGGAAAAAAGAGAGCGGTAAGAAACCGAATTAAAGTCTTTAGAGTTTTGTGCCCTGGATGGCAAACTTACGAAGCGTGTCTCTGAGGAGTAGCAACGCACTGTGGCAAAATTTCCGGCAATTTAAATACCCTCCCGAGATCCCGGCCGCCATCTTCGGCAGGGTTACAGAAAAGGCCGTGTACCTAACCCTGCCATGGCACCACCATGACCAGCACCTTAGTGGGACGTAACAGTATGCCCCCCCGGAGAGGCAGACATCCCGGTTTACCGGGATGAAGCCGATAGAAGTGTCGCCCCAACCGGGGAGCGTGAATAGCGGAAGCAGGTTCCCACGACCTATCATCGGGAAATACCCCTTCCAGTCCACCAAGAACTGGGGGCGGCCTCTGAGATAGCAAGAATCATAGATACAGGAAACCTCAAACTCAAGACCCACAGGGGTGACCACAGGAGGAGGGGGTGCAGCAGAACCCAGCTGGAAGCGATCAAAAACCGCTGGCTTGAGCTAGGAAAAATGAAAGACCGGATGAATCCTGGACCATGAAGGGGGAAGCTGAAGGCGAGCAGCCGCAGATCCCATTAACTGCAGAATCTTGAAAGGCCCAAAGTAACGTGGAGACCGTTTGGTTGGCACCAGATGATGAGGAAGAAAACGGGAGGCCAGCCAGAGTCCCCAACAGCGAATGCGGGAGCTGGAGACCTCTGATGGTCGGCATAATACATGACGCATTCCTGTGCTGCTAGCAGTACCATAGGAACAGTGAAATGGGCTGAATGAGGTGCGTTATTATAAGCAAATTCTGCCATGGGCAGAAGCTCCACCCAATCATCTTGAGTCATGGAAACGAAACAGCGCAGATAGCCCTTCAGCGTTTGGTTCAGGCGCTCTGTCTGCCCATTGGTTTGGGGATGGGATCCCGTGCGTAAGGCTCTCTGTATGTCAAGAAGAGGGCATAGTTTTTGCCAAAATCGAGAGGTATATTGAGAGCCTCTATCTGACACGATAGTCTCAGGCAAGCCATGTCGTGAAAAGATGTCTCTAAGAAAGATCCGGGCCATCTGTGCTGCAGTCGGTACACCAGGTAGAGAAGTGAAGTGAGCTATTTTAGTAAAGTAGTCTATGGTCACCATAATGGCCATACAATGGTCAGACAGAGGGAGATGCACTATCAAATCTGTAGATATCACTTGCCAGGGTCTCTAAGGGATGGGCATGCGAGACAGCAGTCCTAGAGGAAAGGACCTGGGGGCCTTGGACTGAAGGCAGGTTATGCAAGAAGTTACATAGGGGGTCATTCCGAGCATGGAGGTAAGGTCTAAACCATGGCGGTAATGATTTACTGGCATGGTTTTCCGCTCCATGCCATTCCGACCCCTCAGACCGTAAATTATGGCACCGTAAACTACAATGCCGTAATTTACGGTCTTGGGTCGCGCGCGCCCCACCATGGCGAAATTAACGGCATGGCGTAAACCGGAGCTGATTCCAAGTAAGGAGCACACGTAAATTACGGCCTCCTCAAGGCCGTAAAGTACCTTACCGGCATGGAGTACATACAGGCATCTCAGAGAAGGAGTAAAGAACCCTGAGCAGTGGGACCCAGAGCCACAGGTGCACACATGTAACAGAGACGGAGGCCAGGAGTCTGCCACAGCAGAAAAGGAACACACCCACACACCACCCCCCTCCCACACCAAGATGACACCAATCGAACAAGCAAGGCCACAACCACACAAACCCCTGCAACAACAACATGCCCCCCCCACTGAGGAGACACAGGGAATAGTAGGAGGGGGGAGACAGGCCCTGCATGCAGCACCAGTGCAGCCTCCGTTACCACCCCAGCAGCCCCCATTCACACGCAGCATGTCCGGCCGCTCTAGGAGAAGTCCTACCAGATAGACACCCCTGACCACCTAGACCGTGACACGGTCACCACCATATTGCGCCACAGACACAAGAAAAGCGAGCACCATACAAATGTACAGTGCCAACCCGGCACAAGTGATGATGTTGCCTGTGCCCCACACCCATGCCAAAGGCACCCACCAGCACACAGTGGCATGTCACAACCGTCCATTATGCGGCCACATATACAAGTGCCGTTACACCTCCCCAAGCACACAAGGGTCCACCAATCCCCAACATGGACCACCCATGAGATACACAAAAGTAAAGCTGGACATAATGCAAATGGAGGCATGCCAAATGACAATGGTGCCCCTGACAGCACCCACAGGTCGTATGTGGCCCAGCTTGGCATGCACGTTGCGGACAGCAACTGCAAACAATACCACTCCCCCTACGTGCAGATGGAATGCAACGCTACCAAGAACCGCACACATGGGTGGGCCCGAAACCAAACAACTACACATGACTCAAATGGCCAGCTGATCACCACGCCATCGCGCCACATGGCCCAACATGCAGGATGACCTGTCTGGCTGGCTGTTGAGTCGTCTGACTGTGTCATGCAAGTGCAATGGTGCCACGGGGTGGGTGCCTGCATGAACCAACTGTGTTGAAACAATGAAGCCACTGTACGGAGTTCACCCCAAAAACAAACCTGCCACAGAACCAGTGCAACGGCACATGTGAACAGATTTCCACTTTGCCAGAATAAGGCACCCACATCACACTACATCTCCACCAACTGACAAAGGGCTAAGCACACTACACCAGCACCACTCATTGGCGGACACCACAACCGCAAGCGCATATTGGAGGACACACTGTACATGCACAATGTGGCATCCACCAGCCTTGCACCACATTGGAGACCCATCCCTGGGAGTGGAATTCACGGAGGGCAGCAGGGGTACGAAAACACATCACCGGCATGGCAACCCCATAGGAGTGTTGGGAATCACCATAGAATGGATCAGAGCAGGATGAATACCATGCTCCACAGACTACAGCCATCACACCCAAATAAGAATGAACACAGTACACAGCACCACAATGATCCGACATCAGGACACCAGCATGCAACAAAGGAACATGTACCTCAAGATGTCCACACCATTGTTCACGGACCATCATGTATACACAACACCCCACTGCATTACATTGCATCGGACACATATTTGTGTCCCTGATCATGCCCAATACATCTATGGACATGTCCAGATGGCCATCATTGGAACCCTGCCATGACAGCCAAGTACTGTTCTCCACCATGACAGTCCACACACCCACCTCATTTGGCGACACATGCAGCTGTTGTTGGCTGTCCCTTGACAGCAAGCCACATGACCCCGGTCATGAACCCCCTGAACAGGCCCATGGGGCAACCAGACTATGGCCATACCCGTCCATGCGTATAGATGAAGCAGTCACCACGCTTGCGTGATGCACATATGTGCCAGCGGACCAGGACTGGTGGATGACCCCTCCAATGATATCTGGTGTTGAATGGGCCCATGCCATATGTGCAGATGGACAAAAAGTGCATCCCTATGTGAGCGGCTATCACCCCTGACATGATACTGCTACAACCACAGGACGATGCGGTGAAGGCGGAGGGTGCAGTGCCAACAAAGGTCCATTGAGGCTGTGCACTTGAGGGCCATGTAATGCTCTGTACTTACAGTGGACAAGGTCTCCAGGACACAAGTCAGTAGAGGGTGTCATGACATGGGCACACAGGGCAACGGACTCGTGCATACTTGTACACCATGCACTGGCAGTAGTCAATAAAGAAATGTGCAATGATTAATGTCCACAACGGTTGAACTTTGCAACACCAATTGTGTATTGTGATAATGAAAAAAAAAATAGCGCTTACATCAGCAACTGCCCATGCCCCTTCCCCCCTCCCCCCAACTCCAGAACACACCATCACTCCCCCCCCCACAACTCCAGACCACACCATCACCCCCCTCCCCTCAACTCCAGAGCAGTCGTCCCATGTAGGGTGTGGGGCCCACATGTGGCAGGAATGGCTAATGTCTCTTGCCCCCCTTGTCTGGGGGAGGCAAATCCCGGTGACGCAAGGAACGCCAAGTGCGTCTCTCCGGGCTGCATTGCGTGGCCTCACTTGTCTCGGACGTGTCCTCCTGCTGTGGCTCCGTATTGTGTTGCCCTGCCTCAAGGGCATTCGCTATGCGATTCAGGACATGGCATAGCCGGGTCGTGCTGTCCGTCAGGGAGTCGCACAATCTGGTGGTGCAGTCGGTGAGGGACTGCCGCATTTGGATTAGTTCCTCATGTAGTTCTGCCCTGGCCTGGCGATTGTCCTCAATATAGTTCTCAATAAGATCGCTCAACTGGCGCACCCGGTGATGGTCATGAGAAGGGAGACCATCTGAGGATCCACTTGCACCAGCATGCTCTGCAGGGGGTGGTATGGGTGGACTTGGGGGAATGACGTCATACCCCTGCGGGTCAAGTGCAAGACTGTGCACGGGTGATTGTGCATCCCCTGGAGTCGCTGCATGACGCCAGGGTCACGAGGCATGGCTCCGGCATGTGCATGCTGTCTTGTTCGTCCTCCGACATGGGCCCCTGGATGGGTGGCGGACTGGGCTCCCACTCATCCGGCGCGGTAGCAGCAGCCTCACCTGAGACGCTCGACTGTGCCGAGCTAGGGGTTTGCACAATTGCTGCCGCCGAGGCTGTGTGGGTTGCTGGTCTGCCAGCTTCAAGTGGCCTTTCCGTAGGCTGGGGGATGTTTTTCTTTCCTGCTGGCTTCGGCCTGGCCCTGCCAGTACCCGCAGAGGTGCTTGGGCGGCTTCCTTGGGGCTCTGTGCTGCCATGGTCTGTGCCTGTGAGGGTAGGAGAGAGGGACAACATTAGTGTATGTGCAATGTCCTATTTGCATACATGGTTGCATGGACATTTGAGTCATTTACGGTTTGTTTGGTTTGGGGGGTAGCTATAGCAGTGGTACATGTGCATGGGAGTGATTCTTTGTGCCCTGGTCATGTACATTTTGGCCGGTACCATGCCTATCACGCTGGACAGTGTGCATGATGGGCTGTGCAAGTCAATGCACTATGGTTGATGTGTGTTATGTACTCACACTTGGGCCAGCATTAGGCGGCACTTGCCTCAGTATTTGTTGGTTGGGGGGATGCATTGGATGGGGGGAGGGCAACACGAGAGGGTGCCTTCCATGGCCCCTGGGTCAGTTTACATCAAGCAATGGACATTGCCAGTGTACACTGTCGACACTCACCTCCTTCTGCAGAAGTCGTTCCCCCGCACTCCATGGTCCCCATGCCCTCAATCGATTCAGTGCCAATGAGCTCCGCACAGGTCTCCTCCCACGGCTCGAGTTGTACTGCAGTACTTGGCCCACCTCCCGTCTGCAGGGCCTGGCTGCGGTTGCTGGAGAGGAGGCCCCGCACCCGCAGGTCGTTCCACCGCTTGCGGCAGTCCCTGGGGGTGCGGGGGGTGTTGCCAACAGCACTCACCCTCTGTGCCAGTTCCGCCCAGATGGCCTTCTTGCGGAGGGTCGATTCCTTGCGCATGTCGCTACTGAAGACTACATCGGCATGCTCTGCCAGGTAGTCCACCATGGCCTGGAGTTCATCAGGGCAGAATCTCTGCTTGCGGATGCAATCCCCCGCCCTTTTTGGTGCTTTCGGCATGTCCTGCGGTGCCTGGTCCGGTTCCCAACTTTAGTTTCCTCACAGGGCTGCTGGTTGCTGAGGATGGCAATGGATTGTGTTTTTAAAGATGGCCGCCGCTCTCCTTCCCGTTCCTGTGCGATGTCGCAATTTCCAGTTCCTTTTTTTTCGGCGACCGTAATTTACGGTCACCGTAATTTACGGTCAACGTAAATTACGGTCACCGTTATGCACTGGCGCTAATGCTTACAGGGCGGTGTTGTACTTTACGTGTCGCTGCATGCCGGTAGGGCTTTTTCGGGGGGTTTTGCGGCAGGCCGCGCGGTCTTTTTCCGGCATGGCGGAAAGCGCGTGTCCGTGAGCTCGGAATGGGCCGTAATTTTCGGCCTACAACCAGCACGGTGTCGTACTTTACGCCATGCCGGAAAATACTGATACTTACCGGCATGACTCGGAATGAGGGCCATAGTTGTGTACATCCTTTGCCAGAGAAGGCCACCAAAAGTGTCTTTTTATGAGTTTCTTGGTTGTAGACACCCCTCTACGGCCGGCTGCCCGGGAGTCCTGGCTCATTTGCAAGACTTCTCTTTGTAGATCAGCGGATGGGATGAAAACTCGATGATCAAAGAAATAATAACCTCTTTCATAGGTTAATTGGTGGGTTTGCGACAGCTCCCTACGAACGGCTAGATTGGCTTGCATAGGTTGTCTAACTCTCTGCAGGAAGTCTGTGACCACCTGAAGAAAGACAGCGTTAGGAAATATTCTCTCCCACTGGAATCTGGCGGTTGGATGGTCTTTGCGAGATAAGGTGTCGGCCCAGAGATTCAGGCGTCCTGGTAGGAATGTGAAATGTATTTTGTATGGGGAAAAGAAATGGGCCCAGCGCGCCTGCCTACTATCGGTAGTCTGTGCATATTGGAGAACTTTCAAATTCTGGTGGTCGGTTCGGACTTCAATGGGATGGAGTGAACCTAGGAGGAGGTGTGTCCCTTCTTCAAACGACCTCTTGATGGCCAAAAGCTTCTTTTCCAGTACAGGGTAGTTTACTTCAGAATCGTTGAATGTTTTAGACATGTAAGCAACTGGGGTTTCTTCCCCGGTAGAGTCTTCTTTCAGGAGCACTGCCCCCAAGGCGTAATGGGAGGCATCTGTTTCTAGTATGAATCGCTTGTTCTGGTCCGGCGTCCTGAGGATAGGTACAGAGGTAAATCTTATCTTGAGTTCTTCGAAGGACGTCTGGACCTGGGAGTCCCAAAGTAAAGGAATGTTTTTCTTGAGGAGCCGGGTGATGGGTCGGTTGATGTCTGAGAAGTGGGGTATGAATTTCCGGTAGAAATTAGCAAAACCAACAAATCGCTGGATCTCTTAAAAGGATGTAGGGGGAGGCCACTCAAGAACCACGGATACCTTCACTGGATCCATTGAGATTCCTTGTGCTCACAGGATGTACCCCAAATAGGTAACACGGAGCAGTGGAATTCACACTTTTCAGCCTTGCAATAGAGATGCTTTGATTGTAACCATTCTAGGACCATGCGGACATGACGGCAGTGTTCCGTTTCATAAGAAGAAAACACTAAGATGTTGTCTAAGTAGGTTACTACAAAATGGAGAATGAGATCCGCGAATAAGTGGTCCAGAAAACACAGAAATACAGCGGGAGCGTTGGAAAGGCTGAGCGGCATTAACCGATACTCGAAATGTCCATAGGGAGTCCGAAAGGCGGTCTTCCACTCATCCACAGGGGCTATTCGGATCAGATGGTAGGCTCCTCTTAAATCAAGTTTAGTGTAGATGGTGGCTACAGTTACGGATTCAAGGATATTGGATATTAATGGCATGGGGTCCCTGTCTGGTACAGTAATCTTATTTAGTCACCTATAGTCAATACAAGGTCTTAACTCATCCATATTTTTCTTCGGGATAAAAAAAAAGATGCCTCAGCTGGTGATGTGGATTCGGCAATTAGCCCATTCTGTAAGTTAGTATGTAGATTCCTTGAAAACTATCCTTTCCCTCTGAGAAAGCATATACATTTGTCCAAAAGGTACAGGACGGACGGGGAAAAGTTCTATTCGACAGTCGTCTCTTCGATGGGGTGGAAGAGAAGAAAACTGAGGAAGAGTAAACACCTGGGCGTATTGGGTATACTGCTCGGGAATGCCGCTCAGATGGTTCAGAAGAGCAGAAGGCCCTGGAGGACATCCAGAAGGGACTGTGTGAATCCTGACTGAACCATGTGAAAGGCAATGATTGACGCAATGTTCAGAACCCAGGAATAATGTGCCTGCTGTCCAGTTAATGAAAGGATTATGGATCCAAAGCCAGGGTAACCCCAAGATGATGGGAAAGTGAGCAGCCTTGATAAGGTCAAAACAGATAACTTCCTCATGCGAAGAAATACGACAAGTGAGCGGTATGGTTTGTTCCTTGATGGGGCCAGAAACTAGAGGACTGCCATCAACCCCCGACACGTGTACATATATGATCTTGACTACCCGTCCAATGCCCTTGCTCCTAGCCCACTGATCGTCAATGAAATTACCTGCTGCCCCGCAGTCCACTAGGGCAGGGACGTTCTGGACTTCCTGATCTTGTACTATGAGTCTTAGAAGGATTACAAGCATAGGAAATCCTGTGATTCCAGTGTTTTGCGATAATAAGGACAATTGTGAGGAACCCAATTTCAAGTCCGTGTCGCGGTTCCCCTTATGATGGGACTCCGGACTTTCCCGTTCTCCTGGATTCATTCCGTCTAGGAGAAGCCACCGGACATTCTCTCACCAGGTGAGTGGAATCATCACAATGCATACATAACCCCCGAGAATGTCGGCGCTCTCTTTCTTCGGTCATAAGGGGACACCGATCTGTTCCTAATTGCATCCGTTCTTCGGTGGTCAATGCTTTAGGTGGTGACACCAGCCCTTTGGACCGGGTACGCTGCAATCTCCCTTTTCAGCGTTCCTGGTAACGTAACGTTCTTGGAGCCGGTAATCCACCTGTAGAGTCAAGGTGATCATGTCTGCTAGATTTGCAGATCGGGGAACTCTGGACACCTCGTCCTTCAGGTCTTCGTTGAGGCCTGGTCTGAATAGGGTGAGCAATGTATCGTCTGGCCAAGCCGTTTCGGCTGACAGTTGTTTAAACTTGGTGACATAAGTCATAAGGTCTTGAGAGCCTTGTCAGAGGTCTAACAGCTTTTCCTGGGATGAAATAGTGATTTCTTGTCGGCTGAACATGGACCTTAAACTATTGACAAAGGCTGGATAGGAATCTAGGATGGGGTTACCGGTCGTCACCAAAGGTGTGGCCCATGCTAAGGCTGCCGCGGTGAGTTGAGAAACAAGGAATCCTACCTTATCCTTGTCTGTAGGGAAAAATTGAGGTTTGAACGTGAACTGTACCGTGCAACAGTCCAAAAACTCCTTCAATTTATGGGGGCTTCCGTCGTACTTTCCGCTGGGTATTGTGGAAGGGGGGATTTAAGGCGTCAAAGATACCCGGGCTACTTGCTGGTGGAGATATGCATTTTCTTGTTTCAGCCCTTGTACCTCTTGATTCAGAGATTGCATAGCAGCCATAAACTGCTGCATCTGATCCATGACCTATGTTTTCTGGCCGTCGATATCTGTCATGAAAGCAAGAAAGCATGCAGAGGTTGACTAACCTGAATCAGATGGCAGATCTCTGAAGCTGAGAAAGATCTCCCTGAGAGCTCTGCAACCCTCTGTCCTACAAAGGCAAGAACAAATTCAGGCAAAGATCCCAGGGAAACCCTCTGGGGGAAAAAAAACCTGCAGACTGGATTTGAGGTCGTAGATCTCAGGATGGGTCTATATCTCTGCAGTCATGACAGGAACACTCCACTAAACACTCGAAGTCCAACTGAGACTCGACGCGTGTGTCGAGTTCTCGGAAAGAGGCACACAAAGAACGGTCCACCGAATCGGTGTCCTCTGGGCGTTCTCGGGGAAGATCGCCACATGACACCAGGCAACCATCCACTGTTGCCAAGAGTGCCTCACTCACCAAAGGTATGGCGGTACGATCGTCGGAAGACGAAGCCGACCTCCATCCCCAGGCCGCGCTGCAGGAGTCGGCGCAGCAGACCGCTCGACGCCTGCTCCCGGATCCCAACGTCCTCACTCTAAGGATAGGGACTCTACCCCTGAATCTCGGCGCCAGACGTTGAAAAGCTCTGAGAAGGTGAAAACGCCTGGGAAGCACTCTTCCACTCATGGGGAGGGGGGAAAACAGCAGAAGAAAAGATCTCAACCTTCTTCTGCACCTCTGCTACATAAAGACAGTGCTAAGTCTTCTGATAAACGGCTAACCAAGACCCCTGCACACACCCATAAGTCCAGTCAGGTCATAGCAGGGAAACACTCGCAGGAAAGGGTTATCACCAATTTCAAAGAATGGTCCAGTGAGGATATAGACAGAGTTATGTCTAGAATGTCATCACTAGCAGACTTCTATGCCAAGAACCCAGAGCACTTCCTCTCCTATACTCCTGACCGGGCTACTCCCTCAGGGTCTAGGGACCAGCAACCCCCTGGTAAGAAACCTCGAGTTGAGACACCAACACAAAGTCGGTCTTTTGACCCTTTCTATGTACAGCCATACTCTCAGTATAGTGAGGATCCACTACAAGGTGAGGATCCAGAATTGGTAACGTTGGACGACCAAACTGGGGTGGACTACTATGGGGATGACGAATACCAAGAGGAGGAAGAAGATGACCCAGAAGTCTACAGAGTAGACTCCATGGTAGGTTACCGACTCTCCAATCGACAACCAACCTCTCCTAAATGAGGTTTTGTCTAGAGCGGCAGAAGACTTCCGCATTGACACTCAGGGAGCACAGGAGGTGAGGGACTTTGCCGAAGAACTAGTAGGAGAAAAGAAATCCATTACCCAGACCATCCCTATTCTCAAGTCTATACAATGGAAAATTGATCCTTCCCTTCTCAATCCTAACCTCACCACGGCAGTAAACCCCAGAATCAATAAATTATTAAGGGCATCCCTATCAGACGCGCTTTACATAAGGGGGCAACTGAAACCGGACACCCTGGTAGTAACTAATACCCGGAAGAGGGCGGGAACACCCCTATCTTCGTCTGAGGCTCCCCCCGACAAGGAGAGCAAGAAGATCTATGGGTTGGGAAGGAAGGTAGCCTCCACTTCCGCTTACCAGGCTAGGATTGCCAACTCCACCACTCTGCTGGCTAGTTACAACTGCCACCAGTGTGAGCAAGTTGCTGCACTCATCGACTCTACACCGGAACCTTGGCACAGGTTGCGTCGGAGGGGAGAGCCGTGTCTGGTTGCATCCTTAAGGCAACCATCGATTCCGCGGATAACGCCGGCAGACTGATAGCAGAGAGCACTGTCATTAAGAGGCATGCTTGGTTAAGACAGTCAGGGTTTAAACCTGAGACACAAGCATCCTTAATCGACATGCCGGTGGAGCCTAATCTACTTTTTGGCAAGGCGGTAGAGGACGAATTAAAAAATGCCAAGGATGAGTATGAGACTCTGAAATCCCTGGGACAGTTGACCAACAAACCCCCTAATCAAAGAGGGAATGGTAATTTTCGTCGCCCACGCGGCCAAAATTCGCAAAGAGGCCCCCTAGGTTCGCCATCTGAAGTATTAAAACGGGCCTGGCACTGATCAACAGGGGACCCTTGGATTATTCCCACTGGCCGTCCGGCCATTTGCAGGACGCCCCTACAACTAGTGTCCATGTGGGCGACTTCTTTGCCCCACCATGAAACCTCTTGAGTTAATCTGCTCCCAGTCGAAGCACGACTAGTGGTGAGTGGAGTTGGTCTCCGGAACCTTCTAGGACTTGTTTTTTCGTGTATTATATACACCTTGCCAAACCCACCCCAGCACATCGCTGCTGTTTTAACACTATTCCTCTATTACTTCTTGTTTTTCTAAAACACAGAGTTTCCTGACTTCTTTGGCCCCAGAAGAAGGCTTCCATCCATTTCTGCCGAAACGTTGACAGCACATAGACTGATAATCATCAGGGGTTATATTTAGTGCTGTACTCAGACTCCTAACATTCTATTTAGACATAGACTGTATATGAGGTCAGACTTCAGCCGAGCATTAGAGACCTACTATCAACGTCTCCTCCTGTCAGGAACTGGAGATTGTGGAAGCACTGGAGGCTATCAGCGCGCGCTCCAGTCCTCACCCAAGATGGCCGTCGTACCTTTAAGAGGCTGGCTCCTCCCACAAGCCGGTGCGTTGTATCTGTCAACGCTCGGTTCGTGTGTTGGAGTTTCCTCTTGGATCCTTCTGTGCCTTCAGCGAATCTACTTACTGCCTTGATTCCTGCTCTAGTCACCCTCCTCCTACCTGCCGTGCCTCTTTTGTTTGCTTGCTCTATTTTCTCTCCTGCCTTATAATTCTTCATCTTTCCACTCCTGGTGTCTCAGCGCCGCCTGTTCAGTGCTTTTGCCTTTAGTTAGTCCTATTTGCTCCTTTTCCTTTCGCCACTCAGCTTATCCTTTTTTTAATTTATTTTGAACTGTGGGTGCCGGTATCCTTACTTCTATCAGCGCTGCCTAGCCCTTCACAGGTTTGGGTCCCTGTTGCTCTGACCTCACCCTGGGAAACTTTGCCTTTACTCAATCAGACTAGATCCGTATACTTTTCTATTTTTCTTTTCGGTCAGCCTTGCCTAAACTGTTTAGGATATTCTTTTTGTCATAATTTCTTCTTATCACGTGGGGTTGCCTTTTTCACCTTATATCCTTTACTCTTATCTGCATTCTATTAGGAGAACTTTGGGAGTTCTATGCAGTTTATACTTCCAGCAGTCTGAACAATTGAGGAATCTGACTTCTATTCTACAAGTATTCCTCTTTGGTGTGGAGAAGCTACGCCTTCCTTTTCGATTGAGAGGAACCGACTACCCCCCATCTGAACCCACCCGGAAACAGGATTTTTTTCTGCATTTGTGCTTTTTCCCTGGAAATTAGGTCTGGCCCTCTGGGGATCCCCGAGGTCAGAGTTAAATCTCTGCCAAGGTGGCCTCCGGAGGGGCCAGACCCTACCTACACGATAAGAAGGTTCAAACTCCAAAGGATAAGACTCCCTCAAGGAGAAGGGATCAGAAGAAGCCCGAGGCCAACCCTAAAGAATCCTTCCCAGAAGATCCAGGTGAGGAGTTGGGGGAGGAAGCCTCGGTTCATGACAGCATACAACGCCCAATAACCATCATGGCCTCACTAGAGCAGTATCAGGAATTGGTGGCTGCTTTACAGAACCTTACTTTAGAGGTGCAGGCTTTACGGACAGAGAATGTAGCCCTCAGGCAGCAGGTAGTGTTACATCGAGATGATCGTGGAGACCTGCCTACGATGCCCCTTTCCTTTGGTAAATATGATGGTCACCCGGGGGGTCTGAAAGAATTTCTGGATGCCTGCAGAGTGTATTTCGCCTTCCGACCTCACGCCTATGAGACTGCCAGATCTAAGGTGGGGTTCATCATAGCCAATCTAATTGGAAACGCCCTTGCATGGGCCACACTGTCATGATCTCTGCTTCCAAAAGGTCAGGGTTTTCCCATCTCCCTTGGAAGCAGATCCATAACCCAGGTTCCGAGTGCCAACCAGTCCCAATTGGGACCTTTTGGACCCAGTCCTGGCGCCAGTGGAACCAGGCTCATAAATATGCCCAGTCCCAGCGCTGGAAGCGCCGGGCTCATAATGCTTGGGTGGACTTACCTGCAGCAGACCATGCTGCTTACTTGCCTGCCAGTTGAGCCTCTGATCCTCTTCTGTTTGGAACTACTTTTCCTAGTGGGTGGGGCTGGAGCCACTCCCTAGATTCAGAACACTGGAACTCTTCTGGAAGACAGGAACTCTTTTCTTACCAGGAACTCTTTTCTTACTTAGGCGTGGCTGTGGAAGGAGACACCTAAGCACTACAGGAGGCTATTTAAATCACACCCGGTGGATGAATCTTGCTTTGCGTTATTCTGCAACCTCTGCAGCAGAACGCTCATCGTGTCTTCTGCATCCGGTCCTGGGCCTAAGGAAAAAGGCTTACCATCCTGAATCCAGTCTTCAGCAACACCTATAAAGACAAGAAAGAACAGGTTAGCATTCCGGCATCTGAAAGGCAAAGGCTTACCTACTCTTCGTGCGCTCCGGAGGTCTTCACACTGCATTCCGGCATCTGAAAGACAAAAGCTTACCATCTCTTCGCACGCTCCGGAGGCCTTCGGCGCTGCATCCCGCATCTGAAAGACAAAACAAGGTGCGTTTAAAGACATTGGGGAACTTTAATACTCACGTGCCATTACTCCTTTCCACATCTAATCCAGTGGGTATTCCGGCACCCTGCAGCCGCTCCGAACTCATACCTGCAAAATAAAAGGACAGTTAGAGCGCATCGTGAAGCAGGCAACAAGCGCTTACTTACGTGCTTCCAGGCGCTTCTATTCATCACACGGGCTCCATCTTCAACTCACTTCAGCCCGTCATCCGCCATCGCCGGAACCCTGCAAAACAAGAGACATCATTACTAAAGACTTTAAAGACATTTGAATGACTCGAAACTTACCGTTCGTGCAGTAAACGACGGACAGCAGTCCTCTGAAGTCAAGAGGCCTGCGCTACCTATCCAGTGAAGAAACTGGTTACAGCACCCTGCCCCGAGGCAGATGGAGAGCTCGGCATTCACTTACCTAAGGTGAGAGCGTTAACCTTTGGGGGTCTACAGGAGAGGAGAAGAGGAAAGAGATAGGGACACCCCAATAACCCAGTTCATTAACCCCATATTTTCTATCTGCAGACATCTTACTCTACACGTCAGGCATACAGTGCACAGAGGTCCAGCCCAAAGAGCCAACCGGGTGCTACACATCACCTTTGAAGATACGGTAGTCGGCCAGTCAAGACCGGCGCCTCTGCGAGAATCAGGTGAGCGTTACAGAACGCAAAGCCTACCGCAAAACTCTCGCCCAGGCGCTATGGAAACCTCGGATACTGACCCCCTAGCCCGGTTACTTGGGGAACTAAGGGCAGAAGTGCATGCAGCTCGTCAGGAAACGAATGCTCTAAGAAGGGAACTAATTATTTCCAAGGAGAGAACAGACAATCTTGCTAGACAAGTGCTACAGTCACAAGCCGGACAGACCCCGTTACCCGCATCAGGGGCAAATCTTCCTTCAACAGCCTCTATGAATCCAGTGCAGATCAACCTACCTGGGAATGTACCTCTGGCTCCGCCCGAACGATTTTCTGGTGACCCAAAGAGGTTTGCAGTATTTATCAATCAGTGCCGGTTGCACTTCTTGTGCCGGCCGGCAGCCTTTCCAACTGATCATGCTAAAGTAGCTTTTGTACTTTCGTACCTTAGTGGCAATGCGGCAGACTGGTCGATCCCTCTAGTTAATCAAGATGATCCGGTTCTCCATGATTTTCAAGCCTTTCAGCTTAGTATGGAAAAACTGTTCGCAAGACATTCACAGGGACAGGCCTTGGACAATGAGCTTCTTTCGTTGCGACAGGGTAATCAAGACCTTTTGGCTTATATTGCATCTTTCAATAGACTAATAGTGGAAACTCAATGGCCTGAGGACAAAAGGATTACGCTGTTTTATAGAGGTCTACGTGGAGAGCTCAAAGACGTTTTAGCCCAAGTAGTGAATCCCCCACAAGACTGTTCGGATTATATAGACTTGGTCGTTCAAATAGATCACAGGCTGCAGAACAGGAAGGCCGATCGTTCCAAGTTTGATGCTCGAGTACTTTCCAAACCGCCAACTCCTTCCAAAGGAGTAGACTCCGGGGAACCCATGCAAATAGGGGGTCTGAAAGGTCCTCTAACACAAAGGGAGCGGGAAAGGAGGAAACAGTTGCAATTATGCCTATATTGCGGAAACTCAGGGCACTTTCTTCGAGACTGTCCGGTGAAACCTGCCAAGAAGGCAGTAGGAGCTGCAGTTACCAAAGTTACAAACTCTGAGCAGGGAAACGACCTCGCCCGACAAGAATAGAGGTCCTCTTGCCGAGCGTGAAAACCAGTTCCGTGACCTCGCATTTCGTGATACCTATGGTCCTCATTAGCCCTGATAGTCCGGATCGATTACATGCAATTGAAGCTTACGTCGACAGCGGTGCCATCGGCAATTATGTGGATCATGAAATGGTTTTGAGGATGAATCTAACTCTTTGTCCCAAGGCTGTAAAGGACGTCATTACTACGGTGGATGGTACGGAGATAGCCTCCGGGCCAGTAACGCATACCACTCAAGAGGTGACGCTAGTAAGTCAAGATGGGCACCATGAGAAGATCGTGTTCGATGTGATCAAGGCCCCTCAGTTCCAGATTATTCTAGGAATACCTTGGTTAGAGAAACACAATCCTCTGATCGATTGGCGAGCAAGAACGGTCCAGTTTCCAGAATGTGTCTCTACTTGTCACCCTCCACCTGGTGTTGCACTGGCAGCAATTTCTTCAGAGACTCCCCAGTTACCTCCCGAATACCTAGAATACCAAGATGTTTTCCGGAAGGAGCAGGCTAACTCTCTACCTCCTCATAGGTCTTATGACTGCCAGATAGACCTGATACCTGGATCTACTCCTCCTTGTAGTAGAATTTATGCCCTCACCGAGCCTGAGAACCTTCACCTTCGACAATACCTGGATCAATACCTGGCAAATGGGTTTATTCGTCCTTCCAAGTCCCCTGCCTCTTCAGCTTTGTTCTTCGTTCCAAAAAAGGAAGGAGACCTTAGAACTTGTATCGATTATCGCTCCCTGAACCAGATCACCGTTAAGAATAGATATCCGTTACCTTTGATCCCTGAACTCCTGGACCAAGTCAGAAAAGCATGCATATATACAAAGCTGGATCTTAGAGGAGCTTACCACTTGGTACGAGTAAAAGAGGGCGATGAATGGAAGACGGCCTTCCGCACCAAGTATGGGCTATTTGAATATCAGGTCATGCCCTTCGGACTTTGCAATGCCCCGGCCGCCTTTCAATATTTTATGAACGATGTCCTCAGAGAGCTCATAGATGTATGTGTTGTTGTTTACATCGACGACATTCTCGTTTATTCTTCATCGGAATCTGAACATCGGAAACACGTGAAAATGGTCCTCGAAAGATTGCGTCAACACAAACTTTTCGCTAAGTTGGAAAAATGTGTTTTCAACGTGACTGAAGTTGAATTCTTGGGATTCATATTATCACCTGGCGGAGTGCGTATGGATTCAAAGAAGGTCGATGCAGTTCTCAAATGGCCATCACCGTCCTCCGTAAAAGGTGTGCAAAGCATGTTAGGCTTCGCTAACTTTTACCGCAGGTTTATCCCCAAGTTCTCTCGAATAGTCCAGCCCATCACTGCCTTGTTAAAGAAAAACAAACGTTTTGAATGGTCTACCGAGGCGGAACAAGCTTTCCAGGATTTGAAGACTAAATTTATCTCTGCACCAATCTTAAAACACCCTCGCCCCGAACTCCCCTACATTGTGGAAACTGATGCTTCAAGCCTTGCCATGGGGGCAGTTCTATCACAAAAGGACCCGGTAACCAATCAGTTGCATCCCGTGGCATTTTGGTCCCGCAAATTCTCGCCTCCTGAAGTCAATTACACGATTACTGACAAGGAACTTCTGGCTATCAAGTCTGCCTTTAAGGCTTGGCGGCATTATCTGCTGGGGGCCCGACACACCGTTACTGTGATTACGGATCACCGAAACCTGCAATATTTGAAAACCGCAAAAGCCCAATCCTCTAGACAACTCCGTTGGGCATTATTCTTTGCCGAGTTTGACTTCATAATTACCTATCGACCTGGTACAAAGAACGGTAAAGCCGATGCCCTTTCTCGGATGGGAGTGGAAGAACACTTGATCAACCCTAAACCTGTACCAATCATTCCCGAACAAAGAATTCTGGGTGTAATCGCCACAGAATCCATAGAGGAAGTTAAGGATAAAGCCAGGCAACTTGTAACTCCAGCAGACATACAGAATTGGCACCTGCAGGGAAAGGACTTTGCAGTAAAGGACAATTTATTGTATTTCCAAGAACGATTATACATACCCAGCACAGATTTACAGAAAAAAGTAATCTCTTGTTATCACGACTCTTTAATGGAAGGTCATCCCGGTATAGCCAAGACCTCAGAAAAGATCAAGCGCTACTTCTGGTGGCCGTCTTGGAAAAAAGATATCAGAGACTTTATAATGTCCTGTGGAGTATGCGCCCAAAACAAGAGTCAAAAGGAAAGACCAGCAGGCCTCTTACGCCCTATTGACATCCCACCTCGCCCTTGGCATACGCTTTCTATGGACTTCATCACCGATCTACCTCCATGCTCCGGATACAATACGATTCTAGTAATCGTGGACTTATTCTCCAAGATGGCGCATTTCATTCCGCTCAAAGGCTTGCCAACAGCAGCAACTCTGGCCCGAGAATTTCTCGAAAACATCGTCCGACTGCACGGTTTTCCTTCGGTTCTAATTTCGGATCGAGGTAGTCAATTTATTTCTCATTTTTGGCGAAGTTGCTGTCGGTCGGCTCAAATTGATGTGAGACTATCGACCAGTCACCACCCTCAGACCGACGGACAAACCGAGAGGACCAATCAAACTCTGGAACAGTATTTACGCTGCATGCTGCAACAAACTGAAAAAACTTGGAAAGATATCCTTTGGATAGCCGAGTATGCCTACAATAACTCTGTCCATTCGGGAACTGGGAAAACCCCGTTTTTTCTTTTGTACGGCAGTCACCCTCGAACCTCGGAGTTGGATCCCCTCCAAGATCTTGAAACACCAGCAGTAGACTACCTGCATTCTACAATCACCCAAGCCTTTAAGGAAGCTGTTTCTCACCTTCAAACGGCTAAAGAACAATACAAGAAAGGAGCAGATCAACATTGGAAGGAAGCCCCTCACTATCAAGTAGGGGATCAAGTCTGGTTATCCACCAAATATCTATCTCTAAAAGGGCCACGCACATTCAACCCAAGATACCTTGGTCCCTATTCCATCACTACCATAGTAAACCCAGTAGCGGTCAAGTTGGACTTGCCCCCGCACATGAAGATACATCCGGTCTTCCACGTCTCTCTATTAAAACCCGTGCAACCTCAAACCCGACTAACCAAATCTCCAAAACCTATCCTAGTTGATGGAGAACTCGAGTTTGAAGTCAAAAGCATTCTGGACTCCAAGATCTCCAAATCTAAACTATTCTACCTAATTGACTGGAAAGGCTACGGCCCCCAAGAGAGATCCTGGGAACCTGCTGAATATGTCCACGCTCCTCGCCTAATCAAAAGATTTCACCGAACATTTCCTGACAAGCCAAAACCCCCGGAGAAGCCCGGTTTGGGAGGGGCCTTGAGGGGGGGTACTGTCATGATCGCTGCTTCCAAAAGGTCAGGGTTTTCCCAACTCCCTTGGAAGCAGATCCATAACCCAGGTTCCGAGTGCCAACCAGTCCCAATTGGGACCTTTTGGACCCAGTCCTGGCGCCAGTGGCACCAGGCTCATAAATATGCCCAGTCCCAGCGCTGGAAGCGCCGGGCTCATAATGCTTGGGTGGACTTACCTGCAGCAGACCATGCTGCTTACTTGCCTGCCAGTTGAGCCTCTGATCCTCTTCTGTTTGGAACTACTTTTCCTGTTGGGTGGGGCTGGAGCCACTCCCTAGATTCAGAACACTGGAACTCTTCTGGAAGACAGGAACTCTTTTCTTACCAGGAACTCTTTTCTTACTTAGGCGTGGCTGTGGAAGGAGACACCTAAGCACTACAGGAGGCTATTTAAACCACACCCGGTGGATGAATCTTGCTTTGCGTTATTCTGCAACCTCTGCAGCAGAACGCTCATCGTGTCTTCTGCATCCGGTCCTGGGCCTAAGGAAAAAGGCTTACCATCCTGAATCCAGTCTTCAGCAACACCTATAAAGACAAGAAAGAACAGGTTAGCATTCCGGCATCTGAAAGGCAAAGGCTTACCTACTCTTCGTGCGCTCCGGAGGTCTTCACACTGCATTCCGGCATCTGAAAGACAAAAGCTTACCATCTCTTCGCACGCTCCGGAGGCCTTCGGCGCTGCATCCCGCATCTGAAAGACAAAACAAGGTGCGTTTAAAGACATTGGGGAACTTTAATACTCACGTGCCATTACTCCTTTCCACATCTAATCCAGTGGGTATTCCGGCACCCTGCAGCCGCTCCGAACTCGTACCTGCAAAATAAAAGGACAGTTAGAGCGCATCGTGAAGCAGGCAACAAGCGCTTACTTACGTGCTTCCAGGCGCTTCTATTCATCACACGGGCTCCATCTTCAACTCACTTCAGCCCGTCATCCGCCATCGCCGGAACCCTGCAAAACAAGAGACATCATTACTAAAGACTTTAAAGACATTTGAATGACTCGAAACTTACCGTTCGTGCAGTAAACGACGGACAGCAGTCCTCTGAAGTCAAGAGGCCTGCGCTACCTATCCAGTGAAGAAACTGGTTACAGCACCCTGCCCCGAGGCAGATGGAGAGCTCGGCATTCACTTACCTAAGGTGAGAGCGTTAACCTTTGGGGGTCTACAGGAGAGGAGAAGAGGAAAGAGATAGGGACACCCCAATAACCCAGTTCATTAACCCCATATTTTCTATCTGCAGACATCTTACTCTACACGTCAGGCATACAGTGCACAGAGGTCCAGCCCAAAGAGCCAACCAGGTGCTACACATCACCTTTGAAGATACGGTAGTCGCCCAGTCAAGACCGGCGCATCTGCGAGAATCAGGTGAGCGTTACACACACCCTTGGTTACCAGAGATGATCCCGTTTTGAGTGACTATGATCGTTTTACAGAAGTTTTTGGTGAATGATTTGATAGACCAGAAGTATTCTATTCTTCTCTGGAAGCAATACTTGATGTCCAACAGGGAAACACGGACATACAGACCTATCTCTCCCGTTTCCAGAGGCTGGCAGCCAAGGCAGATTGGCCTGATTCTGCTCAGCAAACAATCTTCAGACGGGGTGTTCGTGAAGAAATCAAGGACGAGCTAGCCAGAGTGGCTCGTCCGGCATCCTTTCAGGAATTGGTGACTTTGTCACTTCAGATCGAGTTCCGTCTTCAAGAGAGAAGATCCGAAAGAAGAAGAACCAGAGGCTTCCCACAACAGTCCAGTCAACCATCCCCTGCTCCTCCACCTCGAACTACCCCTAGGACTGATGAACCTATGCAGATTGGGGCGGCTCGCGGTCCCTTGACGCAAGAAGAAAGAAGAAGAAGGAGAGAGGCAGGATTATGTATGTACTGCGGCTCCTCGAAGCATTTATTGAGAGACTGTCCTGAAGTCCCACCTAGATGACAGGGAAACTTCCACCCCCGATCCACAGCAAGGGAGGTTTCGGGGGAAGTAACAAGCACCCTTGCTACTACACAAGAGCAGTAAGCACCCCGGAGGATAACAGCCTAATGGTGTTTCGGGTCAACCTGTGGCTGACCGAGGATTCCCCCACTGAGGTGTTCGCTATGCTAGACTGCGGAGCTGCTGGAAATTTCATTGACTCTAAATGGGCAGCTGAGCATCTAATCTCCACCATACCCAAGGCCACCCCGATTCCAGTAGAAGGGGTCGATGGTAGGCCCCTGTCATCCGGACCTATAACGCTGGAGACCATTCCATTAAGGATGAGGCTCGGCCAACATGAAGAGTTTTTGGTGTTTGACCAGATCCGTGCTGCTCATTTTCCGTTAGTTATAGGAATTCCTTGGCTAAGGAGACACAACCCTCACATTGATTGGACTACCAACAGGGTCTCTTTCAATTCGACATTCTGTGAGTCCCACTGTATCAACCGGTCTGCTTCTCCTAACACCCTAGAACACAGCCAGTGTGGGGTTCAGGAACCTGTCACTGTGGCCTCAGTTCCCGTACATTATCAAGACTTCTCAGAGGTGTTTATGGACACCATACCCAGACAACTACCACCACATAGACCTGAGGATTGCTGCATTGACTTAATTCCGAAGGCTGTGGTACCCTTTGGTAGAATGTACCCCTTGTCGTTACCAGAGAGGAAGGCTTTAAGAGAGTACCTCTACGCTAATTTACAGAACGGATTAATCCAAGAGTCCAAGCCCACCTGTGGGGCATCCTTATTCTTCATTCCCAAGAAGGACTCGACAGAGCTCCGCCCTTGTATAGATTACAGGGGTCTAAACAAGATTACCATCCGGGATAGATATCCCATGCCCCTAATTCGGGATATCTTGGAGGCAGTACAGGGGGCGGTGTACTTTACTAAGCTTGATTTAAGAGGCGCTTATCACCTCTTAAGAATCAGGCAAGGTGACGAGTGGAAGACGGCGTTCCGCACCCCCTTCGGACTCTTTGAATACTGTGTGATGCCCTTCGGTCTCGTAAACGCACCAGCCATCTTCCAGAGGTACATGGACAAGATATTCGCCGACATGTTCTTTTTGTCGGTAGTAGTGTACCTGGACGACATCCTAATCTTTTCCAAGTCTTTATCAGAGCACCGATCATTGGTCAGATTAGTTCTACCGCGTCTGCAGTTCCATCATTTACTGGTAAAGCCAGAGAAGTGTTCATTTGAATCCACAACAGTGTCCTACTTGGGTTTCATACTATCCAAGGATGGTATTGAGATGGATGCTAATAAGGTAAAGGCCATTAGAGATTGGAAGGAACCTACCAATGTCAAGGAACTACAAGGGTTTCTAGAACTGGCTAACTTTTACAGGAGGTTTATTCCCAACTTCTCCAAGAAGGTACTTCCTTTGACCTCCTTATTGAAGAAGGGTGTGAGGTTCATATTCGGAGTCGAACCTCAAAGAGCTTTCAGTTTCTTAAAGGAATGTTTTTCTACAGCACCCATCCTGGTCCAACCGGATCAGGCCAAGCCTTTCATTTTTGAAACAGATGCTTCTGGAGGGGCGGTAGGGGCAGTCTTACTCCAAAGGACGGAAGACGGCTATGAGCATCCGGTTGCTTACTACTCCAAGACACTTACTAGTAGTGAGTGCAACTACTCTGTAATCGAAAAGGAGCTGTTGGCCATAAAATTGGCCTGCCAAGAATGGAGACATCTCCTACAAGGAGCCACACATCAATTCACCATTAGAACTGACCACCGTAACCTCCGGGTTTTGCAACAGTTAGAATGTTCTAACGCCAGACACGCCAGATGGGCTTATTTTTTCTTACAATACGACTTTATGATTACTTACATACCTGGCACAGAAAACAGGAAGGCCGACGCTTTGTCCAGATGCCTAGGAGAGTCATCTAGTTCCTATAGGGAACATGAACTGGTTTTTCCACATCTCACCGTCCTAGCTTCTACAGTTTCGTTCCTTCAAGACCTAATCCCACAGTATCAGAGGTGTTCCGAAATTCCGTTATCTGTTAACCAGGTTAAGGACGGATTGTTCTATCATGAAGGAGCTCTCTACATTCCTACGAAGGAGTTGCAAAAGCTAATACTTTCTTGGTGTCATGACACCCCTCTATCCGGTCATTCTGGTATTAGGAAGACCTTCGATCTTATCCAGAGAGGATTCTGGTGGCCTACCTTAAGAAGAGATGTAGGCCAGTATGTGTCTGCTTGTTCGGTATGTGCTTCCAACAAGAACCGAACAGGAAGGCCGCTGGGGTTGTTACTACAACACTCCCTACCAGACCGTCCTTGGGAACATATATCTACAGATTTTATCGTGGATCTCCCTCCATCATATGGCATGACTACAATCATGGTGACCATTGACTCCTTTAGCAAGCTAGCGGATTTCTCTGCCTTCAAGCAAGTCCCTTCAGCCTCTGAGATGGCTGCAACTTTTCTCCAGGACATTGTTCGTCTTCATGGTGTACCTAAGACCATTGTTTCCGACAGGGGACCCCAATTCACCTCAAAGTTTTGGTCCTCCCTTTGCCAAGCACTCGGAATTCACAAGGCTCTTTCCTCAGGATATCATCCAAAGAGCAACGGCCAAACAGAAAGGCTTAATGCCAATTTAGAACAATATCTTAGGTGTTTTTGCAGTCCACAACAAGAAGAGTGGTATTGCTTCCTCCCACAAGCGGAATTCGCTTATAACAATTCCCTTCATACCTCGATCCAGATGAGCCCTTTCTATTGTACTTACGGATACCATCCTCAACACCTACCCTGGCTCAGTCCTCCTTCTACCAAGATTCCGGCTCTAGATTCGATTCTACTAGACCTAGAGAAGGTGCACAGGCTCGCTAAGGAAGCTCACCAAGCAAGTCAACTAGCGCAGAAGAAGTGGGCTGACAAGGGTCGTCGCGCCCATCCAAGCTGGAAGGTCGGACAATTGGTCTGGTTATCCACCAGGTATCTACCTAGATGGGTTCATAGGGGGAAGTTCTCCTCTCGTTTTCTTGGGCCTTTCCCAATTTTGCAACAAATCAATCCGGTTGCATATAAGCTCCAGCTACCAGACTATCTTAGGAAGGTGCATCCGGTCTTTCATGTATCCCTTCTCAAAGAATACAAGGATGATCCCTTCAAGAGACCTGTGAACCGCTCACGTGCCCGAGTGATCTCGACACCTGAAGAATATGAAGTATCTCATTTGGTGGATTCCCGTAAAGGGCGGTTATACTACTTGGTTCATTGGAAGAATTATCCAGTAGAAGAGAGGACATGGGAACCT
The DNA here is from genome assembly GCF_040938575.1 of Ambystoma mexicanum. Taxonomy (NCBI): domain Eukaryota; kingdom Metazoa; phylum Chordata; class Amphibia; order Caudata; family Ambystomatidae; genus Ambystoma; species Ambystoma mexicanum. Next base: position 475,379,371 of record NC_090923.1, on the reverse strand, counting down.
GTGAGCCATATACATGCCCCACGTCTGGTGCAGAGGTTCCATCAACTTCATCCGGGCAAACCTGGGGGTGCCCCGAGGAAGAAGGGGTATACTGTCTGGAACTGGAGATTGTGGAAGCACTGGAGGCTATGATCAGCGCGCGCTCCAGTCCTCACCCAAGATGGCCGCCGTACCTTTAAGAGGCTGGCTCCTCCCACAAGCCGGTGCGTTGTATCTGTTTGTCAACGCTCGGTTCGTGTGTTGGAGTTTCCTCTTGGATCCTTCTGTGCTTTCAGCGAATCTACTTACCGCCTTGATTCCTGCTCTAGTCACCCTCCTCCTACCTGCCATGCCTCTTTTGTTTGCTTGCTCTATTTTCTCTCCCGCCTTATAATTCTTCATCTTTCCACTCCTGGTGTCTCGGCGCCGCCTGTTCAGTGCTTTTGTCTTTAGTTAGTCCTATTTGCTCCTGTTCCTTTCGCCACTCAGCTTATCCTTTTTTTAAATTTATTTTGAACTGTGGGTGCCGGTATCCTTACTTCTATCAGCGCTGCCTAGCCCTTCACAGGTTTGGGTCCCTGTTGCTCTGACCTCACCCTGGGAAACTTTGCCTTTACTCAATCAGACTAGATCCGTATACTTTTCTATTTTTCTTTTCGGTCAGCCTTGCCTAAACTGTTTAGGATATTCTTTTTGTCATAATTTCTTCTTATCACGTGGGGTTGCCTTTTTCACCTTATATCCTTTACTCTTATCTGCATTCTATTAGGAGAACTTTGGGAGTTCTATGCAGTTTATACTCCCAGCAGTCTGAACAATTGAGGAATCTGACTTCTATTCTACAAGTATTCCTCTTTGGTGTGGAGAAGCTACGCCTTCCTTTTCGATTGAGAGGAACCGACTACCCCCCATCTGAACCCATCCGGAAACAGGGTTTTTTCTGCATTTGTGCTTTTTCCCTGGAAATTAGGACTGGCCCTCTGGGGATCCCCGAGGTCAGAGTTACATCTCTGCCAAGGTGGCCTCCGGAGGGGCCAGACCCTACCTACACGATAAGAAGGTCCGAACTCCAAAGGACAAGACTCCCTCAAGGAGAAGGGATCAGAAGAAGCCCGAGGCCAACCCTAAAGAATCCTTCCCAGAAGATCCAGGTGAGGAGTTGGGGGAGGAAGCCTCGGTTCATGACACCTCCATTTACATTCCTTTTCCTGTGTTTCCTATACCCAATCACATGGGATATATATCTTTTTTTACAAGCAAAATCCATTGTTAAAATGTGCATATGGATGTTTAACAACGTATGTCATCTGTAAAAATGTTACACTGAATTGCCAATAGAACTATTTGTTTGTTTATTACAATGGTTACCTCGCACTGTTATGTATGTATCAAAACTTAAAATACTTTGCAAAAAAAGAAAAAGCATCAGCTAAAACTAATAAATGCTGACATTTTCTTCTAATTCGAGATACGTGTTTTTCAGTAGTAAACATGTGTTTTCTTCAAATCATGGTTGCCCCAATCACATGGGCACCCATAAGGGTTTAAAAAACCAGTGTGCACTTGATGTATTGTGCACACCCTTTTCTGACTCATAGAGGGAGGACAAACCCCCTTGTTATAGACCAACTGATTTTCAGACCAGCAGTCTACCCAGAGTTCCAACAGGGGCCGTGGTAAGGGTAGAGGCAGCCCCAGCAGAGGCGGCACGCCTCCCGCAAAACAGTGATGCCGCGATCAGGGTCCCTTCCCACGCATCTCCAGTAGGGGGACGCATTACCAACTTCACCCAAGCTTGGGAAGGGATCACATCAGACAGATGGGTGCTGTCCACAGTGTCTGCAGGATACTGCATAGAACTGCTCGAGCGTCCCCAAAACCACCCCGACATGACAAAAAGTACATTCCTTGGACCACCAGAAGATCCTCCTCAAGGAGATTGTCAATCTTCTAGAAAAGGACGAGATCGAACTCGTCCCGGGCAAACAGGTAAACAAGGGTATTTATTCAATTTACTTCCTGGTGCCAAAAAAAGTTCTGACAATACACCCAGTTTTAGACAACATTGGACATGAAAGATGCCTATTTTCATATTTCCATGTTCCCAGCGCACAGAAGATTCTTGCGCTTCAAGGTGGACGGTCAGCACTACCAGTTCAAGGTGCTGCCCTTTGGTATAGCCTCGGCTCCAAGGGTATTCACCAAGGTTCTGGCGGTGGTGGCAGCACACCTACGCAGGGAGGCAATTCCAGTGTACCCTTACCTGGACGACTGGCTCATCACGGGGGAGACCCCAGTAATTTGCAGTTCAAACATTCAGAGAACGATCGACCTCCTCTTCGAATTGGGTTTCTCCATAAACGAGAAAAAATCAAACCTGGTGCCAAGCACCTCCAAACAGTTGCTAGGAGCTGTACTAAACGCTCAAGAGGGGTTGGCCTTTCCATCGGAGGAAAGAATTCGGAATCTACTACTGCAAATTCCTCTATATCTGCCCGGTCACCAGATAACGGTGCGCAAAGCGATGCGTTTGCTAAGCATGATGGCGTCATGTACTTACCTGGTCCCCCACGCGCGCCTTACCATGCGTCCCATGCAAGAATGGTTGGCGAAACAGTGGTCTCAGGCAAGTGGTCAGTGGGACGATCTAGTGGTCGTTTCGCCAACACTGGTACAAAGTCTTCACTGGTGGACAAGACAAAACCTGTCAAAGGGGAAACCCTTTAATGATCCAGAAGTACAGGCTGTAGTCACTACAGATGCATCCCTGTCAGGGTGGTGAGCACACCTCCTTCACCACACAGCTCAGGGTCTCTGGTCTCACACAGTGGCAAAGAATCATATCAATCTGCTACAGCTTCTGGCAGTATTCAGAGCGCTTCGAGCGTTCGAGCCCCACCTGTTGAACATGTCAGTGCAGATCTTAACAGACAGCATGACAGCGTTGTTCTACCTAAACAAGCAGGGACGGACTCGTTCGCCGAATCTGTCCAAGCTTGCCCAGAAAATTTGGATATGGGCACTTAGACGGAACATTTACCTGTCATCTCAACATGTTCCAGGGGATCTCAATTCACTAGCAGGCGACTTGAGCAGAGATCCTCTCCCAAGAGAACACGAGTAGTCTACACAGAGAAGTCATAGAAGACATCTTCTCACAGTGGGGTTTCCCCACTATAGACCTATTCGCCACAAGCGAAAACAGACAATGCCCAGACTTCGCATCCAGGTTTCCCCAGCCAGGCTCCAAGGGGAACGCCCTGTGGACGAACTGGTCAGGGATGTTTGCTTACGCTTTTCCACCAACTCCTCTAATGAGGAAGTTGATCAACAAGATGCACAGAGAATCTATTACGCTCATCCTAGTTGCTCCGATGTGGGTGAGACAACCGTGGTTCCCACACCTGCGCAAGCTAGCAGCATGCGAACCCATCAGACTCCCGTGCTGGTACAACCTACTATCCCAGCACCAAGGTCAAACAGTGCATCCTCAACCCAGCTCAATGAATTTGGCAGCATGGCTCCTGAAGTCATAGAGTTTGGACACCTCAACTTACCACAGAGGTGCATGGACATCCTAAAGGAATCTAGGAAGCCCAACACTATGCACTGTTATTTTGACAAATGGAAAAGATTGGTTATCTGGTGCCAGAATAAGCAAATCAACCCAGTTGATTGCACTCCATCCACTATTGTCACCTACATGCTCCACCTGCTGGACGCAGGGTTGATATTTTATTCACTAAAGGTATACCTGGCAGCTCTGTCAGCATACACCACCTCCCATAACAAGGTATCGTGGTGGAAAGTGCCAGTGGTTAAAGCCTTCATGTAAGGGGTAAAGAGACGCCACCCTCCAATTTATAACCCACCACCAGGATGAGACCTTAATGTGGTGCTGGCTAAACTCATGGGCCCCCCATTCGTGCCCATGCATAAAAGCAGTCTCAAACACCTGACATATAAAACTGCCTTCTTAGTAGCCATTACATCAATAAGAAGGGTCAGTGAAATTCAGGCTCTGTCAGTGCAGGATCCTTTCTTTACTGTTCATAAAGATAAACTGATTTTACGAACACACCCTAGGTTTTCACCTAGGTTTATTTGTAAATTCCACGTTAACCAGTCCATTGAGCTTCTGGCTTTCTTTCAAGAACCCCAAACCTCTGCTGAGGTGAAACTACACACCCTACATGCGCGTAGGGCGGTCCTATACTATGCAGACAAGACCAGGCCGCTAAGGAAAACAGACCAACTGTTTGTCTCCGTAGCTACAGGCAGAGAGGGAGATCACGTCTCTAAAGGTGCCATCTCTAAGTGGATTATAAATTGTATCCAGCTGTGTTACTCCCTTCCTGAAAAAACTCTGCCTTTCACGCCAAGAGCCCACTCTACAAGAGGCATTGGGGCCACTCTGGCTTTCATTGCAAATGTACCCCTTGACACCATTTGCAAAGCAGCTACTTGGAGCTCTATTCACACTTTTACTCAGCACTACTGCCTTGACACTCATTCCAAGACAGATGCTCAAGTGGGACAAGCGGTTCTAAGACATTTATTTGCTCATGACCCTTCTCACATCCCACCTCCTTCTCCTAACACTGCTCGCTAATCTTTGCACAGCATGTGATCTAAGCAGATTCCACAAGCCTCAGAAGGGATACATTACTCACTGTATTCGTATTTCTGATGCTTGTATCTGCTTAGATTCACATGCAACCCACCCTTCCTCCCCTCTGAGAGAAGGCGCATGGATGCCAGTAGTCTTATCTTTCTATCTATCTATCTGCTTGGATAATCTGTACTCACGCTACTCCTCATGCTACCTCATGTCAGAAAAAATACAATCTGAGGGTCCTAGACGCGTGAGGGATCATGGGTACAGTGGACGTCACAATAGGGATAGTATTACTGGCACGACCTTTGTCGACGCCCATTTTTCGAGTTTCGAAAAACAAACTGTAATACTCTGCAGCTTCCACTAGATGTCAGCCTATGCAAGCATGTGAATCTAAGCAGATACAAGCATCATAAATACGATTACGGTGAGTAATGTATCCCATGTTGATAGTGCTTGTAGCAGGTTGTGTAATCCTACTGGAGTCTTAGAAATCAACACTAAATCATCGGCGTATAGTAGTACAATTATTTTCTCAAGCCCCAATTTTGGGGCATCCAAGACCACATCTCTAAACGTATCCGGTATGTCAGACAGGAAAAAGTTGAAAAGGGCTGAGGCAAGTATACACCCTTGCCTCAGCCCCCTGGGGGTATACACTGGTGTGGAGAGCATCCCCTGCATATAAAGCCTGACTTGCAGCGAAGTTTCACTGTGTAGTTCATTCACAATGTCTACAATAGTGGCTAGGCAATTCTCTTTTTGTAGTTTGTTTATCAAAATCTTTCTGGAAACCGAATCAAAAGCTGCATGAAAGTCAATAAATGCAAAGTTTAGTGGCCGTTTTGAGTAATGGTATTGTTGTTTGATGGCATAAAGGGTTGTCAGATTTACAGCTGTCCCCATCCAGGCTATAAAGCCGGTCTGGTGGGGATCACGTTTATTGCAATTTAATGTCCAGGCATTAAAGTCTCTTAGTACAAAGCGTGCAAAAATGTTGCCCGCTACATCCAAGAGTGAAATGGGTTTGTAATTTGATGCATTAGTCCGGTCCCCCTTCTTATAAATGGGGATCACTATGGCTTGACACCATACAGTTGATATGTGCCTCTTTGTTATCACGCTGGTGAAGATGTTTGCTAATATTTTAGCCCACCTGTGTGAATTTGCCTATAGCATTTGATTGCTAAAGCTGTTCGGCCCCAGAACTCTCGAGTTGCTGAATTTCATAATGAAGTCCTCAATATCTTCAGTTGTTGTGTGTAAACCCCATGGTGCATGGGCTTTGGGTTTGTTCTCAATGGCGGGCCATGTGAAGTTACTGTACAGAGCGAAAAAAAATTCTATCCATTGTTGCTCTGTAACTCCGTTTATCTGAGTTTGAAACCTCAGAGTTCCTACAGCTTGGTTAAGGATAGACCAAATGAGGGCCGTCTTTTTGGCTGAACTCACTTGGAGAACGTTTTCGCTATCTTGCTGGTATCTAAGTGCCTGCCGGTTACGGGTCCAATTTCTATAATCACATTTCACCGCTCATAGTGCTGATGATCTCTCGGGTTGAGGTAAGTTTTTGATGAAATTCTTCTTTTGCCGTAATTCAGCTTTTTTCTCTTTTTGAGCTGAGTCAAAGCAATGTCTCTTCTGTATTGATTTGTAAGTTGGTTTATTACCTTGCGTATTAAAGAGTAGGAAAGCTGAATCGTATGACATGTTCCCACCTGAGAATTGGTTTTCTGTGAGGATAGTATTTAATTGCGCTAATGTCTGTTCGTTCCAGTTGAAACGATTAGCTGCTTTGTTGATGTTGAGCTGCGGAGTGTAGTAATTTCTTGTATCAATGGGATACACAGTTCTCCAATGCCACTGCAACGTGAGGATGTTGTGATCACTTCCGGATTGTAGATGAATTTCAAACATATCGGCTAAATGATACAATTGTTGGTCTATATATATGTAGTCTATAATGCTTGATGCAGAACCTCTAGACCACGTTGGACGAGGTGGAACATCACCAGGTAGGAAACCATTTGACATAAGAAGACCTCTTTCCTTCATTAGTGTACACCATTCAAGTTTAGTGTCAGCGGTCCTCGTTTTAGTGTCCAAACATCTTAGATTTCATTCTCCAGCAATTATGGTGTTTTTGATTGAGGGGTCGGATAAGATAGTTTCTAACAGAGTTTGCAAATCTTGGAAGAATCTCTTATCCGTAAGATGTGAATGACCACAGGTGTTCCAGCTTGCCAACTTAATGGAGCTCTCTTGTTCTACCTCAAAGGACTTCCTAGCTGAATCATTAATGCATAGTTCTGCATTGCGGATGTTGGAGGCTTTCATAGATGGTAAATTTTGACACTCACATCCACATTTAGGCTCATTGGTCTTAATGTCCATGTTTTCTGATTTTGGCAAATCTTGTGAGACAGTAAAACCCTTTTCCGTATAGTTCAGCCTTGGCCAACCAGATGGTATTGAGAACAACACCCGAAGGTATCCAAAGTCTAACGGTTGTAACATCATATACATCAGAAAATTGAACTTGGGCTGTGTCGCCAGTCATGATATCCTCTAGCCTTGAAATATCCTTGAATATACTTAGGATCGTGGTACGGCACAGAGTGAATTGGGTAAAGGGAGCCGCCCGACAGCTCATAATCAATGTGTGGTGGGCTGCGCGGGATGCCTTTTTTTTCCTTGAGTCGTTTTGTTTTGAATGATTCGGGAGAAAAGCTGGTGCATATTGCATGTGGCTCTTTTCTTTTTGGCTCCCACTTGGGAGGCAATCAATGGGCATAGATTAGGTTCCAGGTGTTGCTTTGTCAAAGATTTATTTGGTGTTGGTTGCCGACACCTACAATCAATTGGTACCTGTCGTCCTTCTTTCAGTAACGTAGAAGATCCTGCATCCAGAGATATCTGAATTGGGTGCTGGGATATTTGGGAGGACATATAGGCGTCAACGGCCTCTCTAATTTATTTTCTTCGCTCTTCTTGAGCCCGATTGTCAGTACTATTGGCACTATTAAGCGGACCTGTGGCATTGGAAATTGCTTGTGACTTGGTTAAGTCCATAGTTGGTTCGACTCTGTTTTTATCAATTGTAAGTTCCGAAACCAAATCGTCTAATGGTTGGTGAGGAGCAATAGTAATATGACCTTGCCTTCTGTCCGTTTTTTTCCTTCCTTAATTCTTTGTATTTTTTGACAACTGCTGAGTCGACAATTTTCTTCATGAATTGTCTGGAGGAAGATTTCGCTTTTCCACCTAGAATGTTCAAGTTCTTAGATTTCATAGGGCCTCATTACGAGTCCGGAGGTAACCGAGGCGGTAAAACCGCCTGGTTACTGCCGGACTCGTATTACCATTCCGGCTCCGTGATTCCCAGAATTACTGGGGCATTACAACCCCGGTTTCCCGGGAATCACGGAGGCGGAATGGTGTTAATCCCCATTCCCATTGAGTCCTATGGAACTCAATGGGAATGGGGATCATGGAAACACCGGCAGCATCTCGTGATGGTGCCGGTGTTTCCTCGTCCGCCTGCAGGCGGGCAGTGTTAAACCCGCCAGGTCAAACCTGGCGGGAACATCACCTCCCGCCTGCAGGAGTCAGGTGGTTTGGAAACAACGGTGGCGGCGGGTTTACCGCCACCGTTATTTCCTGACCGCCTGATTTGTAATGAGGCCCATAGTTTGGTTCTTGTCAGAACATTTATCTGCTCTTTTAGTTTGTGGCTGAGTCGGAACTTGATCCAAGTGAAATATATCATAACTTGGTTTAGGAAGCACCGCTGTTATTACTCCATTTGGCAACGGACCATCCTTACTAGATGGTTCCAAGTGTTCTTCGACAATGGGCCAAATCACGGCATCAAAACTTGGCAAGCACTGAAGAGCAACACTTTTGGGAGTCACGGGATACGTAACTATTTCTTCCCAGACAGTGTCAGTTTGCATAGTTTTATCCGAGACCATACGATTCTTTATAGATAAGTTCTCATTTCGGGCAATCCAATCTGTTATTTGTTTGATTTGGGTGGCTTGATAGGCTAGTTTGTAGTTGAGAGTTTCGAACAAATGGCTCAGACTTACAATAGCTGTATGAATTGCTGTTAATGTAATTTCCAATAGCGGTTGTGATTTTATCTCTATCATTTCCCTCCCTTTCATTCTCAACTTAAATTTCACTTCCTGAGTCTGGTCTTCAAATCTCTCCACGATCTTGCTCCCCCTTATCTCTCTTCCCTTCTCTCATTATACACGCCCTCTCGTCCCCTTCGTTCCGCTGACCACTTCCTCCTCACTGTTCCTCCCTCTCCCTGTGCCTCCTCCTGTTTCCGCTCCTTGCAACTCCTGGCCCCACTCCACTGGAAATCCTTACCTCTCTCTATCTGCTCTTCTCCTACTTTTCCCTCTTTCTGCACCTCCCTCAAATCTCTCCTTCTCCATTCCCCACCATGACACCCCCCCTCCTCTCACTCCCCTCTCCTACCCTTTCCCCTCTGCCCCTTAACCTCTCCCCACCCCCTCCTTTCCATCCTCCTCCTACCTTCCCTCCCTCTTCCTCCTTGTCCTCCCCCTCCTCTCCCCTTGCCCCTCTGAATAATTGCTCTACATACTGTTTTTGGTGACTGATTAATGTTTGTAATTTTGCTTCTGTTGTTACAGTTTTTGTTATGTTAAATGTACCCTGTTGTTGTAACTGTGCAGGGCTTTGGTATAAAGCGCTATATAAGATTAATAAATACAAATACAAATACAAATTTCCGTAGGTCGAACAGTGGGTCTCCTAGGGGTAGGGGCAACAAAGGAGATGGATACATTTGAGGATTGTGGTTGCTCGGGCTCAAAAATAGACGGCGATCATGGCAGGTTGGCAGAGTGAGCCACCTCAGATAGACTTGCATGCAAGGAGATGCCAGCAATTGATGAGTGAACCAAATCAATGATGGAGGTATGCATTCCGTTTCTCGGTGTAGACAAGGAGGCACACTCCGCGATTGTTTCATTAGCTTGATTTTGATCCACAAAAGAACCCATACCCACAGAATTGCGGGAACTTGATTTTGTCAATGGAATTATACCAGGGCTCTTTCGAGCTGTTTTAATGTTAACACCTTGAACAGAGTTTGCTGGTGAACTTATGTCTCCAATCGCACCTACACATGTGTCAGAATTCTTCTGAATTCCGCCTTTTTCCGTCATTGTCCGTACGGCCAAGTTTGGTGTTAACATTACCTCTGTCAATGACTGCGCAATTCTTTTAGTGTAACCGTGGGGCACACAAAACCCCTGTATATCCAGTAGAAGGCTGTTTTTTATACTTGCCTGAGTCAAAGTTATGGTTTATTTTTAGACTCGTCTGTTCGAATGCGGACTAGATGTCGGCAAATTTGACTTAAAAGTAAAGTGGCAGGCATATGTAATGTCAATCGTAAAAGAAAGAAATTCAGTCTATAACAAGCATTCAATTGTCACTTTTAAGGGAAAGAACAACTCTTCAGCTGTGTTTTAAATTGTGATGATGTTACGTACGACCATACAGCTTAAAAGGGAAAACGATTGTACGAACCAAGTGTGAAGCACAATCATAAACAACACATAAAATAAAAGGAGCCCCTTAAAAACAATGAAAAAGGAAAAGCAAAAAGGGGGGGCACCGCCACCTGGTCCAACCACGGACAGCCACAGACCGCCCATTCCGAACAGCCCTTGCGAAAAAGCGCACACGCAATAGTGCGCACTCTGGCTGTATATGAGCTTGTGGGAAATGGGGCGGTGCTTGCAAAACTTAGAGAAGCTAATCCAAGCAAGATACCATGGCTCCCACAGGATTGAACACCTTGCAAATAATGTTGTGGTCGGGTAGCATAGCAAAGTCAATTCCAATGTAGCAGCAAATCCAGCCACAGACAGCCCTTTCTGAACAGCCCTTGCAAAAAAACTTGTCTCACAGAGGCATGGGCCATACGAGGTACTAGAACAAACAGGGACCTGAACCTATAAAATAGCCCAACCTGAAAAGAAGCAAAAGACCCACCTTTACCACATAAATCTCTTAAAGGAGTGGAAAGAAAATACTTCTGCTGCTTCTGCCTCAATATTGTCTTGTCTGGTACTGGTGGAGCTAGTTCTTGGGGAATAAGCTCAGAATGCTCTATCTAGACAGAAGCAAGAACATGTAAACAACCTAGTTATGGCATTCCCCGATGTATTCTGTGAGAAACCAGGGAGAGTACATTGCACTTATTATATCAGAACGCCAAAGGGAAAAGTGGTCCATTTAAAACCCTATAGACTCCCCAAAGCCCGAAAACAAATAGGGGTTGAAGAAGGGAAAAAAATGCTGACGGCAAACATTATCGAGCCCTCTTCAAGTCCATGGTACTCCCCTATTGTGTTGGTAACTAAACCTGATAATTCTTGGAGGTTTTGTATAGACGTCAGAGAGGTCAACGCCATCTTCACCTTTGATGCCTATCCTATGCCACACATCAATGAGTTAATAGATAAACTCGGAAGTGCCACATTCCTATCATCCCTAGATTTAACCAAGGGATATTGGCAGGTCACAGTCCACGGACCTGATAAGGAAAAGACGGCTTTCTTGACACCCCTAGTACTATTCCAGTTTAAAGTCCTCCCTTTTGGCCTACATGGGGCCCCAGCCATTTCCGAACGGCTTATGGACAGGATATTACAGCCCTACTCCGATTTCTGTGGGGCCTATATTGATGACAGTCATTTATAGGGAGACCATCTCTTTTATTGTTATACTATTATAAGAATCCTCAGAGAAGCTGACTTGACTGCCAATCCATCTAAATGTAAGCTGGCTCAATCGGCTGTGAAATACCTCGGCTTCTTTGTAGGGAATGGCAGTGTCCAGATCCAACGTGAAAAAGTGAAAGCTGTCCTAGATACCCCTATGCCTAACACCAAGCGAGATCTTAGGGCATTCATAGGATTGATTGGTTATTACCGTAGGTTTATCCCACATTTTTCAGATAGGACAGCTAGGTTGACAGACAAATTAAAGAACGCTGAACCCCAGATGATTCATTGGACCTAGGAGGACGACGTGTGTTATAACAACCTAAAACAAACCCTATGTCAGAACCCAATCCTAAAAGTAGTAGACTTTGCGAAAGAATTTGTGTTGCAAACTGATGCCTCTCTCACAGGGTTAGGAGCAGTTTTATCGCAGATGAGTGATCCCTGTGATACAGATGGGGCTACATAGCATAGGGGAAGGGTGTGTAAGAAACCAGAATGTATCTCACCCACTAGTCCCTGAGGGTCTCTCTCTCTCTCAGGTGGCCTGGGCATGGCCATCCCCTTTGGATCCAGACCCTTTGGGAGGATCACCTGGGTGAGGGGTCTTCGAGGAGTGTGACACCTGATGGCGAGACGCGGTATCCATCTCTTTCCTGCAACACCTTTACCCCGACCTACCAAGTATGGTATGTGTAAACTGTACCCTCACCCCTTTTCCTGCACAGACCATGTCACACAGACGGCCAGCTCTGGGAGAAAACAGATTCACACCCGAGCCATGTACCTGACATGTCGCACTACTATGGTCAGGCAATTAATGGTAATCATTCACACCCGTCTTCCATTAAACTTCCCCACACGGATAAAAGGCGAACCACAAGGGCAAACTCTGAGCGAGGCAAAGGAACAGCAGTTCAGAGACGGCAGCTGAACGAGGGACGAAAGCCGGCAAACCAAGAAGGGCGCACAAGGAGGGAGATAACCTTGACCTTTCTGGCAGAAAGCTGTTATTTTCTAGACATCTTTGGATTTCAGAGCGGCCAGGAAACCAGACTGAAGAATCCTGTATTGTGTGTCGGAAATACCCTGGGGCCCTCCTGCATGGCTGATCGAGTAGGAGAGAAGCAGCTGCCACTGTGATCCCGTCATTGGCTCCAAGATCAAAGAAAGATCAGCACAGCCGGTGCGTTGTGTTGAAGTCAAGGTTGCAAGTTGCAACATTGTATACAAAGAGCAAGGATAAAGATTGCTGAACGCATGCGATGAAATACATGAGGACAGCCTAACGGCTGATGGATGTTTGAACTGAAGCAATGAAGATGCAATATTCACGACAGAGTGGTCCGGCACCGCAAGTGTGCTCAATCGAAGGTCTCAGCCAATAAGTGACAAAAACTAAAGTAAAAGATAAAGAATAAGAATTGGTGTGAATCAAAGTGGTCCTGCAATGGTTAAAGCAAAACCCATGCACAATCGAAAGTCTTTGTTTTTTTTATACAAAGGTGTATGAGCCCGAACGAGGGGGATCTGTGGTCCGAGCCCGAACGAGGGAGAGCAATTCCAAACCTGTGAATGAGAAAATCCTGATAAGAAAGGAACTTTTGTGTTTGTTACATCAGGCCCTCTGCAATAAGAGACTTTCATTGGAAGAGAGACTTTGGCAGAAGGCGCTGATACCTATGCTTTGAATTGTTTCCTCATGGCCAAAAAGCCAGAGTGTGTGTGAGAACCTCAAACATGCCACCTTGTTGCGTGCTGAAATCGTGGGGAAGGGAAGCTAACTGCTCGACTATCCTGACATATCATTTCTTGAACACTTTACTTTTGCCTACATTGTTGTCCCACACATTTTGCATTTAGAAGTAAGGATTGGCATTAGATTTATTAGTATAGGCCCTTTTATTTTGACAGACTCCACTAGGACTGCGTTATTATTATTTGATGGCCGTAGCTTGCTCCCATCCTTAGATTTAGGATTAGATACGCATTCAACCAACCCATTGAAGTTCAATAAACACCCTCGAACTGTGATCACTTGTGTCTGTCTTCACTGTTTTATACCATGCCTTACAGTAGAAAAGGAAATTGATGCCCTGATCAAAATAGAGGTTTAGAATGTATTGAGGGAATTAACAAAGGTCAGTCCATGTTGATTTAGTTGCCATTAAGCCTTTTATCATGTAAAAGGGCGAGACACACCATGTGTAATGGAATGTTGTGCTTCTGTGGAATGCAAAAGGAAGGGGGGACTGTGGGTGCAGATTTTTTGCAGATTACTTTTCTTTTATATTAGAAATGAAGTCTCATGACTCGTGAATCTTTCTCTAACTCTCTTTGATTACAGCTTTCTATTTCAGCGGACTCACTCATTTGTATTCTGTGTCGTAAGTATTTTTCTTTGACAATACTTGCTTAGGTTTATATCGTGCTATTTGAAATGTAGGGACTGGAACTCAAAAATTGCTCTTTGGCACATTTCAGTGCCATGAACGTTTGCGAACATGAGTACACAGATGGACTGTTTCATGTATACGAATATGTGTCATGAGAGGTAGGGTTGGTAAGCCTCTCTGGCGGGAGCAGACAGAGGAACTTGTCATGTGATATGTCCGTAGTCACCTGCATCAACAAGAGTGTTATGGATAGGACTGTGATGAAACCCAATAGGCGGTAGGCCATGTAGGACTAGGCTAAAGGTTCTGTAAGAATACTGTTAGGTTAGTCATCGGTCACCTGACAAGTGACTTAATAAATGAAGGGTTCTGGAGGGCGGGCCATGTTTGGTCAGTTCCAGGGTTGCGAAGATGTATCTGGTGTTTTGTCTTAAGACAATTAAAGCAGTTTCTCTTTTGCACTGCGCTAACCTGATTTGTGAGCTTGGTCTATCCCACAATATTCAATTCAGATCCAGTCATCAATTATAAATATAAACAGAATTGAAAAGAGACGGGGAATCAATCACCTAGTCACTAATGCCATCCAAAGAAGACACCTGTGCCTACAACCAAAATCAAGAAGAAAGACTGCTGCATATTATTCATTTCTTCTTTGACTACCACAACTCAATAGAAAGCTCTGTTCTGGGCAATTAAGATTTGCAATTACATGGCAACAACAGTGTTGCTTTTGAGAGACAAATTTCCAGAGGTTAGCCAGAAAGTGAATGTCAGGATCCTGCGTATGTTCCACTTGCAACATTTTGATTGCCATGACCACACAGATATGCATAGATCAGATGCTGATAAGTTATGGTCGTCATTTACAATGGTTGTAGCTGCTTTCCTTGATAGAATGCACTTCCTATTCCACTGCGATTGGCATTTACATGTAAGAGGTAGGGTTGACTTGGGAAGGCAAATACTGGGAGCAATGCAGAATTCAATTTTCCAATGCGTATTTTTATAGCTTCCCTGTAGATTTGTGGTGCTGTAAGATAAAAATAGTTAATTTACCCCACAGTAAGAAAGCAATTCCAGTTTTTACTATGTTTTTCTATTTATTTAAAAAGAAATTGTTTTTAGTAAGTCATAAAAAATAAGTATCTTTGAAGAGTATCCTTTTGTCAGTTCTCTCAAGGAGTAGATGTTATGGATGACACATCCATAAACTCAGAAAACTCCATAGTTCTTGCAAGATGATTCATGTGGAGCAGGTAGGTACCGACAGGCCAACTGCTGAATCCACAGAAGTGATATGTGTCAATTGATAGCATCTACACTTGCTCTTTCAGTCAATGCAAAATGTTCCACAGTCTCCGCCATCCTTACGGACATGTTTTACTGAACATACAGATGTCATCAAGGTACATTAGGACTTTAAGAAAGCTTATTCCATCTATTATGCAATTCACAATTGTCTGGGGGATTCTGGGTGCACTAAAATGTATAAATGGTTTAGTCTGTTGATGGTCTTACTGCAAGAAGAACATGTGCCACCAAATGTTTTTAGTTTGGCTGTCAGATAGGCCGGTATCCCAGCGGTGGTCACCTCTGTAAGGAATACATAAGAAGTCTGGCTTAAATAATGCCTGCTGCTTCACACCTTCCAAATGTATGCACTTGCAATATTGATATGTGAATCGACTGCTCAACTCTTCCAGTCAGCCACACGTTGAGTCTCTGGGCCTCCTTGCCTCATTCCATAATAGACAACCCTCCAAAGTGCAGTTGTTCCGATGTCAAGTAGAGGCATTGACTGGAAAGAACTTGGTTGTGGGCCCTTATGTCTGGCATGAACAGATCTTCTTGATATATTCCCCTGCCAGTACAATTGGGTAAGCCCTTGGCTCCGAAAAGGATGCATTTTGCCTTCTTCCCACTGAGATTTAAAAAAACTACTATGATGCCTCTTGGAATGTTTTCTGTTTGTGGAGCCTTCAAGAGTAATGATGCATCACTGTGTAATCTGTTTTTTTGTAGCAAACCAGCTCTCAATGCTCATGTAATTTGAGTGCTCAGCTTTGTGCCCATTCTGAGGTAGGCTAGTCTGAGCAACCGAAGTAGCTTTAATTGCTAGCGTAGCTTTCGCTGGTTTGATTTTCGCAGAACTAAGCAAAACATCTAAATATGTTTGTTCTGATTCCAGTAAGGCAAGCTGATTTTGGGGCATGTGAATACCAGCATGATTTGCCCTATATTGCCTGGGGTAACCATATACAGGCTCTGACATATTACACGTATGTATAACAAGTGTCTCCTACTACTCAAAGTGATAACCCCTTCCAAGTGCAGTCGCAAATGTTCCATTAAAGCCATTGCATGTCTGTGAGGCATTTCCATCTGGCAAGTGTTTAGAAGCATTGGCTTTTTTGATTTTTTATGATGAAGAAAATAATATTTCTAAATTCCACCTCAGAAAGGGTGATCTGCCAACTAGGGCCCCCTTTCATAAGCTCCATGCCAAAAGTATAGTGTACACCTGTGCCCTGCTGAATCAGTATCATGATCTGCAGCACCTGCTCTCCAGTGGCACAGAACCGGTTCAAGGGTCACAGGTGCACTCTAGACAGCTGCAGTGGCAGCTAAGTAACTTCAGCACAGGGACTTCATTTCAGATAGGCACCTCTATTCCCATACCACAAAACTAGGACAGTTACTATCCTGGTGGAAATTGGAAACTTTATGTATAAGCCAAACCTGAGTTTAAGGTATGGTTGCTAGTATGTCACATACTTATTAACGCCAAAAGTTATGTGTATTGTTGTCATACAACCTGGCTCTGTCAGCTTGCAGGGCAGAAGACTAAATGAATAGGCCTCTCCTTTGATTCTTTGTGAGGTCTGGTAAAATCTCTCTCCGGTAGGACAGCCTCCCAGCAGGAGCTGTCCTGGGAAACAGGAATCAAAGAGCCCACCCATTCTTAAAGAACTAGCCTCACACTAGGGTGTTGCATATCGAAATGGCCTTTGATTCTATGGAAAAGGAAAGGGGCGGAGTTAGTGCACACAGAGGGAGATCAGTATAGTTGGAAGAAGATTCCACCATCTTGTTTCTCTCTATATGCCTCTTTCCTTTCTTTCTCCTCCACTTCGTTTAGCACAAAGCACCTTGGATATGATATCAGATGGCAAAGACCACTTTTCCCAAGAACAGGTGTTGTAACCCGTAAGCAGGCTTGCTTTAATCCAATCACCTGTGGGCTTTTGCCTATAAAAGGAGAAATCTCTTTCTCCTCCTTTGATTCATCTCTGGACTTCAACCCTTAAGGGAGAATTTTTTGGCTCCTGTTTGGACAGCAGTCCTTTCCAAAGTCCTCCAGTTGTCAAGTGAAAACAGGTAGTGCAAAGCAGAGGCAACCTCTGACCCTAAGTATCCCCAGGGTATGTTAGGGTGAACCTCTGCTAGAGAAAGACCTGCCTTGCTGTCAGCTACACCGGTACCCAGGCCACTGCAGGTGTGCGTGTCAGTCTCCCCCATGTTTGGGAGGCAGAGAAAAGGAACAATCTTGTACCCGAGCCTCTGGAATGGGTCTCACATCACCTGAGATTTTATTTATTGCCTTCCTCCCCCTGTTTTTTCCCTTGCTGAATCTTTGCATATTGCGCACTGTCACTCATGCCTTCTTGCTGTCCACTTCTGGATATGTAATAATTGGCAGTGCCTCAATGGCGATAAAACGGAGGTCCTTATTGTTGGTAATTCTCCCGATTCCTCCCTCTGGTCATCTGTCTTCTGGCCCTCTGAACTCGGCCTCTTCCGGTACCAGTTCCTGTAGTTAAAGACCTGGGTGTGAAACTCTCTGCATCCCTCACCATGGTAGCCCAGGTGTGCTCAGTGCGTCAGTCTGTTGTCATGTAACCCCACTGGACAGGAACCCCAGTTCACATCCCCTAAAGGGTCCAGTTGGACCCAGTCCTGGCGCCTTTGGCGCCGGGCTCATAAGAACGTGTGCTCTGCACACTTTTTCCCTTGGGCACGTGTCATTCCATCTCATATCAGTCAACCACGTCTATCTGGGCCGGGCATGGCCATAGGAATCAATGAAGCTGCACGTGCAGCATCATTTGGGAGTGGCAGGCTAGAACCATCTAGCAGAGCAAGGGGGCTTGGCCGGGGCCAGGCTATTTAAGCCTGCCCCGCCTGCAGGCCTAGGCTTCAAGTTATTCTGCCTAAGCAGCGTAACGCTCACTGCCGCCTGAGAAGCATCTTACCTGTTTTCCAGTGCAACCATCTCGGAGAAGCTTCTTACCTGCATAGCCAGCCAAACCATCTCGGAGAAGCTTCTTACCTGTCGTCCAGTGAAACCATCGCGGAGAAGCATCTTACCTGCATAGCCAGCCAAACCATTGCAGAGGCGCAACTTACTCGTTTTCTCCATCAGAACCAGCTGAATCATCGCTGAAGCGTCTCTTACCTGCTCGGAGTGACTCCATCTGCGATCGACCAGAGCGCACTTACCTGGCTCGTGGAATACAACCACCGACTGCGGGCCTTACCTGACCTTCAGCTCGGACACCAACTTAGAAGTTCTACATGGTCAGCTTCGTCGCGGTCGCAGGCATCCTTCGCCCGCTGCCAGGTCTGCGCACCGCAACTTTTCTCCAAGCGTCGCCAGTCTATACCTGCAGGAGGAAAGAACAAATAAGGTTAGAAACCTAATAGAGACATTTGCTAAGGTTGCACGCCATCACATCTAGCGCTTACCTTTGGATTCCAACTAGTCATCTTCGTGGGAACACTTCAAAGTCCTCCACCGGCACAACGGCTCAGCTGGGCCACCATCACCTATAAGGGAGAAAGAAACATTAAGAGTACAAACTTAAATCATGTGACAAGACATTAATACTTATATAAACAATAATCATCACAAAAAACTCCTACCTACAAAGTGGTTCGGTCACAGCCGGCCTGGACCAGTGAAGCAACTGGGTCAACTTGAAGCGCCCCTGCTGATGAGAAGCAGGATGGAGAGCTCGCCCTAACTATATATCGGGTGAGCCTATATGGGTAAACCCTTACCTCATTTTGGCACAAAAGGTCAGAGGGGAGTCACGATACCTCCACACCCTTCTCATTGCCTCTCGTGTTCCCGCAGAGGCAGTACCAGCATCCAGAACAGTGTACTTGGCCGCAGCTGGGGGTGAGAACCGATCCCGGGGAGCTGAATCCAGGGAGGGCTCCAACCGTGCCCCAACGTCCCCGCAGAGACCAGGTGAGCATGAGAGAACGTGAAGCCTCTCTGAATCTCTGCCTGGGCGTTATGGAAACCTCAGAAACCGACCAGCAGGTCCAATTACTAGGGGAAATGCAGGCAGAAGTCCATGCTTCCAGACAAGAGACCAGTGCCTTGGGAAGGGACTTAATTGTAGCTTGGGAACGAACCGATGATTTGGCAAGGCAAATGCTTCAGACACACGCAGGACAGGTTCCGCTACCTGGGATGTCACAACCTCCTACATCACAGCCATCACCACCAGTCCAGGTGGTGCTTCCGGGGGCAGTGCCACTAGCCCCACCTGAACGTTTCACCGGCGATCCAAACAAATATGCAATACTTATGAATCAATGTCGTCTTCACTTTCTGTGCCGACCTGTTGCCTTTCCAAACGATAGTGCATGAGTGGCTTTCGTCCTTTCCTATTTAGGAGGAAGCGCAGCAGACTGGTCAATGCCATTAGTGAACCAGGATGATCCTCTGCTCCGAAACTTTGGGGATTTCCGACTAGAAAAGGAAAAGTTGTTTGCTAGACATACCCAAGGCCACGCCCTGGACATTGAACTGTTGTCCCTCAGACAGGGGAGCCAAGACTTGCTTACCTATATCGTCACTTTCAATTGCCTCCTGGAGCAGACAAAGTGTCCAGAAGAAAAGAGGACCACGCTCTTTTATCAGGGTTTGGGTGGGGAATTAAAAGATGTGCTAGCCCAAGTGGTTAATCCTCCTGAAGGATGTGCAAAGTATATAAATCTGACAGTACGACTAGATCACCGGCTGTAGAATCGAAGAATGAACCGCTCAAGGAATGAAGGGAGGTCCGTCTATATGCGACCCCGGGACAATTCAGCCAAAACCCATGAACCAGTCGAACCAATGCAGATTGGAGGAATACGCTCTCCTATCTCCAAGGCGAAGCGAGAGAAGAGGAGGCAGCAACAACTATGTTTATACTGCGGAAAAGCAGGACTTTTCTTTAGAGAGTGCCCCATCAAACCCCCCAAAAGAAGTGTAGGAGCAACTGACAACGGGAAGGAAGAAAAGGAACAAGATCAGGAAAACTCCACCGCCCGGCAAGTGTAGGGGTCCACTTGTCGAGCGAAAACAAGGAATCTGTACAGACCTCACACCTGGTAATCCCGGTACTTTTGGTCAACCATCAGCAACCCACAAAGGTGCATGCCTTGGAGGCATATATTGACAGTGGCGCTGTAGGAAATTATATTGATCAAAATCTGGCCGAACGAACAGGCCTTCCTCTTCAGCAAAAGCTCAAGTCAGAAAACGTCACAGCGGTGGACGGGTCCCAACTGTCATCTGGCCCTGTGACGCGACATACCGACAAAGTCATGCTGATAAGTCAGGGCGGCCATCGAGAAGACATTACCTTCAACCTTATTGGAGCTCCACAGTTCCAGATGATATTAGGAATGCCGTGGCTGGAAACACATAACCCAAGGATCGACCGGCAAACAAGAGTGCTGACTTTTCCTCCAGAATGCATTAACGTTTGCTTCCACCAAGAAGAGAAGATCAAAGAACTCAAAATCAAATCCATTTTGGGACTTTCTGGCTCTTTACCCCTGGAATATCGGGATTATCAGGACGTATTCCAAAAGGAACAAGAAAATGCTCTTCCTCCTCACAGGCCTTACGACTGCCAAATCGATCTGGTGCCGGGGGCACAAATTCCATGCAGTCGAATTTATGCTTTAACTGAGCAAGAAAATCAGCACCTGAAATCATATTTGGACCAGTACCTAGCTAACGGTTTTATCCGCCCTTCTAAGTCCCCTGCCTCTTCAGCTCTATTCTTCGTACATAAGAAGGAAGGTGATTTGAGAACTTGTATAGGCTATAGAGCACTGAACCAAATCACTGTAACGAACAGGTATCCCTTACCACTTATCCCGGAATTGCTCAATCAAGTCAAGAATGCCCAAATCTACACTAAATTGGACTTAAGAGGGGCCTACCATCGTGTGCGGGTAAAAAAGGGGAACAAATGGAAAACGGCATTCAAACCAAGTACGGGCTTTTAGAGTATCAGGTCATGCCCTTCGGATTATACAATGCACCTGCTGCATTTCAGTTCTTCATGAATGATGTACTTCACAAATTGTTAGACGTTTGTGCACACGTGTACATTGATGAAATTCTCATTTAATCTTCATCCAAGGAAGAACACATCACCCATGTAAGAGCAGTTTTAGAAAAGCTACGTCAACACCGGCTGTTTGCCAAATTGGAAAAGTTCTCTTTCCACGTCACAGAAGTCGAATTTTTGGGCTTCATGCTTACCCCACAAGGGGTTCATATAGATACCCGCAAGGTGGACGCAATTCTACAATGGCCATCACCAACATCCATCAAAGGGGTGCAAAGCGTACTCAGATTTGCTAACTTTTACCGGCGATTCATTCCCGGATTTTCGCAAATAATCCATCCAATCACTTCCTTACTGAAGAAGAATAAAAGATTCCTTTGGTCTCCTGAGGCAGAAAAGGCCTTCCAGGAACTGAAAAAAGGCCTTCACTTCAGCACCAGTTCTGCAGCATCCCCGTCCTGACCTGCCATATGTAGTTGAAACAGACGCTTCTAGCATTGCCATGGGAGCCAGTTTATCACAGAGAGATCCGGATACTGGACAATTTCATCCCATAGCCTTCTGGACCCGTAAGTTCTCTGCACCTGAGTTGAACTATGCAATTACTGACAAGGAACTATTGGCAATCAAAGGGGCCTTCAAGACATGGAGACACTATCTTTTAGGAGCCAGGCACACGGTCACGGTTATTGCAGATCACCGTAATTTACAATATTTAGAGGAGCCAAGGCCCAATCCTCAAGCCAGCTCCGCTGGGCACTTTTCTTTGCAGAATATGATTTCATAATTACATACAGACTAGGGGTGCGCAATCGGAAAGCCGACACAGTATCCTGCATGGGAGAAGACAAGGAAGCCTTTACAACCTCCGAGCCTGTGGCCATTATACCCGAAGTACGAATTCAGAATCAAATCACTGCAACCTCCTGGTTGGAAGAATTGAAAACTGATCTTCGACCTCAAATGAATCCAACTGCACAACAGGAATGGCTAGCTCATGGAAACCAATACTCCATTAAGGACGATTTTCCTTATTTCCGAGAAAGGTTGTATATTCAAGACAAAACCTTGCAAAGGCAGATAATAGCAAATTACCATGAACCGCTAGTGGAAGGGCATCCTGTAATCACCAATACTCGGGCCAAGATCCAAAAGGGCTATTGGTGGCCAAACTGGAGAAAGGACATTGCTTAATACATCGCCACCTGTGGGGTGTGCCACAAAATAAATCTCCGATACAAAGCTCACCGGGGCTATTACGTCCTCTAGCGGTACCACCAGCAACATGGCAAACACTGTTGATAGATTTTATTACCAACCTTCCTTCTTGCAACGGGTTCAATACAATTCTGGTTATTGTAGACATGTTCTCCATGATGGCCCATTCTATTCCTTTGAAGGGGCTTCCAACTGCTTCCGCACTCGCCACAGTGTTTTTAGAGCAAGTTGTAAAACTACATGGTTTCCCGTCGGTGCTAATTTCAGATCGCGGAACACAATTTGTTTCTGCTCTCTGGAGGAGATGCTGCAAAATAGCCAAGATTGACTTCCGGCTATCCGCGAGTCACCATGCCCAAACCGATGGCCAGACCGAAAGGACCAACCAGACCTTAGAGCAATACCTCCGGTGCATGCTGCAACAAACTGAGGAACCTTGGAAAAACCTTCTCTGGTTAATTGAATTTGCCTACAACTCAGTCCACACTAGCACCGGACAGACCCCGTTTTATATAGTCCAAGGACGCCATCCTCGAACATCCATATTTAACTCTCCTGACGATTTGGAAATGCCAGCTGTCAAAACCTTACATGAAACTATCTCACAGACTCTAAAAAAGGCTACAGAGACACTAACCAGGGCTAAATAACAGCAGAAAAAGTTTGCAGATAGACACTGAAAGGAAGCTTCACATTACCAAGTTGGGGATAAAGTTTGGTTGGTATCCAAGAACATCCCATTGAAAGTACCCCGGGCCTTCCGACCTAGGTACTTGGGACCCTATCCCATCAAGGCTATTATTAATCCTGCAGCCATGAAGTTAGATTTACCAACTAACTTGCAGATCTATCCGGTATTCCATGTCTCCCTCTTGAAACCAATGAAGCCAGATACTCGGATTGAAACACCACCCGAACCAGCTGTCATAGAAGGGGAACCAGAATACGAAGTCAAAGATATTTTGGATTCTAAGGTAGTACGATCCAAACTGTACTACTTAATTGATTGGAAAGGCTACGGACCGCAAGATCGAACTTAGGAGTCCAGTGAATTTGTCCATGCCCCACGGCTAGTTAGACGATTTCATCATAACAACCTCACCAAACCAAGGCTAGGAGGGAGGACAATCGTGAGAGTGGCCTTGAGGGGGAGTGCTGTCATGGCCACTGGACAGGAACCCCAGTTCACAGCCCCTAAAGGGTCCAGTTGGACCCAGTCCTGGCGCCTTTGGCACCAGGCTCATAAGAAAGTGTGCTCTGCACACTTTTATCCTTGGGCACGTGTCATTCCATCTCATATCAGTCAACCACGTGTGTCTGGGCCGGGCATGGCCATAGGAATCTATGAAGCTGCACGTGCAGCATCATTTTGGAGTGGCAGGGTGGAAACATCTAGCAGAGCAAGGGGACGTGGCTGGGACAGGCTATTTAAGTCTGCCCCGCCCGCAGGCCTAGGCTTTGAGTTATTCTGCCTAAGCAGCGTAACGCTCACCGCCGCCTGAGAAGCATCTTACCTATTTTCCAGTGCAACCATCTCGGAGAAGCCTCTTACCTGTCTCCCAGCAAACCATTTCGGATAAACATCTTACCTGTTCTCCAGCGAAACCATCTTTGAGAAGCTTCTTACCTGTCGTCCAGCAAAACCATTGCAGAGAAGCATCTTACCTGCATAGCCAGCCAAACCATCGCGGAGGCGCAACTTACTCGTTTTCTCCATCAGAACTAGCTGAATCATCGCTGAAGCATCTCTTACCTGCTCGCAGTGACTCCATCGATGATCGACCAGAGACCACTTACCTGGCTCGTGGAATACAACCACCGACTGAGCGCTTTACCTGACCTTCAGCTCGGACACCAACTCAGAAGTTCTACACGGTCAGCTTCATCGCGGTCGCAGGCATCCTTCACCCGCCACTAGGTCCGCGCACCGCAACTCTTCTCCAAACGCCGCCAGACTATACCTGCAGGAGGAAAGAACAAATAAGGTTAGAAACATAATAGAGACATTTGCTAAATTTGCACACCATTGTATCTAGCGCTTACCTTTGGATTCCAACTAGTCATCTTCTTGGGAACACTTCGAAGTCCTCCACCAGCGCAACAGCTCCGCTGGGCTGCCATCACCTATAAGGGAGAAAGAGACATTATTAAGAGTACGAACTTAAATCATGTGACAAGACATTAAACCTTCAAAGTGGTTTGGTCACAGCCGGCCTGGGCCACCACATCTATGGACCAGTGAAGCAACTGGGTCATCTTGAAGCACCCCTGCTGATGAGAAGCAGGATAGAGAGCTCGCCCTAATTATATATCAGGTGAGCCTATATGGGTAAACGCTTACTTAGCTCATTTTGGCACGAAAGGTCAGAGGGGAGTCACGATACCTCCACACCCTTCTCATTGCCTCTCGTGTTCCCACAGGGGCAGTACCAGCATCCAGAACAGTGTACTTGGCAGCAGCTGGGGTGAGAACCGATCCAGGGGAGCTGAATCCAGGGAGGGCTCCAACCGTGCCCCAACGTCCCCGCAGAGACCAGGTGAGCGTAACATCTGTACACTGTAAATTCAGGATATTGTGTAAAGTCATGCCTTATTTCCCTTCTCAGCTCTGTCCATTGGTTTTGTCCTCTCTGATCTTGGATTCTCTAGATTATTGTAATTCGCTTTATCTGGCACAAGCGGCCTATCTTTTCAACGCCTGCAGATTTTGCAGAACACAGCTGCTAGGTTAATCACTGGTGCTTCTCGCTATTCTTCTAATCACTTATCTTTGCCTGTCTTCATTGGCTGCATGTGCCCAAATGGGTTAACTTCAAGGCACTTTGTATTGTCCACCGGGCTTTCTACAAGACTGGGCCAGAGTATTTGCAAACTAAATTTTGTCAATATTTCCCACCCGCTCTTTTCGCTCTGCTGCTGCCCTGTGCATTTCGGTCCTCTGTTTCACACGTTCACATGTCAGGGCCATTCTTTCTCTTTGGCTTTGGTACTCTCTGCCTCTTTCTCTTCGTAATATTGCCATGTTTTGAAAAACTTTCTTTTCTAGGTTCCGCTCTCTCTTTCTTCAGTCTCTTCGTCTTTCCTGAACCTTGACCGCCATGATGCCCCAAACTGTGTAGGTCACGCTTTATAAATAGGTTTAACATGACATATTCTGTGTTCTCTCCACAGCGGTGGGTTCTGTGTAGAGTTTTTCTATTTATGTAGTTATTATTGCATATGTGGGGTTTAATTACAGTATATATATATTAATAGAACCTTGATTGCACTTGCCTTTATTTTGGATTGTTGTGCTTTGCTGTTTGGGTTGCTATTGTTTCACATTCACACCCCTTTTGAGAGTACAGACTTCCCTTGGCCCACGTTACAACAAAAGATGAAGGAGGTATATCTCTTGACTGTGCCTGTGTCATCTTTATGGTTGGGATCACTTTTATTTTGTAAAAGTGTGAGGGCTGAGTAGGCGGTTTAGCAACTACTCATCCTAGTACTCCTAAGGGGTAGCAGTCATTTGATCTCACTGGTGGGCAATGGTTGGCATTTGAGACAGGCTGTGCCTACAGCTTGGTCAGCCAAAATAAAAGTGGGCAATTAATGTTAGAATCACTGGCATGCATTTTAAATTGCTACAGTGGAACTTGACATGATCTCTTTAACAGCATTGTCAGCTGGGGAGCTGTGTGAGTTCTGCCAAGTAAGGGGACTCCCATGTGGCAATAAGGTTGCAAAAACTGAGTTTGAAAGTCTCCAAGCTTGTGAAGAAGCCAGAGGGATGGTGTGTTCCCAAGAGACCAGTAGCGATACTCCACCCCTATCCCACTAGGCGTGTGGAAGTGGGTGAGGGAAATTGACAATGGAGCTTCCCATCATTCTACCCAAGGAGATGGCTGTGTAGTTTCCCAGAGGTCCCACCAGACTCAGGCCTCAGTGAGGTATGGGACGAATCCATAGATGCTGTCACTTCTAAAGCCCCTTCCCACTAGGCCAGGGAGGTGAGGCTGCTAACTGATAGTCCCTTTGGGGGTGGTACATAATGGGAGGATCTCATGGGGAGGGATTCCCCCTCAGAGTAGGGACTACCAAGGCATGACTCCATTAACAACTACTGAGACGAGGAAGAGTAGGGACTATCTAGGCATGATTCCCATAACAACTACTGAGACAAAGAAGAGTAGAGACTACCCAAGTAGGATGCCTATGACAAGTACTGGGATGTGGAGGAAGTGCTGAGGTATGAAGAACACCCCTCAAAACACTATTGAGCTGTCTAGTTTTTCACACATTCCTATTATTTTTATTTAGTTTAGTGCACTTTGGTGGCTTAATTTAAACCTGTTGCACAATCATAAATATACATTTCAATATCATACAATTAATTCTCACAATACAATTCAATTCTCACATTACAAAATTAAGTATTTCCTATTTCATGCAATCCATTTAGAAAATGATGTTTAGAAAGGTCATAGCTGCAATACAAAGAGATAATTTATGTGAGTTTAAGATACAATTCCAAAAATAGTCTGAATTCACACTAATTTCACAAGTAATATGTTTAGAAAATAGATCATGTCTCAGTGGTGCTAAAAGGGTACATTCAGATAATAAATGTTTAGATTTTCCATGCCAGCATTACAGTGGCTACAAACAAAATGTTTCATGCCTAGGCTTCTTGGCCCCTTGCCCCATTGCCCCAACCCCTTCTTTAGTTAAAAATAAGTTAAATCTCAATCTTGAAAATTCAGCTCTAAAAACACAAGAAGGATGTTTGGAAAGGTAAGAGGGCAACATGTTGAAATCTGTAATGTCAAAAATAAAATGGTCCAACACACAGTAACCCAACATTTTGGAGCGGTTTTCACACCAGTCCATTTCAAACCATTTTTGTTTCATCTTTGTTGGATTTATTATCATCAGGTCCTCATTAGTAACCACTAATTTAATTAGTAAATTATTACATTCTCTCACTCAATCATTAGAGTTCTACATTGGGCCACCTCTACTCAAGAATACATTTAGTTAAACACTAAAAACTAGGGGGGATCACAATGTTTACGTACAAATGAATCTTTTGCCAATTTGCACAAGCGCCCAGAGAGATCAACCCCAGTTCATGTCGTATGATACTAACTGGGAGACCCTGCGGCAGATTCAGTGTTTTTCTCCAAATTGATGCCTCTATTTTATCCCATTCCATCTCAGATTTAACAGTTCTGTGCACCATAAATCATCCTTGGAATCATTTTTTGTTAATAAAAGAACAACAGTGGCCTGATTGAGAATTTTCCAAATCTCTTATCTAATGATCTCATTTGGGTGGATGCAATTCTTGCTTGATTCTTCATTGTACAGTGCACCTTACATTTATGTCTAGTAGCATAAACCATTGCACCCAAATACTTAACATCATCCTCTAGACCCAACTTTAGGCCATTCAACAAAAAATTAAACCATGAGCTTCTTTTTATAACATTTTTTTCTGGATCTCACAATAATAACCTTTGTCTTTGTTGGGTTAATTGACAGATCTAGCTCCTTTAGAAACACATTTACCTCTTTGAAGACCTATCACTGTTTGGTCACAGATCACAATATCATCCGCGTATACCAAATACTGCAAAATGATGTTCCCTAGATGTGGCAGATATGTGTTAAGATGGTTAAACACTGAACTAATGTCATGCAGATAAAAGTTAAAAAGAAATGGGGCAAGGACACAACCTTGTCTTAAACCACGACTGTTGCTAATCCATTTGCTGTATGTGCCCTTATTGTCGAGTCATAATGTACGCGTTTCTTTGTGTAGTTCAATTGAAATATTAAGCAACTTCGGCTGGTAAATTCCTATTTCTCATTTTGTCCCAGAGCTTAGTTCGATCAACACAATCGAATGCCTTAGAGAGATCCAGGACAGCTAAAAACAACTGTTTACTCAGAGCTCACGCCTGCGTGATTAAAAGGTGTAAAATAAATAATTTTGTGACGTACCCACCCCCTTTTCAAAACCTGCTTGAAATCTATCTACCACCCACTCTTGTGATGCCCATTGCTCCAATTCTCTCAGCAAAATATTAGAAAAATGTTTACAACCGGCATTTAAAAGTGAGATTGACCGGTATTTTTTAGGATTATCTCTGTCACTTTTTGTGCACCTCTCCAGGATGGTGGAATACAGCGCGTGTTAACACTATAACAAAATAGTCTATATAATAAAGTAGCTCATAACAAAGGACCAGATTTAAATGTCCAGTTCAATAATCCAATTGGCCCGCAAGCCCTAGATGGTTTACATTTCAAAATCTTTTGACGGATATCCTCCATCTTCAAATTTAGATACCTGCGGCCTCATTACACGGTAGGCGGTAAGGGTTTACCGGTACCGGTAAATCCTTACCGCCTTACTACGAGGTCCCTTTGCGGGTTGGGGAATTTAACGCCTGCTTTTTGCAGGCGTTAAAAACCAACCCGCAAAGGGACCAGGGAGCTAATTACGGTACCGCAATTTGCGGTGCCGTAATTAGCACCTTCCCCATTCCCATTATGCCCTATGGGGCAAAAATGGGAATGGGGAAGGGCAATGGGGGAATTACCACCCCACCAACCTTGGAATAGGGCGGTAATTCCCCTTTCCACCAAGGTGGTGCCGGTATTTTACCGGCATGGACCAAGGTGCTATTAGCACCTTGGTCCACCACCATCTGTGTAATGAGGCCCCATGTATCTATAGCAACCTTACAAGTAGTGACTTGCGGAGAAGCCCCACTGTAAAGGGCATCAACATGTTTGATCCAGACTGACTCATCAATTGTGACCACTTGTAACGCAAATTGAACTCCCAGATTTTTATTCATAGAACATACTCGGGTCTTTCCCTGAGACAGCCCTCAACATAGCTTCCGAGTCTTTCTGTATCATGCTCACCTTATGGTTATGTAGCCTGTTCTTAAACCTTTGCTTTATCATTTCGCACCTTTAGTGCATACTATCTCTAATATTATGTGTCAAAGTATTAAGATTGCCATGCAAAACCTTCTTTCTGGCTTGGACCTCACCATCATATTCATGAGCATGATTTTATTGCGAACGAATCCATGGTTGGGTTAGCTTGCCAATAAAGCAGCTTAACAGATGCTGAATCTGTCTTGGATAGCAACAAGGATCAGTCAAGTCCACGCCATAATTTTCGAATAAAGTTTTTGCACATTAAATCGTGTTCCATAGCCTGGTCGCCATACTAGGGCCTTATTGCTTTCTTTCACCTCAAATACAAGAAGGTTTTCAAGTGTATGGCCATTTAAAACATTATATGCAACTTCTAAAATAATCAGATTATGGTCACTGGCTTCTAGTGTGGATATAGTCAAGTTAACACAGTTGATGTAAGGCTCAAGTGCTAGAAAAATATAATCAATTGTTGATTTAAAATACAAGTTGTACCACCTAAAATTAGGAGGTTGATCACCCTCAATACGCACATTTAAAATGTGCATGTCCCATATGTCCAACTCATCATGAATCAAATGTGCACGTTCCCTCTGGCTAAATTTTTTCATGACTCGTGAAGGATGTACATACCATGCTGGATCCACCTACTAAATAGTCCATTACATTCAGCCGACCAATAAGAAAACATTTCAGAGATATCATTCACAAACATTTCTAAAGACATCCTTTGCACGATAAAATACACATTGACCAAAAAACAAATATTTGTAAAATTAGAAATATCCCCGGGCCAAGTAATCTTCACTGCCACAATATCTAAATAACCTGTATCTAAACTCTGAACAGTGATCAAGTTATTACGTATTGCACATAACAAACTGCCATAAGGACGGCCCTTGGGCCCTCTCTCTGCCATAGAGACATATGACATGAAACCGTCAATTATGAGAGTATGTTCAAGCCATGTCTCTTGGAAGCAAACCATTTCTGCAGTCTCACTCCGAAAGTTCCCAAATGATGTAAACATTAAGGGCCTGACTCACAGAAGTGTTTTATAATGGTGCAATCCTATAGGAAAACGCTCTGTGAATCAGGCCCTAAATGTGCGTGCCCTCTGGTATTCCAACTCCCTAATTTCAATTGTTTCTTTCAGCACCCTTCAGTCCCTTGATCCATGTTATCATGTAGTGAGCGTGTAATGGCGGACCAATCTTTCTGTGTACTTTGTTGATTACTGACCTTTCCGCCCAAGATTGGAGACTGTGCGAGTAGCATTTCTGGCTTGCAGAACATGAATCCTAAGTAGCTGCTTCTCACGGGTTTGCTTCTGATTTCCAATTAGTCTGCTACACCCAGCCCTGATGGGTCCAAAAGGATTCGAAAACCTAAACCATTAATAGCAGAAAATTAGACTCTTTCTGAACCGCTAATTTCACTAGGTTACATGGGATATAGAGCTGCACCAAGTTGGTTCTGTTATCAAACAAAAATTCCACCTGAGCAATATCAGATGAATTGATCATTCTCAGCTTCGGGATCTCCTTGAGGATTGATAAGATGTGCTGTCTTTTCAACAGAAACCGTGCACCACATTTAAAGACCCGCTTCACATACAGGGTATGCCCTATGGCCCGGTTCAACAGTGACGTACAATCATTTTGCCTACTTTGTGATTGAGGCTCAGATGGACGAAGTTGGGGTATATTCAAGGCTTGCATGGCTGCTTGTCCCTCATTGCACTTATATGCATTCTGAAAGCCTTCATGAACCTGTGTTCTATCAAAAATGTCATCCTCCAGTGTCATATTCTTCAACTTTAGCCCAAAATCTACCGTTATTACATTGATCGGGACAAGAATCTACCACCGTCTCTCTTCAAAGCAGGGGATAGTTGATTAGCCTCTATGGTGTTCATACTTATTGCCTTTGGACTTACAACAGGATTAACAACTTACCCACCTTTCTTCAAGGTCACCATTGTAGCTAATGGTTGCTGCAATTTTTGCAGACATAAAAGCTTCCTACGGGGGGCTTGTTGGTTTAAGTCTGACCCCGAACCTTCTTTGATAGAAGTCTGTATCAAGTGGTCAGACTTCAACCCTGCAGCTGCATTAACTCCCTCCTGTATAATCTGAGGGGTATCTACAATAGTGTTCCCCACAAAAAAATGGAAGTACTGGCTGTTTAACAGATGATAGCACTTCATAGATGGGGCTCACCAGTTTGATCTAACTCCATAGCCACGCCATTTTTAAGAATGGGCCTTATTAAAGAATTAATAACACCCTGCTCGTCGCTCTCCTCATTTTCCGAATCTGTATCTAAATGAACAGTTAATATACGAAGATCTAGAGAGACCTCAAGAGGGGCCTCTACATTAACTATGGGTTTCAGGGGAGCGCTGGTGCACGATCGGCAAGATGGCGGCCGTCGTGTGAGCTCCGTGAGGGAAGGGAGATCCCTGGCAGAATTACAGCATGTACGGAGGCCTGTTTGGCGTGAAAACCCCATAGTAGCTATTTAAAGGGTGTGGGCACAACTGGCCCCGATGGCAAGCTGATGGCTTTGATATTCGCCGAGAAATCAAGTCGGAGAGTGCTGCGGACCTGAACGGAGCAGACTGACAGTGATGCACTGTTTTTTAAAAAAAACTTTTATTTTTGGTTTCCATGTGACATCACAGCTGCACCACATTTAAACTGATTACAAGGTATATGAGATGGTAATACATAACCCCTACATCTCGTTCATCTAAACATCAATCATGTACATGTACACAGTTTCAGCGTTTACAGTGATATCAGGGTTGCTGGGTTTCAGCCCATGGGTAGAGTCTCTCTTCATCTGTCTCTCTACTCTGTTGGAGTTCTCTTCATCAGACACAGATCTATTTAGGTATGTTCTGAACAGAGCCCAGATATCTTTCGGTCTGCTTGTTGTGGGCGTCATACCTATATAAGCTTCTTCGCATTCATTGATATACGTTAATCCTTTAAGGAAATGTTCTGTGCGTGGAGCGTGACTGCTTTTCCATGCTTGAAGGATACATTTCTTTGCTACTACGCATGCGATATTGAACAGTCTTCTAGTTTTCTCTGACATTTTCCCTATATCTCCAAACAAGTATTTTTGGGGGCTGAGCTGCGCAGGGATCTGTGTCATGTCCTCTAGTATAGTCGCGATTTCCCACCAGAACCCAGCTATCAAGGGACATGCCCAGTACATATGGAACGCACCCTCTCCGGGAGTAGCGCATTTCGGGCAATTTCCGGATACCATATTATAGAATTTTGCCATTTTAGCTGGGGTGTAATGGAGTCTATTCAGTATTTTAAATTGTATCAACCTGAGACGATCATTCAGTGAGACTTTTTTGGACAGCTGGCAATATCTCGACCATTTCCCCTCTTCTATGACTATAACCATGTGCCTCTCCCAAGATGCTTTGATATTATTTGACGATTGTGAATAATTTTGGATTATGTTGTATAATTTAGACACCCCTGTACCCGTCTGTGAGTATAGTGATTGGAAGCATGTGTGTTCCAGTGGTTCTTCTGGGTATGTTGGCCATCCCTTCTTAAATGCTGCTTTCATGCGGTGATATTGTAGAGTCACCAATTGGTTTCTCCCCACTGTGTCTGCGAAGTCCTCTGGTGTTACGAACCACCCATTTCGGAACATATTTCTCATTTTGATTTCGTATTCGGGGACCCAAGTTTTGTGTATGCTGGTGTTGTATGTGGGCTTGATGTTTGGTAAATTCCATAGCGGGGCCTGCGAATCATAAGTAGTGTCTATTTGTAGTCTCTTTGCAATTGCGGCCCAGGCAGTAATCGTAGAGGTTGCTGAGTTGAATTTACACTCATCTCTGTGGGTTTTCATGAATATTATGGAGCGCAGGTCGGTTGGCCGAACCGAGTGTCGTTCGATAGGGACATGTGGTGTTCTGTCTGTTGGGTCCTGCCAATACTTAGCATATTGTGCTTGTGCCACTAGGTAGTACAGCTCAAGATTGGGAGCAGCAATGCCCCCTTTTCATAGGGTTCCACCAGTTTCTCCCATTTCATTCTGTTAGTGCCGCCGTTCCATATGAATTGTGTTGCCATGGATGGCAGGTTTTCAAAGAAAGGTCTGCCTGGCCATATTGGAACATTGCTGAACACCTATAGGAGCTTGGGGAGCACCACCATTTTGAGAACTACTATGCGGCCGATGAGTGATATAGGGAGTCCGGCCCATAGTTGTAGTTTAGTGTGGATTGTCTAACAGGGATTCGTAATTGTCTACATATAAGGACGTTCTGTCTCGGGAGACGAGAATTCCTAGGTATCTGATATAGTTGGGGGACCACCTGAGACCGTGCATATGCCTAGGGCAGGTAGTGGTTGGTGTTAATGGAAAGATCTCAGATTTTGCAGAATTTACTTAGTACCCTGAGTATATAGTGAACTCTTCTATCACTGCTAGTGTGGGGGCAAGATTTTTCTCAGGTTCACGTATGTACAATAGTGTGTCGTCTGCATACAGCGATATGGATTGGAGAATACCGGCCATCCTTATCCCCTTCTCCTCTTGTTCAAATCTAACTGCTGCTGCCACTGGTTCTATTGTAAGAGCAAAGAGGATGGGAGAAAAGGGGCATCCCTGCCTGGTCCCCCAATTTAGCCTAAAATAGTTGGAGAGCCTGTGGTTCGGGAGGACCCTGGCTTTGGGCAAGGTGTAGAGTAGCTGGAAACATTGTATGAAGTACGGGCCAAATCCGAATTTATTTAGGACCTCTAACAGGTATGTCCAAGAGACCGAGTCGAACGCTTTCTCGGCGTCTAGTGATATAGCCACCGCTTGTGCCTCTGGTTTGATCTGTGCCATGATCCCAAATAATCTGCGCAGGTTTAGGGCAGTGGATCTTTTTGGAATGACGCCGCATTGATCGGGGTGTATTAGGGTGGTCATTTTGGGTAATAATCTGGTTGCGAGTACTTTTGCATAGATCTTAGCGTCTGTGTTAATCAATGAGAGGGGCTGATAGGAGGACAGTTCATGGGAGGGGAGCCTAGGCCTTAACAACACCGTGATGATAGCTTCCGTCATTGTGTCTGGGACTGAGCCGGTACTCATGGCCGCTTCCCATACTAAAGTTAGCATTGGGGATAGTATTGTGGAATACTCTTTGTACAGTTCCGAGCTCAGTCCGTCTGGGCCCGGGTCTTTTCCAGTTGCCAGTGATTTGATTGCTTCAGCGATCTCTTCACTAGTTATCTGTTTTTCAAGGGACCAGTTGTCTCTGGTGAGAGCTTAGGGAGTGTGATCTTGTTTAGGTATCCCCTAATGTCCTCCCGAGAGCTTGTATCATGGTTTGCATATAGGTCATCGTAGAATTTGGTAAATTCTGAATTTATTTCTTCTTCTCCATTTACAGTCACCCCAGTTTCCATTACAATGCCTGTGATAGGGGTATGGTTGTACTCATTTCTTAATATGCGCGCTAATATATGCCCTGCCTTATTGCCCTCCCCGTATCTGCGTGCCCTGATTGGTGTGGCCATATATTGCTGTACTTTTGTTGCCAGTTCATTACATTTCTGAAGGAGTGCATTGATATCAGCTAATCTCTGTTTGTTGTGAGTTGTGCTATAGTCATTTTCAGGTATTGTCAGGCATGTTTCCGTTTCGGTCAGTTCAATTCTGACGGCCTTAAGAAGTCCAGTTGTTTTGGACATTATGTTGCCTCTTATCCATACCTTGAATGTTTCCCATATTGTCGACCATTTGCCCACCGACCCTTTGTTTAGTTGGAAAAATTCCTCCATATCAATATATAGTGATTCAGCTACATTGGGGTCTTTAAGGATGTTGGGGGGCATTCTCCACCTTCTGGTTGGTGGTCTTATGTTCTGGTCCATTACTTCAAGTATGATTGGTGAGTGATCTGATAATGTGCAGGGAGTATATTGCAGCGCAGCACTGAATTGATCAGGTGGGAGGAGATAACCCAGTAGTCTATTCTTGACTATAATGGGGCCGATTTCAGCCAGTACATTGATATGAAATTCGGGATCATCCGTGTTTGGGCCATAAGTGTTGACCAGTATCAGTTTCTCGCCCGCCACGGTGCCCCAGACAACTACATATCTGCCCTGAGGATCGATTTTACTTTTCTCGGTTACAAACCCCAGAGAGGGGTGTATCAGTGTCAGAACTCCCCTATTGTGGGATGAGTATGCGGTGTAGTATCTGTAGCTCCCCCATTGCCGTAGAATACTATGGTGAATCCCTTTCAGTGCATGGGTTTCTTGTAGCTTAGCTATGTACGGGTGATGTCTATTGACATATGCCCCTACTTTGCTGGCTTTTGCCCTGTTGTGCAGCCCACGGATGTTCAAGGTAAGAAGTTTAAGTTTCAACCTTGTGGGCGGATCTGTAGTCTGTGCCATTTCTTCAAGATTGGGCGCTGTATGGAGAGAGGGGACGTTTCTTTGGGAGGTGCAGCTTGTGATAAAGTGATTGCAGTTTTTAAGCCATTCAACCAGTTAACTTTAACTCCTGGTGCCCAACTGGGGCCCTTTCAGGAAGTGAACATGTAATCAAACAACAAAACAGTCCCTTGTGTCCTCCACCAGCCCCTTTCCGCCCCCCGCCCCCACCCACACCATCGACCCCAACATGATGATGATCCCTTGTTGCAAACTTGTGGTACTTCCCTGGGGGACGAGTGCTGCGGCATCGCCTTTGTAGCCAAGTGCTTCGAGGGGATTGGGTCCTCTGACGTATTCCATATCTATGACAGGTAATCACCACAGCTGTGCTGCTTCAGAAAACGTTTGCTGTCTGTGTCCTGCGTCAATGACGTCGATACACTGTCCTCAAGGGCCTCCATCGAGCCGACGTCAAAGGATGTTATAAGTAGGACGCACGACACCCGTATCCTCAGTTCTGTTTTTTCCACAACGTGTTCGCTTCGGAGATCTCGGCGTGCCTCGGTTCTTCTGAGTCGTTCTATCGGTTCTTCGAACCAGTTTGTTTGTGAAGATTTCCATGATGTCTTCGTCTTCTACCCCGCGGCCGGGTTTCAAGAAGTGTTGGGACTGCAGTTCCAAGATGTCGCTGACGGACCCGCATGACGCCTGTCTCTGGTGCCTCGGTGAGGACCACGCCATGGACAATTGTGACGATTGCCAGGCATTAACTTCGAAGGCCTTGCGGGAGCGTAAGAAGAAGCTTTCTGTCGGTAAGGTGTCCAAGCCCCAGAAGTCGAAATCCACTGGGCTTTCGACTGACGATTTGAGGGGTGACTCTCTGCATTGTCGGCGTAAGTCCAGGGGGTCTCGGACCCAGAGTGGGTCCCGCCATTCCTCACGGAAGCGCCGTCATCGGTCGCCTTCCCCGTCCTCGTCCGAGGACTCGGCGGGTCGCGTGTCCCACCAAGCATTCCACTGCTGCGGAATGGGATTCATTCCGTAAGGAGATGATGGCGATTTTTCAGTCGCAGGGCTCAGTTCCGTCCGCCCCGTCAAAAGACGCCGGCAGGGAACGTGCTAGAGACACTGTTCGCATGCCTTTGGGCTCGAGCAGTTGTCGCGATCACCGGGAACCTTCGAGGTCCCGGACGGACAAGGTGGATCGCTCTAGCCATGCCCGCTCCAGGTCCCGGTCCTCGATGCCATTGAGACCGTCGGAGCCTGTGAGGTCTTCGAAGAAGACGTCGACGCTTTCGGCGCCGAGGCTGTCGAAGGACATGCTCGGGGCTCCGCCCTCGAGGCCTGTGTCGAAGCCATCGGCGCCATGCTCGATGTCGATTCCCTCGACGCATTTTGAGGAGGATTTTTCAGAGGTGCCCCGGAGACCGGTGGAAACCCTGAGGAAGGCTCTGGCCAAGTCCAAACACGTGCCCTCATCCAGGGATTTATTCCAGCCTCTTGACTATATTTCTGAGGTGGATGAAGGGTCTGATGATGGTATGGTTCCTGAGGAGGTTCCTGATGACCTATTATCTGGTCATAGCCAGTTAGAAGACCTGCGTCAGTCATTGCACGATGCCAGTGGTCTGGACCCCTCCCTGGAGGTTGAGTTTGGCAGGCCTGAGCCGGATGCGCATGCTGAATCCTCGTACCGGTGCCTCATGTCGAGGGTTACGGAATACTTGGGTTGGTCTGCACCACCAGGAGATTTTCTGCAGGATGACCTGACAAACATCTTGGACCAAGGTCCACCAACTAACCCGGTACGGCCATTCCATATGGCCTTGCAAAGAAGGGTGACTGAGCCTTGGGCTGCTCCGGAGAGTCTCCCGGCAGTGGGCAAGTCTTTGCTGAAAAAATACCGTCCTGCCAGTAGCAACCCCAGCTACTTGACTACCCACCCCCCTCCGGAGAGTTTGGTGGTGCAGGTGGCTACGGCCCCGGCAAAACAGGCGTCGTACCCTACCATCCCTCCTGATAGGGACGACAAACGTTTTGATGGCTGGGTGAAGAAAGTGTGTTCTTGCTCTTGTTCAGGATGGCAAGGATGCCATGTGTGAATCCGTTCAGTCGGGTCTGGACGTGGCAGATTGTGTCAGCCGGTCCATGGCGGCGAGCACCGTGATGCGCAGATTTGCGTTGTTGCGGAAGTCGGGGTTTGCTCCTGATGTGCAAGCCCGGCTTCTCAACATGCCCTTTGATGGTGAACATCTTTTTGGCAGCAAGGCTGACAAGAGCCTTGAGAGGTTGCAGACCTCCAAAGCTGCAGTGAAGTCGTTGAGCGCTGCAGTTCGCCAACCTCCGCCTTTTCGTCCTAGGGGAGGTTCCTTTCACTACTACTCTTCCTTTGGTAGATCGAGAGGGGCTGCAAGTCAAAGGGGCCACCGTAGGGGTGCCAGAGGTGGAAAACAAGGTACTTGAAGTGCCAGAGCCGCTCAGGCAGTTGCCTCTTTATCCTCAGGCACTGCCGCAGCCGCCTCAGCTTAGTCATGAGGCCATGTCCCATGGTTCGCCGGTTATGGGAAGGCTGCCGCAGCATCTTGTAGAATGGCGTGCCATTACTTCAGATGTGTGGGTTCTGGAGATCATAGCCCACGGCTACTGTCTTCCTTTCCGGCAGAGGCCTCACGACAATCCACCAGGGAATCTCTCTTTGAAGAGTCTGGATCAGCACCTTGCACAGGAAATCAAATCCCTGCTGGAGAAAGGCGCCATAGAACTGGTGCCTGTAGCGTAGAGGAACAAGGGATGGTATTCCCCATATTTGTTTATTTTGAAGAAAGACAGGGGATTGAGACCCATCATGGACTTGTGTGGTTTGAACAAGCTCCTCAGGAAGGACAAGTTCAAGATGGTTACTCTCTCTCAAGTCCTCCAGGCCCTTCAACTTCAGGACTGGTTGGTGTCTCTCGACCTCAAGGATGCTTACTTTCATGTGCCGATCCATCCCAAGCACAAGAAGTACCTGAGGTTCGCGGTTGGCGACTCACACTTTCAGTTTCGGGTCCTGCCGTTCGGAATGACCTCCGCCCCAAGGGTTTTCACCAAGCTCATGGTGGTGGTGGCAGCGTATCTCAGGAAAGGGGGGATTCACGTCTACCCCTACCTGAACGATAGGTTGATCAGGGCGCGCTCTCCCGAGCAAGTCCTGGATCATCTGTACGTCACCTGCCACTCCCTTCACAAGCTGGGCTTTCCCCATCAACTTAAAGAAGTCACACTTCACCCCAACTCAGCGGCTCCAGTATATCGGAGCAGTTCTCGACCCGTCCCTGGAGCAGTGTTTCCCTCCCCAGGTGAGGGCTCATCACATTCTGCAGGTGGTGCACAAGTTTCAACATGCCCAGAGTCTCCCGGCGTTCGAGTTCTTGAGGTTGCTCGGCCTCATGGCATCCTGCATTCTTCTGGTGCCAGAGACCAGGTTGCGGATGAGGTCTCTGTAATGGGCTCTCAAGATGCAGTGGTCACAGTCCTCCGGCAGGATGTCGGACCGCGTTCAGGCGCCGCCCTCGGTCGCCCGGGACCTTCTGTGGTGGGCCGTCGAAGGCATTCTGATGAAGGGGGCTCCATTTTGGCTACCCTGGCCGGAGGTGACGATCGTGACAGACGCATCCCTAACGGGATGGGGAGCTCATGCCAACGAGTTGACAGTCAGTGGTCGTTGGTCTCCGTCGGAGTCCAGACTCCATATCAATCTTTTGGAGCTGAGGGCAGTCAGGCTTACCCTGAAGGCTTTTCTGCCGACTGTGCGAGGGAAGAATGTCCTGATTCTGACAGCCAACACAGTGGCCATGCACTACCTCAACAAAAAGGGGGGGGCAGGGTCACTTCCTCTGTGCAGGGAGGCGATGCAGCTCTGGTTCTGGGCCATCCAGCAGGAAATTCCGATCTCGGCATTTCATCTGGCCGGAGATGAAAACGAGACGCCGGACGCTCTGAGCAGGCAGAGCGCGATCTCTCATGAGTGGGAGCTGGCTCAGGAGATTCTCCTGGAGATATACGCCCTTTGGGGGACCCCACAAGTGGATCTCTTCGCCTCCAGTGTCAACCGGAAGTGCGAAAGGGTCTGCTCTTGGGAATTTCCTCCAAGAGGAGCCTTAGGGGACGCATTCGTGGTGGAGTGGTCCTTCCCACTGCCTTATGCATTTCCTCCAGTCCCCGTCATCCCGCAAATGCTGCAGAGGTTACAGAGGTGAGGTTCCTGGATGATCCTCATTGCTCCGGCATGAGCCCGGAGAACGTTGTACCTGGACCTTCTCGACTTGTCCATCTGCCTTCCACTCCATCTTCCCTACCGAGAAGATATGCTCTCACGGGAGGGGGGTTCTGGTTCTCCACCCAGAGGTCAGATCCCTCAACCTTCACGCTTGGCTTCTGAAAGGTTGAGGTATAAGGATTGGGACCTCCCTGAAGACGTGATGGAGGTGTTGCTTTCGGCCAGACGGCCTGCAACAAAGTCCCTGTACCGTTGCCATTGGAGAAAGTTCTGCGACTGGTGCAGGGTTAAAGGGATGGTCTAGTAAAAAATTTTATTTAAAAAATAGATAGGCAACATAAAAAAAAATACTAGCATTCTCCGTTTTAAAACTTCCTATGTAAAATTTTGAGCTATTCAAGCTCAAAATTCGCAAAAGCAAGCACATGGGCGCATCCATTTTGTGAAATGGAGGCCCTCCTGTGCTGGCTTTTGCGGCATTAATGAAGGAAAAGCCAGCCAGCTGTAGTAAACAAAGGCTACCGCTGGGTGGCTTTCCCTTCATTAGTGCTGTAGGCGGAGGACGGGGACCGGAGACCAGAGCAGGAAAGCTGCAGCTGAATCTTGGTAAGTGCTATTTATTTTTTTTTTTTAAATAAGCACTAGCTGCGGTTTTTTTTCTAAGTTTTCCAGGCTGGAGGAGCCCGGAAAACTTAGAAATAAAACCGTAGCTTTAAAAACGTTGTATTTATGTTTGCGGTCGCTTTTGAAGCGACTGCAAACATAAATACAACGTTATTGTGTTGGAAAACGCTGCGGTTTTTCTTTCCAAGTTTCTCAGGCTCCTCTGGCTCAGAGGAGCCTGAGAAACTTGGAAAGAAAAACTGCAGCGTTTTCCAACACAACTGCGTGTGTTTCTGCCTGCTGTGGCTATCACTTTGGGTCTCCGGTGCTAGGGAAGCACCGGAGACCCAAAGTGAAAGCCACAGCAGGCAGAAACACACGCGGTTATGTTTACATGCCGCGTAGTGTTTCTACCTGCAGCTGATTTCCCATTTGGGGCTCTCGGCCTCCCCGTGGGGAGCCCGAGAGACCTAAATGGGAAATGCTAAATGCTGCGTTGTCTGCCTAAATCTGCTTTCCCATTTGGGGCTCTCGGGCTCCCCAGAGGGAGCCCGAGAGCCCCAAATGGGAAAGCAGATTCAGGCAGAAACAATGCGGTTCTTTTCCTCAATGCCGCGTTGTTTCTGCCTGAATCTGCTTTACCATTTGGGGCTCTCGGGCTCCCCGTGGGGAGCCCGAGAGCCCCAAATGGTAAAGCAGATTCAGGCAGAAACAATGCGGTTGTGTTGGAAAACGCTGCGGTTTTTCTTTCCGAGTTTCTCAGGCTCCTCCGCGCCGGAGGAGCCTGAGAAACTTGGAAAGAAAAACTGCAGCGTTTTCCAACACAATAACATTGTATTGATGTTTGCGGTTGCTTCAAAAGCGACCGCAAACATAAATACAATGTTTTTAAAGCTGCGGTTTTATTACTAAGTTTTCCGGGCTCCTCCAGCCTGGAAAATTTAGAAAAAAAAACGAAATGCAGCTAGTGCTTATTTTTTCAAAAAAAATAAATAGCATTTACCGAGATTCAGCTGCAGCTTTCCTGCTCTGGTCTCCGGTCCCCGTCCTCCGCCTACAGCACTAATGAAGGGAAAGCCACCCAGCGGTAGCCTTTGTTTACTACAGCTGGCTGGCTTTTCCTTCATTAGTGCCGCAAAAGCAAAAGCCAGCACAGGAGGGCCTCCATTTCACAAAATGGATGCGCCCATGTGCTTGCTTTTGCGAATTTTGAGCTTGAATAGCTCAAAATTTTACATAGGAAGTTTTAAAACGGAGAATACTAGTATTTTTTTTTTAATGTTGCCTATCTATTTTTTAAATAAAAATTTTTACTAGACCATCCCTTTAAATCTCTCGGTCTCCGGGAGAGTGAATTTGGAGAATTGTGGGCCAAAGCCCTTCAGGACTGCTTGCAGATATTCCCAAGACATGCTATCAAATGCCCTCTGGGCGTCCACGGATAGTAGGGAGTGAGGACCCGGGAAAGATGGGGCCAGGGCTATCAGGTCTATAGCTCTGCAAATGTTGTCGTGGGCAGATCGGCCCTGGATAAATCCCTTCTGGTCCTTGTTTATTAGAGAAGGTAAGGTTTCCCCCAGACGCTGCGCTATGATCTTGTAATATAGTTTTGCCTCCGTAGTGAGCAAGGCTATGGGCCGGTGGATGAGCATTCTGCCGGGTCTTTCCCTGGTTTTAGAATTAAGGTTGTATTAGATGCTGCCATGGACTGTGTGACTGTACCTGATTTCCGACACTCATTGAATAACTTCGTGAGGTGCGGTGTGAGTTCTTTGCAAAAGGTTTTATAAAACGTATTTGTAAAGCCATCAGGGCCCGGGGCCTTGCCAATAGGGAGTGATTTAACAGCTAGTTCCACTTCTTCGGAGGATATTGGCTCCTCCAAGGGTTCCTGTAAATCTTGTGAGATTTGGGGTAGTTCTGCCGTGATTATGAAAGCCTTGGTGGTTTGTGAATCCCCCTTATGTGGGGCCGCATGTTCCCTGAAGAACTCCTCGACAAAGTGGCATTTCCCTTCTTCGGATGAGCCATTCTTGCCTTTTTTTTATCCCGCAGGTAATCTATCCTATTTTGTCGTGTCTGTTTCCCCAGTTTGGCTGCGAGTAATTTATTAGCCTTGTTTCCTTTGGTATAAAAGAATTGTTTGGTGTGCATCATGCCGTAGGCTGCCTTTCCTATGTGGTGCGCTTCCAACGTTTCTTAGCTATGCGTAGGTCCCTTAACGAGTGCCGAGAGGGTTTCTTTTTGTGTGACTCCTCTAGCCTATGGGCTTCCTCTTCCAGCTGTTACCGGAGCAACTTCCTGGCCCTCAACTGTTGTGCTGCTTGCTCGATGAGGTGTCCCCTAATCACCGCTTTACTCGCCTCCCATACCGTGCCCCAGTTCACGTCTTCCGTGTCATTCTCATTGAAATATAGATCTATGGATTCACTGATATGGGCTCGAATCGCTGGGTCCTCTAGGAGGAAGTCATTTAGCCTCCAGGGAGGTCTCATGCGGGGGTCACGCAGGGGGGAGCTATAGCTAACAAGACTGGAAAGTGGTCTGTCAGTGCTTCAGGGAGAATATCTACCTCGAGCACCATGTGGATGAGTGAATCTGATACAAAAAACATGTCCAATCTAGAGAAACCCCCATGAACTGCCGAAAAGTAGGTGTAATCCCTCTCTTCTGGATAGTAATACCTCCATGCTTCAATCAAAGAATGCTCTTTCAGCAGAGCGGTGAGAGCCCTGAAGTTGCTCCTGCCATTTACCGTAGGTGGTAATGTTTTGTCGACCAGAGGATTAATTACAGCATTAAAATCACTGCCTAGAATCACCTCCCCCTCTGCATGTTCAAGTATGGCTTTCGACAGTTTCATAAAAAACAAATCTTGTTTGACGTTAGGGGCATATATAGAAACCAGTATGGTTTTGCACCCATTTAACATGGCATTGACCAACAAGAACCTCCCTTGCTCATCCCGTACCACCCCTATGGTTTTGAAGGAAATCACCCTGCGCACTAGGATGGCAACCCCTCGCTTCTTCAGTCCACTGGAGGCAAAAAATGTAGGGGGATAGAGCCTATCATTAAAGCAGAATTCATCTTCCGGTCGTAGATGGGTCTGTTGAAGGAATAAAATCGATGCATCCAGAGACCCTTACCTATGGAAGAGCGCTTTTTGTTTCAGAGGGGAATTCAGGCTCTGCACATTACGAGAGATACATCTAAAGATCGTGGTCGCCATTAACCTGTCGCATGAGATTTCGTTCCAAACCAGCTCCCCTAAGAGGGCCAAAAGCGGAATAGCCAGTCAGACAATGCAAAGTAACCTGTGGGGTATCTGTGGTGAGTGAAGCAGTAACGCCAATTTAATGGCTTCAGGTTGAACTCAAAACAATAATTAAAGCAATAAAATACATAACAAAAAGGACAAGCTACTTTCATTGCAACTTGTGTTATTCCCACAACCGGAGACAACAGAGACAACTTTAACCAGGTGTGAACTGTGTCGGGCGCCTTCCACTCAAGCGCCCAAGCCGATTATCATTTGGAAATTGCCAGGCTCTTAAAAATCGCCAAACAGGGCATGCGGGGGAAGTAAGGAAGTGAGTAACTTTCAAATTTATGTTGGGGCTAGCCTATTCCTCCTTGTCTCTTGGTCCAAGATTGGAGCCATGTCGTTCACAGTTAGAACCGTAGAGAGGGGCGAAGGGGCCATCATCAAAGCTCTAAGCTCCCCAACTTGACCGCGATAGGTCTGTTTTGCTGAGGTGCGTCAGAGGTCTGGAAAAGACCTCCTGGGTGGTCCTATTTTCTTAGTGCGG
This sequence comes from Ambystoma mexicanum, assembly GCF_040938575.1. NCBI lineage: Eukaryota > Metazoa > Chordata > Amphibia > Caudata > Ambystomatidae > Ambystoma > Ambystoma mexicanum. Next base: position 475,334,983 of record NC_090923.1, on the reverse strand, counting down.
GAGATTACTGTTCATTGGGGTCAGTTCAGTTGGCCGCCCAACCTTTCTCCTCTCCCGAGTTTCGGGTTGAGATCTCTTCCGAGTTAGTGATTATTTTCTCAGGGCCGGGATCACAGATTGGTGTCGCCGCTTGATTTTCCCTTGCCCGGTCCTCGGCAGGGCGTGTGGAGTAGACCCGTTCGTGTTCTGATCATGGGGGTTTGACTCAGCATTATCAGGCTGCTCTACCATCAGGCTTCTCGCTTCTTCCTCAGAAGAGATATGTAATGTTGGCTATGGAAGTCAAAGATCAGCTTACATGGGAACGCCCATCGGTAGCGGATCTTCCGGGTTCTCAACCAGGCAGTCACCTTCTGCAGACGCCGTCTACATGCCAAGGTATAGGGAGCTAAATCCTGGAAAAGCTGGGCCCTCGTACCATGGAATTGTATCTAGTCCGAGTTCCTGGCTGCTGCCATGATTGCTTCTTTTAGGCGAAAGAAGTGTACTCGGGTGAGCACATCAGGTATCAGATTCCTTTTAAGTTGAGCTGAGGAGTATACCCGGTGGGTTCTATCTAGCTGTAACTCTTCATTTGGCGAGAGGTCGAGGAGGGATCTGAATAATGTCTCTACGTATTCTGTTAGGTCCTCATCGGAAATCTGCCAGGGGATTCCCCGTAGGCGTACATTATTCTGTCTCGACCTATTTTCTAAGTCGGCCTGCTTTGCCCATATGTCTTCGATGTGCTCTTCAATGATTTTCACTCTTTCTGTCAGTGCTTCAGTGTTATGAGATTGTTCCCATACTGTATTTTCCAGGTCGTTAACCCTGGATTCAATCCCCCCAAGGTGTGAGGTAATGTCTGCGAGGGATTGAGCCAAGGATTCTTTGGAGGTTTTGATCTCTTCCTTAATCTCATGGGTAATATCTTGTTTGAAGGATCTGAGCATTTGTTCCAGGTCCTCCTTGGACATCGCCATGTCGGGGGGCAGAGCTGAGGATGGGGCAGCGTGGATTTCCCCCGTGGTCTTGCGTGTAGGCGGTGGCTCCACAGGTTGTGGTGACAGGTAGGCTTGTATGCCATGTCCCTTCCTTTTTACTCCTGATTTGGGCATGAGCAGCATTTGAGGTCTTCTGATCGTGATCCCAATGAGAATAGGGGGAGAGAGCAATGCCGGTAGTGCAGGGTCGGCCTCAGGTGTTTTGCTGTGGCGCGGTCAGGTGGGGCCCGAAGAGGGTGAAGATCCCCTCCCAATTTTCAGAAGGTTTTGTGATGAACCTAAAAGAGATTGGAGAGGCCCTCGAGGTTGTTCTACAGCGGCGAGTGTATCTTGTAAAGTCAGTAAGTATCTCCACTCCAGACCCGGGATGATGTAGCACACTGTAGTGTTCAGCAGGTCTAATCCAGGTAAGATTTCATTTCATAGGCTTCAGATGAATGGTGAGGGCCGGGGCCCGCGTCTCATGGCGCCTCCGTGCCTCCTCCTCCGTCTGTTGCCCAGAGGTCAGGAGGTTTTTGTGCTCCTGTGTCCACACCCTATTTCGGGGCTGCTTCTGTCCTCAATGTGATTGCTCCGGGCTCCTCAGCTCCTCAAGTGGCCTCCGCTAAGCCCCACCCCAAGCAGGCCAGCTCCCAGGGGCGACGCCGTGCAGGGAAGCCCAGCGAGTCGAGCTCCCAATCCGCCACCGCCCACCAAGGATTCCGCTGTCCCAGCGTCTCCGCTCTGTCCTCCCCAGGGGCATCCCACCTCTAGACAGGCCGCCAGATGGTCTCCGCCTGTGGTCTCCGCACCACTGAAAAAGCAAGGGATGGCGGGTGCATAGGGCCCCCCTCTGCTGTTTCTGGTGAGGTGGGGCTCGCAGGGGGCATGAGGCCTTTACCCTCGATCTCGGGGGAGCTTTGTACCGGGCTCCTGAGAGGTTTGTGAGGGTGCTCAGGGTTGGGTCATCCCGGCATGGAGGGCGTTCGTCTGGGAGTGGAGAGGTGGGGAACTCTGGTCTTCATCTGGGGTGGGGTAACACTCACTCGTGTGCCGCGGGTCCGGGTCCAGTGAGTTTACGCCTCTTGGTTGTTGGGGGTGCCCCTCCGCTAATCGGCGACCAGGGTGGAGAATTGTCTTGTGCGCCGCCCCGAGCAGACAGGCTCCCAGGGGCAGTGCCACAGAGGAGAGTCTGGCGGAGCAGAGCACCAGCTCACTTGCGCCTCCCCACGATTCGGACATCCCAGTGCCCCGTTCAGGTCCTCACTCTGCTCGCCCCCACCAAAGGACGCCCCGCCTACAGGCAGGCCCGCCAGACGGCATCCACTTGGAGTGTCACTCCTCCTCCCTGCTCCGCTCTCCATCAGCGGGCGCTCTCAGTCGAGGCAGACTGCCGTGGGCCTATGGGGGTCCCGCCAGGCCGCATCTCCAGGTTTCTGGGTCAAGGGCATCCAGACACAGGTACGGCGGGATCGGCAGATCCCTCACTCTTTGACTACCTTAGATGCCGCGCGCTGCCATTTTGTGCTTTGGTTACCGCCGGAGTTCATATTCATCAAACAAGCTCCATCTGATGCGTGTTGCTCTCAAAAGCACCCCGCTGCATTGGCGCGTCTTCTTAAACACTTGGGGAATGATTTCAAGCCGGAATTTCCATGTGGAGAGGGTAAAATACTGTGGCTTGGGCGCCTTGATGAGGAGCTCAAGGGAAGCACAGCCGCATGGCGTGCTGCCTAGCCACGCCCCCCTACATTTACATTGTTAAGTGAATAACGGATAGCATAGAGCTGCCTTCAGTCATTGGAGTTTCTCGGTTCTTCCACTGGTTGTTGCAGGTTGTTTTGGTCGTGTTCATTTCTTCCAGGAGGAGGGGGAATTGAGGCTTCGACATAGGCCATTGCCGCCGTAGGGGTTTCGAAGAAGAGTTCCTGTCCACCATGTTGTATGCGTAGCTTTGCGGGGCACAGTAGAGCGTAAGGCACTCTCCTTAACCTGAGTTTGTGTTTGATCGTTTCGTAGGATCGCCTTTGAGTTTGGACTCCAGCTGAGAAATCGGGGTAAATATGGATATTGTCATTACTGTGTCTCAGGGGACCCATTGTTACGCTCACCTGGTATCCACAGGGACGCCACCCAGGCGGGTTACTCGCTGGTATGCTTCTCAGCTTTGCCCTGATGTGGCCTGCGGGGAATGTTCTGCCTGAAAATACAGGAGGACTGTGTTGAAGACTGACCGACTGGAGTAAGTATCCTCCCTCCACCCCTGTATGATTTCAGTCCCTCTGGCGCCCTCTCCTCACCTTGTGGTAGAATTAGGCATGCTCTCCGTCCTGCATTCTTTGCAGGGGCACATTGTCTTTCATGGGTGAGTGCGGTCCAGTTACTTCACTGATGCCGGCCCGTTTGATATTGTTCAGGTAGGTCTTATTGCTGTTCTTTAGTTTTGTTGCTATCCTGCATGCCTTTCTTTGTTTAAGATGTCTCTTTTTTCTCCCTTAGGTATGCGGAGCTCCAGCGTGGCGAACTGGCTTGGTTGAGCCCCGCTGGTAAATGATGGCGCATTAAGAGCACTAAGATGAGGTAAGTAAGCGCTATGCGCAGCGCTGCAAAGTCTTGCCTTTGCTAACCTGTGTTTTCCTTCCTTGTAGGTTGCGGTGTTCTTCAACGTGAGTGGAATGTCCGGAGTGGTGCCAGCCAAGAGGCGACCAGCCAGGTAAGCCTTTTAAGCAGTTTGTAAGTTGTAAATTTCTCTACTGCTTTCTTTAATGTTGCCTCTATCTTCCAGTTTCAGGTCGTGCTGTCCGGGAGGCGTGCAGATTCGAGGAAGCTGGTCTCAGTAGCTGCGAGTGTTTAAAGATGAAGACTGCAGGTAAGATGCTGCTGCTAATGATGTTCCTTTTGTCTCCTTGCAGGTTCTGCTTCTCCGAGGTTCGAGGGAATAGCTGGACACGGTGAGTGTCACGTTGCAAGCTGCAAAGTAACGCGAAGCGTGTTGTCTTGCTCGGGTGTGGTTTAAATAGCCCCAAAAAAATAGTCCAGGTAAAGTAGTCCCTAGGCTACCACACCCAAAACACTAGACCGCATAGCTTTGTTCTTAGGAACCAAGCTATGTGGATGCCTCCATGTTGGCTGACAATACAATAAAGTAGTTCCCAAGCACATTGTTTTTCATGGTGTATGAGCCTGGTGCCATAGTCGCCAGGACTGGCCCCATGAGGGCTTTTGAAGAGGATGCCAGGCTCTAGAGGCCTGAGTCCTGACTCCACCTGGCCAATGGGTTTGCCAGAGGGGGTTTTGGGCGAGGGTCGTGACACCCATCTCTCTTGCCAGTCTCAAAGCAGTGGGCCTCATTACGACCCTGGTGCTAATGGGTTAACAGCGCTGTAAAAGGCTGCTGCGCCGTTAACCCATTAGCGCCTGATTATGAGGTCCCTTTGCGGGACCCGACCTTAACGGCTGGTCTCCACCAGCCGTTAAAGTAGGGACCCGCAAAGGGACCTTGGTGCTAAGTACGGTACCGCAATTTGCGGTACCGTACTTAGCGCCTTCCCCATTCCCATTGAGGCCTATGCAGCAAAAATGGGAATGGGGAAGGGCCATGGAGGAAGGGGGAATTATCGCCCCACCAACCTTGTAATGGGGAGGTAATTCCCCCTTTCTCCATGGCGGAGTCGGTAAGTTACCGGCATGGACCATGGTGCTATTAGCACCATGGTTTTCTGCCTGGGTTGTAATGAGGCCCAGTGTCTCTGTCTCTATAGTTAATTAATTTGGCAATGACCGTGCGAGGGGGGGCGCCCGGTTTGGGTACCGGGGCTAGGGTACGATGCGCCGTTCAACCAAGAATTGTGGGGAAAAGGAGTCTTCGCCGAACAGGGATTTCAGCAGAGTTTCGATTTGTGATTCCATTGCCCCTTGCAGAAGGATTCAGAGAGCCCGACGATCTGTATGTTACGGCGTGATCTTGACTCCAAATGTTCACACTTGCCCCGAAGCTTGGTCATTTCACCTTTCAGGGTTGTTATGTCGTGGGTATTTTAGTGAGTCGAATCTTCGTTGGCGCTAATTCTGTTCTCAGTTTCCGTAATCCTGGCACTTTCTTTGTCGACACAGGCTTTGAGTGAGCCTATTGTTGAGACGATGTCGTCCAATTTGACATTGACTGCTAGGAATCCATTTTGCACCGTAGTGAGGAGATGGTCAAATTTCGTGTCATCTGCGTTTGCCGATGAGGTGCCAGTTGATGGGTCTGGGCCATCCGTGGGTGTTTGTGAGTCCGTCTTCCTGCTTTTAACCACGTTTTTCCAGGCATTTCAAGGATATCTTTTTTGTGTAATCCTGTAAGGAAGATGGGTTGGGGGCGCCCTGTTAGATCTGCTTGCGCCTCTGCCAGGATCTGGGTCAGCGTAGGGGCAGGATGCAGTGATATAGGGAGAACCATTGCCAACGTGATGGTCGGCTTCCCTACCTAGTTGTGCTGATCACCGGGTAGTGGATCCTACGCCACTTAAGGAGTTCAGTGTTGGATGGCTATAGACAGTCGTTTGTGCCAATAGTGCCAGCGTATTCCACGGGATGTTGCTGCTGTTGTTTGGCAAATTGCAGCAAGCCATATGGTCAAAGGTTCAATTTGTCCGCCCCATATCTGTTTCCAGGAATGGACTGTGTCCTCCCATGTAGTCACCTGTCCTTGGTTTACTGTTCCACAAAAGAGAATTGTGTCCACGTATGGGACCGCCGTGGGGTTTGTTGGTTATGAATCAGATGAAAATTGGAACTGGTGTGCTTAATTCGGAGGTCGGTGCGGGTTGTGTGGCTGTACCGGAGGGTAGGTCTAGCACTAATTCATACCGCCTGTGGCATCGGGTTCGCACGGTGTCCACTGGCCTGTGTGGGGCTCTGGCCAAAGCGGCCCCCCCAGCCACGCGCACAGCTGTCCTCGTGCTGCGCGAGTGGGACTCTTTCCTCTTTAATTTTTTGGTATTGCCTTTATTTCTCGTCTGGATCCGGGCCTCCCCGGTCGCCTGCCCCTCGTCGGGTGCCAGTTTATGCAGTCTGAGTGTGGCGGACCCAACCACTGGTTTATGTAGGGGCTGCTTATGGCCCGACGGAGGGAGGCGGCGAAGACTGGCTCCGGCGGAGCGGATTCCAAGCCGGGCTGCTTGGCAAACGAGGCGCAGGCGCTAGCACGCGTGGCCGGCACTCAGTTTTATTTTTTGCTGGTGTTGTGGGGAAAATGACGGCAGCCTTACCAGCAGGTGCAGGTGCGTAGATCCCTCCACAGGCAAGCAGGCCTGCCGCCCACACTGCCGCTGGGGCCCGTAGTTGTCCTCGGGCTGTCTCGGTCCTGGGATCTGCTCAGGCGGCCTGGAGTTTTCGCTGTTGTCAGACGCAGCCCAGACAGCTGGCCCTGCCCGCCTCGAGGCATGCGCACGTCTCAGAGCCGCAGTCTTGGAGTCAGGATACCTGGAACTGTGGGGTGGTACAGAGCTTTTCGTCTGCGACCTCGGACTGGATTCGGGTAATCTTTGTCCGATTTCTTTCGTTCTTCCTCTGGGGGTATTCAGGAGGTTTCGTAACGGCAGCTCTGATGTTTTGGCGGTTTGGGGGGACTCAGCAATAGGATATATTTTATAACAGGATTACTGAGCTCAGCTCTTAGGCGGCCTTCTTGGTTGCGCAACAGCGCTCCCTCTCCGACAGTGATGCACTGTTTAACAGCAGGAGATTTCCCCTGCCGGGGTGGAGACTACAGCAGATAGCCAGTGGAGCCCCATTGCCGTGTACACTTGCGGGCTGGCGAGTGGGGGCCGAGAGGAAGAGGGGGCTGCTGGATTGCCCCCAAGACTGCTGCATATTGCGGCGGGCTGTGGCAGCACCCGCCGCGTTGAAGATATTTTGTGAGGAGTGTTAGGCAGAAACCTGTGTAGTTCCCGTAGGGACCACTGCAAAAGGCTTAGGACTACAGGTGTAGCAGTCTGTACCACCCAGATTTAACTTGTTGGCTGTGGCTGTGCTGTCAGACTTCTCTCAAGAAGAGTTAGGCAGTATATCGAGTATACACATTAGGTACAAAAATACAGTAGCACAAGCAAACACTGACCAGAGCTTTGGTATAAAAGTATATAATTATTTATTTAAAAACACACTTATAAAAATACACTAGCACTGATATGGCAAGCAAGTTCAAAATGCAGTCACTATTAATATATATACATCCCTGATTACTTATTGAACAAGTCTTAGTTTAAAACACCACTTATTTGCAGACCGAGGTGAGCGCTTAACCTAAGATGGCACTCCAATAAGTTAGTTAAAAAGGGAGGGAAAAGGCAGAATTAGAAAAGCACACAATAACAACACTTTTAAAAGAACCACAGCAAGTCAGGAAAGGCAGCGTCTACTGTAGAGCAAGAAAGTTCATAGGCCAGGCCCACTCTTGGAGAGAGCAAGGCGGAATGTGTCCAAGATCACACAGTTGAATTATACTTTAAAAGTCTTTGCAGATAGTTCAAAAAGAGTTGGATCAGTTCAGAGAAAGTTAGTTAACAGGTCCCAGGTCACCCCAGGATAGAGAGTCAAGGATTTACGGGACACCTTCAACAGTCTGTTGCAAGGGAGACCAGGCAGGACACAGTACCTGAAATGGTGAGAAAGCTCCAGCGGGGGCAGTTGTTCCTGGCAGCGGGTGCAAGACGGTGCTTCGTCCGGGGGACGTGGAGGAAAGCTGGAGGTTGTTGCACTGCCAGGGAAGAAACCAGCCGCGGAGTTTCCCGGTTAAAAGGTACTACCCTTTTATTCGCGGTAGTGGTGAAGCGTGGCTATCCGGCTGCCGGGGTGCTTGGCACGGGCGATTCAACCGCGAGACAATCCAGGAAGGCGAAAAGAGGGCAAACTGGTTAACCCCACCAGTTCAAAGGAAGAAGACTCTCCAGGATGAAGATCTTCTCTCTCGTTGGGAAGTGGTGAGGCGGTTCAGCAGGGCTCCACCGGTGGTGTCGTCGTTGCAGGTCGGCTCAGCTTCTCCCTCTTCGAATTCTTTAGGTCCTGTGGCGACTTCTGAAGTTCCAGTCCCCAAAGCCCTGCTTTTATGCAGAAAACCCCCATTCATCAGTCCTAGCTGTCACTCAAACATGCTAAGTGGTGAGTCGGGAGGCTCACCACTAGGCCAATCACACAAGAGTGCGACTTGAGTTGCCGGGGCAACTCAGTCCAGGGTGTCTAAACCCCCCCCCCCACACATCCTGTAGACCCGGACAGAGTGGCACCACTTTTGGAGGCTTCTGTGTAGAAGCCCGCCAAAAGTGGAACAAAGGGCTTGACTTGGGTTGGAGTTACAGAGGCAAACACAAAAGCCATTTTAAAACCGAGTCCTGGCAAAAAGACCCAACCGGGGAATAAATATTAAATAAATAACCCAGCGGTATCTTTAACATTGCACCAAAAAAGTGGTGCGTTTAAAATGAATGGGAAAATCCCATAGGAAATATTCCGGTGGAATATTTTGCGTGGTAACTACTGCCACCAGCCAGAAACTCGACAAGGGGGGACTGCACAGTGCCCCCTCGAAAAACAGACCCAGGGGCAATCTAATTACCCCTACCAGTACTTCCACAATATGATGGTTTGTACTGGTTCTGTTCACAATTTAAGACTAGTAAAGTCAATGGTGACTTTACATGCCCTGGGAGACAGTAGTCAGTCCCAGGGTATGGAGTCCACGTTTGGGGGTCACTATGACACCCTTGTGTTACTGCACTGAGGGTGCTGTGTAACACACTTTACCAAAAACACATGAAACCCTATGGAGTAAAAGACCCCATAGCTCATAAAACACATTACAAAGTCAAAGGATATCTCAAATCATGTCTAAGAGTGGGAGAAAAAGAGTCTCACTCTTAGCAGGAGAAAAAAATAAACCCCAAAAATCCAGCAAAGCTGCTGGGGGACTCACTGGGTTTGGGAAATTAGCCTATACAGAGAATTCTCCCTAACAAGGAGAAAGAGGTTGCTGGCTTCCCCTGGGGCTGCAAGCATACTGCAGCGTGCTGTGGCAATGCCTGCCACATCGCAGATAATTCATGAGGAGGAGGTTGCTGGATTGCTCTAAGGCTGTGGGCATACTGCGGCGGGCTGTGACAGTGCCCGCCGTTTTACAGAAGCTCTGTTGTGTGAGGGGGCGAAGCTAGGTGGAGGACGGCCCGACCCGAGCTGCTCAGTTGAACGGCGGCCCTCGTTATTGATGTGGAATATTGCAGGGCTGTGTCTGCAGTCTGCAATAGTGGGCTGTGGATGTTAGCTCAGCAAAGCAACAGTGACGGTGGCAGCACGAGCAAGCTTCGGCTCGCAGTGATTCCAGCTGCAGGGCAGAGTCTGGGTGTTCTCTCCCATTGTGGTCGTACTGGCGGCTGACGGAACAGGTGGGTGCTGGCCTGTGTCTCTACAGACAGGGGAGTCTGAACTGACGGCTGTGCCTCTGCCCCCTCATGCTCCATCTATCATTGCCCCCTTTCCCTCTATCTACGCTGGGGTAGAGGGAGTTGGGGCCAGTGAGTGCTGCTGCTCCCATACTGGGGAACTGAAGACGGTTAGGGCTGACTCTTCAACAAGAACCCATCATACAGACAAGTTTGATGGGTACTGGACATTGCAGAAAGCAGCTGGGGTACCCCACTGTTCTGTTGCCTCATGTGTGGGACGGTGCCCCCCGGGTAGACAGGCAACGCTCACATCCCATCAAGAGATTTGTGGACCCTGGCCAGGCTGTATGGATTGAGAGGGGAAATACTGTCTTGGGGATTTGTCGCTCGCTTGCTTGCTTCCTTCTCTGCCTCACTGCCATTGCTGGGGCTCACTTAGAGCATAGCAATGTGCAGGCCTAGTGGGCACGTGTGCAAGTGATCTCCGAATAAGCCTGTATCAGCGAGGTCACATTGGTAGATGGCGGGGCTTGTGCGGCTTGCAAAAAAGACGCTTTGAGCACGGTGGGCTTTTTTGGTTGCCACAGCACAAATTGGATCATCCCAAAGACATCTATCCTGCTGAGCTGCAAGTTGGGAGGGCGGATTGAAAGGTACGGCACTATGCCTGAAGGTGCTGGCCTCAAGAAGAGTGGCACAATGGACAAATATACCAGACGCACCTCGAGACAGGCGGAGGAGGTGTGCCAGGAGACAAGCAACATGGGGCAGGCAGAAAACCGTGCCCCCAGCACTGCTGTTGATCTGCAGGGAGTCATGGCCATTATGCAGCAGGGATCTGCCTCCATCAATACCAAGCTAGATGGCATCACCATCAATTTCCCTACAAACCGTGCTCAGCTTGAAAAGGCCACCGAACGAATTACAGAAACAGACACGCAGATTAGCTCAGTGGAGGATGCCATAACAGCATTCCAGTGGACGACGACGTCTATGCAAAGGATCTTGGCAGGATCAAAATGAAGTGATAGGACCTGGAGGCGAGATCGAGGCGCAATAATGTCTGCATTATAGGGGTCCCGGAGAACGCCCTGAAAGGCCCTATGGAGACAGCAACAGAAGAACTGCTAAGAAAACTGCTGGGGGATCCTGGCTGGTCTCAAATGTTTGTAGTGGAGCATGCGCACAGGGCACTGATGGCGAAACCAAGATCGGGCGGTTTCCCTTGACCAATAATTGCATCCTTCATGAACTACTGAGACAGGGATTTAGCTTTGAAGACTGCACGAGAGCAACAGGAATTGAGGATGGGCTCCAGCCTGGTCAGTTTATTCCCAGACTACACACTGGCAGTACAACAGGAGAGATGCTCATTTGTGGGGGTCAAAATGAGAATCCCTTACGCCATGCTGTACCCTGCTAGATTGCGTCTACAATACAATAATAAGACTTATTTCTTTACGTTCCCCAAAGAGGTGGCATTGTTTGTGGAGGCAAACATACCCTTGCCAGAAAGGCAACTTGATTTCTGAAACTACCTGTGTTCCATACCCAACCATGTAAAGTTAGATGTGTTTATGGTAACGTATGTTAAATCACTATGGTTATGGTTCTAATCTAGCAAAGGCGAGACAATGTAGAAGCTGGGATCTCCACTCACCATGGTAGCAGTCGCCCCCAATGCGAGTGCACGTATTTGTTGGACAGGGTTGGGTGGGGAGGGTAAGAGTAAACAGCTGAGCATAGTTGAAGTTTGAGGTACTATGAGGGATGGGGAGGAGGGCTTAGGGGGAGTTGGGGTGAAACAGTTAAAAAAACACACAGGTTAAGCATTGCATATTTAGAGCCTTAGAGCCGCCCTAAGCAGCCCTAGGAGAGAGCACATCTCCCAGGCAAGAAAAGACGCCCACTGGCTCCATATCAAAGAATGCATAACATTCAAGGCCCTCACGATCACGCACAAATGCCTCACCCAGACAGCCCCGACATACCTAGCAGAAAGAATTCACCAGGCCGTGGCCTATAGACCAAAACGTGACCAATACACCCAGCTACTCTCAGTCCCAGCCTTCAACAGAGCAAAAGCTGGCAGCACCAGCTTTGAAGTCATAGCCCCAAAAGCCTGGAATGCGCTCCCACTCAGCTTAAGAAATGAACAATCCCTCACAATATTTAGGAAGGTGCTAAAAACAAAGCTATTTAAGTAGACCATTTGCCAAATGTACTGCTTCCAATACTGTTCCACTGTAACCTTTGAACACCATCAGCACTGTCATGTTAACCTGTACTACTGCCTTTGAAATATCTGTTACAACTTGTATTACTGTGTTATTAAGTGAATATCCTGTAACAGCGCCACAATGCCTCTGGGCCGCAAGGGGCTTTATAAATCCAAATAAATAAAATAAATAATAAATATTATGGTTTGGTCATGAGATGGCACAGAGTTGAGTGGACAGTCCGGAAGTGTATAGGAGGAGATCGCAATCCATGATCCCACTGATGTTAAGCTATTGGGTTGGAATGTGCAGCGTTTGGACATCCCTATGAAGATGCGTAAAGTGATGGCATATATAAATAGACAAGGGGCCAGGCTTCTGCTTTTGCAAGAAACACACCTGCTGCAACATCAGGCATGTAAGCTTGCCCCAGGTTGGGGAGTATCAGCGTTACTACACTTCATATTCTTCTAGAGCACGAGGGGTCATGATCCTGGTGCACCGGTCACTTTCATTCACGCATTATGCGACGGAGTGTGATGACTGTGGCCGATTCGTGATAGTTCATGGGAAACTGGGCAGTGCAATAATACTCTTGATAAATATATACGGCCAAATGTGGATGATCTGGAGTTCTATGAGGCCTTATTCCAAAAGTGCACCAGGTACTCTACTGCATTGGTAATTTGTGGCAGTGATGTGACGTAGACACGGAGCTGGTACTCCAACTGCAGCAACAATGTGCAGGGCTTTGGGAAAGACTCTGCAATCTCAATTATAGGAAATATGTTGAGAGGCAGCACTCGGGGGGGAGACAAGACAGGCTGCCTTTTGGCCTGGCTATACAAAAGCGAGACCCCTAGGCCTCCAATTAGGACCATCATTAGGGGGGACGGGGATGAGGTGGCCACGCAAGAGGGGGTTAACAAAGAATTCGTGGGATATTACAGAGTGCTGTACGGAGATGGTGAGATGGGTGACCGACGCAAGATAATCAAAACGTTAGAAGACATAGGGCTGCCCAAGATAAGTGAAGAAGAGAGGGAGGAGTTAGATGAGCCAATCACGTTGGAGGAGTTAGAAGAGGTTGTGAAGCAGTTGCCTACCTGTAAGACCCCGGGAGCAGATGGGTTCCCCAGCGAATTCTATAAAGTATACAGAGAGGAAATCCTCCCCCCAATGCTGGACATGTTTAATGAAGCGTTTGAGATAGGACGGTTGCCTGAGTCACTCAGAGAGGCGATCATAATACCGCTGCCCAAGCCCAATAAACCGGAGCATAGATGTGGTTCCTACAGGCCTTTGTCGATGCTAAATCAGGACAGCAAGATTCTTACGGCTGTCCTAGCAAATCGATTGCAGAAAGTGATTGGTAGACTCATACGTCCTGATCAAACGGGTTATGTCCCGAACAGGAACATAACACACAACCATAGGCGACTTCACCGGGTGGTCGAATGGGGTAGTAAGAATGAGGGTGAGATGGCGATAGTGTCTCTAGATGCAGTTAAAGCTTTTGATTCGGTCAAGTGGTCATGGCTATTGGCTGCTTTGGAAGGGTATGGAATGAGGCCGGGCTATATCAGGTGGGCTAAGATGTTGTATAGTGAGCCGCTTGCCAGGGTCCGTACTGGAGCGAAGATATCCGAGAGATGGCAACTTGGCAGAGGCACCAGACAAGGGTGCCCCTGGTCCCCGATGCTTTACATCTTAGCCCTGGAGCCTCTGGCAATATGCCTTAGGGTACAGTATGATGCGATTGGCATTGAGGTAGGAGGGGAACGACACTTGATATCCTTGTACGCGGATGATTTGTTACTGTACCTGCAATACCCAGAAGAAAATCTCTTATACATACCTGAAGTGATGGAAAGGTATGCAGAGTTGTCTGGCATATCGGTGAACCCCCAAAAGTCTGTCATATTCCCGCTAGCTAGCTATAAGGGGACCCCTGTAGATAGACTACCGGTGCTACAGGTACCATGGGCAACTAGCTCTTTTCGTTATTTGGGCGTAGATGTATATCACACAGTGGAAGAAGAACACAGACACAATATGGAAGTAGCCGTCGTGAAAATTAGGAACAGCATGCAGTTCTGGGCAAGGTGGCCCTTGGCGATGATGGGGCGGGGGGCTATGCTTAAGATGGCAGTTCTGCCCAGGCTCCTGCATTACTTTAGTAATATCCCATACATAATACCCAAGAAGTTTTTCAGTAAATTGAACAGCATGTGTAGGGATTTCCTGTGGCACGGTACCCGAAATAGAGTGGCGTTTTGGAAACTGCAGAACTTTTATGAAAAAGGAGGTATCAGACTGCCTAATTTTGAGGTTTATTATTTGGCGGGACAGTTAGAATATGTGGCTAAGTGGCTTTCTGATGAAGTGACCCCTGAGCACAGGGTGCTTGGACACGACTGCGTCCTGTTTTATTTGAAAGAAATGATTTGGCTGTCCGAAACTGAAATGAGGGGGCGTCCTGCAATGTTGAGGCTTGGATGGAAAATTTGGCGTAGGGCTTGTCGTCTGATGGAAGTCCCATGCCCGTGCCTCCCGCAGATACCGCTGGTTGCTTTGACAGGAGGGGATGATCAGCTGAGGGTGATTGTTAGGACCTATTGGGAATCGGTGGGGCTGGCAACGCTAGGCGATGTTTGGCAAGAGGGATCCATTAAGGAGTTTATAGAACTCAACGAAGAGGCGGGGTTACACACGGGCCAATATGTCACGTACATTAGATTGGTACGGATGATTAAGAACACCTGGCCAGAGACAGTTTTGATAGAAGAACCAGATGCAGTTTTGGGAGCAATATATGATATATCCGAAGGAGGTCATGAGATCTCGAGACTGTATGAGATGTTGATGGCTAAGGCGGGGAAAGATTTGACACATCTGAGACTGGACTGGGAGGTGGAAGTGGGGGCCCCGATGGAGGATGGGGTGTGGGAGTGTGCCCTGGGCTACCACAAAAAAGTGTCTAGAAATGCCAGATTAAAACAAATACAGCTGTATGTAACACATAGGGCATACATGACCCCCTTGAGGATATCTAAGTTCCGAAATGCTGGAAGACAAGTGTGTCCTAAATGTAACCTGGAAAACGCTGACATGACACATATGTTTTGTCGTGCCCGATCATTAGGTGTTTTTGGGGAGAAGTGGCGCAGAAACTGGCTGATAAAGGGGTTACTCTTGTCACAGACACGGCCTGGGCCTGCTTACTGGGCGGGTTCCCTAGGCCACGGAACCTCAAGCATATTGAGAAACTGAGAAATCTGGCGTATGTGCTTGCGAAACGTAGGATCGCCATGGGGTGGAAGAAATGCCACAAACCTAGGTGGATGTATGGTGGAAGGACTTGCAGAAATGAGCGGAGGCTGAAACGGTGGCATGGCAAGAAGCGAGTAGCCGGGCGGATGAAGGGGAGGCGGGCACCCTGTTGGCTTGGAAAACGCTAATAGCAGAATTGTTTGGAGTAACATCAGATCCAACAGACTCCGAAGAGAACGAAACCCGGCCGCATGTGCCAAACATTGAATGAGATTGACAAATAGGCTCACGGGGGGAGGGAGGGGTAGTGGGAGCAGTGATTAAGATAACTTGATGTGTAATGGAACTATCATGATTATGCTGCTTGTTTGGTTTTTGTTGTTTTGTTTGCATAAAATCAATAAAATAAATTTTAAAAAAACAAACAAAAAGAAATGTGTGGCAGTGATGTCAACACGATACTTGATGTACAGCTTGACCGCACATCCACCACACCTCGAACCCTAACAAATGCAGCACACACTATACACACACACATTGAGGATCTAGGAATGAAAGATGTTTGGCGCACGCTCCATGGCACGCAAAGCGCTTTCACGTTTTATTCCTCAGTGCATGCACTCACGTATCGATTATTTGCGACATCCCACAGGTTAGTGAACTGGGTGACTGAGTGCCGCATACTGCCAAGAACTCTGGCTGATCACTGCCCGGTGTTGCTTTCATTGAACATTCCTTGAGGTGCGCCCCAGCGACCACAGTGGCTCTTTAAGGCTACATCCCTGATAGACCCTGTCTTTCGGACTAGCATGGCGCAGCACATATATAGCCATTTTGAAAACAACAAAGGATCAATGAGTAGACAGGCTATCCTCTGGCATGCATTCAAAGTTTATTTGAGGGGGGTTGCAATGTCAACCGGATTTGGGGTATCACGCGATATCAGGAGGGAATTAAAGAGGCACGAGGACGCACTGGCACAACTGCAAGCAGAATATGTTGAGAACCTGTCACCACACATTAGCAAAGATAATAAGGCACAGATGAATATTGGGATGCAGCAGACAGGGAGTTGCGATACTTCGATAAGCCAGCAGCAGCGTGCCGGTACGGGGAACAGGAGAGACTGGGGAAACTCCTGGCGCAGACAGTCTGCTACAAGAGGGGCAGTACTAACATTCTGTGCATAACCAGTACAGATGGAATGGTGGTCAATAGAGTGGAAGATGTGAGTGAGGTGTTTTATGATTTTTATGAGAGCCTGTACTCACCCCAGAGTGTGGCTACAAGTGATGAGATAGATGAGTATCTAGCCAGGATACCCACGACACTTCTGTCGACAAAAGCTCGGAACGCACTGGAGGAACCAATAATGTTGAGTGAGATTAAGGAGGTGATTAAAGGTCTTCCAGGTGGGAAAGCCCCAGGTTCGGACGGTTTTGGTGCAGAGTTCTACAAAGAATTCATAGATGTGTTATCTCCCTGTCTGTTATCGGTGTGGGCAGAGGCACTAGAACTCGGTGTCCTGCCAGAGTCAATGTGCGAGGCGGTTATTACTCTGTTACTAAAACCGGGAAAGCCCCGGGAGGACTGTGGGTCGTACCGTCCATTGTCCTTAATAAACACTCGCGCAAAAGTATTTGCGAAAATCCTAGCTTCTAGACTCAATCTGCTAATTCCCTGCATGGTGCATGACGAACAGGCAGGGTTTGTGCAGGGGAGATCGACAGCATCCAATATTCGTTGGTTATATAATGGCAGAGATTCCACAGGATGTCGAGGGGTTTGCTGTATCCCTAGACATGCAGAAAGCATTCAACACAGTATATTGGCCTTTCTTGTTTAGAGTCCAACACAACTATGGGTTCGGACCAAATATTGTAAAATGGGTGCACATTTTATACACACAACCATATGCCAGAGTGTGCGTAAATGGGGTGCTCTCACCGATACTAGCACTGGCAGGAGGCAATAGGCAGGGATGCCCGCTATCCTCTTTGCTGTTTGCGCTGGTGACAGAGCCCCTGGCCGATCCTATGAGGTGTCGGCATGCTCGTGCCGGCATTAACATTGCTGGGCAGATAGAACTCATAATGTTATAGGCGGGCGACATCATGATGTAAGTCAGAGATCCCGGGAAATACTTGCAAAGATACTGGCTGCAGTTCATGAGTTTAGGAAATATTCCGGACTACGTCTGAATAGTTACAATGTGGACATCTTTCTACTAACGGCTAGTACACCTGAACCAGGGAACATGTTCGGGTTGAGATGGACACATCAGCATATAAAATACCTCGGTCGAGATTGCTCAGTCAGCAACCCTTGTTCAGTCCCTTAATTATGGGCCGGTGGTCCATGCAATGTGAGCCAAGTTGGAACGGTGGAATCTGTTCCCCATTTCTTTGATGGGACGGGTGGCACTAATAAAAATGATTATTTTGTCCAAACGTTTTAATCTCTTTAGTAATGTACCTGTGTGGCCTGGCAGAGCCTTTTTTACTAAAATTACCGGAGCGTGCTCTTTGTTCGTATGGAATGAGCAGATAAGGCTCAGCTGGAAGCGCCTCACATTGCTATATGAGTGATAATGGCTGGCAGCCCCAGACTTTGAGCTATATTACCTAGCTGCTCAGGCATATTAAGCAGAATACTGGGTGGATGGGGGTCCTCAAGCATCCTATGTAGAATTTGAAAAGCAGGGGACGACAAAGGCAACTCTGGTGCACAAGCTCGCCGTAGGAACACAGGGGCCTGTTAACCAGCTGAATCCTGTGTCGATCACGCAGGAGGCATGGTCGAGACTAGTCAAGCATCCCAGGAATACTGTATTATACAGCCAGGGCATGCCAATTTGGGGCGTGCCCTTACTAGGCTTGGCGAGGGACGCACTGCTGGCAGCACACTGGCGCAGGGTGGGCATACTGAATTTTTGTGACTTGTTTCATTTGTAACTTGGGACATGATCAAGGAGCATGTAGGTGACACCACACTTCAGAAGCTTCAATATTGTTGGCTTCGCTAAGCCGTGGCAGCGACGTGGTCTGAATTTTCACTGGAGCAGACTTCCCACCAGAGTCTCGATTACATACTGTCCCCAGGGGCAACGAAAAAGTCTGCTTCAGCACTATACAAACTAGCTCAAATGTCAGGGGGTACAAACACTGGATGTTAAGGGGGACTGGGAAAGGGACCTGGGTGGCCCCTTCACTGAAACACACTGGTTACAAATATGTAAGCTGACGAGGCAGATATTGTTCAACTCCAGATATAGGTTGATACACTTTAAGATCCTGAACAGAGTACACTTTACCCCAGCCCGCCTCAAGAAAATGTATCCCACTTTGGTGGGGCCAGGCCCCAGATGCGTGGAGGGAGACGCTGATATAGTGCATATGTTGAGTCATGCAGGGCATTGTCAGAATATTGGGACAAGGTATGTCGAGCGCTGGAAGAGATGGTGGACCAGCCCATAACATGGGACCATACAACATGTATATTGGTATACGTGTATGAATTGAATCCATTGAAGTGTAAATTGGTAAATATCGGTCTGTTGTTGGCTAAAAGGGCTATACTGATGAGGTGGAAAAGTAAAATGGCCCCTACATTTGATGACTGGCTTGGAGACCTGATTTGGGAAAATGATCAGGAGGAATTGTACGCTAGCTTGGTGCCTCCGGCAAGCCGACCAAGGGATGTATGGGGTGGCTTTGTCACTTTCACCTCTACAACATTTGTAAAATTCGACCCCTCCTTACCTTTCATGCTACTAAACTTTTAATTACCTCCCTCATCTTCTCTAGACTCTTCTACTGTTCCTCCCTTCTCTTTGGACTCCCCTCCTCTCATCTCTCCCCGCTGAAATCCATCTACCACTCTGCCATCCGCTCTCTCTGCCTTCTCTCACCTCTCGATTCCATCTCCTCTTCTCTCTCCTCTTTAGGTTGGCTCCCATTTCACCCCCATCTCAAATTCAAGTTCCTCTGTCTTGTCTTCAAATCCCTCTATGGTCTTGCCCCCCCCTATCTCTCCTCCCTTTTAACTTTCTATACCCCTTCTCGTTCTCTCCGTTCTGCTAATCTTTTCCTACTCTCTCCTGCTCCACCTCCCTGTGCCCCCTCCCGTTTCCGATCTTTCCAACTTCTTGCCCCCTTCCACTGGAACCGTCTCCCCCTTCACATCCGCTCTTCCTCCTCCTTCCCTTCCTTTCGCTCTTCTCTCAAATCTTACCTCTTTCACTCACCTCCCCTAGCACCCTTCGTTTCTTCTCGTTCTTCTCCCTCACCTTCATTCCTCACCCCTTACCACTGCTCTTCTCATCCCTTTCTACCTCCTCCTCCCCACCCCCTGCTCTCATATAATCCCACTCTTTCCTCTCCTCTTCCTCATTCACTCATACATTCCCTCTTCTCCCGCTCCTACCCCCACTAACACCTTCCTTCCCTTGCTCACCTTGCCCCTCCCTACCCTCTCCTCATCTCTGCAATGTTGTAAATTGTTCTTTAAACTGTTTTTGTGTTATGATTCAATTACCATCTTATGCTTGTTGTATTTTGCCTGTTCTTATGTAAAGCACTTTGGATTAAAGGGCTATATAGCTTCAATAAATCCAAATACAAATATCTGAAGAATAGAAGTGTGGAGGAAGAAGGAGAAGTAAATGTACTGTAAAATAGTATGTGTATTGACCTGCTCTCAATAATGGTATTGAATTAATTATCTCTGCTATGTACTCTATGGAAAGTATGGTTTTACAATGCAATGGCTCTGGGCAAGTTAAATAAAGTTAAAAAAAACAATGGGTTTGAGAAAGTGGGTGATAGCGTGTTTCCCCCTAAGTGGACTAAGAACTTTCTTTTTAACCTTATTTTTGTTCATTTCAGTGACCTTCTTTATCAAGTCCATCGTTTAGGTATCCAAAATAACCTTTGTGTTTGCCTTTTCTCTCTCATTCCCTACACCATTATTCATCTCATCTCGTAGGGCCCTTTCCCTTTATCTAGAGGGACCACTTCACTTAGGTTAAGACATAGTTTCCTAAGAATCCTCCTGGAACCCTTGTTCTTATTTTGACTATATTTTTCAAGCTTTTTGTCTTTTTTGGGGATGCCATCCCACCTGGGATTGCTTCCTTAATGCTGGCTGACTTACTTTGTTTCCTCTGTACATCTATCAGAGCCACACTGTCACCATTCAAAGCCACGCTCTCATCGTCCAAAAGTCATATTCCCCACATTCACAGACTCTGCCACCTCTGGTTGAACAAGAACAAGATGCGAAGAATTTCTATCAAGTGTGAAATTTGAATGCAACCTATGTAAATGAGTTACTGTAGTTGAGGGGCCAAGAGCCATTGGCAGTGGCACCGCTGATGTCCTTACTACATCGGAGTACAACATCGGTTTCTTAGACAATGGCTCTTCAAGCGGTACCATATTCACATGTGTGTTTTTGTTTCATCATACAAATGTTTATATGATTGAAAAAGATTAGGTAAGGTGAAGATCAAAGCATATAAAATTAATGAAGTGTCCATCCCCTGATCACCTGGCGTACTCCCGGCTGGAAAAAGTCTCACGACCTCTCTAAAGGAAGGTGATTTCTGGGAGAATCCACATGGTTCCGAGTTTTTAGGTGAGTCTGATACAAAACGAGGAGAACAGGACAGGCGAGTTGGTTGAACTGCCTTCGGTGAATGTCTGGTAGCGACATTTATATCCAATCCCACATTGGCATTTGCCTCATAGACACCCCATTGATTATTCTTGGGGGAATTAAAGCGAGTACCAGGAACAGGACAAAATATACAAGATAATAGTGGCGTGACTTCTCCAAATAATTGCAGCCAGCTAACAGCAAAATCAGCCGTTGCCTCACTGTAGCTTCCAAACTACCGGACTCCCGCCGGAAGATAACAGCAGACTGCCACCACTTCAGCCTTTCATGGTCTGAATTCAGCATGAATTCTCTTTGCAAGTGGAAGCTGGGTGAAAAAGGGAAGTGAGGAGGGGCCCGCCAACAAACCTCCAATCCCCCTCCAATTCCCAACAGACCGCTTGTTCCCCACTTCGTCCAAACTCTTCTAGCAGTATTGTATACTTGCAGGCAAATGGACAGATTAGGCTCCTCTTCCAGCAAACAGCCTGCAAATGGTACAGCACAGTCTGACACAACAGACCACTTTGTCCGCCTCTTAAGTAATCATTCCTCAACAGTGCAGAACTGCAGCCTGTAATAGCAAGCCTCAACAGAAGGAGCCTGTGGCTTCAAACAACCAACCCGCTGCTGTGAACTCACCTAGACCACTAGAGCAATACACCGAAATGTCATACACACTGTGATTCCGGCCATCCAGGTGCCCAGCTGTCACCCCAAACTCCTCTTGTGCTCTCTCCACTAGGTGATCACCTGGTCATTTAGAATAAGGGCCTCAGCAGATAGTACACACTGCCCCTCTCGAGCTCCGAAGCTACTCCAACATTCTCACTGCATTCTTCCTCGGACTCCAACACAAACACTGCTAGAGGAAAGAACCTAGCGATGCCCTTACAGAGTCTCACAATCAAACATGTCAAGCCGCACCATAGCCTCACAGACACTTCCGACACAGATCCTGCATTTCAACCAAGGCCAATACAAAATAGAAGAGGAAAAACCAGGAAGACAGAGAAGCTTTCCCTGGAGGAACCACGGGCATGGGGAACACGGGAGCTGTCAGCGAACAGAAGTGGGTGCAGTACTGGGGCTTACTGGGTCTCTAGTGGTGCTCCCCATCAGTCCAATGTCAAAGGACCAACTGGCCGAGGGGGAATGCAGCAGCGTAGGTGGGCTAAGTCAAGTGACAATGCTGCCAAGAGTAGACATGCTTGCCAGGGGAGGGTAGAAGACCGCAGGAAGCCCAAAAGACAGACCCAAACCTACTGGGAAAGACCCTAAAGGTACAGGGTGACCGGGACAGTTGGTAGGGGCAGAAGGGAGCATTGCTTTAATCAGCTTCCATTCAAAAAACTAGATGTAATGCAAATGTTATGAAAAGATGTTTTTGTTTTATGTAGTTTTTGAATCGTCTTCTTTGATTGATCTGTTTTTCCGCACATAATTATGTCATTGTTATTTCTGTTCTTCATGGATTACTCTGATCATTTTTTACTGCATGCAACTATTAGCATACAGGCACAATAAAGATATATTTTTCGAATGTTATGTATTGGTTAATGTGGGGAATATTATGGTTGGATTTGGAAATCGGGGGTAAAAAGCCTCCTTTTTGGTTTCATTTGTTAATCACAAGGGACCAAAAACACATGCATAATAAGGTATAACTTAGCCGTGTTTTCCAAATTGTTGTTCATGTGTTGGGAACGCACCCATGTATGTTGACTATTCTAACACAGGTGCAAGGCAAATGTCCTGACCAGTTCAAAGACCAGGTGCCTGAGAATTCTGAGAAAGGGTACAACAAGGATTTGGTTGTTCGCCCAGGCCTCAGATGTTTCCTTCCGGACTTGGAGCCTGACACACTTGCTGGTCGCTAAGGGGTGACTGGGACATCTGACAGATCATTTTTACAATACCCGTGTGGATTTCAAAATGGAAACCATGCACTCTGTTCATAGTTGCCTAGGGACCAACAAGACAGTAGAGGCCCACCAGGCCCCATTGAATCCACTACCGGTGGTTGAATAGTCTTGTGAGAGGAAAAGTAATTTCTCCCAGGTGGGATCCCCCACAAGATGTCATAGCTAACAAGAAACCACATGTCCTATCTGTGGCTGTGCAGGCCCTACATAAAAATCAGCAGACCTTTGCCGGCCAAGCACCTTTTCAGCACTGGAAAGCTAGTTTGAGCAGGGCATAGCTTCTAGAACTACCAAGCTATGGGCAGGAAAATAAAAGCAGATGGGCACTTGTAAAACTAGAATTGTACCAGGCTCAGCGCAGAGAGAACTATCCTTTTTTATTGAGCTATACAAGGAAGCACCAAGACCTTAACTATAGGAGCTAAAACCTATTGGGCTATCTTGATCAGATTTAGCTTATGTTACAATTATAATTAACACTAGATCTCTTACGGATTTGTTACAACCATTTAGAGACTATGATGGATTGTCTAGGTGTTTTTTTGCATTGGATTTGATATTTTGTGGATTTTTCAGTTACTTTCGTATTGTACAACTTAACAAGCTTTCAGCTCTCTGCTATTACAGAAGACTGTGTGAGTATGAGGGAAGGTTTCACCAGATTTCTAATATCACATTGAAAAAGAGGGGAGGTATTGAAAAGGCAGTTCAATTCACAAGGCTTTTTAGTGAAAATTGAGGAGCATAGGATTGCCTTTGAGAAGCTATTATGTTTTTGGTTAGTTGATTCATTTGAAGTAGGATATAGCCACAATGATAGAAGTTTGTTTAATTGATAACCTTTCTCATATTGAGTGTGTTATGTGTAGTCACAATAACAGTTGTAATGCTTTTCTATTACTCACTTGTCTTAATAAAAAGAAATGCACTTTGCAGGAGAGTGTTCTCATGAATATGTGGGTGTGGGGTCTTTATATACATTGCTGTACATTGCCTTTCAGTAGTTTGTGCATGTTTCAATCAGGAATGGGTTAGTAGGTGGTTTTACAGTAGTCACACTATAAATTACATGACATAAGTATCTCAGTCCTGTTTGGATGAGTGAGGGTGGTTAGACCACTGCAGGGAGGTTTATGGGCTACTCTCTTTGATGCACAATGACAGGTATATGCTTTCCTATACCTCTATTCCTACCGCAGCCCTTACTGGGGCGGGGTGGGGAGGGGTCTGCTACACTCCCTTTGAGGTGGAGGAAAGTCTTTGGTCTTGAAGGTGATCAAAATCACATCGACCTGCACAACTTAAACTGCGCATCCAGTCTCCAGCACCTTCGCCATCAAACTAACTTTAGAGCAAACCCTGATAGCCCTTATGATCTGCACTTCATTCAACACCCTATTCAAACCGTAACAAACTTCAGCTTGAACCCAGCTCGCCGCCCACTCCCAATCTGGAAAAACGTACCCCTGCATTTGAGCCCACTTTGAACTGCACAAACAGCAAAGAGAAGCCTGGTTTGACGTGGCTAAACCGCCAAGAGCAGTGATAGATAGATATTATTATTATTATTATTATTATTATTATTATTATTATTATTAACTACTAAATGACCCATTGGCCCATCTTTGGGCCCTAGAGGCACCATGGTCATTCACATTTAATTCCTTTATTTACACAAGAAAATATCCTTGACAAAAGCTATGGTTATTTATTGCCTTTCTCCCCTTGTTTCATTATCTAGCTGCATCTTTCCATCATTGCATGTTCTGGTATTCTCTCCACAGCGGTAGGCTTTGAGTACTGTTTTTCAATTTAATTATTATTGCATATCGTGTGTTTAATTACAGTATATATATTTATTTTTTAGAACCTTGATTGGACAGTGTTATGATTGGCAAACACTACACTGGCTGGTAGCAGTCAGTGTATTATCACATCTATAAGTATTTCAAATTGTTGTATGTTGTAAATGCATTTTGTTTGTTAAGTGAGGTCTGAGCTCCATTATTACCTCACATGTTCTAGGTTGGAGTGTTTATGTACGGAGGGTGTTCTAGAGTGGTGGACTGGCAGTTGGTGCCTGCTGTGTGGAGCAGAGCCTGCTGTCGCGTATGCTCTCACTCAATAAACCTGAAACTTATTTAAAGCTCCTGAGTCTTTATTCAACAGACATTCCTCTATTTATGACTGCTGTACTTTGCTATTTGGGTTCTACTGTTCACTTACATTCACACCCCTCTTGAGAATATAGCCTTCCCTTGGCCCACGTTACCAGAAAAGGTGAGGGAGGTATATATCTTAATTTTGTCCGTTTCATCTTTATGATTGAGAACACTCTCCTACAGGGCAGAAGTCATTTTGTCACAATGCATAGTGACTGTATGGTAAGGTATACATCACATGTGAAGCTACCATCGTACACCATGTGCAGCCTCAAAGGTTCCCAAGACACAATATATCTACAACTTCTAAAATAGCAAAATATATGTCTAGTCAAGTAGGCAATCTGGATGCGATGCCCCATGCACAATGTACACCAGGCAATGTCAAAGGCCATGCCCAGTTAACACTTTGGGTATGTTAGTGTATGTCATTTGAAATGTTGTTGTGGTTAACCTTCAGTAATGAAATCACTTAGATGAAGGGATGCTAAGGTTACAGAGAAATGTAGAACCGAGAAATGTGTCAGTCATGGTTCTTAAATTGAATACAATCCGGCCACACCTAGGTAGTGCGAATGACATCATAAATTACATGAACATACCAACAGATTCTACAGGTCCTGTGAAACAAAAATAGCCAATGTAACTCAGTAGTAATCCAGAATGCTGATGTCGAGTTTGATTTGAGGCCCAACAAGAGGCTATTTTTAAGTCAATGACCACAATGTGACTTCATGAACAGTGCTGGCCAAGTAAGAACCATAACTGGTAAGTCTGTGTTTTATTCTACTTTTTGTGTCCCTTCAACCAGCTCTACAGATCAGGGGTGTATCTGCCACTTTAACTCATTTAAAACTGGCAAATACTAAACGTAGGGAGTACAAATACTCCCAATAATAAATAGGAAAAAGACATGTAGAATCTTGCTTCCACTTTAAATGGTAAACCCACTGTGAACAAATGTAATACAAAGTGTTATCCTAGCTATAATATTCTCTGTTTCTTTCTCACTACATACGTGAGGAGAGGGGGGGTCATTGAGGGGCTAATATCTGGTGTCAATCCCAGCCTGTTTTCCCCTGGCAGCAGACTCCCCGACATCAGAGGCACCCCATTACCACGAGGGCTGGACAGGGCTAATGGTCATTCTGAGGACTCTTCAGCATTCATGGGATTCAGCAGCACTTCCATCATGATTGCAGAGAGGTTTCCCCTCAAGGGCACACAAAGGTGCACCCTCTCCATTATGCCCCATACTCGCAACAGGTCACTGATGGCCCTGCTGCATAGATTTGGAATCCCACCCTTCTGCTTGGACACTATCTATCAAGTGCTCATTGAAATTCTCTCCATCCTTTTTTCCATAATCTCTTCACCTGGACTATTTTACAACACAAAAACAAAAAAAGAAAACCTGAATAATACTCCGCATATAGCGCCTTCCCTTACATCATAATCATTTTCTTTTGCCTTCCTTAGTGATTCCTCCCAACACCTTGAAGCCCCCTCAGGGAACTATAAGTGCTCCATCAATAAAATGTAATTATTAATATATCAATGGAAAAAGTTTATTTACAGTTATCTTTAACATTCTGCAATAAAAACCTTAGCAATTCAGTGAAAACCCTTAGTTGAAGGCAGTGCTCCAGATAAGATTTGGAAGTGGGAGTATTTTACTCACTATATTTAAAGTTGGGAGTAAAAGGATTTTTTTTAGGTAGTAAACATGTAAGTCCAATTCCCAATGAGAATATTTTATAAGTGAGAAAAAATATGTTTAACTGAAATGTTTATGTAATATGTATTTCTTTGCACCTAGTTATTCATGCACATTAAAAGGTACATGTTTACTTCTTCCAATCGGGCAGTTAAAATAGTAGTTTCTTGCTGTGGTGCTACGTGCACTACTGGTCCAAACATATCCATTGAGCTGTGAGGTTGAAAGCAGGGGCGCAAGATTCTAAAAGTCTTTTTCCTATTTTTTATTGGGAGTATTTTTACTCCCCATTTTTATTTTTTGAAAAAATGTTTCTGTGTCACCTGGGTTTAGAGCGTCAAGTAATAATCACATAGGAAGACACCACAGTCAGAGTCTAAGGTACGAGCAACACACTACAAATAACTACAGGTTCCACTCACGTGCAAGTGAAATTGCTTTAAACCTGACAGTTGATTGTTGAACAATGAAGGCAACAAAAGTAACACTTCCGTCTGAGTGAAACTTCTTTGGTAATATTATCTGACTACTGAACTAAAGAAAACAGCTTAAAGGAATAGTACGCTAAAAAATATTACTGTCCCGAGCATTTGGGCATGTGGTTTTAAGCATACGTTGATCGATCATAAAAACATTGCCTATCCACCTTACCATAGTTTTCCTCACTTTTACACATGCAAAACCAGGCAGCAGGGCGCGGCCATCTTGTGCTAATTTTATCTTTTTATCCATCGCCCTAAAGTCAACTGCCCTGGCGGCACTAAATCATATCCCCCACCCCTGAAGCTGACATCACTAGACGCGTACTTCCCATTTCACAACACCAATTCATGTCTTGTGTCAACGTTCTCTTTGCTCCAAGTAAAGACGTGTCTCCATGGAAATGGCAGGACGCCCCTTTCCTCAATAAGTATAAACAGACCGCTTCTAATCAGACATCAGAGTTGCTTTTTCAAGCGTTTCACTGTCTTTTTAGTGTATCCTGTGGCTCGTTTCTGCTCTGTTTAGCTTTCTTCGTTGCTCGTAGCCCGTGCAAACAGATACTAGTACTATCATTACTATCTATTTTAATGTTGTATTATGGCAGCAATACAGCCCTACCAGTATGAGCCGGAGTATTCCAAGGTGGAATTAGTCGAAAGAGAAAGATGGGGAAACGATGGGGCTTCGGACAACATTTGGGAGGACGAATCATGTGATCAAGAGCCTGAGCCTAGTCGCATGGACGACATCTCCACCTGGTGTACCTCCAATCGGTACAAGGTCATGCCAACCGAGGAGGAGAACTGCTGCTGCCGAGAAAACTCTGGATGCTCGACCCACATATTAGAAGAAGATACATCACCGGTATGCGTTACCGAGCTGCATGACTTCAGGGCAGCCTGCCTCACAAGGTCCGTGTTGAGGATTAGGATGGTGCTTATGCATGAAATTCGCGCAAAATGCTGCCCTCGCAATCCAAGTAACGAGTAAGTGTAATCTAGATCTGATGTCACTTAGGCCACTGAAATTTCATGTTTGTCTCCTATATTGTCGTAACTTTGATCTATCACTGTCAAATTAATGTAGTCTTGCTATTCTATACATCACTTGCGATTTGGGGAAATCATAGTGGTCATTTTATGTGTCTTTCACGTACAACCAAGAAACAATATTTCGCTGTGTCCCAAACATTACAGATTGCATGTGTGTTCACTATTGTAACGTGTGTACACTTTAAAGCACAAGTTGATTTATCCATGAAGTAACATTTGTACTGGCAACTATGCCATAGGATACAAGATTGCATTATCAACTTAAGTTTGATACACTTATCATGTTCATTTAAATACAGTTTGTATCTTTTTGCTTCCACAGGTGGTACAGGCTGGTGGCCTATCATGTGTTTACATGGTGCATTCATGGGAGGCTCGGATAACGCGTTCAACAAGTAATACCTGCATGTGTCGTTGGTGCCATTAGAGCCATATTCCCCAGTGACAGCGTTCAGTACAGGGGATTTTCCCACACTGTGCTGCAACCCGAAGTATATGTGTAGTGCATTTGTGCCATCAACATCAGTAACAAAATAAAATACAACTGAACTTTTATGAATAGTTGTTTCAATTTTTCATTGAATCAAGGTCACGCTCACTTGTCCTGGCAGGGCGGGAATGGCCAAGGTGCCAAACAGCATGTACACTTCAAAGGTATCTTAAGCGCAGGGGCCATTGTACACCTGTCTTCCCTGAACCCACTGTCTCCAGGCATGCTCCCGTGAAGCAGACCGCGCCCCTGCAATCCACATAAGTGTGGCTCCATTCAGCAGTGTTCCGGCCCTTTTCTGCATGCCTCTTGGCCACCCCTCCCCCCTCCAGTATCAATGGCAGTTCGCACCTGTGGCCGTGCCCTACTGAGAGGGCTGGCAGGGCAGGAATGGCCAACGTGCCAAACCGCATGTACACTTCAAAGGTATCTTCCGCACAGGGGCCATTGTTCACACAGCCTCCCCAAACCCCGTGTCTCCAGGCTCCCCTCTTGCAGACCCCGCCCTTGCAATCCACATAAGTGTGTCTCCATTCAGCAGTGTTCCAGCCTTTTTCTGCTTGCCTCTTGGCCATCCACTCCCCCTCCAGTATCAATGGCAGTTCGCACCTGTGGCCGTGCCCTCCCGAGGGAACGGCCAAGGTGCCAAACAGCATGTACACTTCAAAGGTATCTTATGCGCAGCGGACATTGAACACATGGCCTAGCCAGGCCCCGTGTCTACTGGCACTCATTCACATACACACCCACTTTTGTAATTCTTTATAAACCCCTTGATATCTATGCTGAGAACATCTGTGAGCACGGAAAGTCAGCTCGTCATCGTGCTACCTGTGAACATCTGTGAGCACTGAAACTCAGCTCGTGATCGCGCTACCTGTTCTACTGCTACTAACTACCCTGCTAGCTGAATCTGTTTGTTAGTCAAGGTAAGGGCAGGTCACATAATCATCTCTATTTGATCTCTAAATTTCTATCTATTTCGAACAAATGTACCCAGTAGTGTAATGTATGTTCATCTCATTGCCTTTGCCATTGTCTTCTGTTTAATTTGTTCTGTTCTCGATATATAGAAAATGTCATCAGTGTAAATTGGGATAGAATTGCATCCTTCAAGGACCATGTCTATAAGCATGTTTCCTTTTGATGCATGAAAGTACATTTAACGGACGAGTAACACGTTACGATTTGCGTCAAATCAATCAATTCTGTATGAAAGTTATCTTAGTGTATAGTCAAATTCGCTATACAGGTTTTGCTTCTGTGACCAAAACAAACATTGCATTGAAAAATTATGATATAAATCCATCTTTCCCACGCATTCACTTAAAACATTTTTGTAACTATGTGTCCTTTTTTTAAAAAGATTTTTCAAGAATTCCTAATAGTATGGTTGGCGGTTACCGTTCTAAGACCCATAACAAACCTAGGGGCACATAATGCATACATTCCCGAGGAATATAGATCTAATAAGAGAATGGGTCAGATATTGTGGATTTGCGCAGAGAGAGCTTGTAAGTAGAGCCCAGGATGTCTTGTGGGACTTGAGAGGCGATCGATCAAAAACATCAACCCAGAACGTCTCGCAAATTGCTTCCAAATGCAATTCCAGCTCTATTCATGCACACGCGGGACCAGGTGAGTCCCGGATGATCAATTAGCTGTAGGCATGGGGGTACTGAACCAATAACTACATGAACCGATTGGTGCTTTCGGTGTAAATGTTTCTTACTAAACTTGCATATTTACCAGATTGTATTACTTTATAACTATATAACTTTATAACCACCTTTTGCTACGCATCTGTCCCTGGTTTTAGGAGCATCATAGAAACTAATTATGAACATAGAAAAGTATGCATAGTGCCCTTCGAAATAAGCATAATCTTTTTGTAATCAGTTGCTTCACATGTCCATTCTTTTAATGGAGCATATTGACTGAAGCACAGACCATTGGTAGTGACAACATCACCAATACGTCCAGTATACCAATGGTGAGCCATACAGACCTGCAGAAGTTCATATTATTGAGAGTTGGATCATCCCACATATCTAATGCAAATCTATTTTTACCTTTACCACTTCGTGACAATACTCTGAAAAGGAAGGAGCAAGATTCTGCATCCATTTCTTTTCAGGAGTCAACAACAACTTCGAGCACCGATGAGGTAGTTTTATTTTGCTTTTTGATTACGGGAATGTATTATGCATGGAATTTTAAATAATATGAAATAGTTTACGTATCCTATCATTTGTTTACATAATTCTTCATTTTTGGGTTTTTATTTATATGTACCATTGTCTGCATCCGATTGTCTGTGTTCAATTTTACTGTTTTCATCCATACTAAAACAAGTACTGTGTTGCAGGGGGATGCTGGTACTTCGACTACAATTACATCATCCTTTGGAGCTGGTCCAGAGTATGAGGTATGCGTACTGACAATTCCCTTGAATGAAAGAAAGTAAATCATACATCTGATACTATTAGACAGTGACATTCATGTAAACGTGCAGTGTTTAAAACTTTTACAATTTCTACCATAATGCAGAATACAATGCAAAATACTTGAGTGCAAAATTACAATCATTTACACGGTGATCTCTGATCGAGTACACTTGCAATCAATCAGGTGAAATTCAAAATATCTATTTTGCCTAATGTGCACACTGTTTACGAGGGTATGTATGTAAGCAATGTGTGCGATGAAAGACTTTGAGTTCAAATATGATTGACTTTTATGAATATTCTATTCCGGGAATGTATACAAGGTTGGTAATTAGAAGAGGGGGCACATGGATCTGAGGCGGTGGACCAGCTTGCTGGTGCGGTCGTTACATTGAAGAACACGGTTTCACAGAAAATCAAGAAAACAAGGCTAACTTACAAACTATTTTGTTCATGAAAAGTGTTTTGAGCTGGTGTTGTCTTCATAACATTTATTTTTAATCTAAAGTGCTATATACTTTATGTTGGATTTACATTAAACATGTTTTTACAACCCATTTCCTAGAGGCCCAGAAAGAAAAACGTATGAAGACACAGACAACAAATGAAACCAAAGATGCTGCTTGCCAAACAGATTTCACCATGGAGCAACTATTATTTGAGGTGCGGCGTGTTCCAGTCAATAAGTGGACTCGAGATGCTTATGCCCAATGGCCAGAAAATGAATTGAATGTGACCGGCGAAGCAAGAAAAGTGTCTTTGGACCATTGCTACAGTGTGAGAACTCGACAAGATGAAGAAGAAACTGGATATAAGGAAGATGCTTTTGAATTACTCAGTGACCAATTCACACAATCTACTCTCGCAAAAAAAAGGGCCACCCAATAAACAATCGACATTGATGGTTTCTCCAATCGTGTGCAAATAACTTGCCAAAGATCTCAACTTGTGTGTCTAGTTTACCTGATAAATCCACCGCAGTTGAGTCACAAACCACATTCATGCAGGAAGATAGTCTAATGAAGGAGCACAAATACATTGTATTCGACAGCTGCCTGGTACAGATTATACTGATGCTGAAATGTGTCCATCCAGTGAGGGGGAAAGTATGCGGGAAACCATTGGTGAATGTGACTCGTGTATCACAAGGCACTAACCTTGAAAATCCAAGCCACCTCTGCCCTGCTCCATGCTACATTTTCATGGTCAGCTCAACCGAAGCTGGGCAAAGTGCCAGCTGGAAATCTACTGTGTGCAGCAGCTTTACTTTTCAGTGGCTCTACTTTTAGTAGGTTGTCCAGCTTCTGTCAATTTGTGGGACTTCAGTTCCTTGCTAAAAGGCAGTACTATAAATATCAAAGAGAATGTTTATTCCCCGCTATTAGTGAAGCCTGGAAAATTGAACAAATGTCAATTGAAAGTACATTCTCTGGCAAACGGTTCAGGCTAGCTGGCGATGGACAGTGTGGCAGTCCCGGATTTTCAGCAAAGTACTGCACATACCCCTTTCAGGACATGGAAACTAAAAAAAATTGTCAGTTCGGTGGTCGTGAAGGTGTCCGAATGTAAATCCTCAGTGGCCATGGAGAAACAGGGTTTTATAAAATCCCTCGAATATCTCCTGTTGAGGGGAATGCAAATAGACCTCATAGCAACCAACAGACATGTTTCAATAGCCAAGGCCATGCAAGAGCCTTTTCCAAACATTCGCCATCAGTTTGATGTATGGCATGTTGCAAAATCAATCAATAAAAACATCACAGCTGCTGCTAGAAAAAAAGTGTTCTGAAAATATTTTACAGTGGTCCCAGTCTTTGAGCAACCATCTTTGGTGGTACCCCAAAACTTGTGTTGGGTCTGTGGAAATTCTACTTGAAAAATGTTCACTCGTTGATGCACCACTGTTCCAACATCCACTCGTGGACAGAAAACCTACATTTTCACCAATGTGCACATGGACCGTTATCGAAGGAGCAGGAACGCAAGAAGAAGTTGTTGGTTCCATCTTCACCTCCACACAAAGCTCTTGAGAAGATCGTGTTTGATAAAACTCTTTCAAGAGATCTGAAGGGACTCACAGAATTCTGTCACACAGGAGATTTGGAGGTGTTCCACAATATGTGCATGAAGCACAGGCTCAAGAGATTGCATTTTGGCATAGACGGGATGCAATATCAAACACTACTAGCGGCTTTAGCGCATAACGAGAACATCATAGGGAGCGAACAATCGGGAACTGCAGGAAACTTTGGGATGCTTCGTTACACAATGGCCTTTGTAAAAAGAAGCAAAAAATGGGTGGTCAAGCCAATATACCAGGAAATGGAATTCGATTTTGTGAAAGATCTCACTTTTACTGTGTTCGACATGCATACTTTGGAATCGCTCATAATTTTGTTCCTAGGATACATACATTGCCACAAAACATTGCAAACGTGCCCTGTCCACCAAAAGCAGACCTTGTGGAACAGTTCACTTCCCGGTTCAAATGATTAGCTGCTATTTATATGTTCAACAATGTTTAAACATTGTACAT
This sequence comes from Ambystoma mexicanum, assembly GCF_040938575.1. Lineage (NCBI taxonomy): Eukaryota > Metazoa > Chordata > Amphibia > Caudata > Ambystomatidae > Ambystoma > Ambystoma mexicanum. Next base: position 475,301,639 of record NC_090923.1, on the reverse strand, counting down.
GACTAATGGAAATCTATTCAACTTAAATTTCAAAGCTATTAAAAGTATAAATTGTCCATATAAAGCGTCCAACTTGTCTTTTCAAATGTATCCTCTTTGTCAATTCATGTTTGCAAGAAGTGCCTGTTAGAGGATGCCATACAGTGTAACTCTGTGCTTTCACACTCCCCGCTTTCGTCAAGCTCTTGTGGGTCCTTCACTGATCAGGGGAGGGTCAGATGGGTCAGCATGAAAGTAACTGCGGGGTCTGCAGTTGCCTTAGCAAGCACGTGTCCAAATTGCTGAATTAATACATGTCAACTAAGGAATGAGACCTAGGCTAGATAACAAACTTGGCATGCAAGAACTACTGACTGTAAACAAAACAATGCATGAAAGGGGGCTGTTGGTGTGAAATTCGGACCTATATGTTTTTATGGGAGCATGTGTTATGGGTCGTTGTTATCGGCTGCCTTATCAGAAGGGCCAATCTTTGATACGCGACCTTTGGAGTCGAACGATTTGAAACACAGTGGGGGATAGGTGTTAGTGTTACCAAAATATATGACCACTCCAGGTTAGGTATATGGGAGGGGAATTCAAGGTGGTGCGGGGGTAGGGTCTGGGGGACAGATGCATTCAAAGAGAACAGGGGTCATGGGTTCAGGGGACCGCAGCCTGGCACGAGGGGTTTGTTGATGGCATGAGTCAGTCAGCAGAGACGGATTGTGCACAAAGGTTGCAGCAGGGCTTGATCTGACATTCTCGTACAAGCACATTTTGTCAGGGCTCGAGGCTCGCTACTTGCAAAAATGAATAGCTGCCTTGCTGTGAGAACAGGAGAAGGGCTGAGCTGGCAGGTGGTGGGGGCTGGCTGTGCGAGGCGCTGGGAGAGTGAGCAGTTCACCAGAGGGGCAGAGGCACTCTAAAAATAAGTCATTTGGAAGTAAACAAAACAAGGTTTAAAACATACACATTTTCAGAGTGTTAATACACTTATATGAAACATGGGTGATGCAAATGGGTACAAGAGTGGTGGAGGTGTCTCCCAACTTAGCTTAGATGTCATTTGACCGGTACGAGAATGGTTCAGGGGGGCGGGATATACCGCCTCTCTTCCAGCATTTGTTAGTGCGCGTGAAGTTCAGGGGAGATGGAAGGGCACTTCTATTTATGACTTGTGAGTGTCTGACGTTATCCGCAGAGCACAATTATCCTTGTTAAAAGGGCACACGCAATGGGAAGGACACTAACTGGAACTGTTTTCATAGTAAAGTAATCACTGTAAACTTCGCGCAGCATTGGTGGATGCCAGCAAACAATTTGTTTCTTTTACGAAAATATTTCAAATGCCATGTTGGTCTGCAGGGCTAATCGCTCCCATGGGAGTGAAGGTTACTGTGTTTGATTTTTGCTTGTCAGCTATGCACACCCACACATCATACACTGTATGTTTCTGATTTGTGGCTTCCCTTCACCAAAAGCAAACCTAGCACTTCTACGCAGGGTCGATTGTTTTTCGTTCTTGGAAAAAAGGGAGGATTAGCAAAGGAATGAATGAAGGGAGGTGTGTAATACCATCAAATATGATAAGATTCACCATTCCAAAACTGGACAAAGGAACATGTAATTTAATTTCATGAAAATTCATTGATCTGAACGGACACTCTGCGTTACGCCGAAGGAATGGAAATGCTGAATATTATGTAAGTTTTACTGCAGACGAGTTTGTGGACGAACGAGTCAAGGTTTCATTTTATGACCGGTATTGCTTGCTAACATTGTAATAGGTTGTTGTTTTTGGCATATTGTAATGGCACGCAAAAACAACCTGTGTGTACTTGTCTTTGTCCTGGGCACATGGGCAGTCCAGCACTAAAATGCATGTAGTCCACGTCTGGGTTCCCACAGATTCCACCAATGCCAAATTCTACGCTAATATTCCATTAAAATGCTGTCTATGTGTTCTTCAAATTCTTCCGTCAGCTTCCGCATCGGCATCCCATTGCGAGCTAAACATACTCCATAGCACTAACCTCTCAAGCACATCGTAGACTCCAACATTCCATGATGTTTTCTCTGTGTTTCCATTGTTTCACGTTTGTGTTCATCATTAGTTTTCACACGGTGCATAATTGATGTGTAAATTGATGAATTAGAATAAAGAACGGCTACTGAGACACATTTCTGTTATGTTTTCTACACAGCAACGTCCTCCCATTCTGTGAATGTCATCAGTTCCACATACCAATGGATGGCTTCTTCAGCAAGCAGGTGCAGATACACCTCAATGGCTGGCTTTCCATCGCGCTGTTTTGGGACGATCGCCCTGGGCCGATATGCCCTTTCGCAGTACCAGTGACATGGAGCAACTTAACATCGTTTACGGTGGTCTAGCAACAAGCTGATGCAGAAGCCTTGCGATTCACAGTGCATCCAATGCGCTTCTTATACCCAAAGGAACACTGTGTGACTCACGATAAACATTGGTGGATCGAGAGCAAAAGAAAGGACTAATCAATGTGGTTGAATATGGAAATCGGCAGATGTTCTCGGAGCGTTTATTGTGAACTAAAAGCACATTCTAAATTGCAGAGTTTTGCGGTTGCCTTTTAAAAATAGTGTGTTTTATTCAGAATTGGGACGCGCTCTGCTGTGAGAGGATGTGTGTTGATATTCCAGGTTCTGTGTCAACTGACCTCAAGACGTAGGTGATGACTGGGCGCGTTTGGATAAGCTGCACAGCAGCATCATGGAGATAGGCATAGAATATAGGAATGGATATGTCCGCTTCAGGGGCGGGGTGTCAGACTTCTTACTTCTCCGCAGAGGCAGCACAAACGCGGCTAGAACACCTCCTTCCCCGTCGGGTCTTGGCACCTGGGAGCAAGTAACGCAGGCTGCCTTGACCCTTGGGGGAAAGAGGGTTAGGGTCCGATGGTTGGATGGGTAGAGGTTGTTTGGGAACACCGGAAAGAGGGAGAGGAAGAAGTTATGGATGGGGAAGATCAGGGTAACATGCTCCTCAGCTCCGGCTCCAGTATCTGGAGTTCTCCACCCTGGTGCTTTAACATTCACTGGCACTCTCTTGCTCATACCAGACGAATTGGGCCTTTGTACTGGAGCCCCGGACCAGTTACTATGTTCAATTCACATTCAAAATACACTCAGATGCCAGATGATGTTGGGCTTTTGTACTGGAGCCCTCTACCAGTTTCAGCACCGTGAGTTCTACCGCTATCCACCCATTACTTCATGGAGGGAAGCTGTGTCTGCATTACATCATACAGAATTATACATTCAATGCCCAGTTTCTAAACATGCCCACAGTAACAATGGAAATTGCACTTAGCTTCGGCACTGCCGTGTAGTCTTCTGGTCTTTTCGGGCTGCTAGACCCCTATGACATTCTGTACCTCACAAGCACTGCAAGAGGCAAGACATAAGTCAGAACGATAGCGTACATATGAGCGGACTCGCTTTTAGGGATTAATGGTTCAGAATTGCACTTCTGCTCGGGTGTCTTTTCAGTCTTAAACACATATAGGAAGCATGCTCATCTAGGAACACAATCGCGTGTTAATGGTGTCTCATGCTGGGTTATTGGACGGAGCGCCATGCATTCCCTAACCGCCTCGGGCGCGGTTCCAGTTCGGAAATCCAAGCGTGACTCCCGCTAATGAACTGTCTCTCTAAAATGCTGCCGGAACGTGCGCGCTTTGCTTGGCACTTATCTGATTAGTCACGCGGGGCCTGGGGTGGCTAACAGGCGGCGGGGAGCCCCGCGTAGGCGTGCCGTCAGGAGCTCAGGCTCTGCACGTCCTTCCTCTCTGCTGGCCGGAATCGCAAGCGTGGGACTTCGGGCGTGGCTCGCGCATGCGCATTCGCGCGGGCGTGGCTGACTTCATCCCAGCAGGCCTGTGCCACGCTCGGCCTGCTGGGAAACGTAGTTCCTGGGCTGTCCTTCGTCCCGAAGACTGTTTCCTGAAATAGGGATGAAGGACACGCCTGGGGAATAATGTAGGATGAATCCTACGCCCCATTAGGGTACCTGCCACACTGCTAGAGCCCCCACCAGCCTCAATCCTGACAGTACTCCTCCTCCCTCCGGCAGGCCCCGGTTTAGATGGATTGGACAAATGAAAGAGGCGAAGGAGCCGAGGAGCATGAATGTTTTCAGCGGGTTCCCAGGACCTATCCTCCGGGCCATACCCCTTCCAATCCACTAAGTAAAAGAGTTTACGCCGGGTACAACGGGAATTAAGGATTTTGCGGACCTCAAACTCGGGCTGATCATTGACTAGAATAGGAGGAGGATTCTTGGTTTTGGAAGTGGCCGGGGCTGGTTTGAGTAGAGCTATGTGGAATACTGGATGTATTTTCATGTGTGCCGGTAAGATCAACCGTACAGCTACTGGTCCCACCAAAGCTTGCACAGGAAACGGGCCGATAAACCGGGGCATGAACTTTCGTGATCCCTGTAACCGGAGATGACGAGTGGATAGCCACACCCGATCCCCTACCTGGTATTGTGGACCTGGTCGTCTTCCTTTATCTGCTTGGTATTTGTAAGCCTTTTTCGCTGCCCTCAAGTTATCCTGCACTGAGCACCATATTTCTTAAAGATGTTTTTTCTTCGCAGCTGCTGCTGGTACTTCGGGTACGTGTCCTACAAGCGCTGGTTGAAAGCGAGGGTGATACCCATAGTTACTGTAGAAAGGAGTCGTCTTGGTTGAAGTATGTATTGCATTATTATATGCTATTTCAGCTAACCAAATAACGTCCGCCCAATTATCCTCCTTACCAAGAGTAAGGCACCGGAGGTATTGTTCGAGAGTTTGATTTAGCCTCTCCGTCTGTCCGTCAGTTTCTGGGTGATAAGCGGTGGAGAGTCGTATGTCCATACCCACAGATCTACAGAAAGCCTGCCAAAACCTTGACGTAAATTGTGGTCCACGATCAGAGATGACAACGTGCGGTAAGCCATGCTGGCGGACGACTTGCTGCAAAAACAAGTCTGCCAGAGTATTGGCTGACGGGGTACCAGTGCACGGTATGAAGTGAGCCATTTTGGTGAGGTAATCCACTATTACATAAATTGTGTTAACTCCTCGACTTAATGGCAGATCCACAATTAGATCCATAGACACGGAATGCCAAGGAGCAGGAGGCATCGGCAAGGGTTTTAGAGTTCCTGATGGTCGTTGATGATCTGATTTGTTTCTGAGGCACGTTTCGCACTGGGTCACATATGTATGAACGTCCTTCGGTATGGACGGCCACCAAAAATGGCGTTTTATTAACTCAATTGTTTTAGCTTTACCGGGGTGACCTACGAATTTTGAGTCATGACACCATTTAATGGCTTGTTGTTGCAGGGGTGTCGTGGGTAAATACAAGGCTGATTTAAAAAAAGGTAATCCTTCCTTAATAGTTTGGTTTTTGTTTTGACTAGCCCATTGGACTAATTGCTGTGCTGACATCGCCTTTCTAATAGTATCGAAAACCGCATCCGCAGCTACACTCCCTATTACACGACTGGGATCAACCATTGGCTTAGGCTCTTCTACTCTTGTGGTGGATTGATCGGGATCTGGTTCCGGATACCTTGATAGAATGTCTGCTTTTCGATTCTCAGCTCCGGGGCGGTAAGTGACTACAAAATCGTATTCGGAGAACTGCATGGCCCATCTGAGCTGCCTGGACTGAGAGCCTTCGCTGATTTCAAGAACTGCAAGTTTCGGTGGTCGGTATAAATGGTTACAGTATGTCGAGCCCCCATTAGATAATGTCGCCATTCGTCGAATGCTGTTTTAATCGCCAACAGTTCCTTGTCAGCTATGGCGTAGTTTTGTTCTGCGGGTAACAACATTCGAGAGTAGTAGGCAACTGGATGTAATTGTCCATGTTCAGTTCGTTGCGAAAGAATGGCCCCCACCGCATAAATTGGAGGCGTCCGTCTCTACAATGTATGGTTTGGTTGGATCAGGATGTATTAGCACCGGGGCAGTAACGAAAGCCTTTTTTAGAGCCTGAAAGCCTGCCTCAGCCGTTTCTTCCCAGGAAAAGGTTACCCCCTTCCGTAACAGTCTAGTCATGGGCTGGACCTTCTTGGCGAATCCTTCTATGAAGCGACGATAAAAATTGGCGAAGCCAAGAACTGTTTGAATGTCTTTTACTGATTTCGGTGAGGGCCAATCCAGGATGGATTGTACTTTTTTCTTGTCCATGGTGACTCCTTGAGGTGACAGAATGAACCCTAGAAACTCCACGGTGGATTGATGGAACTCACACTTCTCGAGTTTTGCATATAGGTGATGTTCCCGAAGCCTCTGTAGGACTGCCCGGACGTGTTTTTGGTGATCCTCCAAGTTCTGGGAATAAATCAAGATGTCATCAATGTAGACCACCGCGAACACGTCCAGGTACCCGCGGAGCACTTCATCCAGGAAATGCTGGAAAGCTGCTGGGGCGTTGCATAGGCCGAACGGCATAACCTGATACTCGTACAGGCCAAATCTCGTCCGAAATGCCGTTTTCCACTCATCACCGTTGCGTACCCTTACCAGATGATAGGCCCCGCGCAGGTCCAATTTGGTGTAGATTGTCGACCCACGTACCTGATCCAACAACACCGGTATCAAAGGCAAAGGGTAGCGATTCTTGATGGTAATTTTGTTGATTGCCCTGTAATCGATACATGTTCTGAGGTCTCCAGTCTTTTTGGGTACGAAGAACAAGGGGGAGGAAACGGGTGACGTAGAGTGCCGGATAAACCCGTTTGCCAGATTTGTTTCAATGTAATCCTTCAGATACTGATTTTCTGCTTCTGTTAGAGCATATATCCTACTACAAGGAAGTACTGCCCCTGCTTCCAAATCAATCCGCAGTCAAATGGCCGATGTGGCGGTAGGGTTTCGGCGGCGGCTTTGCTGAAAACATCCCGAAAATCTTGATATCCCTGTGGTAGTTCTGAGAGTGCACTTCCTGCGACGAACTGTGGAACGGATACTGAACAATATTCTTGACAGAAGACAGAATTAAAAGAAACTGAGCCAGCCTTCCAGTTTACCTGTGGATTGTGAAGTCGCAGCCAAGTCAGTCCCAGGATAAACCCGAATTGAGGGGCCGCTATGACATCGAAGACAATGGTTTCCTGGTGTGTGGTACCCATTTTCAGGTGCAACGGTTCTGTTTGCTGAGTCACTGGCCCTGAGATTAACGGGGACCCGTCTACGGACTTCACTTCTTCTGGTAGAGTCTTAGCACGTAACGGAAGACCCATTTTCCGAGCTAATTGAACGTCCACAAAGTTACCTGTGGCGCCCGAATCCACCATTAGAGTAACGGGCACCCATTCCTCTTGCCAGTGCAAATCCCTGATCACTGTGATGTGGACTTCCTGAGTCGTGTGCACATTAGCCAAATTCAATGGGGTGTTTTCTGCTTCGCTCGCTCCTACCACCCTCATGGGCGAGCTTTCTCGTTTCCCGAAGGCCCTCCTTTAATGGGCTTGGTAGGACATTCCCGCATGAAGTGCCCTGCTTTTCCACAATAGAGACATAACTTGTCTCTGCGCCACTTTTCCTTCTCCTCCTTGCTCAGAGGTCCCCGCACCGAGCCAATTTGCACGGGTTCCTCAGTTCCCTTCTCCACTGCTCTGGTTAGTTTTTGCTGGTCCAACCTCACTATCGGCTTATTGTCCCATTTCCGCCTGTCCTGCCGTCGCTCACTCTGTCTTTGATCCAACCTGAGTGCCAGGTCAATCATCGCGGAACATTCATCAGGCTGAGGATCCACTTGAGCCACAAGATCCTTTAGGTCCTCCCGTAGTCCCTGGTAGAACAGAGCCATTCTTTTTTCTTGCGGCCAGTCGGTTTCCATTGCCAACCGGTTAAATGCTGTTACATATGAAACCAAATCTCTGCCCCCTTGTCTTAGAGTCAATAGTTCCCTATCCTTAAGTAGGGTAGCAGCTCGTCTGTTAAAGATTTTGCCGAACTCCTCTATGAAGACATCCCAACTATAAAGCAGAGCGTCGTCCTTTCGAACTAAGGGTGTGGCCCAAGAAGCTGCATCTCCACTCAAATATGAAATCACGAAGGCTGTGCGGGACTGTGCTGTACGAAACACTGCGGGCTTGGTCAGGAAATGCAGTTGACATTGCATGATGAATTGGTTGAAGGTTTGAGGGTCCCCATGATACCTTTCGGGCGTAGCCAAAGGCAGCTGGGGTTCAGTAGCAACCTGCACCTGAACCGGGGTCGGCGGAGGGACCCTAGGCAGTGGCGTGGCTTGGGCTTGTTGTTGGATAGTAAGGGTGTGCACCTGACCCGCCAGATTCTGGTAATCCTGCCTAGTCGCTATTAACTCAGTCTTGAGTTCCTGGAGTAATGCTACCACGTCAGCCATGGTTGTGCTGCCCAGGCGTCTGATGAATACTCGGGCTTGCGATTCTGTCAGACTTCTTACTTCTCCGCAGAGGCAGCACAAACGCGGCTTGAACACCTCCCTCCCCGTCGGGTCTTGGCACCTGGGAGCAAGTAACGCAGGCCGCCTTGACCCTTGGGGGAAAGAGGGTTAGGGTCCGATGGTTGGATGGGTAGAGGTTGTTTGGGAACACCGGAAAGAGGGAGAGGAAGAAGTTATGGATGGGGATGGGGAAGATCAGGGTAACATGCTCCTCAGCTCCGGCTCCAGTATCTGGAGTTCTCCGCCCTGGTGCTTTAGCATTCACTGGCACTCTCTTGCTCATACCAGACGAATTGGGCCTTTGTACTGGAGCCCCGGACCAGTTACTATGTTCAATTCACATTCAAAATACACTCAGATGCCAGATGATGTTGGGCTTTTGTACTGGAGCCCTCTACCAGTTTCAGGACCGTGAGTTCTACCGCTATCCACCCATTACTTCATGGAGGGAAGCTGTGTCTGCATTACATCATACAGAATTATACATTCAATGCCCAGTTTCTAAACATGCCCACAGTAACAATGGAAATTGCACTTAGCTTCGGCACTGCCGTGTAGTCTTCTGGTCTTTTCGGGCTGCTAGACCCCTATGACGTTCTGTACCTCACAAGCACTGCAAGAGGCAAGACATAAGTCAGAACGATAGCGTACATATGAGCGGAGTCGCTGTTAGGGATTAATGGTTCAGAATTGCACTTCTGCTCGGGTGTCTTTTCAGTCTTAAACACATATAGGAAGCATGCTCATCTACGAACACAATCGCGTGTTAATGGTGTCTCATGCTGGGTTATTGGACGGAGCGCCATGCATTCCCTAACCGCCTCGGGCGCGGTTCCAGTTCGGAAATCCAAGCGTGACTCCCGCTAATGAACTGTCTCTCTAAAATGCTGCCGGAACGTGCGCGCTTTGCTTGGCACTTATCTGATTAGTCACGCGGGGCCTGGGGTGGCTAACAGGCGGCGGGGAGCCCCGCGTAGGCGTGCCGTCAGGAGCTCAGGCTCTGCACGTCCTTCCTCTCTGCTGGCCGGAATCGCAAGCGTGGGACTTCGGGCGTGGCTCGCGCATGTGCATTCGCGCGGGCGTGGCTGACCTCATCCCAGCAGGCCTGTGCCACGCTCGGCCTGTGGGAAACGTAGTTCCTGGGCTGTCCTTCGTCCCGAAGACTGTTTCCTGAAATAGGGATGAAGGACACGCCTGGGGAATAATGTAGGATGAATCCTACGCCCCATTAGGGTACCTGCCACACTGCTAGAGCCCCCACCAGCCTCAATCCTGACACGGGGGATATCATTTAGTGCGCCAGGGCAGTTCACCTTAGAGCGATGGATAAACGGATAAGATTAGCCCAAGATGACCGCGCCCTGCTGCATGATTTCGCATGTGTAAAAGTGAGTAAAACTACGGTAAGGTGCATAGGAAATGTTTTTACGATTGATCAACATATGCTCAAAGCCACAATGCCTGAACACTCAGGACAATAATATTTCTGAGCGCACTATTCCTTTAACAATTGTGTATGTCTAAAAGTGATTCTAAAGGGAAAGCGAACTAAAGAATCCTTAATAAAGCAGCAGAAAACATTGTAGCATTTAAACCAAGTGACCAGACTTTAAGATTATGAGTTTCAGTGAACATACAAGCATTGCCCAAAGCCAAGAGTTATACAAGCATTGCCCAAGGCAAAAGAGACTATCAACAAGGCATACAATTAAATGAATGTAGCCAACAAGAAGAAAGGGGCGAATTAAAGGTTTTCAAAGGTAAAGCTTGTTGATTGTGATTGTTTCATACATTTAAAGCTGGTAAAAAAAACACATTGGCAAAATCATCTCCTTAATAGTACTTGGTTACTGGTGTTGCAGGAAAACAAGAGTGGCAAATAGGCTGCCCTTCTGGAAGGTGAATGTTCAGCAGAAGTGCAGTGCATTGCTTGCACAAAGTGTTGAAGAGCACTAACGTGAATCTTGTATTTTCTGAAAAGTTGTTGAAAGTCATAAAACTGCAAACTACTGAACCTGTTCTGAACCTTTGGTTGTCCGCGGATCTAGAACTTCAGAAGCACTCACTGTTGATTGTGGAAAGCTATCGGGCAAGCAAAAATACCTGCATGGTGAATCCTTATAGAAGTAGGTCTGACATGGAAATAAACCATGTGGAAGTGATGTGACGTTATCCTGACAAAGATACAAACTGTGATTTATGGTGTTGAAAGGAGAGCAGAGAAAAGCGGATATCAAGTAGCTGTGTTTCATTGAATCGTATACGTTGTGGCATTTGGAGGGAGATCATTATCCTCAGCAGGGGCCTCGCTCTGGAAAAGCCTCCCTGCCACCCTCTATCTTGAGCCTAATCTCCTTAAGTTCTGGAAACGCCTTAAAACATTCCTCTTCTCCCTCTCCTTCTCTCTCCCTCTACCCTGCTAACCTCTCTCTCTGCTCTATCCCTCTCTCCCTCCTTTTTCGCACAGCTTGACGAATGGCCACGGGTGTACCGCAGAATCTCACAGATCCCTGGCACCCTTGTCAGTCCTCTCGCACTTGCTGCTGGGCCTGCACTTGCCTCATTGCTACTGCACTTGGTCAATGACCCATGAGAATGCTATCTCTCAGCACTTACCCAGTTTCTGACTAACTGGCTGCACTTGGTTGAACTCCCCCACTTCACTTGTCCCCCCCCCTCCGCTCTCCTGTACCGTCCGTACACTTGCACAATCTGAACGTAGTATGCCTAGAAGATAGTCTATCTTCCCTGTCTCCCCTCCTTACATGGTGGCGCCTCAATGCACTTGGAAAAACTGCAGAATCGTCGTCAGATTTATTTGCAGTTATCTGCTCTGTTAATTGTATTATATGCACTTGCCTCTGCCTGTGCAGACTTGTATCGTTCAGAAATTCAAGGGCTCTGAATGACAGTTGGGTTTTACCCTTGTTCCCCCCCCTCCTTGAGCACTTTGAAACACTTGCCTTGTGTATAGGCGCTTTACAAATAAACATTACCAAGTTGTCTGCCTCACATTTCTGATCCCACAGCTGATAGTAGCTGTACTTTAGTCTTTGCTTCTCCAACGGCACAAGCAATTTTATCACATTGATAGCCCAACGTGCCTTTTTGGTAGTCCTGAAAAACCTGTTCTCAGGCATTTTTAGGTTTAATTCCCTTTGTTCACGGCAGTCACAAGGTGGCCTTCAAATAGTCGTCTAAGCTACATGGCTTCTTTGTGATCTCACAATGTCAGCCTCATATTGGTCCTAACTGGTTTATGCCATTATAGGTCCCTCAGATCTCACCCTTACTGCCTGTGGTGGGGGCTAAGTTTAAGCCACTGTATCAACATCCAACCAGTGCCTTTAGTCTACTTTTTCTGATTTGTCAGCTGACTTTTGACCAGGCCCTTTGTGCAGACCCTGCTTTTCTCTCTTGTGATTTTGTTTCTGGGACTTGGAGGGGGCAGGTCCAGTGACCTGCCAAAGGAAGTTTCCTGCCGTTTGTGCAGATATTAAAGACCACACTTAGTGAAACATGCAGAGCCCGTGGCTTAGGCTTATCCCGGTTCAGGTTTTCTGCTCCTTGAGATCCAGTTGGGGCCTCTAGAATTCTCCTGTAGTCTTCCCACATCTGTTGGGGGTCTAGCCCTCCTCACTGGAGCCATTTTCTGGGCCTTTTACTGCTGCGTCACTCAATTTCCTGCCACGATATTCCACTTAGGTGGGGCCACTGCTGGTGTCCAGAAGGGTGATGAGACTTTACCACCCTGCCAAATCGTCAGCTTAGGACGTCCAAGGGTGCCTTTAGCTGTTATCCCCGTCCTTGGATTATTTGCTCCTGTGCTGCCTTAATCTTTTGTCCACGGAGCTGCTGGGCACATCTTCACGGGATCCCACACCTTCCATGAGTCTTCCTTGCTGAAATCTCCCAAAAAAGGCTTGAAAGTCAATGCCTTGCTTGGGAAGGCTCTTTGTTTCTTTTGTAGGTAGTCACTGGCTTAGGGTGCAGGTCCCTGGTTACCAGATCCTGGAAACCATACCTAGAAAGGGAGCCCTGTACTTACCAGGTTGTTTCGTACTACTTGATGGTTTTCATCGCAACCACTGTTATGAGTACTTACCTCTGGGTCCTGGGATGAGTGATTATTTGTGATATTCCTCTTCAGGGGTCCATCTGGTCCGGGATAACGATTACCTGGAGGAGTCTCTGTACAGCATTTCCCATAGACTTCTATACTGCCTTGGTGCATCTTCCTCTGGGGCTTCTGTTTCGTCCATGGGCCTCTTCAACTCTTTGTTGTGGTCTTTTCTGGCATTCCCTAGGGTTGTCTGCAATGACATTCACACCTGTGGAGTAGAACTGACTCCTCACTAAACTGGATGGCCCAATGACTTCCCCTCATTTCCCAGTGACTTCCCCTAAATTTCCTAGGAAACTTTCAACTTGATCTGCAACTCTCCTAAATTCACTATGCGGTTACTTACATACCCCTGGACACACAACGGGTTCAGTAAGGTCTGGACCAAAATGAATAATTATAGGACTTACCTGTGATTTCTAATACATTTTAAAGTCATGTTCTGCGTTTCTTCAATGGAGAATGTAGTTCTTTTTTTTTTTAACCTTTTTTATTTTTCCAACAAAGAAATACATTTCCCAACTCCCACAACAAACCGCCCCCCCTGAAAGCAGCTGCATTATGTCCTTGGTCCATTACATCCATGGATCGCTTGCCCGTACATATAAAACAATTACACTCCCCAACTTCCCCTCTCCCACCTCCTCCCAACCCTCCCCTGAGAGCAGTCTGACGTAGTCCCTGGTCCATTACCTCCATGGACCGGTCGCCAATGTTCATTGCAGGTCGAATAAACGCAAACGTTGCGGGCGCCACCCAATTCGGAAGTCGTCCCTAAGGAAGTCCAGGGTCTCCTCCCAGTCCCTTGCGAAAGATTGGATATCGTTATTCATAGCGTATGTTGCCCACTCAAGTGCCACAATTTCCCAAAGTTTCCGCAGCAGGTCCTGCAACAAGGGAACCTCCTTACTCTTCCACCTCTGCGCTATAACAGTCATAGCCGCAAGTATGAGAATCACTCTTGCCTTTTCCCGAGATCTAGGTTGCCCTACCAAGGTGTCCCGTCTAATTCCCAGAATAACCTCCTCGGGGGATCTGTTATTTCCCGTTCCGTATGCCTGTTCCTGTACCTTCTGAAATTCCTGCCAAAAGGGCCTAATTTTTGGACACGACCACCAGATGTGCTGCACCGTACCCTCCATCCCGCATTCCCGCCAACAACTACCAGAGGTAGTAGGGTATATCTCCCGGAGGCAGATAGGTGTGTAATGCCACCCAAACAGAATCTTATACCACATTTCCTGTAGTGCGGGCGCTTTGACCAATCTAGGGATTCTCCTCCACAACCTCTCCCACTCTTCCCCATCAATTGCCCCTCCCAGGACTTGTTCCCACCTCCACATATACGGCCAATGTCCCCTGGTACATGCCTCGTCCAAGATTTTATATTCTGCCTCGTCCAAGAGTTTGGATTCTGTTACTAAGCGACCCGCGCATGCACGTCGGAGGTTTACTTTCATTTTCTAGCGTTTGCCGAGTGCCGGCCTTCCTGTCAACATCAGTATGTTAAAGTAACAACATATACGTTATTGAATATACTGCTTATACACATCTATTGTCCCTGGTTATTTTTACAACTATGTTGTTAGTAACATTCAGATTGTGTGATTGTATGGACGTCACTATCACAAAAGCCAGCTGATTGTGTGGATTACTATTCTGATCGCTACCCGTAAATAATTACGTATGTATCTATTATTGAGAGATTCTGTGTGATTATGCAGAACTTTTGTAAAACATGAGAGGTTCCACTAAATTAATGATTCACATCGCCTGCAGTGATCTCAAAAATGGGAGGGTAAGACAGAAAACAAGTTCCTGCCTTGGGTCCCGCTCAAAAAGGTTTTGAACGGGAATGTCCTCCCATTATGGACACTGTACATATTGCTCAACATCATCACAATTACTTTCACCCTGGTTTTATGATATATTAATTGTAAACCATATAGGTTAGATATTAGGCCCTTAGATCCGTCGTTAGTTGACAGGAATCTCTCAAACCGTATCATTTCCCTTATTGCTGCCTGAAGATATTTGCAGGGCTCAGGACCCAATGGCGAATCTGCGCATATCGGAGTCTTTCCTCCTCTTTAATCCCGTACTCCCTCTTTCAATCCTCAAATGAGAGAATTCTCTCCCCCCTAAACATGTCGCCCAAACGCCTACAGCCCCCCTCTTGCCATTGCTTGAATGCCCCCATCTCCAACCCAGGGGTGAAATCTCCATTGTGAAATGGGTGTGAAGGGGGAGGGGAAATTTGTGATTCCCTTTGTTCTCGCCAGCTTGTCTCAATTCTCCGCCATCAGTTTTGTAATGGTGCTCTCGTACACATGTTTAGGCCTAAGGTGCCTTGGAAGCCATAGAACCTCTGCTAGGCTGCGATGTGCTACAGCCCTATCCATTGCTACCCATCTTTTGTCTTGCGTAGCCTCCCCCTCCCGGAGCCTTTCCCTGATTACTTGCAATTGGGTGGCCTCATAATATTGTTGGAAATTCGGCAAAGCGAGTCCCCCCTGTCCTCTGGGAGCCATCAACAGTTGGCTACTGCCACGCGCTTTTTTCCCTTCCCACAGAAATTCTCTAGTTAAAGATCCCAGCTCCTTAAAAAGCCTGCAGGGACTGCCTGAGGTATTGCCTGGAAAAGGTATAACAAACGGGGGAGTGTTACCATTTTGATCGCGGCCATCCTGCCCAGCTACGAAATCCTCAGGCCCCTCCATCTACGGTAGTCCCGTTTGATGTCCTTTAACAACGGTGGATAGTTAGCCTGATTATGTTAATTCATTCCAAAATAATCATTATATACTCAATTGATAAAATTGTGAAGATTATTATCTTCTGCTTTATTGCTGAGACTCTGACATCATGCAATCATTCAGCGCCCTTTAGTGTGTTATGCCAATGCATTTCGGACATTGTCCGTCTTCAGGGCTCTTGGCGCTCTCATTATCAATTGTCAAAAATAAATATAGATCAAATCCAAATCAAAGCATTTGTTAAATGGTTCCAAAAAAAAGGAAAATTAGAACGAAATCGCGATAGTCGGAATAATAGTCAATAATCACGTGTATTCATACAGAATTATTTCAATTGCAAATGTTCACCAATTATTTGTTTCAAAATATAGCCACAATATATGCGTTCAAGTTTTTAGTTCAATATTTACAATGTTAACAGAACATGTCAGATCAAGTAGTTGAATACGGCAAAGTTAAAGCACATACCATCACAGAAGTTTGCAGTCCCCCGGTGTGTGTCACCATAGGTAAACAGAAAAGATAATAAATATCCATGAGTATTTAATCGGGTATTTTATGCATCTAGAGCTTCTGTGCAATATATTTAATGTACCTGCTGAGTGGCTTTATAAGCCTCCCCTCTCTCGTGATGCTTCGTTATGCCTCAGTTCTATGTGTTCAGGGGTGACCTGCAGAGAGTCATCATATTCATAAATGTGCTTTCCCCTTGTCTAATCACCCATCTATTATAATGTAATAGACTCAGCTTACCTCTGTCAATCATGAACTTCATACAGCGACCCGAGTTGCGAAAACCCGCGTCCTCGCCGGACGATGGTTTTCAATGTTTGGATTCTGTTACTAAGCGACCCGCTAATGCACGTCGGAGGTTTACTTTCATTTTCTAGCGTTTGCCGAGTGCCGGCCTTCCTGTCAACATCAGTATGTTAAAGTAACAGCGTATACGTTATTGAATATACTGCTTATACACATCTATTGTCCCTGGTTATTTTTACAACTATGTTGTTAGTAACATTCAGATTGTGTGATTGTATGGACGTCACTATCACAAAAGCCAGCTGATTGTGTGGATTACTATTCTGATCGCTACCCGTAAATAATTACGTATGTATCTATTATTGAGAGATTCTGTGTGATTATGCAGAACTTTGTAAAACATGAGAGGTTCCACTAAATTAATGATTCACATCGCCTGCAGTGATCTCAAAAATGGGAGGGTAAGACAGAAAACAAGTTCCTGCCTTGGGTCCCGCTCAAAAAGGTTTTGAACGGGAATGTCCTCCCATTATGGACACTGTACATATTGCTCAACATCATCACAATTACTTTCACCCTGGTTTTATGATATATTAATTGTAAACCAAGCATACTAAGTACCATAAAAATGCAGATTAAACAACAGTATATAACTCAATCAAATATAACATTAAAAGTTCTTGTTGTGTTGTTCTTGAAACGTTCTTCATTTGTTGCATGTTACAGGAAGCATGTGTAATTAATTTCTTCATTGATCCCGCCAGGCTTCAATGAGTCCAGTCTGTCTATCCAGTAGGATTCTCTTTGATTTAGTCTCTTATTGACATCATCACGTCTGTCTCTTGGTTTGATTACTTCCAGGACTTGAATCCTGATTTGGTTGATGTTATGTTTTTTTTCTTCCCAATGTCTTGCTACTGCAGAATTTTTATTTTGTGTGCGTATATTTGATCTGTGTTCATTCCATCGCAGACGGCCTGATCTTCTTGACTGGCCCACGTAGTACATGCCACATGGACATTTTATGGCATAGATTATGTTTATTGTATCACAAGTTGCAAAACTTTTTAATTCAATTTTTTCTCCTGTTCGAGGGTGATTGATGATGTTCCCTTTAGTGATGAAGTTACAATTGCTGCAGTGTAGGCATGGATATGTGCCCGTTATTTGTGTTATAGGTTGTTGCATGCTTGGTTTACGATGAATATATCATAAAACTGGGGTGAAAGTAATTGTGATGATGTTGAGCAATATGTACAGTGTCCATAATGGGAGGACATTCCCGTTCAAAACCTTTTTGAGCGGGGCCCAAGGCAGGAACTTGTTTTCTGTTTTATCCTCCCATTTTTGAGATCACTGCAGGCGATGTGAATCATTAATTTAGTGGAACCTCTCATGTTTTACATAGTTCTGCATAATCACACAAAATCTCTCAATAATAGATACATATGTAATTATTTATGGGTAGCGATCAGAATAGTAATCCACACAATTAGCTGGCTTTTGTGATAGTGAAATCCATACAATCACACAATCTGAATGTTACTAACAACATAGTTGTAAAAATAACCAGGGAAAATAGATGTGTATAAGCAGTATATTCAATAACGTATACGCTGTTACTTTAACATACTGATGTTGACAGGAAGGCCGGCGCCAGGCAAACGCTAGAAAATGAAAGTAAACATCTGACGCGCACACGTGGGTCGCTTAGTTTGGAATCTAAACATTAAAAACCAGCGTCTGGCGAGGACGTGGGTTTTTGTGACTCGGGACGCTGTATGAAGTTCATGATTGACAGAGGTAAGCTGAGTCTATTACATTATAATAGATGGGTGATTAGACAAGGTGAAAGCATATTTATAAATACGATGACTCTCTACAGGCCAACCCTGAACACATAGAACTGAGGCATAACGAAGCATCACAAGAGAGGGGAGGCTTATACAGCCACTCAGCGGGTACATGAAATAAATAGCACCGAAGCTCTAGATACATAAAATACCCGATTAAATACTCATGGATATTTATTATCTTTTCCGTTTACCTATGGTGACACACACCGGGGGACTGCAAACTTCTGTAATGGTATGTGCTTTGACTTAGCCGTATTCAACTACTTGATCTGACATGTTCTGTTAACATTTAAAATATTGAACTAAAAACTTGAACGCATATATTGTGGCTATATTTTGAAACAAATAATTGGTGAACATTTGCAATTGAAATAATTCTGTATGAATACACATGTGATTATTGACTATTACTCCGACTATCACGATTTCGTTCTAATTTTCCTTTTGTTTTGGAACCATTTAACAAATGCTTTCATTTGGATTGGATCTATATGTATTTTTGACAATTGATAGTGAGAGAGCCAAGAGCCCTGAAGACGGGCAATGTCCGAAATGCATTGGCATAATACACTAAAGGGCGCTGAATGATTGCATGATGTCAGAGCCTCAGCAATAAAGCAGAAGATAATAATCTTCACAATTTTATCAATTGAGTATAGAATGATTATTTTGGAATGAATTAACATAATCACATTGCAACAAATTTGGAGCAACTCCGGTTGGAGAGTAATGGGCAGTACACCTGGGACCAGATTAAGTTCTGACTCCATTTTGTTTTGCTTACTTTTAACCTGTGCCAGGGTGTCAAGGTGTACCCCAGATATTGAATCAACACTAATTCAATTTAAGAAGAGAAACATTAAACACTTAGCAGTGCCCACCCTTTCCAATTTGGATAGTTAGCCTGATACCACCCTGCAAGGGTTGGGGTAATTTTCACCCCTAGATATTTGATTCCCCCTGGACTCCATATAAATGGAGTAGCCGCCCTCACTAACTCTCGGTCCCCTGCCCTTAAGGTCAGATTCAGGAGTTCTGATTTACTAATATTGATCTTGAGACCAGAGGTTTTCCCAAATTTCTTCAGAATGTTTCGGCTTGCAGGGATGGACTCCATCGGCGCCGTCAATGACAGTAACATGTCATCCGCAAACGCCGCTACTTTATGTTACGCCCCTCCGAATAGTATGCCCTTTATCTCCTCCATCTCCCTCATGGCCTGCAGGAGAGGGTCCAAGTAAATTGCATAAAGCATAGGTGACAGGGGACAACCCTGCTTAGTGCCCCTACTATGTTTACAGCACCTGGACATAACCCCATTGACTGCTGTCCTCATGGTAGGATCCTGGTAGTTGGCCTGAACTAGACGCAGAAACCCCCCCGCCTATTCTCATCTTCTGCATAACCCTAAATAGAAAGGACCACTCCATGCGGTTGTTAGGCAGAATCCTATGCATTTCCCTTCCTTGGGGAACACTGCAAAAAGATTAAGACTACAGGAGCAGCAGTATTCCCAATTGGTAGCAGTCTGCACCACCCAGATTTACTTGGTAGCTGTGGCTGAGCAGTCAGACTTCTCTCAAGAAGAGTAGGGCAGTATGTAGAGTATACACAATAGGGCCAAAACACAGTAGAGCAAACAAGCACTGACCAGAGATTTGTATAAAAAGTATATAGTTATTTATTTAAGAACACACTTGAAGTAATATACCAGCACTCATAAGTAAAAGCAAGTTAAAACACAATCAGGTAAAGTATACACACCTCCCTTAATAACTATCAGACAAGTCAGGGTTAAAGCACACTATATGTTAAGACAGATGTGAGCGCTTAACCTAGATGGCACTCCAATAGTTTAGGTTAAAAAGGGGGGGGAATGGCAGAGCATAAAATAAAACAGTTCCCAACACTTTTTAAGAGGCAGAGCAAAGGGAAGAAAGGCAGGTTATACTGTAGAGCCAAAGTTCATATTCCTGGCCCACTTTAAGTGGAGCAATTGAAAATGTGCCCAGGATCACACGGTTTGAAGTGCATTAAGAGTCTTTGCAGAGTGTCAAAAAGGAGTTGGAATAGTTCAAGAAACAAAGTTTAGCAGGTCTGGGGCCAACCCAGTATAGAAGTCAAGGATTTAGGGGACACCTTGAGCACTCTGTAGAAAGGGAGGCCAGGCAGGACACAGTACCTTAAATGGGAAGGAAGCTCCAGCGGGGTCAGTTGTTCCTGGCAGTGGTTGCAGTTCATTGTTCCAGCCAGAGGAAGAGAGGATCTCGTGGAGGAAGTCTGGAGTAGTTGCACTGCCCAGGGATGAAACCAGCCGCGGAGTTCCCGATTTAAAAGGTGCGGTCCTTTTATTCACGGTCAAAAGTGGTGAGCTTGGCTATCCGGCCGCCGGGGTGCTTGGCACGGGCGATTCGACCAAGTAACGCTTCTGGGAGCAAAAGAGGGCAAACTGGTTGGTCCCACCAGCTCAAAGGGGAGAAGACTCTCCAGCAGAAGATCTTCCCTGTCGTCGGAAAAGTGGTGAGTTCGTTGCAGCAGGGCTTCACCGGTGGTGTCGTCGGGTTGCACGTGGCTCAGCTTCTTCCTCGTCGGATTCTTAGGTCCTGTGGAGACTTCTGAAGTTCCAGTCCCAAAGGCCCTGCTTTTATGCAGAAAAATCCCCATTCATCAGCCTAGCTGTCAATCACACATTCTAAGTGGTGAGCCGGGCGTCTCACCACTGGGCCAATCAGAGTAGAGTGCGACTTGGGTTGCTAAGGCAACGCAGTCCAGGGTGCCAATTCCCCCCTCCACCCTTCCTGTGGAACCCAGACAGAGTGGAACCAATTGGAGGGCTTCTGTGGAGAAGCCCGCCAAAATAGTGGAACAAAGGGCTCGACCTTGGTCAGAGTTACAGAGACGGACACAAACCCCATTTTAGAATCGAGTTCTGTCAAAAAGACCCAACCAGTGATTTAATATTAAATAAATAAACCAGCGGTATCTTAAACATTGCACCAAAAAGTGGTGCGTTTAAAATGAATGGGAAAATCCCATAGAGAATATTCCAGTGGAATATTTTGCGTGGTAACCACTGCCACCAGCCAGAAACTCGACGAGGGGGGACGGGACAGTGCCCCCTCGAAAACGGACCCAGGGGCAATCGAATTACCCCTTACCAGTACTTCCACAATATGATGGTTTGTACTGGTTCTG
Source organism: Ambystoma mexicanum (assembly GCF_040938575.1). Taxonomy (NCBI): domain Eukaryota; kingdom Metazoa; phylum Chordata; class Amphibia; order Caudata; family Ambystomatidae; genus Ambystoma; species Ambystoma mexicanum. The sequence continues at coordinate 475,280,499 of NC_090923.1, read as the reverse complement.
TTCACAATTTTGGACTAATAAAGCCAATGGTGACTTTACATGCCCTGAGAGACAGTAGTCAGTCCCAGGGTATGGAGTCTATGTTTGGGGGTCACTGTGACACCCCTGTGGTACTGCACTGAGGGTGCTGTGTAACACACATACAGAAAAACAGATGACACCCTATGAAGTAAAAAGAAACCCCATAGCCCATAAGCACATAACAAGTCAAAGACATACCTCAAATCATGCCTCTAAGAGTGGGAGTAAAAGAGTCTCACTCTTAGCAGGAGAAAAAAAAACCCCTAAAAATCCAACAAAGCTGCTGGGCGACTCACTAGGTTTGGGACATTAGCCTTTCAAGAGAATTCTCCATAACACTCGCCCCGCCCACCCAGACTAAGGGACAGGAGGATTGAATCCACTCCTGGATGAATCTCATACTTCTAGTCGGTTACAAACATCCTAGAGAGACCATCAGCATTTTGGTGGTGACACCTTGACCTGTGTTCAATGGATAACTCAAAGGTTTTCCTTTGTAAGCTATATGACCTACAAACCCTTTGAGGAACATCTTTCTTGTTGAATTTATAGGGGATCTGGTTGACCAGTCCCTCAGAAGTTGGTACAACTTCTGAACCTGTGTTAGGCTTTTTCAAGGGGTCCTTAAAAAGGATTCCCTTAGATCTAGAGGGGCCTCCAAGGTTCCTCACCACCTCTCTGTTGGGAGCAGGTTGGATCTCAGGCCTCTTGGTTGGAGTGGGTGGAGATAAGCAAGGTACATGCTTCTCCTTCCCCTTAGATCTACCCTTACCTATTTTAGGAGTTTCCCTCCCAATACTAGGATTTGAGTTGGAGTCTTCAGTAGGAGATCCAACAGTCTGAAGGTTTTTGGGCTTAGACTTTTCTTTTCTGGTTTTCCACCAGCACTGAGAATTACCAGTTCTCTTAGGCCTAGGTAGGGGTCCAGTTGGTCTCTCCACCTCTTCCTCAGAAGCAGGGGGAGTCACAGACTCTACAACTGGGGGAACAATGATGGAGCTTGGTTCAGGCTCCCATTTCCCTAACATTTTAGCCTGAAATGTGCCTGGGTTATAGGTCAACTTACTAACACCAGGGCTTGTAGTGGGGTTCTCAGTAGAGGTTCCCACAGGCTTAGAGTGGTCCCTTAAGGTGGCCTCTCTAGCCAATTTGTTTTGGTTCTGGGTCTCCATACTGGGAGGCCTGGGGGTACTGGATACTACTCCTAGAGCTCTTACATCATTCCCCAACAGGACTCTCACAGGCACCTCAGTCTGAACACTGACAGGAATCATCACTGTCATGTTGTTACACTGTATGAGGGCTGGTAGAATAGGATCCATTTGGACAGGGCCTCCAGACATCTTAGTGGGACCTTTGGGTGCCTTAGCAACATCCTCAGGCCTGAAAAAGCTTTCATCCACTACTGTTCTGCTGGCCCCGAGTCTCGCCTGGCAGGAGTATCCTGGCCATTGACAAGAACACTGTACATGTAATAAACTTTAGAGTTTTCTGGTATGGAGTCTTACACACTCCTATTCTGATTATTAACCAGACCCCCATGGACCCTATGTCATGATCTCTGCTTCCAAAAGATCAGGACTTGCCCGACTCCGTTGGAAGCAGACCCATAACCCCGGTTCCGAGTGCCAGCCAGTCCCAATTGGGACCTTTTGGACCCTGTCGTGGCGCCAGTGGCACCAGGCTCATAAAGATGCCCAGTCCCAGCGCTGGAAGCGCCGGGCTCATAATGCTTGGGTGGACTTACCTGCAGCAGACCATGCTGGCCAGTTGAACCCCTGATCCTCTTCTGTTTGGGACTACTTTTCCTGTTGGGTGGGGCAGGAGCCACTCCCTAGGTTCAGAACACTGGAACTCTTCTGGAAAGCAGGAACTTTTCTTACCTAGGCGTGGCTGTGGAAGGAGACACCTAAGCACTACAGGAGGCTATTTAAACCACACCCGATGGATGAATCTTGCTTTGCGTTATTCTGCATTCTCTGCAGCAGAACGCTCATCGTGTCTTCTGCTTCTGATCCTGGGCCTAAGGGAACAAAGGCTTACCATCCTGGAATCCAGTCTTCAGCAGCACCTGTAAAGACAAAGAAAGAACAGGTTAGCACTACGGTCTTCAGTGGCAGCGCATCTCTTACCTGGTCCATCGGCTGTCACCAATGCCTCGCGCTGCATTCCGGCATCTGAAAGACAAAGGCTTACCTACTCTTCGCATGCTCCGGAGGTCTTCGCACTGCATTCCGGCATCTGAAAGACAAAAGCTTACCAGCTCTTCGCACGCTCCGGAGGCCTTCAGCGCTGCATCCCGCATCTGAAAGACAAAAGAAGGTGCGTTTAAAGACATTGGGCAACTTTATTACTCACGTGCCATTACTCCTTCCCACGCCGAATCCAGTGGGTATTCCAGCACCCTTCAGCTTCTCTAAAGCTCCGAACTTGTACCTGCAAGATAAAAGGGACAGTTAGTGCGCATCGTGAAGCAGGCTACAAGCGCTTACTTACGTGCTTCCAGGCGCTTCTATTCCTCACGCGGGTTCGATCCTCAACTCTCATCAGCCCGCCATCCGCCATCGCCGGAACCCTGCAAAACAAGAGATATCATTACAAAAGACTTTTAAGACATTTGAAGTGCCCAGAACTTACCGTTCGTGCAGTTAATGACGGACAGCAGTCCTCTGAGGTCAAGAGGCCTGCACCCTTATCCAGTGAAGAAACTGGTTACGGCACCATGCCCCGAGGCAGATGGAGAGCTCGGCGTTCACTTACCTAAGGTGAGGTTGTTAACCTTTGGGGTTCTACAGGAGAAGAGAAAGGGAAGAGGAGAGAGGCACCCAATAACCCCAGTTCATTAATCCCATATTTTCTATCTGCAGACATCTTACTCTTCGAGTCAGACATACAGTGCACAGAGGTCCAGCCCAAAGAGCCAACCGTGTGTTACACATCACCTTTGAAGATACGGCATTCACCCAGTCAAGACAGGCGCCTCTGCGGGAATCAGGTGAGCGTTACACCCTAATGATACACTTGCTTGAAGACACAAAGGTTCTTCAGCAAAGACTTCAAAATGAGCACTAGCCATTTGGACTTCCTCCTCAGGAGTGAAGGCCAAGGAGACTGTGCTGATCCCTGCAGGTTTACCCTTACATCTGGGCTCTCCTTTGATGTGGTCAGTTGCCCCACAAAGATAGCATGTTCCCAATGCTCTCTGGAATGGTGGCTTGTTCTGACCTCCTTCTGGTTTGTGACCAGAGGGTACACTAGCCTGATGGGGTTTCCCTGGTGGCTTACCCTGGTTATTTTGTTGTTTGTGGCCCTCTTTGGTATGGGAGGTATTCGAATTTTCTGGATTCACTTTTGGTGGCTGCTTTCCCTTCATCCTTTTTCTGAGTGACCCCTGAATCCTTGTGAGTAGCCCTGTTGGCCACCCACAAGTCAACAGCCTTAGCTAGATTTCTTGGATCTATTTCCTTTGAATCAGCCAAGTGCTGTCTGAGCTCAGGAGAGCAGGCATCATAAATTGACTCCAACATTACAAGATTTCTCATTCCCTCATAAGTGTTCACTCTGTAACCCTTAAATCAATTCCCTCTAAGTTCTTCAAACTTTCATTCACCCAGGTAGCCCAAGGGGTACCATCATTCTTTTTGAGGGTCCTAAACCTCTTAAGGTACTGGGAAGGGGTCTTCCCAAATCTAGCTATTAAAGCTAGCTTCACACATTCATAGTCCATCCTACCCACCTCCCCCAACTCCATTACCACATCATATGCAACAGGGGGGAGCCTAGAGAACAACCAAGGAAGCAACTGATTCCCTTTGATGTCCTGGATCCCATGATTATACTCAAATATAGCCAACCAATCCAACACATCCAACTTAGGTTCATACATACCCACAATCTCTTTAGGCATCCAGGGTCTTTTGGGACTGGAACTCCTAGAGGATACGGGGAGCAAAGTATTTTCAACAGACAAGTTCTTCATCTCTAGCTCATGCTTGCCTCCATTTCTCTGAGCCTTAGTTCTTGGTGCTTTTGTTCAGATTGGGCACTAATTCTTTTGAACTTTCATTCAAGCCTCATTTTTTCTAGCTCCATGAATTCAGGACTTAATGTGGGACCTGACACAGGTCCAGTAGACATAGCTTGAGGTGCTAGAGCAGGCAGAGGGCCAGTGGGGACAGTTACATTAGTCTCATTTTCCTCTTCTGAATCTACAACAATATTATCAATACTTTTAACCTTATTACCATCATTACTGTTGTCTACATTTGCATGAAAAATTCCATCATAAAAACTCATTGATTTTTTTTAAAATTTTATTTTGGGGGGGTCCATCCACAGCCCCCCTTTTCCAATGGTATTCCCCTTACCTCAACTCCCTCCCCACCTCTTTTAACCTCTACCCCCTATATATTTCGATACGTTTTTTTCTATTGATTTTTGACTAAAATTCCATCGAAGATATTGGGCCTCATTACAACCTGCCAGTCCGGGACCGTGCAAAATCCGTGATGGCGGTAAAAACGTTTCCGTGTCCGCAAGGGTGCGGAAAAACCGCACGATTACACGCTGTCGGTCGCGCGCACCACACGGACTCGGAAACGTTGTTACCGCCGTCACGGAATACCCCACGGAAATGGAAATAACGAAGCCACAAGTGGCGCAAAACCCGTTTCCGCCTCCGCCGCCACGGACACGGAACCGGAAATACCATGATCGCCAAAACAGGAAACAGAGAGGCGGCCATCATATAAAAGCACAATCCATTGCCATCCAGAGCCAGCACAAGCACAATCCTGACTCTGAGAAGCCAAAAGGGACCACCAGCATGTCTGCCAGGATTCCTGCTCAGAGGCAGCGCAAACAGCGCTTCAGCGAGGCGGAGCTAACCGTCTTGGTGGAGCACATTGTGGACAATGCTGAGATGCTGTTCAGCGCCGACCAACGGCGTGCCACACAGCAGCGGAGGAAGGAGGTGTGGGCCGAAGCTGCACGCAAGTGCACCGCTGTGGGCGTGGCAGTGAGGAGCGTGAAGGACTGCCACAAGCGTTGGGACGACCTGAGGCTGAGGGTACGCAACCTCATTTCCACGCACCGCCAACGCAGCAGTGGGACAGGCGGAGGACCCCCTTCCCCACTGAGGCTGCAAGCATGGGAGGAGCGTTGCAGCAGCGTCCTCCACCTAGAGGGAATCCATGGGATTGGGCAGGCTGAGGCAGGAGTGAGCCCACCTGCAGATGCCGGTAAGTGCCCAAACATGAATGCCACATGTAAATATGCAGTTGTGAGTACTGGGCCAAAGGACCCATTAACAACCCCCCCCCCCCCAGGCAGTGCATGTGTGGGCCAAAGGACCCATTAACAACCCCCCCCCCAGGCAGTGCATGTGTGGGCCAAAGGACCCATTATGATCCGTATGGCAACCAATATCACTGAATGCAGACACCAGCAATCAGATGCATGTGACTAACACTATTCAATGTACAATCTTAATGACGCATGTGATGCACCCATCTGCCACCACAACAACACTAATTGCATGCCCTTTGTGTCCCCACAGCCGTTTCAAGTGACAGTGATACTGCACAACAGGCCAGCCAATCAGCATCGGCAAGTACACTAGCCACCGCCACCACACAGGAGGATGCTGCCGGCAGTCCTGCACCTCTGGCCACATTACCAGCCACCACAGATGTGCATCACACCACCACCACCACCAACATCCCCACCATCTCCACACTGGCTGAGTCCAGACAGGTGCCACAGGAACCTATCATGGCCACCCAACAAAACACCGAAGGCAGCAGCACTGCAGAGGGGGCGGCCTGCAGTGATAACAGTGCCCCGCAAGAGCACTCGGAAACAGGGCCACAGGGGGAGATGCCCACATTGGAAGACCTGGGCTCCTTCCATGAGCTGGGGTTCAGCCCCACTTCACTGGGGAGTCCCATGAGGTCGCCCACCCCATCCATGGCCGAACTGAATGCCCGCATGCAGCGGATGGAGGACCAGCAGGCTACCCTCACCCAGCTGGTGGAGAGGCAGCTAGAGGAATCCAGGCTGCAGAGGGAGAGCTACAGCGCCTCAGTGCGTCGCCTGTCGAGGTCCATTGGACGCTTTGCGAGCACCATAGTGACCCTTGCACGCCATGTGCGGGAGGGCAATGACCACACCTCCAGGCTTGTGGAGGCCATGTTGGTTGGCCAACAGGCAAATCTGGCACGGATGCCCTCAATCCCTGATTCTGGCCAATCAAACACTACCACCCCATCCAGCTCCACTACTGCCAGTCCAAGGAGGCGCTCGAGTAGGCTAACGGGTCCCTTGGGCAAGGTTGCACAGAAGCGCACACGGAAGTGATGGCATGTGTGTAGGGCAGTGCAGGACACATGTGGACTACAAGGGTGTGAGAGGGGTGGTCACGTTTGGGTGGTGGGGTAGGTAGTTTTGGGGGTTTGGACAATGGGCTCTGGGTGGGGGTGGGCACGTTTGGGTGGTGGGTGGCCCCGGGTGTACAGCTTCCCTAACCAATGCACCTTCTTCCCTGTTGTTATTACATCAATACATCACCATTTCAAATCAAGACATACATGTGTGGACATTGATCATTTATTTTGCAGTGCAACTATTAATTCATTGTCGTCACCATGTTTGTGCATTACTGTGAATGTGCTGTGACTCAAAAGTAAATGCGAATCAGGGCATCCCGTGCTCTCTGGCCATCATGTGCACCCCCAGGGGGAGGCGGTGCCATCCCATCCCCATCTCCATCTCCATCCCCATCTCCATCCCCATCTCCATCCCCATCCCCATCCCCATCCCCATCCCCATCTTCCTCATCTGCGTCTGGTGGCATTGGGATGTTCCTGCGCAGGCATATATTGTGCAGCATGGCACATACCAGCGTGATTTTGCCCGTCTTCACTGGGCTGTACAGCAGTGATCCGCCAGATCTGCTCAGACAGCGGAAACGGGCCTTCAGCAGTCCAAATGTCCTCTCAATCATTCCACGTGTGCGGATATGTGCCCTATTGTATGCCTCTTCATGCCTGTTCCTTGGTCTCCGTACAGGTGTCATCAACCATGGCGTGAGTGCATATCCCGCATCACCTACATGGGATGTAGATGGGGGAACATGTCAGTGTTTGTGGCATCATGTCCTCATCTGCTGCTGTGCATTCTTGTATCATCATTCATTCATGCATATGAACCATGCAGTGTCTGGAGGTATGTTTTGGCCATCACGAGGAATGTCGCTGACTGCATATGGGCCTACACATTAACTTGCATGTTTGCTGTGCCCTGCGGGTGACATTTGATTGTGTGCATGTCATGGTGCAGTGCTGTCCACACATGGCAGAGTGACTTCACTGTACGGAAGTAGTAAATACTCGTCGTATCATTTACACGCCTCTCGTGCTTTTTGGGGCAGTGTTTCAATTGAGGGTGGGTGTCTGCAGTGGCACAGGGTTCATGGGACAGTGACGGGATTGGCTGTGGCAGTGTGTGCACGGGCACATTGTGGTGCCCTGTCATGTCTTCCTTCATGATGTTTGGCATCCGCTGTGTATTTGGTAGATGGAAGGGGGGTGATGCATGTGCGGTCACAGCGGCACACTCACAATGCTCATTGCCTGGACACACACACACCACTCCGACAGGGTTGTAGCATCGTCAGCTGTACTCACCCAATAGCCACGTGCTTTGTCCGGCATAGCGTTCCATGTACCGTGGCAACGTGGAATTCCGCAGTACCATTGAGTCATGTGATGAGCCTGGGAAACGTGCGCAGCAGTGTGTAATCAGTTGCATGGCATCACAAACCATCTGGACATTCAAGGAGTGATACTGTTTCCTATTGCGGAACACCGCCTCAATTGCATGTGGTACTGTCAGCTCGACGTGGGTGCAGTCAACTGCGCCTATGCAATTTGGCATGCCTGCTATGGCATGGAAGGCCAACTTGGTGGCAATGACCCCGGGGAGGGTGCGGGGTAGGGCTATGTGTTCCGACACATGGCGCAACATGGCATCCAGTACCTGTACCAGGACTTTTGAGAAACACGGTTGTGATATGCCGTGCAGCTCACCAACCGTGTGTTGATAGGTGCCAGTGCCAAGGAAATGCAGAACTGAGACAACCTTCAAGAGGGGGGGGATGGCAGTGGGGGTGTCAATTAGGCTGCTGATGTTGTCCTCAATCATGGCGGTGATGTGCAGGATTGTTGCACGGTCCAGCCGGTATAGGGTGTGGATCTGTCCTGGGGTGAGGTTCCAGGGTGAGGCCCTGATGCGTGGTATTGGTGGCTGGCGGCGGGGTCGGGCTGGCTGGGCAATGGGGTTTGCCATAGCTGCAGGGTTGGCTGGTTGCCGCCTGCGCCTCCTCCGCCTACGCCATTGCTGCCACCATGTGCAGTACTGCCTGTTGGTTGAGTAGGCCCAGTCCCAGTGCTACTAGCCCTGCTGCCTGCATGGTTCTGTGTTGTGTTGGGCTGGGTGTGGCCCTTTTGTAGGCTCCCAGTGGCCTGCTAGGTCCAGCTGGGCTGATTTGGTGCACCTGTGCCCTGATTCAGTTCAGCCGGCAGTGTATAACGCCATGTTCGCGGTGGCGGCGGTTCCGCCACCGTGATCACGGTATTTCCGCCATTTTTTTCCCGGTATTTCCGTGTCCGCGCTAGTTGTGATGCTCACGGTGTTTCGTGTTGCCGGTAACGGAGGGGTTTCCGTGCAGGCGGAATTAAGGGGAACCCTATTTCCGCGGTGGCGGTTTAGGGTGGTGCTATTACCGGGGCCGCGGGTCATGATTGCGCGGACATGCAAACGGTGCCGGTATGGTTTTACCGGCAGTGTTAATTCCGGACCGGAGTACTTGTAATGAGGCCCATTGTCTGCAAAACAATGTGATACCATTTTCTTTATATCTATTCACCTGTCCTAGGGGGTACACATTAATGTGGCGTGTTGGCATAGGCCTTAGGGATTTTTAGCATGTTTTTCCTGCTAGTTAATTTTTCTTCCATTTTTCTGCCTATCTTTATCTACACATGTTTGGTGTGGACCACCAGGTCTAAGGCCTTCCACATTTACCAGGGGTGGACTGTCTCTTTAGGACACTGTACTGTATTATGCAGTCTCATAGGGGTCTGTACCTTCTTGTTAGGCTTTGTAGTTCCATTGTTCTTCCGTCACTTAATGTTGGGTGCTTACCTGTGGTAGTGGGTCCACACCTATAGACAGTGGTGTAAGGAGAGGTTCTTTGAGACATTTACTGTTTTTTTAAAATAAAATACTGGATATCTATTTAATATTGTGTATTGTACCTTAAGTGCTTATATGACATGATAGATCATGTGTAACTTAAAGTATATGTTGCTGCTGTATATCAGTGAAGTGTTTTTTCTAGAGATATGCGTTGGGCTAATTGTACCTTTGTGTCAGCCTACTACCCGTACCTGAGTGTAAAGCCTTGTCGCTCTATCACCGTTACCTACCTTAAAGTGAGGATTGGCTTTCATTTCTTGGCAGGAGTGTTAGTATACCCCACCACCCCCATCCCTATTAAGGTCAATAGTTGTAGTGCGTCAGCAGAGGGCAGTACACAAACTACTTGTAGTATTGTTGAGTCCTCCACAGATCACTGCCTTGTCGGCCCGAAAAGGACTAAACTGAGCACTTAGAGGTGGTGGCATACCTGTGGAGTGGTGAAGGCTCTGCACTTTGGAATGTTCCCATTAAGCCGATATTCTGGATGCCCCTTTGGGAAGAAAAAACTCCTGAAAACCTCTATCATAAGTAAGGGCATTGACTGAGGCTTCCACAGACTGGAATTCCAGGGGAGGCAGTTGCCCATTATTGAAATCCAGACCTTCCCCCACCCCTGTTCCTGACACCCCTGAAACCTGCAGAGCGAAGTGAATAGTGGGCCAATCGCAGAGAAACCTGAAAGGGCCCTGCAAATGTGCAAGCCGCAAAAGGTGATGCACGCAACCCCGAAACAACGCCAATTCCTGTATAAGACAACAAAAGAGGGCAGACCGTGTTAACTAAAACCAAGAAAGAAGGACCCTCCTTAGTTGCAATCATTTTACAGCACACCATGCCAAACCGGTCCACAATTTAGGAAAAGAGGTGTATGCAATTAAATCAACTCAGTAAGGGGGAACTTGTTCCATTTCCTACATCAGACATCCTGGTTGTGCCCACCCTTTTTCTTGGGTGCCCCCACAAATCAGTAAGAAGTGCAGGATCAAAACCCAAATCAGCTCAAAGGTGTTTGCATAACCATATGCACCAATCAAACTGGGGTGAATAATCCAGAAATCATAAACCTTCAGAGAAGCAGTACATCTTTCACCACAATCAAAGCTAGCACTGCAACCAACTCAATAGCCAAACAAACCAAATTGGGCAAAACCATATGCATAGTAGCAGTGATTTCCTCAAGCCAAGAAAGAGCAAGGAAACAAGAGCACATGGTAATATCTGAAGTCCATGGGACCCCAGACATGCTGCCAAATTTGAATGCCTCAGCAACAAAGCTTGGTCTGCAGAACCTTCTTTCTCGTCTCTGGATAACCAAATCGTAGCACTGGAAAAAAAGATTGGGCAAAATGGAGGACATCTCCTGCGAATACTTTCATGATCTAGTGGAGTTAACTAACAGGGCGGAAGCATTAGAGACACAAGGCAAGACCTTGCACACAAAACAGGAAGGCCTGGAAAATCGAGCATGCAGAAATAACATTCAAATCAGAGGGATTCCAATGCGAATAGCAAATCAAGAACTGGAAGGTTATGTCACCGCACTCTTCAAATTAATCTTTCTCTCCACTGAAGACAAATCCCTCATATCAGACTGCACACACCAGGTATGTACGTCATTTCAGAGTGATAAAGGCCTAGTCTCAGACACTCTCACTAGAGACCAACAGCAGAAGCAGTGATGACCCTGAACACAACCACCACAGCAGCATCGCTGCAGGCTGAAAAGAGTGACACCAGTGGGCTGGAACAGGGAGGGGAAGGCTAAGAGACGATGGGGCTAATTCATGGAATTTGTGCGCCGAAAAACGGGGATTTGTGTTTGTTAAACAGGGATTTGCAGGCAGAATGGCGCACAAATCCCCGTTTTTTGGCGCACAAATTCCATGAATCAGCCCCCATGTCTTCCCAGAGTGGAACCTGATCTATCAGCAACAACTGACAAAAACCTGAAAAATACAAAGTAAGGAACTTAATATAATCCAGAACACTTCTTTACAAAGATACCCCCGATTCTGCTTCTATGGTCACACACCCAGATTTGATGAGTCATCTATGAGTCTGCGTTTGGAACTGTTAGCTCTGGCCTGCCTGTCGAATGAGGGCCCCACTGGAAAAACCCCAGAGCACTGAGTGTAATGATATGATATGGCATTTATAACATGCATAATGCACCTAACAAGTGTTTCAAGGCGCGACATTGGATATTACAAATATACTACATTTGACACTAAATCACCACTTAGAGAGGTGACAAAGTTAAAAGTTGTGTTCCAAGTTTAGTTGATATTTTCAAAGGCACACAAACAATTGGGCTATTTTAGGCTTAATCATGAATTATTTCCCATGCTAAATTTACAGGGTCTAAATTCACATATGAAAGGGGGAAAAGGTACTCGCCCAACTGCAAAATCTATTGTCAAAAATAGTCTTCCTGCAAGAAATGCATCTTCACCCCTCAGTTGAGAGAATGCTTCTCAGTAGCGAATTTCCCCCTCCTTCAACTTCATGTGGTTGATGCTTGGTGGATACAACACACAGAGGAGAAGACTGCACATTTCTTTCATACGTCCACTGGGGGAATTCTCGTATTGATTTAATACACACTTCACCAGCCCTTGTACCCTTCCTCCTAATGATCAAGATAGGCTATAGAATCCTCTCAGATTATTCCCCATTGATAGCTCACATCTCAATTAACAGACTTGCACCAACCCCAAAACCCTCTGGGTGATTAAAAGAAGCAGTACTTCGAGATCATGTCCATAGGAGCGAATTTGCCGCTTTAATGAACAATTCCTTAAAGACGAATGTCACACCATGGATTAGTTACGGCATACACTAAAGCCAACATAATCCTGCAGGCTCAGTTAGAAAAAGGAACTGCACAACATGAAAAAGCACACAAACCACCAGCTCTCTCAGAGCACTGAGAATGTGGCGCATAGCCAGAGTTCAACTGGAGGCTCACCTCTCAGAACACACTCATGCTAACAAAACAAAAATATTACACTCGGGGTAACAAGGCGAGCAGATTGTTGTCCCTCAACATTAAAATGATCATAAAGAAGAACTACGTACTGAAAGGACATGATCCTGGGGGTGCCCTTTGTGTGGGTGAAGAAGACCAACGCAATATACTATTTCAATACAACACTTATTAATGACAGGCATGCAGCCCGCAAGATAGGAAAGCCCAAAAGGACTGTATTAAACAAGCTAATATATCCAGAACACCAGAGGAAGAAAGGACCACCTTAGATCAACCTATAACCAAAGAAGAAGTGGAGACTGTGATTGTATACCTCCCACCTCAGAAGTCCACAGGTCCTGATGGTTTCACATCCCTGTTTTACAGAACATTTAGAGCTGCGCTAATCACACCATTGACACATTTGTCTCTCTCTTGTCTGTCCTCAAAAAGGTGACAGATACCATGGGAGAATCGAGCACAATTCTGAGGCCCAAGCCAGGGAAGGTTTACCACGCTCTGCGGCTCGTACAGGTTGATCGCATTATTAAACCATGACACCAAGATCGTGGTACAAACTTCGCCAGAAGACTGTTGACAATTCTGCCACTTTTTATTTTTAATCAGAAGATGACCAATCAGTGTTCATTGTAGAGAGCAATCAACACAAGCAGGTTCAAGAAATAAAGACATCCATAATGCCTTTGACCTTGTCGATTGGATTTTCTTAGAAGAGACTTTAACAGCAATAGGAATGGGCCCTAACATTAACACCCATTCATGAACTTTCAGGTAAATAAAAACCTTATATACTATATTAGGCTTACCAGAGAAACAAGGCAAGGCTGTCTTTTGTCCCTGTTTCTATTTGCGTTATCTGTTGAACGACTGGCCAGGCTAATTCGGGTCAATAATTCATTAGTTCTATTTTAGGAGTTTAAGTGCGGCTGGGGCCAACCAAAAAGTGAAAGATCTAGTTGCACCCAACTAAGCCACTGGATGACCAATTGCAGATCAGGTCAGGCAAGAGGTAGAGTGCCCTCCACAATTGAGTCAACGATAAGAGATGTGCTGGATAAAGGGACAATCTCAGCTTTATAAATTGTGTGAGGGAAACCAGGAGGGTGACAAACTCCCCTATATTGTGAAGTGGGAGCGGGGACTGGGCAGGGAGATGCCAGATGACTTTTGGTTCCGCATTTGTCAAGGGCACATAAGAGCTGAGGATGCAGAACAATCAAAGAATGTTCATATAAAATTCTAATGATACAGAATTAACCCCCCAACGTGTAAATAGATTTGCCTTTTCTGCATTTACCACTCTTATGAAGAGGGTGCCCACATATGGGCACAATGGGAGGTATTTCGTGGACATGTCCCACAATACAATTCTACTGGAAGGAAATACTCTTGAGAAATGGGGATAACAATGGTATACATCTCCCCCTATATCCTCTCATCATAATCCTGTAAAATACAGATAAAGATGGTCTTTACGATTTAAGTGAAATGTCAGCTGCACTGATTACACAACCGTAAACTCAGCAAGATTAACTTTAGTCCAAGCATGGAAGAAACCGCCTAGTCCACAACTAGTAGTCTGGTGGGGCAAAGTGTGGGAACTTTTGACAAAATGTAATGCGATTTGGTAATCATTTGTCACTTTCAAAACACACTAGCAAATGCATACAACCTGTGTTGTTGATGCACTTTTCACCCTGTTGGTACAATACTGATGAGTGGGTGGGGGGGGATGAAATAAAGGGAAAAGCCTAATTGTATGAAATCGAGAACAGAAATGTAATGCTGAATATTCACACAATGAACTGCTTTCTTTGTTTTGCTTTTTGAGAATCTGTATTGTGATAATAGATGATTATGGACTCCTGTCACTTGATTATGTACATTGCCACTTTACCTGCTCAATATGTACCTTGTAGCTAACCAAACATTATAAAACATTAGAAAATTAAAGTTGAGTAAAAAAAGGAAATGCACATTTTGTATAAATGTTGTTGATGCATAGCCAGTCTAACAGTTTGATAAGCACCATGTAGAGGAGGGAGTTCTATGATAATAGAATACAACAACGGCATCGTTTCTCCTCATTCAGTTTCATACTGATTCCTGAAAAAGCACCATAAAGTAGATTTTGGGACACTTTAAAACATAAAAAATGTAATTCATTCGCCTTGGGGTGGAACCTACATGAGAGGTGGCAGGACCTAAATGATTGCAGTCCTCTAGAAAGTCTGAATAACTGTCTTAAGTTCCTCCTATGTTTGCACAGTCCTATTGAGTCTCTCTAAGCATGATTTATTATTTAATAAAGATCCTTGAGGTTTAAGACCTTCGGTTTGAGTTGTCTGTTGATTCCCCAGTCGTAACTGTCAGTAGGAAACAATAACTATTTTAGTAAACATACTTAAGTAGGTTAGTTGCATTGTGTGACTCTACAAACAACTTAATTCTACAATAGTAAAGATGAACTACATATGTACATCTATTTGGAGAACCAGCTACACATGCGTGTCACAGCAAAACCACTGCTGATGAAATACAGCCTATTGCAACACCAAAGGATACAGGATTGGCAAGAAAATAAAGCTGGTAATTACACATTCAAAAACACGCAAGCCTGCCTAGTAAAACATTTGGAATCCCTAAAATAAAAAAGGTGTTCTCCAACATTGGATCTTTAATAGAGTCACATTCTTAAATTATTCCGCACCGCCAGACTGGGAATCCCCAGAACATGGTATCTGCCTTTGTAATACATGCACAACAAAGTAAGGTTTTTAACTTCTAGGCTACTACTAGGCTATTCACCTCAGTTTGGTCCTGTTTGCCTCAGCCATTAGAGTGTCAGCCGCCATCTTCAGATTCTTCAACTTAAATCCATCTAATTGCAATTTGGCTTTTAGCACTTTCTGTTTTTTCTAAGCAATCCTAGTATCAACTTGCTCTGGACTGTTTCTGCCTCTCATTTCCACATTATTCCTACATTTTCTGGCTTCTTTTAGCAAGGAACCATTAGACTTTCAGACCCATACTCGAGATCAGGTTAGAAAAAAGTGCGGGTGGAGGGGGGAGGAGCTCTTAAACTTACGAGGTCTTTGTTTAAAGATTGCAGTAACTATCGGAGGAAACACATTTTTCTAAGGGGCCCACATAATGAGTGCATCTACTGCCCCAATCCCCCTAAAACAGAGAACTATGAGATCTGTAAAGGGTTTTCTAAGAAGACACAACTACACATGCACAGGAGACTTCTCATGTTTTTGGAAGACAGCAGTGGTGTCTTTTCAAGGATGGAATCTGCAAGACGACCCCTGCCTGCATACCCTCCACGACTCCACAAAAACCATGCTCCTTTAAAAAATAGAGCTTCTTCTGTGAAAAGTGGTGCATCTACTTTTACTAAATGTGAAAGTTCCAAGGACCAATGCTTCGGGCTCCCATTGGCAAAAACCATTAGGACAGGGTACAGCAGCCCACATATGTTGGAAATACCCTAAAAAAAGCCTTTCTGGAGAGGTGCAACAGGCGCAAATCCAAGCATTTGGGACAGGGACAGATAGTCCCCCGGAACGAGTGCTGCTGGGGTTGAGAGAGGAGGGGGAGGAAGGAGAAAACAAAGGCCGGGAAAAGGCAATGGTGGTCCAAACGCTAGCGGCAATGACCCTTATTGCGCAAAATGGAAAGGAACAGTCATCCCGACGGCACAGGAGTGACTTCACAAAGTTTGGGAACTGGTGGAGCTTGAATGGGCCACGTACGCAATGAACAATATAACCTGCCAAAATTCGCCAATGACTGGGGAGAAACCTTGGCATTCTTGAAAGATGACTTTAGGGCACAATGGTGTCCACAGAGCTTAAGACTCTTGGATCTTAACTGAGTAAACACAGGCAAGAGATCCATGAAAGTGGGAAGAGACATAGAAGCCCCCGGGAGGTAAGGGGGAGATGGAAGAGATGAGATGAAGGGGGGAAGAGTGGGAGAGAGGGGTAGGGGGAAAGCTTAACATGTTGTAAAATCAATAAAGTGAATTAAAAAAAAACATAAGGCTGTTTCCATGTCTCACTCAGACCACCCCTTGTTCACGGTGCCGATTACAAGGTCCTAGGAGAAGCCATCAAAGAAGTCTTTGCCTAAGAGCACCTATGCAGGGGGTTTGTCGACAGTGAAGTCATCATCCACTGCAACTGCACCAGTGGAAAAGCCCTGGTTGTCGACGGACAAACCCTTGACAGAATGAGCTTCCGATCAAACCTGTTTACAGACATCCCATTGATGGACAAGCACACCTCTTTGGTGTTGTCAGGGAAGCCTTCCTCCTCCAGTGATACCTCATCAAAGGTCCAATTGGTGGCCCTGTCAACCGAATTCTCGTCAATGGGCCTGCATATCATCAAATTATCGTCCATGAAAGAGATGTCAGACCTTCCTGGACTGATTTTAAAGAGCACTTTGAGCCTTCGGAGAAACACGGCCATTCAGACCTGTCACCCCTGCATGAGCCAGGGGATGCAGACACTACTTGGCTGCCATTACCAGGAGACACACCATTTCCATATATGGACATGGACAATCCTTTGCAGTTATTCCTGCTGTAATCATTGCAGAATATTATTTCAGAGTTCAGTAAGTGCCAAACAAAAGGCAAGTCAGGTGGAACAAAACTTTTTTTACCTCAGGTTACAGATATGAGTCAGGAGCAGTGCCCACTGATACCCTCAGCACCTACCAGGAACGCAACACCACCCAAGCAAGTGAAACCACCTAGATCCACATTGTTGCCTTCATCAGAACATCAACCAAGGGATACCGATCCATGGGAGGATCTAGGGGGGACCTGTACTATGATTTTTCTAATGAGGAACACCCAGTAGAAGATTAATCAGATAGAGGGAGAATAGTCGCCATATGAAGAGGAGTTGTAGGGCTTTTTCATCCCTAAACAGTAAAAGCACAATTATGCAGGCAGGGCATCTGCCCCGGATGATATTCTCTCCCTTCACACTATGATTGCCAATGCAGCCGAACTGTTCGGCCTACAAGTAACCTCTGAAGTAAAAAAAAGTCAGTACTCTGGCCCTAGAGACAAATTATGATAGACTACCACTACAATACCCAATTACAGAATCTTGGTGCTGAGGAAGTCATTTGCTTCCGTTAAGTGCTGCTTATTTTTGGACCGTAATTATTCCTGTGCAACTTCCAGGCACCTTCTGTGAGCGAGTGCAGATCCTACCCAGGCATCCGTGTGCCTTTAAGGAAGCTTGGCTCCCTTGTGCCACGTGTGTCGGGATGAAGAGAAAAGACGCGCACGGCCGGCCTTGTGGCATGAATCTTGCTGCTGAGGAAGTCATTTGCTTCTGTTACATGCTGCTTATTTCTGGACCATAATTATTCCTGTGCAACTTGCAGGCACCTTTTGTGAGCGAGTGCGGATTCTATCCAGGCATCCGTGTGTCGTTAAGGAGGCTTGGCACCCCTGTGTCACGTGTGCTGGGAGGAAGGGAAAAGACGCGCACTGCCACCCTTGTGGCATGAATCTTGGTGCTGAGGAGATCATTTGCTTCTTTTCCGTGCTGCTTATTTTTGGACCGTAATTATTCCTGTGCAGCTTGCAGGCACCTTTTGTGAGCGAGTGCGGATCCTATCCAGGCGTCTGTGTGCCTTTAAGGAGGCTTGGCTCCCCTGTGTCACCTGTGCCGGGAGGAAGAGAAAAGACACGCACTGCCGCCCTTGCTGCGTTAAGCCCTGGAGCGTAAAGGGCTGGAACCGCTGTTTTGCTGTTTGGCGGAAGGTGGACCGTGACTGCAACGGATGTTAGAGTGAGCCATCTACGCCAATAACTTGTAAGTAACTTGTCCGATTGGGATTTCCACCTAACCTGAGCTTTAGATGAGGGCCAGTTTATGCATATAAGTCTGCAAAGTACCGCGAAGATTAGCTGTGGAACGTGCTCCTTGTTGAACTAGTGCCGCCCGGCTGATTTGAAGACTTGAAAACTATTTCCTTTGTTGCGATTCAGGACTCATAATCTGCAGTTTATATAAACTGGAATCACAAGTTCAAAAGAACATACATTTATATTCCAACCTTACTGTGGAACTTGGGTTACAGGGTGAGGTGGAAGAGTCAGACTCTGGCAGCTCCTTAAGCTGTCGAGCGTGCCTCGCCCTGTTCCCATTCAACATGATGGTAGGAAACCGTTACTTCTTGTCTTGGAAAGTGGGGATGCATTGTGATAATCTTTGGTAGAGCTGCGAGTTTCTCTCTCCTCCTAGGATTCTTTGCTATATCATTTACATTCTTTATACAGACTGTGGGGGGTGCGACTTCATTCTCCCCCGTTCTATGAGTACAAGTTATCTAACACTGTTATCCAGGACTATATGAACTGTGGTTTGTGTGTGTAAAGGACTGAATCAGTACAAGACTGTGAATCTTTTAAAACTTATTTAACATAACTAATTTTTCTAACTATTTTTATTTATTCATTGTAGTTGGAATTCTATGGGTATATATATTTAGTGGGTAATTGGATCTTAGGTGTTTATTTATTTGCTGTTCTCGTGTTCTGAGGATCCGATATCCCCTCCAGTACTCTGTTCTATTCCTAAATTTTAGATACTGTGAACCTACTTACATGACCCGCAAAGGACTGCAGAGTTGTCAGTTATGGAGGCTTCCATTGAGCTCCACAGGTCTTTAGGGGAGTCTATCTGTATGGATTCCTGAGTTGTGGTTGCGGACAAGGCCCTTAATAATGTCTGTGGAGAAAGGACTGGGCCCAAAGCTGGGATAAATGAGTCAGACCCATACCCAAGTATACTCTCAAGAAAAGATTGTAAAAAATAAAAAAACAGGGAGTATCCTCTCTGGGTCAACCGTTAATAATTGCGATTATAAGGGAAAAGAAATTAATTCCATTGCCGCTCAAAAAAATCTAATAGCGGCCACTTTAGCCAGGAAATTGCAGGAAGGGTCTGATGAATTCAGGGCTGTTACTCCTAGTAGCAAAGAACATAAGGAGGAGGGGGCACCAAACGTACACAGGCTTAATCAGCCTTCGGTCAGAAGCACTTTGCCTATCTCTGTGATGGGAGACTATAAACTCAATTGTTCAGAATTCTTGGATGGTAGTAAATCTACTTTACAAGTTTCTGACACTAAGCACATAGTAACTTTAGACTCTAAAGACAGCATGGTACTGGCACCAATTAAGGTTCTGGTATCAGACCCAACCCATAAGACTGTACCCAAATTGGGACAGGAAGTACAGGGGAATCTCTCATTTAGTAAAGAGGCTATGTCAGAGGTCCTGTCCCAAGTAGATAGCCTTTTTAGAACTCCAATGATGAAACCTCTACTGAGTGTCCCTAAATACAAACTCTACAAAACTAAAAGGGGAGAACCAATACCGGGTAAAAAAATATCTAATTACTTTGGTAAAAGAACTGCAACTAGTACTGATATAAGATCAGTCCCCTCTGACGCCAACTGCAAACAACCTAGAGGGTTTGAAGAATTTGAAGGAAATTACTGCTATAGATCAGGGCACCCCTATTGTTGATATAGAGACTGAAAAGGAAAAAGGTGAATTTGCGGGCAACACAGCAAGGGACTATTAAGGAAGGGGAAATTCAAACTCCTTTGAGCATTTCCATAGGTAGGCATAAGGATCTACCCCCAAGAAAATTGGAGGAGGGAGGCTTGGTCGGTCAGATGAATGAGGTGCCTCCAGCTGATCAGCCGGGGCTCCCTATAGTGAAGGACCCTACAGGAAAATTAGAACAGACTGATCCTGAACGCTATGTTTTGAACCACCTCAAAAGGAGGCCCCTATAATGAACCCAACTGCTATAGAAAACTTGCACCCGTTGCCTAGCAATAATCCGGTATTAGTTAATATTGCCTCAGCAAAACAACTTCTCCAGGAAATACATATCATGAAAATCACTCCTGAGGAAAATATCCCGAATAACTCACGAACTAATTCAGAAATTAGGGAGGATACTCAACCTGCTTCGTCAAATGGACAGGTCAGATATGTATCTAGGGTGCATTTGAAGGATACCGCATTAGACCAAAAAGATGAGCAAATGGGCCCCAGGGCTATGGGAGATCTTTATGTCCCAAAAACCTTGATCCCCACTAGGCGGAACCATACAAATTTCAGATCCACCAGTGGCCAAGATGGGAAACCTTTAGGCCCCAATAACATACAGAAGGGGATGATACTAAGAGGGGCTAGGGTGCATGAATTCCAAGATGCAGAAAATAATCAATCCGATAGAGATATGGCGGAAATGCCTCGTGAAACTCTTGGATCGAAAGCATTGGATATCCTACAGCTAACTAGTCTTTGGGGGGCCGATATGCCAATTTGCCTGAAACACGGAAATATCCTGAAAATCTTTGGGCAGCTACCAGTTTGGCTTTGGTGTCTACCTATGATTTAGAAAGGATATTCTTCCCTATTAAGGGAAGAATTTATTTGAGCAATATAGTAGTCCAGAGTTGTCTATGATTTGGTAATGGGACAAACGGATGGGTTGAGAGAACTGGGTTTCGATATTGAGATAGCGAATTGCGATCCTACCCCCCTAAAAATTGATAGAAATAGGGACTATCGGGGGAAACCTGACAATGGTCTACCACCCAGAAAGATTCCCCCAATCCCAACGGAGGCATCTCCCGAGAGGAAATAATGGAGATACACGGGATTGGACCCAAGTCACCTCAGCACTGTGGAATTGAATACCCCTTGGGAAGAGCTCCCTCCGTGAAGGAGACATCCCATATTAATTCCCTGAGATGCCTTTCTTGGAACTCCAGGAGTAATCTTCATCTATTTACAAATATGGATACAGGCGCGGTGTTAAAATCTTATGATTGTTTTTTCTCCCAGAAACCTGGTTGATCTCAAATCCCTCGGTAGATGGCTATGAAATCTGTTCGCAAAATGCTAACCTAGTCAAGGTGGGAGACCATCGAGAGGTTTACTTATTGGTATAAGGTCCACTTTGGGACTTTTAGCTACGAATATTCTTGACATGCCTTTAGGTATCCTGGCAATTCAAATCTCCCTAAAAGAGGAGCAGTTTCATGCCCTTCTGATTAATATCTACTGGCACCCAGGGATAGCCCCATTAGAGGACTTCCTAGAAAAGATTACGGAAATGATACTTGACTGGTGAAATACTTATATGGTTGGGACAGTGATTCTTGCGGGGGATTTAAATTCCAATTGTTCTACTAATCCTGAGGCTGATGATGGGGACCTGGGGGAGGATTTGGAGGATCCCTTAAACAGGGGCCAGAAATACTCCTGGAGTAGACTATGGAACCTCTCCCTGGAATCTGTTGGACTGACATGTCTAAATTGCTTTTTTGATCAGTCCTGCCCACCTCGTCCAATGTGGCGAAGGGGAGTGTCCTCATCAACCTTAGACTACTTTTTTGTAGATGAATCTCTAGCCCTAGTAGCCCCGGAAGTAAAGGTCACCTTTAATAACTGGAGTGACCATCGTACTCTGGGGGTCCATCTCCCTTTGCCTACTAGAGAGGCTTCTATCGGGGGAACTACTAATCTAAGAACGATAGGACACGGCATCTATGGAAAACAAGCTGCTTTTACCAGACCTGGTTACGATAACTTTTTGAAAGATCTTCATGGCAGAGCTTATGACTCCTTAAAAAAGGGTACAATTAAAAGAAAGCATCTCCATACCTATAATGAAAAGTTGCTAAGGAAAAGGTCACTGTCCGGAAGTTGCTTAGAAAGATCTGTAATTTAAATGCTGACCATTTATATAAAAATGCAAAAGGAAGGGCCATTAAACAGGAATATAAGACTTTCTGCATCTCCAAAAAAATAGTATGTTACAAGAAGATGCAGAGCTGATGCTCAGAGTTTTGGTAAAACGAGACCTCATGGCCTTCTGGGGTTTAATCAATGCACAAAATCCCGACTCTGCTAGTAATCAATTGAATGGGGTATCGGAGACTCAATGGGTTAACTTTTTTTCTTATCTCTATAAATATGAAGAGAAGGGATGCCATGCCATTGATAAAGGGGAGGGGCTAATAAGATGACTTGGGATCCTATTATCAAATTCAAGGAGGTACTTAAATCGATATGGGAAGCTAAAAACTCAAGGGCCTCTGGGCCTAACGGACTAATGAATAATACTCTCAAAGTCCTACCAGAAAGGTGGGCCCATATACTCACCACTTTATTTAGAAACGTGGTCGATAGAGGTATAATCCTCCTAGCTGGCAGACTGCCCATATAGTCCCCATATTTAAGAGAGGGGATAGAAATATGGCTAAAAACTACAGACCGATCGCTTTGATTGATGCGGATTGTAAGCTTTTTGCCTCCCTGTTCTGAACTCATGTTAATGATTGGAGAACACAAAATCACATTCTTAACAAATGCCAAACTGGGTTTAGGGTGGGACACTCCACTAATTTAAATGGTATGATTTTGTCTGCTCCTCAGAATTCAACATGGAGTAAATTTGGTGGAACTCTTTATGTCGCCTCTATCAACCTGTCAACAGCCTTTGACTCGGTCATTAGAGGGCGACTTTGGGTCAAATTGAAAAAGTGGGGCATGCCTGAAGGCCTCTTGAAATTAATAATGGCTATGTATGAGAACTCGGGGATCCATGGTCGGCTCAACATGGGGGGGAATTTATCCAGAAGAATCAGAATGTTAATAGGGGTCTGACAGGGTTGCTCCTTGGCACCCTGTCTTTTAAACCTCTACTTGTCTGATGTGGGCGAATTTCTCACTGAGGCAGGGCTTGTCAGTGCAAAACTGGAGTTAACTAGATTTTCGTGGTTGGCCTATGTTGACGATTTCCTCCTGTTCGATCACACCAGAGTTTGGTTACAACGATTGATCAATAAATTCCAACAGTACATGGAACTCAATGGGTTAAAGATTAACCCCAGTAAAACGCATTTTCTGGTGATCTGAAAGGGTAAAAAGAGTAAACAACTAGATTGGAAATTCGAGGGGGATTCTATTATAAGAGCTCAAAAAATAGTGTATTTTGGCTTTCCAATTCTATCCCAACCCTCGGTCTCCGAACTTAAAGGCGATTTCACTTATTACACAGATCATTGATTTGGATAGAAAATATGGAAGATTCTCTTTAAATCCAGCTGTGGGGAAGGTTATGCCAAAGCTTTTATATAGTATAGAGCTTCACTACATGGACATCCACCCATTCTGGGACACAATAGAAGGAATAATTTGGAGAAAGGTTTTGAAACTATCCAATAGTATTCCTGTGGTAGTTAGCAGGTTTGAATTGGGACTGGTCTCACTTAGAGCTAAATCCTTGTGGTGGTATACGGTCCTCTTTCGTTCCCTTCTCTGCCCCATACGTGATTCCTTATATGTGGATTTAGGGAGAGTCCTTCTCTCTCAGGGTGGTAGTGCAGGGAACGATTATCTCAACAAGTTAAAGGTTCTATGTGATAAAACGCTTAATGACCTTTCCACAGACAGGGAAGCCCTCTAGACCAATCCAGATAAAGTTAAGAAACTTCTCTATGTACTAGATTGGACTAATACGATTGAGCGACTACACACTTATGCATCCCTCAGTAATATCAAATATGAACACAGAAAAAGAGGAACCCTATCTTTTATTATGTCACAATTTCCTAATCGTTACTACCGCACCCTCCTCTTGAAGCTCAGGTGGGATATTTTACCTACTAAAGTGGTTTTGAACAGAAGGAATCTGATTGATGAAACCAACACCCAGTGTAGATTCTGTAACAAGATAGGGGTTTTAGAAACAGCACGCCATCTTCTTCTAGATTGTCCCGAATTAACAAAAAGCAGGAATTTGTACCGGAGTAAATTCAATACTTCGGGGCTTCGGGGAGATGATGATTACATATGGTCATGATGTGTATGAGTTGCTAATCTATCAGAAGGTCTAGCAGTGGCTAGTTTTATTAAATCGTTGGACCTTGATACTGGTTTGGCTTGAGAAAAGTTTGGTTGTTCTATATGAATATTCCGCTGTGATTCCCTCTCCCCTGGATGTTTTTTTTATCTGGGTTCGTGTCATATTCATCTTTTAATGTTTTGGCCTATGCCTTGCTTTTTAAATGAATCCTATACATGGAAATCTATAATGAATTATGTGATACTATTTTTAATGCATTTTGTACTGCGCCTTTGCTATAATCAATTTGTATTGTGCTGGAAATTCTTTTAATTGACTTGTGCAATTTCACTTCCTCCTTTTTTTTGTCCTCCTTTCTTTTTAATGCATTAAATTTGAATCTAAAGGTTTCGTATTTAAACCACATACAATGATTTAAAAAAATACCCAATTAGGACATGATATGGAAGACTGAGGCAATCTTAAAAGTGCTGCTGTCTGCACCTACAATTATGTAGGCACTACCCCACTATGCCTGCAAGAGCACCCAAAACCTGACTCTGATTACTGTGGGCAGATTGACCAGTGGACAAGGAGGGCAGGAAGTTAAAAGCCCTTAGTCGGAAAGTGTCAGCATTAATGTCCATCATAACAGGCAATGCGTTAGCAACAGCAGCTTGCTATGATCGAGAACTTTGGCACCAAATGAATAAATACTTGGAGCACACCTACCTGTGAACCAGGAGGAGGAAGCTAGAAAGATATTGAAGAATGGTGAGATACATTCTGACCACACTATCAATTCCACAGTAAATGCAGAGGTCTCAGGTTTTCGGCAACTTGCACACAGATCTGCCTTGCTTTCCTAAGACAGGCATGGATGAAGGCCACCAACCTACGCCCACAGCTGTAGGCCCAAATTCTAGGCATGCCTTTCGAGTGATATAACCTGTTTGCCAAGAAAATTGATGACCAGCTGAAAAGCACAACATCAGATACTGACACAGAGAGCCATAAGCTCCTGCATGACTGGGACCGACAGTTTTTATCCTCTTTTTGAAGGGGCAAGATCTGGTTCAGGACATCAGTGATTTGCTGGTGCTAAAGGCCCTAAAAACTGTCTTCACACACCTCCTCATCCAGATATCAGCAGAATCCCACTGAGTTATCCACCCATAGACACTGGTGGGGATCAGGCTACTGCAGACCCCAAATGTCCAAGAAGGCTTGACTTTCATCCAATCCCCCTCTCGCATGGCACCCCTGTGGAAGGTCTGATCAGGCAGCATGCAAATGAATGGCATGCCAGACAGTGTACCGAGGCCAAACATTGGAATTGACCAAAAGACACACTCAGACTCCACCAATGGTGTCCAGCAATCAACACTTGGTGAAGCTTCAGCAAGAAGTTCTGAAGCTCCTAAAAAAGGGAAGCAGTGGAAAAAGTGCCCTGTGATTACAGGGTAAAGGGATTCTATTCCCAATATTGCCTGGTAAAGTAAAAGAACGGGAAATGGTGGCCCATATTGGATTTGTGCTTCCTCAACACATTCATCTAGCATCACACATTTCAGAAAATCCTCCCGTGGATAGAAAAGGATGAGTATTTGGCCACAGTGAACTTGGAGGACGCTTACCTCCACATCCCACTCCATCAGATGGACAGGTGCTACTACAGGTTCACAGTAGGAAATCACCATTATCAGGTCTGTGTTCTGTCAATCCGACTCTGATCAGCACCCACCTGAAATTCCTTCCCTCAGTCATTTTGAAATGTATACCAGCCTTCTTCAAGGACCAGCGGCGCACAACTTGCACTCTTTTGCACTTACTATACT
Source organism: Ambystoma mexicanum (assembly GCF_040938575.1). NCBI lineage: Eukaryota > Metazoa > Chordata > Amphibia > Caudata > Ambystomatidae > Ambystoma > Ambystoma mexicanum. Next base: position 475,254,478 of record NC_090923.1, on the reverse strand, counting down.
CATTGAACTTTTACATGAAATGCATGCACCCTTTCATTAAATCAGATCGTTTGTTTGTTAGTTAGCTTTGACGGTTAGTTAAGCCTAATGAAAGGAGTGTCACGATGGGTTGTTGTCTGCATTAGCCGTTGTCCTACAATGCTGGGTCATACCATACACCAATTCGTCGAAAGCACATCCGACCAGAGGCATAGAAGTGATTGTGATGTTCCATGATGGAGTCTCCTTTGGTGACATCTGCTACATGGAAGTCTCGGCATACCTTTGCCAGATATTCTTCTTTTGATGAGCATTCCAAGACTGAATACGTGTTTGGCCGGGCAGTGTTTACTTGAAGGTACATGAAGCCCACCTTTCCATAAGGTAATGGCCACTCTTGCCGTGCACCATTTCCCGGCAGGCAGCTTTGTTCTGCCTGCAGCCTGCAGGGATTAGCGCTTGTGCTTTTACTGCATGAGAGGGGAGAGGCAGGACGACGATGCGTCACCCTGGTAACCCTGTGGAGTGGGGCCCAGTACGGGGGATACACACAGGGGGCAGATGGATCGTGGGTGGCACTGAGCAGGGCCTAGCAGGAAATCGGGGCCATCAGTGGTGACTGTAGGCGTGTGAGTGTGGGGGTGAGGGACTGACAGATATGATGTGGTGTGACGTGCCTACACACAAGTGTTTCAAGGGGGAGGGAAGAGAGGGGGGAACAGAGGGAAGACAGAGACAGCGGCCAAGCGACATTGAGATCCCACAAGTATAAGGGAGTGGTAAAGGGGAAAAGTACAGGGGAAAGGGGAGGGGGCAGTGAAGTACATAGAATAACAGTAAAAAAAAAAGAAAGATAAATAAAGACAATAAATAAAAAGTGAGGCCAGCTGGTGGCAAGGGTAAGGGCAGTCATCATGTGTCAAGATGGGGGCAGCTGGCGTGTCCCCTGCACAGGAGGGTTGATATGACCAGGGGAGGACGAAAGGACCAAAGCTAGCTGGATAGGCTAGAAGTTAAAAGTCTTGTTTGTTCTGTAGGTATGCAGTGTATTACTATGTCAAATATTATGTACCAGGAATTACCAGTCTGACGATGGGGAACAAAGAAGTATGTGAATCTGTGAAAGATGCCACGCAGAAGAGCTGCAGTTACAGGTAAGTCCCTCATTTCTACTAACGGTATGGCTTACCAGCAGCAGTGTCGTCCCCAACCAGCCGCTCCTGATCAGAGCTTCCTGTGGAATGTTTTTCAGGGGCGAGTTGAATGCCTGTGTCCAGGCATGACCAGACTTGTTCAGAGGGCGAGGGAAGAAGAAGACCACCAGCCAGGCAAAGGACAGCGCTGCACCAGGGATTGGCAAAAGTCTACTTTGGAGGGATTCCCTACCATCGTTTTTTATTTAGTCAGAAGGAGGGTAGTCTACAACTGGGGGAATGTCATTCAATTTCAGTCCAGGAAATAACTTCTTGTCACCTGCTCTGAGAAGAGGGTGATTCCCTCGCCAAAGTGCCAACAGGGGGGCCTCAAGTCGTGGAATCGTTGTTTTACTTAAAGCGCGTGGAATAGATCCAAATGCAGGGGTCTTACTGGCTTCGTTTGGGTATCACCATGAACTTTCGTTTTAGCCCCAACTCGTGATCTGCCAGCGAGTCATTTTGTTGGTTCCATGTAATAATGTCGCCACAAACATCTCGCCAGGCAAAAATATCGCCAAAAAATTGCCGTTTTTTGTGGCAACATTATTGCATGGAACATCCAAACTTTTTAAAACATTTTTATTATTTACGGCGACCATATATATGGAGATAATATTACCTGATACCGTTTTGTTGACGTGCCAACACACCATCTGGGTTGATGGAATGTTTCGCACTATAGTAAATTGCCAAAACCCCATATGTAATTCCCATTCCCTACTTTTTAGTAGTCTTATAAAGATGAAGGAAAGGACGTGAGTACATTCTCTGTCCCCTAGACCCCAAAGTGATTCAATAAAATCCTAGTGCCTTATTGGCACTGGCAATGGGAAGAGTGTATGGCCACATCTGGAGTTTACAAAGTTGCCACCATATATAAAGTGGACCTATTTTATGTATATATAGCGGTAATCTCTTGTTTAATTGCCTCTGGACTGTGTACTTGACTAAGAACTCACACTTCATCCAGTGTTCGGTCCTCTTGTGCATCTGCAGACCTTCGTTTGTATTTATTTTATTTATTTATTCATATTTTTAAAGCGCACATCAGCCGGAGGGCATCGTGGTGCTGTTACAGATATCTTGCTGGTTACAGAGGGAGGAAAGCATATTATTTACAGAGAACTAGCATTTAGTTACAGTTTGGGTTTTCTGCTTAGGTGTTACAGGGCGTTTGCATTAGATTTCATCCTAGAGTATGTAAATATATGCCCTTGCAGGGTATATGGACGTGGTAGGCAGGAGGCCAGTGTATTGTGAGGCTATGTGAAGAAGGTGGTTTTAAGGGATTTGACGTGCATACATACATTTCAGTATGCTGCCAGCTATTCTACACATGGTTTTCATTTTCTGTCCATTCAGTTCTGGGAAATGCTGTAATTATTAATGTCTAAGTCTCCATAGTCTTTGTATTTGTTGCAATGTATGAGGAAATGACCCTCAGGAAGGTCGATGTTGCATTGCTTACCAAATAATGTGCTGGATAGGTTATGAATTATTATTAACCACTTGTGGTGCTTTATAGAACCTTCCACACCATTGTTTTTTAGCCCGTCTGCCCCATTGCAGAAAGGGCGCATCCATATGCAAATCAGTCTCGGTCTTGCTTCCACTGAGACTAGTCCAGCCCAAAGGCTAGGCCCCGTCCCCTGTACATGCTCGGGTTTTCAATTTTTATATTTTCCTGCCTATAATGACCCCTAGTCTGCTGTTTATAAGTTCGGTTCAGGAATGTACACACTGTGTCAGGGTTCGAAAGTTACATTTGATGAGCAGGAGCTAAAACAGGCTTCTCTGTGCCAGACATCACCCAGAAGGCAGGAGCTAACGCCAAGGAACCAACACACAACACACTGCACATCGAACTTCCACATGACATACACACTTTACATGTTTGCCCATTATATATGATCCATCATATTTGAATTTGCCCTAGATGTGTCCTAATTATTATTTTTTTATTTACATTCTCCAACACTCAAAGACAATGTCACATGCGCATGTTTTGTAAGGCACCACTTGGTCTGGCGAGCCAAAATTAGCTCCTGGTAACTGTTGGTTTTAAGCTACTCTGGCTCTCCTCAAGTAGAGGCCGGAGCTAAAGAGCTCCCAGCAATTTCGAACCCTGCTGTGTAGATACAAGTATATCGGGTATGCACATCTATTGGACAATGCAAAGGTACTTCTATTCCCCGTAAGCAAACATTGGTTCCCATAGAGATGTACAACTAATTCCCAGGGGATAAAACTGTCCATGTGAGTTCAGAAGTTAAGAATTGCTGGATCGGCTGAATAGATTGGTAGTGGGGTCTGTATATTGAACACCATTACTAAGCTTTATATGAAAACACTGGTAATCAGGTAAAAAATGTGACAGCATGTTTACAAGGCTGTGATTGCGTCAAGGATATGTACTATTCATTATACGCTACATGGACACCCAGTCTTTACTACCTTTTTGTGGCAATGATTCATTTGGATAGGTTTCCACTTACCTGGAAAAAGTGTGGGGGAAACATGAAATATTAACATTTGATAGCTATACTAGATTAATCTGCAAACTGTGCTATTTTACAGGCTCCCCTCGTGGGAATGCTTCCTCCATCTGTAATTGGTGTTATTGTAAGACATTTCTGATCGAATTTGAAATTCCTGTTCAAATAAATACAAATTCATACCATTGCAAACATTATTATATAAACATTGACCATCTGGATAGATGCACACAACATTCTGTTAATTGCCCAAAAGGGCTTCAGAAATGGTATGTGTACCCAGGTAAATCTTATGGCATTAAGTATTTTGGTGAAGCCTGCTATTACTCTAAAATGAAGACTGCTGTCCATGACCTTTTTTTAAATTTTTAGTGCAGCTTTTGACTAGGTTACCAGGAAATTTATGATTTTTTTTTACCAACTTTATTTTCTTCTCATGGGCTCATATTACAAACATATGTGTGAGAAACAGTATGCAGTATTCTTATCATTGTTCTTCTTTTCGGTTCTCATTTCAATCCTGCAGAAGGCCTATGAGTTTTAACATTTATAACTCCCCCCACCCTTTGTCTACAGTAGAACGAATAACATTTAACCCCTTTTCATCCCTCCCTCCCCCCAGCTGGGCTGGTTCCGTTTTCTACACCATTATCCAGTTTAATTGCGGTTCGGGCGTTGTCAGCCTGTGTTAGCGATTGCTGTGGGCCTATTCGTGCCTCCGTCTTTCCAGGGAGCTTTAGTTCAGAATCATTCTCATCAGGTTTGATCTGTGGAAGTAGGCTTCCCTATCTGCAACAAAGTCTATGGGCCTCATTACACGGTAGGCGGTAGGGGATTACCGGCGCCAGTAAGTGCACCGGTGCCGGTAACCCCTTACCGCCCTACTACGAGTTCCCTTTGCGGGTCCTCCAATAACGCCTGGTTTTTCCAGGGATTAAGGACAGGGCCTGCAAAGGGACTCTGGAGCTAATAACGGTACCGCAATTTGTGGTGCAGTTATTAGCGCCTTCCCCATTCCCATTGAGCCCTATTGGGGCTCAAATGGGAATGGGGAAGGGCCCTGGTGAATGGGGAATTACCGTTCCCGCCAAACTTTGAATGGACTGGTAATTGCTCCATTCACCAGGGCGGAGTCGGTAAGGTTTTGGAGGCAGCCATACCGCCTCCCGTGTAATGAGGCCCTATGAATGGATCCCATACTTCCCTGAATTTCAGATATCTGTTGTCTTTTATGGCCCCCACTTTTTCCAATGCCAGTATGTGCCATATTGTCACCCACCAGCACGCAACCACTGGGCTCACAGGGTTTTTCCATCCTTGGGCCAGTGTTATTTTTGCTGCATTTAGTAGCTGTGTGATCAGGCTTGCATTATTGCCTGTATCTGCGTACACTCCTTCAACTGCAGTTCCCAACAATATTACCTTTGGATCATATGGGAGTTGCCGCCCTGTGATTTCTCTTATATGTCCCAATATTTCCTTCCAATATATTTCGGCTTTAGGGCACGTCCACCACATGTGGTATAGATCCCCTCTGCTACCACATTGTCTCCAGCAGTTGGGGGGGTGTGCAGGATTCATTTTATTTAATCTATGTGGAGTTAGGTACCATCTTGTGTATAGTTTATATGAAGTCTCTCTAATTGTAGTGCATTTGGATGCTTTCTGAGCCCTCCTCCAGGTTTGTCCCCATTCCCCTTTTGTGATAGGGGCTCCCAGATCTTTCTCCCAATTGTCTCTATATGAGATTTGATCCTCAATTCGGGTGGTGTCTAGCAGTTATACATTCTTGTTATTGCTTTGTGGGTCTGGCCTTCCTGTAAAGTGAGTTCCAATCCTATGGGAGCTCTGATGGCCACCTTCTTAACTCCTTCTTGGGAAATCCAGTGCCTGATTTGTAAATATGTGTATCTATCTTTTTCCCCTATACTGAATTTCTGCTTGCATTCTTCAAATTGTAGTGGGGTTCCTTCCTGGTAGAATTCTTTCAGGTGATTCGGAGGTGGTCGTCCCCAGTTTGCCCAGAATCTGTCCCGTTTACCCGGATAGAAATCCTGATTGTGTGCCATTGGTGTAAAGGGGTCCAAACCCGGTGCTATGTGTTGTTTTCTGAGCGCTGTGTCCCATGCTTTTAGTGAGGTTCGGGTGGATTCCAGCAGCTGTCCTTCTACCCCTCTGGCCCCGGCCCTAGTGGGATTCTGCTCTCTCCCTGTTCTGTTCCTACCCACCCTTTATGTACATTTCCTCCCATCCATTTCATCATAGGGGATATCTGGGCTGCCAGTGCGTATCTTTCCACATCGGGGAGTCTCAGTCCCCCCAGTAAGATGGGTTAAGATTCCTTTTTGGTTTATGGGTTTCTTCCCATTCCATACGAAGGTTACCAAATCCTTTTGTAGTTTTCTGCTCATTTTAGGGGGGATCTCTATCGGGAGGGAGCTAATTACATATAGGAGGCGGGGTAAAAGGGTCATCTTAAGTGTGCTTATACGTGCATACCAGGAGAGTTCCTGGGCATCCCATCTCGAGTGGTCCTCCTTTAATTGTCTCCACAACAGCACTATGTTCTCCCCATATAGGTGCTATATTTCCGTGTTAGTTGGACGCCCAGGTACTTTATGGTCTTGGGTTCCCAGGTTAGCGGGTGTTGGCTATCCCCTCATTCTCGGTTATGTTTAGGGCTTTTGATTTTGCGTAGTTAATCTTGAACCCCGATACCTTGGCAAATTCCTGTAGTCTTTCTAGGGTTTTGGGTGGTGATATGGCGATGTCCCTCAAGAATATTAGGATATCGTCCGCGTATAATGCTATTCTGTGCTCTATCCCTCCCGCTAATACCCCCTTTATTTGGTCTTGTCTTGTGGTTTGTGCCACTGGTTCTATAGCCATTGTGAATATAAGGGGAGATAGCGGGCAGCCCTGCTGCGTGCCTCTCCGAATTTGTATTGTTGTAGTGGGTCTGCCATTGATTATAAATGTTGTTGAGGGGAGTTTGTAATTGGCCAAGACCATCCTTATGAAGGTCGGGTTCCAGCCGTATTTCTTTAGGGCTAGCTTCAGGTACGCCCAGTCTAAGCTGTTGAATGCTCTACGTGTGTCGCTTTGGAGAACTTCTGCTTTGTTTTATTTCCTACTTCTATAATGTCCACCGCCCGCCTAATGTTGTCCTGTGTGTGCCTCCCTACAATAAATCCCGCTTGATCTTCATGGATTATTTGGGGTAAGACTTTCGCCAACCTGGTTGCCAGGATCTTTGCATATAGCTTGGCGTCGCTGTTGAGTAATGATATTGGCCTGTAACTTGTGCAATCTGTGGGGTCTTTCCCTAGTTCAAGGATTAGGACTGTGGTCGATTTCCCCATGTCTGGCGTGACTGCCCCAGTTTCCCTGATGTAGTTGAAAAGGTTTGTTAATGGACCCAGCAGCAGGTTCCTGAAGATTTTGTAGTATCCATTCCCGAACCCGTCCGGCCCGGGTGTCTTATTGTGTGGCAAGTGTTTTATGGCATCGCTTATTTCATGGGCCGCTATGGGGGCTCGAAGCTACAGGTTATCTAATTCTATTATATGGGGAGAGCAATTTTGGCCAGTTAGACTAGTTGGAGTTGTGGGGATAGTTCCACTCTTTCGAGGATACCTAGGTGGAATTTTTCCATGATGTCTAACTTTTCATCCTCAAATATGCTTATCCCCCCTTTCGGGTTCTTAAGACTCACTATGTAGTTACGGGTTTTTTTGTTTATTAAGTTTAGTTGCTAGGAACCTGTTAGCTTTACCTCTGTGTGCATAATAGGACTGTTTAGTGTGTAGTAGGGATTTTGCGGTGTGATCTGCTATATGGGTTTCTAGTTGGGCTCTCACTTTTAGGAGACTTGTTACTGTTTTGGGTGTTTGTTTAGCCTTGTGTTGTGTCTCTGCTTCCTTCAGTTCCAGCTCAAGTTTCTGTTTGAGTAGCCTTCTTTCCTGTGTGTATGCTGTGGTTTGTGATATAATTCCCCCCGAATTACTGCTTTCCCTGCATCCCATATTACCCCCCAGTTGGTGTCACCGTTGGCGTTGTCCTGAAAATAGTTATTCAGCGCTGTTTCCATGTGAGCTCTAAGGGCGACATCCCTGAGTATGATCTTGTTCAGTTTCCAGGTTCTATTAGTGCGGGGTGTCTCTTTTATGGGGATAATTTTTAGTATGACTGGGGCATGGTCGGTGAGATATTGTACTCCTATTTGTACGTTTTCGATCTGTGCGATGAGTGTGGATGAGGTCAGGATCATATCTATCCTCGAGTAACCCCTGTGTACTGGCGAATAGTGAGTAAATTCCTTTTCCGTAGCGTGGAAGAATCTCCACGTCTCTATTACCCCTAGGTCCCTAAACAGTTTGCCCAATGCTTGTCTGTTCCTTCCGTCTGCTGCAGTAGGTGGGAGGGTCTTATCTAAAGTAGGTTCCATTACACAGTTAAAATCTGCCCCTATTATAATTTGTCCCTCGCACCAACTCCCCAAATTCTGCAATATTTCACCCAGGAAAATGTCTGGTCTGTCATTCAGGGCATATAGTGCTATTAGTGTGTATGTTTGTTCGTGCAGGGTCCCCTTGAGTAATAGGAACCTACCTTCTATGTCTCTATATATGGCCCTTTTCTTGAATGGTAAGTTAGCGCTAATAGGATTGCAACTCCTCTAGTTGTTTTTCCCTTTCTCTGGAGGCAAAGTACTGTTTAGGGGAAGCTTTATGGGCCATTCGTTTCTCATCTATCACGAGCAGGTGTGTCTCTTGTAGGAACACTATTGCAGCTTGAAGTTCCGTCAAGCATGTTAGTATACTGTGTTGTTTCACTGGTGAGTTTAAGCCCTGTACGTTCAGGGTCATGACGGTTAACTCGGGCATGAGTCTTGTGTTGAGGTTTCCTCCTCATCCGCAGTGAATGGTGTACAGTGTGTAGTCGCGGACCATGCCTCAAACAAATCCCAACATAACCAAACCAAAACAATTATAAACTTCCAAACTTGTTTCCCCCTCACTGTGGTGGGACCAAGGAGTCTTTGGACCTCCTCCGGGTTCCCCCCCGGAGAGTTGGATCCCTTGTTTCCCCCAGCATCCCATTTGCCGGGGCATATCTGGGCTTGGTCGCAGGTTCCAAGATTTCCCCTCCCCCTCCGCCAGGCTCCGCCTTCGATCTCCTCTCTGATTTACCTTTCGCTGTGTCCTTTATGCGGTCATCGGTTTCTCCTCCGTTCCGTTTTCAGGTGTTCTGCTTGTTGTTGTTTTGCCGAGTCTGTTCCCTTAAGATTTATCACGGTTTGGAACTCTTTGTTGCGGGCTCTCTTTCTCGGCGTCGCCTAGTGTCGGTGTACCATTCCCACTGTCTGGGCCCCCACCCTTTTCTCAATTGGCGTGTTTCCATATTTTTCTGGGGTTCCTCTTCGTCTTCTAACTGCAGCAGGGTTATTCCTTCTTTGCATGTGGAGATCCGCTGTGGTTTGCCCTCCCACATAAATTGTAGTCCAAAGGGGTATGCCCATCTGTATATGACTTTTTTAGCTTTCAATGCTCTCGTGACTGGTTGCATCAGTCTTCTTTTATGCAGCGTGGATAGAGCTAGGTCCTGAAAAAGTTGGATCTGGCTACCATTAATGGTGACTGTTTGTCGCGTGCGGGCTGCCCGTAGTATTTCCTCCTTCATTAGATATGAGGTCATTGCCATGAGCACATCTCTTGGTCTGGCACCCGGGTCATTTCGCTTGGGCCCCACTGTATGTATTCTGTCAATGGATATTTCTTCTGGTGGGGTACCATTGAGCATGCTGCTGAAGCACTGCTGGATTGTGTCTTTAAGGTCTTTGTCCCCAATCGTCTCTTCCAGGCCTTTGACTCATATTTTGGACCTTCGTGAGCGGTTCTCGAGGTCCTCCGCTTGCAATTCTAAGTTATGTACTGCTCTGGAGATCTGTTCTAGGAGGATGCTATTCTGTTTTACATCTTCTCTTGTCTCTCAGAGGCCCCTCTCTGTGATATCCACTCTTTCTCCCAGCTCCACGGTGTCTTTATTCACCTCCTGCAGGGAGGATTTTAGTTCTTCCCGAATTGTGCCCAGTTGGCTCTGGAGTGAGTCCATCATTCTATTCTCCATGCCTCTCAGGCATTCCTGTAGGTCCTCCTTATTTAACGCCATTGTGTTGGTATCCGCTGTGTCTGTTTCAGTGCTTGAGTCTTCTGTGTTATTCTTAGGTTGATTCCCCTCCTGGGGTTCCCCCAGTATAGTTCCAGTAGTCTGCTTTGCGCCTTCACCGTAGATCTGGTTCTTGCAGGGGTGTTCTTTTGTTTTGTGCCTTGCATCTGCCATGCTTCCGATGGGTGGGTTGCGATATAACCCGTTGTTGTCCTCAGCTGAGCACCACCGGGGCCTCTGTCCGTTTTGCCCGCTTCTGCCGTGGCTGATGTCATGCTAATGGTGCGGTCTATTTTTAAGTAGGGCCCCTCCCTTCTGGGGCCTAAGTTTCGGCGTTGCTAGTGGGCCTGGTAAGCTTCTCTGTTGCCCCCAGGCGCCGACTCCACCTGCCCCCTTTTCTCTGTCCCTTTGTTCGTATGTTTGGCAGCCGTTCTGTTGTGGGCAATGGTGGTGTAGCGTTTGTATTTCCAGCGCAGGTCGCCAGGAGACTTTGGCCCGCCGCGCCTCAGCTTGGGCTTCAGCTGCTCCAGCGGATCACGCTGGCCACGCAGATCTGCCGCAGGTCAAAGGCGGCGTGTGGGCGCTTGTTGCTGTGTGCTGTAGTGGCCGGCCCAGGACTGTCGGGCTGCCAGGTCTCTGGTGTAAGGCCGCACAGGGGGCCTATGGTGTTTTCCCCGTGCTTTAGGGGTTCCTCTGCGAGGTAGCTCACATAACTTTCAGTGATCTGGCTTCAGGAGGGTCGAAGCACCCAATGTCCCTCCGGCATGGGGTTCTCCTGTCGCCGCAAGCCTCGGATTCTCCGAGGGGGGGTGCTCACTCTCCACAGGGCTTGCGGGACCGCTCTTTTTCACCCACCGTTTTCGGTGCTCGCCTCGCCCCAGAGCAAATCAGCAGGCTCTCCCCCGTTCTCAGTTGCGGTCAGCTCCCAGCTCCGCTCGCGCAGGGATCGTTGTCCGTCCGTTGTGTTGCAAAAGGCGGGGACTTCCAAATCCGTTCATTTTGGAGGTTGCACGGGCGGATGTATCATTGGGGTGCACAAAGGATCACAAAGTTTGCTGATGTGTAGCTTAAGTTTTCTCCTTTCGTTTCTCGTCTGGGCGGAGGAGCAGAGATGTGCGTCCTCACGAGAAGGCGGCCATCTTGGAATCAAAATTTATGATTTTAAACACTTCAATCTTCATGCTTTGATTTGATCATTAAGTTCGACAAACCTACAGTTAAAATAAGATTACTCCAGGCTAGGGCTCTCACCTCAGATATTGATGCATACAGCATTCTCTAACAGGGCAGTATCCTGCTCTTATTCTCTTCAGTTTCTACGTGGTGAACCCACAGGAGATTGTGAAACTGGCTTAGGCTTTCCCTCCCAAGGTAGGTGGAATTCCTGCTCGGTGGTTAGTTTATGCTGATATCTTTTTCATGGATATCCCAAAACATGATTTGGAGGTCAATACAACACAATCCCAAACTATAAGATTAACACGTCCACAAAGGAAAACAATCTTTGCATGATTTCTAATAATAAAACCAAAGGTATGTCTAAACTATAACTAGTGGATGGAGATGACACAGATTAATCAGAACATATTATTACAAATTTGAATCAATAAACACATAGTACATTATTATATGCAATGTTTTAAACCCATAAATAACAATTCATCATCATATGCTTCATATATTCAACTTTCATCCTCAATCCCAAACTCACTCATTTATTCAACCATTTCATAAAAAAACTAATTTGACTAGTTACACGTAATGTATTGTTCTCCTAATACATATGTTTCCAAAACATAGTTGTCACAAATGTTATTTGTCCCAGTTTTTTCTTTCAGGTGTCATATTGTTTCTGATCAATAAATTAACCAGAATATCTTGTATCATTGACACGTGTTTCGGTCCACATCTGAATGTCCACATCAGAATTTGCTGTCTTTCATTCTTGAGATCTTCTTCAGGACGTAAGGCACAAACAATTAGGTCTGTCCTTGTATTTGGAATGGTGTAAGCCAATTTTCAATCTAAAAAAAGACATAAAATGCTATCAATATCCAGTGTCATCCCATATTTCTTTCACTTAGATGACTAATATTGTCATGTGTGTATAACATCTATCAACACAACCAACTACTCACCCCCATGTGTCAATTCACGTGATGGCGAGTAGCTGTATGGAACAAATCCTTCATGGAGTCTATGGCTTGTAAAGACCCTGTGAAACAGACATAGCTACAGCTAAATTCTCTGTATCAATTTCCAATTCTCTTTCATAATAAAATCTCACACACTCATAACACTCTAAACTTACAATTCTTTTTGTATTGGTAGCTCCACCAGATGAATTTTCAATTTTCTAGTTGTAATAATATACGCCAGAATTGTCCCAGCACCAGATACCTATAAAAGCCAGAACAATCTATTGTACCTTATGTCATCTATATCTGGTTTTTATCTTTTGGTAACTCTCCGAAGGGAGAGATCTTCACTCACCCAAGAGCTTCTGGGGACTCTGTGTCCCGTCAAGGAGTTCTGCCAGCCTAGTCCTCAGTAGATCATCAATGGCTAGGTGCAGGAGTCTGCTGAAATACAGACATAATAACCACCATGAGTTTCCTTAGATGTAGTCTATAGTATCTAAATATATTTCTATGTTCATTTTTTCTCTCACTTCTGTCCCCCCCATACAGGTAGATTTTAGTTTAAGTTTCTAAGGAATTCCGGTAAAGATGCTCTCATTACCTCACGGTTCCACAAACAAATATATGTATTTATGGTCTGGGAAATATGGCGACCAACCATAGAAAGTCAAATGAAGACAACCAAATGTCATCTATTCAAAGTGCTAAATGTGATGTTATTCTGCTGCCCCCCGACTGGTCAGCCTAGCACATTGCTAGAGCCCACAGTTAGTGAGCATGCCCCATAGAACAAAGGTCCAGCCAACATACTATACTACACATAACCTGCCGTCGATAATTAAAAGTGATACGGGGGGCTAATGTTGAAAAAAACGCCCTGGCGACCACGCAAGCAGCACCTTACTGATAGCTGCAGCTAGTAAACATAACACGCAGGGCAAGAAAGGGGGCCGGTGCTCTAACAATCAGCATGCCCTGCCATCAGTAGTTGAAAGCGATGTGCATGGCTAATGTTTATACAACGCCCTTGCGTGCGGCATACGCATTCATTCACGTTCACCTGCTAGGCTCATAAATCTAAATGTAATCACTTCAGGGAGTGCATATGTAGCATCTCCCCTTCATTCAAACACAAAAGCCATATTCAGACGACAACGGACTCACCTCAAACTCTTAAAATGTCTCTTGCATCGTAACGAGTCTCGCCGTAGCCTCAGTATAATTCGGCAACATAGACAAAGGACTGTTACCTTATATAGTTCATCCCAGGGCAGTCATAACAAAGAATGGACTTAAACCCATTCTCAATAGGTTTGATTTACGATAAACAGACGTGGATGTAAGGACCCAAAAAAACAAAATTATGCATACCTATAGGCAAATCAATGTTATGTCACAAAAACATTGAGCCCGTATGTGTATAAAATCAAAATGTGAAAAAATTTGAAACATGAAAAGATTAAAAAAACTCCTACATTGCCGAATTAAACATTCTCGCTTGTAAGGGATACGTAGTCCATTATTTCTTCTCGTTTTCATACAGACAGAAGCGAATGGTACCAGGAGAGACTATGATCATTTTTTTGGAGTATATTATTACAGCATAATGAAGCTTCACCCTATTCTCATTTCACCCAATATGTGACAAGGCACAGTTTCTGTTGTTTATTCCTGCTTTTCTACTTGATGATGCACTCTCCCTTCATCGGATGTGCCGCATCTTCCATGATGTACTTACCATAAAAAGTCTATACAGTGCATTACTGAAATCGTTAATTAATCAGTTCTTTGTGATGAGAGAATTCCACTCAACTGATAAATTTAAGCCATTCCGTACAGTATCAAGGGTATATATCCACAGTTGTTCAATGCAGTGTAGTATTGTACCTACATCACCACCTCTCATGTTTGTTTTTACATGCTGCAACACGAAACATCTGAGGTCTGTGTCCTTATGTTTCAGTTTCATAAAGTGTTCTACAAGGGGCTTATCTGTAACTTTATTTCTGATGCAGCTCCTATGCTGATATGCACTGTCTCACCTCACGTGTGGTTTTACCAACACAAAGTAGTTGGCAAGGGCAAGAGATCACATAAATCACATTTTTAGTTTAGCAGTTAGTATGGCAGTTCATTTTCCATATACGGCCGCTATAGTGAAACTCCCGTTTGCTCTCAGTCAATGGACATGCTACACACTTGCCGCATTTATAGTGACCCAAAATCTGTGGGAGACCCCATAGTATAGTAATTGATTGTTCTTTCAAGGGCTCCAAATAAGTATGGACAAGTTTTTGTCTCAGGTTCTGGTTTCTCCTAAATGCAAACATGGGTTTTTGCAGAAGGGTCCCTGGTTGTTTGACTAGATCCCAATGCCTGTTTATAATCCTTTTCACATCGCTGCTAATGTAGTTACACATACCAGGCGCTTGGTGTTTTGTTTTTCACAGTCGGTTAAGCAGATCTCTCGATCAGTGTATTCTGTTCTCTTGAGGTGATCTTTCACCAACCTCCTAGGATATCCTCTGGTCTCCAATACATATTTTAGTTGTTCAGCATGAATTTTAAAGTCCTCTTTTTCTGTACAATTCCGCCTTATTCGTAGGAATTGGACATACGGAAGGTTTTGACGTAGGCTAGAGGGGTGGAAACTATTAAAATGGAGAAGAGAGTTCTTGTTGGTGGCTTTCTTGAATAGAGAGGTAATAAGACAATTTCCAGCTTTTCTAATCACCAGGTCAAGAAAACTAACTTGACGGTTGTTGTATTCCAAAGTGAATTTGATATTGCTGTCACATTGGTTGAGCCACATATCAAACTCTGTCAATGATGAAACAGACCCTTTCCAAACGAGGAAAACATCATCAATATAACGATGCCAGGTACCCAAAAGGGAGTTGAGTGTCGGATGGACACTAAGAGCATTTCCGTTGCCAAGAATGAACTTGTTTTCGTAGTTTGCCATATATAGATTTGCAACATCAGGGGAAAAAATAGCCCCCATGCTTCCGCCCTTTTCCTGCTTATAGAGCTGTCTCTTGAAAAGAAAAAAGTTTTCGGTCATCGCCAACCTCATACATTCCTGAATGAACTCAGTAGGTGGTTGATGGGGTAAGGATCTTGTGTTCATAAATTCACCCAATACATTCAGACATTCCATCTGTGGGATGGCTGTGTAAAGGGACTCGACGTCCATCTTAACGAGGTTATCGTCATCCCCTATTTGGATATCCTGGACAATCTTAATCATGTGTGTTAGACGCTGAAAAAGCGTTCGACCGGGTGGAGTGGTCCTTCCTTTTCAAAACCATGGAAAAAATGGGGTTAGGAGGAGCTTATTTACAGATGGTCAAGGCGAACTATGAGGGCCCGCGAGTGAGGGTGGTGGTTAATGGGGCTTTAACTAGATCATTCCAACTCTAAAGAGGTACAAAACAGGGATGTCCCCTATCGCCCCTGCTATATGCGGTTTACTTGGAGCCCCTCCTGCAGGCAATTCAGGAATCTGAAGGAATACAGGGAATACCGTTTGGGGGCAGGCAGCACAAGGTGGCGGCCTTCGCGGACGACATTTTGCTTGCCCTGACCAATCCCATAGAGTCGAGTATGCAATGCAGGCTACTGCTAGAAGACTTTGGGGAAGTCCGAATTGATGGACCTGACATTGGCAAGGGAAGAGAGGGAGGAGTTAAAGGGGACGACGCCCTTTGCCTGGCGACCAGGGGGAATTACGTACCTGGGGTGAGAATCACCCTGGCTCTACGAGGATGGTATGCAGCAAACTACCCCACACTACTGCAAAGAATTAAAAAATACCTCCTTAAATGGCGGAACTTGCGGATCTCCTGGTTGGGGAGGCTAGAGGTACTTAAAATGGTTACCCTGTCGAGGCTGCTCTACCTCTTCCAAGCTATCCCTCAAGCAGTCCCGGCCAGCTTCTTTAAGGAGCTCCAGGTGGTAACAAACAAGTTTATATGGGAGGGAAAAAGGGCAAGGGTGAGTAGGATGCAATTTACGGCCCCGAGAAAAGGAGGGGACTAGCTCTTCCCAACGTCCGTCAATATTTGAAGCGCCCCAACTAAGGGTGATTAGGGAATAGCTGCGGGAGGGGGAAGGAAAACACTGGGTTCAGATGGACAGAACGGTCATGCGACACGAACTGGGAGAGGTTCTGTGGCTACCCAGACAGCATCGTCCGGGCCATATGTACCTGAGCTCGATCACCAAACTAGTTGCAGACAAGTGGGACAGACTGGTCCAATGTAAGGAAATTACAACCTACCCGTCCCTGTTCACCCCCATCTTAAATAATAAAGACTCTACCCCGGGGTTGGAAAGAGGGGGATTCCGGAACTGGCGGGAGGGAGGATGCCGTTGGATGTGGGACATGTTTATAGGAGGGGCGATCAGTTCTTTTGTAGATTGTAAAAGGTATTTCGCACTGGGGGAAGGTGAAAGGCTGAGATACTCATAGCTGTGACACTGGCTTCTATACCCCATAAATAAGGAGGCGGCTACTAGATCACCGACCCTTTTTGAGAAATTCCTGATGACCAACGACGGCTCGAAAGGCCTTATCTCGCAGCTTTATAAGATCTTGGATGAGGCTACCCCGAGGCCGCAATGGGCATATATAGGAAGGTGGGAACAAATTCCGGGCAGGGAAATAGATAAGACGGAGTGGGAAAATATATGGAGGAAGATCCCTAAACTAGCAAGAGCTTCGCAAACCCGGGAGGCCTGGTATAAGATATTATATGGGTGGCACTATACTCCAGCTCGGCTGCGCTGGATCTACCCGGATTCGTCGGGAACTTGCTGGAGGGGATGCGGCCAGGAGGGCACTGCAGAACATATTTCGTGCTGATGCCCAAAAATAGTCCTGTTCTGGGGAGACATCAAGCAGGCGATGGAACAAGTGTTTGGGGCAGAGGGAGGCATACCCCCGGAATGGTCACTATTAGGCTTGAGGCCAGCAGAAGGGCCGGCGGGTTCGAGGGGCAGGGAAAGAACTAGGGTGATGCTCACTCTGGCAGCAATGACAATCATAGCCCAGAGATGGAAGAGCTCGAACATACAAATGTTTCAAGACTGGTTGCGTAAAGTCTGGAAGAAAGTAGCGATGGAATGGGCCTCCTATGCAATGGACAATACAATACAAAACTTTGCAGGCGAGTGGGGTAAGGTCCTTTCCTTTCTCAGAGATGATTTCAGGATCGGGTGGCGCCCGCAACGTTTAAGACTTTTGGATCTGCAATAACCCCGACTAGACACCTTGTGGTGACAGGGAGCTACGGAGACTTTGGAACAGCACCGGGGGGACGGGGGAAAGGAGGGAGGGGGGAGTTATGGGGATTGTTAAAGTTGTTGAAAAATTCAATAAAGAGATTTTTTTTTAAAAAAAATGTATATTTTGGGCAGTAATGGATTAATGAGAGCACATTGTTCAACCTTTGCCATTTTCAAAATGTTCTTCATGTGTGTTTGCATCATTTTCATAAAAGTTTTGCTGCCATTTTATGTATTAGGGCAACGTTCCAGCCCGTTCCCGATACTTTTTCGTGTGAAAATGTAGATTTAGGGCAGTAATGAGTTAATTACAGCACATTGTCCAACCTTCCCCATTTCCAAAATGTTCTTCATGTGTGTTTGCATCATTTTCAGGTAAGTTTTGCTGCCGTTTTGTATATTAGGGTAGCATTCCGGCCCGTTCCGGGTACTTTTTCGTGTGAAAATGTAGATTCTGGGCAACAATGGGCTAATGACAGCACATTGTTCAACCTTCCCCATTTCCAAAATGTTCCTCATGTGTGTTTGCATCATGTTCACCTGAGTTTTGCTGCCGTTTTATATATTAGGGTAGCGTTCCAGCCCGTTCTGGGTACTTTTTCGGGTGAAAATGTAGATTTTAGGCAGTAATGGGTTAATGACAGCACATTGTTCAACCTTCCCCATTTCCACAATGTTCTTCATGTATGTTTGCATCATTTTCAGGTGAGTTTTGCTGCCGTTTTATATATAAGGGTAGTGTTCCGGCCAATTCCGGGTACTTTTTCATGTGAAAATGTAGATTTTGGGCATTAATGGTTTAATGACAGCACATTGTTCAATCTTCCCCATTTCCAAAATTTTCTTCATGTGTGTTTGCATCACATACAGGTGAGTTTTGCTGCCGCTTTATATATTAGGGTAGCGTTCCGGCCCGTTCCGGGTACTTTTTCGTGTGAAAATGTAGATTTTGGGTAGTAATGGGTAAATGACAGCACATTGTTCAATCTTCCCCATTTCCAAAATGTTCTTCATGTGTGTTTGCATCATTTTCAGGTGAGTTTTGCTGCTGTTTTATATATTAGGGTAGCGTTCCAGCCCGTTCCGTGTACTTTTTCATGTGAAAATGTAGATTTTGGGCAGTAATGGGTTAATGAGAGCACATTGTTCAACCTTCCCCATTTCCAAAATGTTCTTCATGTGTGTTTGCATCATTTTCAGGTAAGTTTTGCTGTCGTTTTATATATTAGGGTAGCGTTCCGGCCCGTTCCCGGTACTTTTTTGTGTGAAAATGTAGATTTAGGGCAGTAATGGGTTAATGACAGCAGATTGTTCAACCTTCCCAATTTCCAAAATGTTCTTCATGCGTGTTTGCATCATGTTCAGGTGAGTTTTGCTGCCGTTTTATATATTAGGATAGCAGTCTTGCCCGTTCTGGGTACTTTTTCGTGTGAAAATGTAGATTTTGGGTAGTAATGGGTTAATGACAGCACATTGTTCAACCTTCCCCATTTCCAAAATGTTCTTCATGTGTGTTTGCATCATTTTCAGGTGAGTTTTGCTGACGTTTTATATATTAGGGTAGCGTTCTGGCCGGTTCCGGGTACTTTTTCGTGTGAAAATGTAGATTTAGGGCAGTAATGGGTTAATGACAGCACATTGCTCAACCTTCCCCATTTCCACAATGTTCTTCATGTATGTTTGCATCATTTTCAGGTGAGTTTTGCTGCCGTTTTATATATCAGGGAAGCGTTCCGGCCCATTCTGGGTACTTTTTCGTGTCAACATGTAGATTCTGGGCAGTAATTGGTTAATGACAGCACATTGTTCAATCTTCCCCATTTTCAAAATGTTCTACATGTGTGTTTGCATCATTTTCAGGTGAGTTTTGCTGCCGTTTTATATATTAGGGTAGCGTTCCGGCCCGTTCCAGGTACTTTTTCGTGTGAAAATGTAGATTTTGGCCAGTAATGGGTTAATGACAGCACATTGTTCAACCTCTCCCATTTCCAAAATGTTCTTCATGTGTGTTTGCATCATTTTCAGGTGAGTTTTGCTGCCGCTTTATATATTAGGGTAGCGTTAAGGCCGTTCGGGTACTTTTTCGTGTGAAAATGTAGATTTTGGGCAGTAATGGGTTAATGACAGCACATTGTTCAACCTTCCCCATTTCCACAATGTTCTTCATATATGTTTGCATCATTTTCAGGTGAGTTTTGCTGCCGTTTCATATATAAGGGTCGTGTTCCGGCCCATTCCTGGTACTTTTTCGTGTGAAAATGTAGATTCTGGGCAGTAATGGGTTAATGGCAGCACATTGTTCAATCTTCCCCATTTCCAAAATGTTCTTCATGTGTGTTTGCATCACATTCAGGTGAGTTTTGCTGCCGCTTTATATATTAGGGTAGCGTTCCGGCCCGTTCCGGGTACTTTTTCGTGTGAAAATGTAGATTTTGGGTAGTAATGGGTAAATGACAGCACATTGTTCAACCTTCCCCATTTCCAAAATGTTCTTCATGTGTGTTTGCATCATTTTCAGGTGAGTTTTGCTGCCGTTTTATAAATTAGGGTAGCGTTCCGGCCCGTTCTGGGTACTTTTTGGTGTGAAAATGTAGATTTTGGGTAGTAATGAGTTAATTACAGCACATTGTCCAACCTTCCCCATTTCCAAAATGTTCTTCATGTGTGTTTGCATAATTTTCAGGTAAGTTTTGCTGCCGTTTTGTATATTAGGGTAGCATTCCGGCCCGTTCCGGGTACTTTTTCGTGTGAAAATGTAGATTCTGGGCAACAATGGGCTAATGACAGCACATTGTTCAACCTTCCCCATTTCCAAAATGTTCCTCATGTGTGTTTGCATCATGTTCACCTGAGTTTTGCTGCCGTTTTATATATTAGGGTAGCGTTCCAGCCCGTTCTGGGTACTTTTTCGGGTGAAAATGTAGATTTTAGGCAGTAATGGGTTAATGACAGCACATTGTTCAACCTTCCCCATTTCCACAATGTTCTTCATGTATGTTTGCATCATTTTCAGGTGAGTTTTGCTGCCGTTTTATAAATAAGGGTAGTGTTCCGGCCAATTCCGGGTACTTTTTCATGTGAAAATGTAGATTTTGGGCATTAATGGTTTAATGACAGCACATTGTTCAATCTTCCCCATTTCCAAAATTTTCTTCATGTGTGTTTGCATCACATACAGGTGAGTTTTGCTGCCGCTTTATATATTAGGGTAGCGTTCCAGCCCGTTCCGAGTACTTTTTCATGTAAAAATGTAGATTTTGGGCAGTAATGGGTTAATGAGAGCACATTGTTCAACCTTCCCCATTTCCAAAATGTTCTTCATGTATGTTTGCATCATTTTCAGGTGAGTTTTGCTGCTGTTTTATATATTAGGGTAGCGTTCCAGTCCGTTCCGTGTACTTTTTCATGTGAAAATGTAGATTTTGGGCAGTAATGGGTTAATGAGAGCACATTGTTCAACCTTCCCCATTTCCAAAATGTTCTTCATGTGTGTTTGCATCATTTTCAGGTAAGTTTTGCTGCCGTTTTATATATTAGGGTAGCGTTCCGGCCCGATCCCGGTACTTTTTTGTGTGAAAATGTAGATTTAGGGCAGTAATGGGTTAATGACAGCAGATTGTTCAACCTTCCCAATTTCCAAAATGTTCTTCATGCGTGGTTGCATCATGTTCAGGTGAGTTTTGCTGCCGTTTTATATATTAGGATAGCAGTCTTGCCCGTTCCGGGTACTTTTTCGTGTGAAAATGTAGATTTAGGGCAGTAATGGGTTAATGACAGCACATTGCTCAACCTTCCCCATTTCCACAATGTTCTTCATGTATGTTTGCATCATTTTCAGGTGAGTTTTGCTGCCGTTTTATATATCAGGGAAGCGTTCCGGCCCATTCTGGGTACTTTTTCGTGTCAACATGTAGATTCTGGGCAGTAATTGGTTACTCTTCCCCATTTTCAAAATGTTCTACATGTGTGTTTGCATCATTTTCAGTTGAGTTTTGCTGCCGTTTTATATATTAGGGTAGCGTTCCGGCCCGTTCCAGGTACTTTTTCGTGTGAAAATGTAGATTTTGGCCAGTAATGGGTTAATGACAGCACATTGTTCAACCTCTCCCATTTCCAAAATGTTCTTCATGTGTGTTTGCATCATTTTCAGGTGAGTTTTGCTGCCGCTTTATATATTAGGGTAGCGTTAAGGCCGTTCGGGTACTTTTTCGTGTGAAAATGTAGATTTTGGGCAGTAATGGGTTAATGACAGCACATTGTTCAACCTTCCCCATTTCCACAATGTTCTTCATATATGTTTGCATAATTTTCAGGTGAGTTTTGCTGCTGTTTCATATATAAGGGTCGTGTTCCGGCCCATTCCTGGTACTTTTTCGTGTGAAAATGTAGATTCTGGGCAGTAATGGGTTAATGGCAGCACATTGTTCAATCTTCCCCACTTCCAAAATGTTCTTCATTTGTGTTTGCATTGTTTTCAGGTGAGTTTTGCTGCCGTTTTAGATATTAGGGTACCGTTACGGCCCGTTTACACCGTTCCTAATTTGCATTCTATTGATTAGTGTGTTGAATCTTAAATCAGAGCCTCTAAGGGTTTTAGTAATTCCTATATTATTTTTCGTAGGGCATCGCATCCACGACATTATGCACACTTGATTGAACAAGATCCGTTGGTGGAGAGATTGCATTTTTCATTCCCCATGACAAAAAGAAAAGAAACATGTTGGGGTAGTGGGAGCTTGTAAAAGATATAAGAACATTCTCCAAGCGATGTTTTTAATGGTTTTGTTATAAACACTTTCTGTGTGGATACACTTTGTCACTTGGGTCTGGTATTTGATTTTTAAAATTGTTTTTTAAAATTGTTTTATAAGACGGTATTGTGAACTTGAGGGGCTTGTGATATGATATGATAATTTAATTGTATCGCGCTGGTACACAAGTGTTTCAGAGTGCGAAATAGTGTGTGCAATAACTGGTCCATTTGAGAGGAGGGGCTAACAATGTCTCTAGGACTATTGAATATTTTGCACAGCTGATATGAATCAAAGATTAACTGAATATTTAATTGTTAAAAAATAAATTAAATATGAACTATGAAATTGACCCTTGCTTCATCCTCTTCTAGAGGCTCTTTATTCCTGGGGGTCTATCATGTGTTAAAAACTGCTGATGGATCATTTCACCCTTGAATTGTGCACAGTCTACTAGTGTGGACCCTAGGCATACTGCCTTTTCCCCTTTCTTTAAGTAAGTTGGTATGTAACTATATGAACATGCAACATTTTCTACATAAAGATTATTCATAAGCATACAAAGTCATGTTGAAATATATTGCCATATTCTTCATCTTCAGATTGGCGCATATTTTGACTTAGTACAAAGTATTAATAAGTTATTCAACTACTTAGGATTACTGGCTCACATTTATGGTTATTTCTGCGCCCTTCATATTCGCTAGCCTCTCCCCTGTGCATTGTGTGTCTGTTGTCTTTCGTTATATGTGCGCCTTGATGCCTGCTGGCTACAGCGCGTTATAAGCGCAACATAAGATATCAATTGGAGAATATCCATGTTTTCTTCCAAGACCTTTGCTGTCAGCATATTTGAGTACTTGTGGTAATCCTAAGAATATGAATGATAGTATGATGTTTGAGAGCAGGCTTCCCTCATCCATTAGGAATCATTTCATATGTATTTATATTTGGTCGACTTTCTGAGCTACTCTAGCATGTAGATGTATTTTCCTGTAATTAAAATTGCAAGGATTGTAGGTGGTGTTAATACGCATGCAACTGGATTATGAAATGTGTCTTGCGTGATTCCAACATTTATTTTGATTGTGTAGCTTTTACCCGTGCCTGCTTCAGCACTGAGGTACATGAGTGTTGCGTTATAATCAAAAGACTCACATTTGGGCATCATGAAAATATCGATGGTCAATACTGCTTCAGGATGCATTAAAACGACTTGTTGGTAAATGTTTAATTGGCTGATCATTTCCTCTAGCATGGGCTCTTGATTTTGTTCTTCGATCATAGCTGCCACAACATTATGCAGGGCCGTTGTGACTTATTTCATAGTATGGGTTCCCCTAGTGGAGGGGGTTCAATAGAGATATGGTTTCAAAAGGCAGGTGCCCATTTTGTAATTTGTCTTGCTCACAGTCTTCGTGGAGAATTTGCAGAATAGTTTTTATATTCTGGGCATTGTATGTGGTCTTCATGTTAGTAGAACGACTCTTGATAATTGTTAGATGCTCAAATAGCAGTAGTTTGTTATACCATAGCAAGAAAAGTTGGAGACAATAGTAAATGTCTTTTAATTTCATGTGTACTTTAAGTTGGTTTCTGATTATTAATTAGACTGGGTTTTTCTTGTTGTACTGGTCAAGCATTAATAGTTTTGCTTATGTATGGGCCACACTCTATTAATGGCCTTCTCTTTGTAACTGACATTTTAAAAAGTGTATTTCCTTTATTTTTTTTTTTAAATTAATTTTATTCAAACCAAACAACAATACAAACCAAACACGCAGTGCAATTTACAACAGTTCCTTATTCACCAATTAGTCTTGGTCACTGCTCCCCCAATCCCACCCCCCTTTATGAGCCTACTTGTTCCTCGCATTCCGTATCTGCTACATATGGCAGGGTCTTGCTTCCCTCGGATTCAGTTGGATCCGATATTGCTCCAAACAGTTCTGCTATTAATAATTTCCGTGCCATCAGAGTACCCACTTCTTCTTCCCCCCTCATGTTGCACGCCTCTTGCCATACCATCATTTCAGCCTCCGCCCATTTCTGCAACTCCTTCCACCATACCTCCACTCGTGGCTTGTGACATGTCTTCCATCCCATGGCAATTCTTCGTTTTGCAAGCACAAATGCCAAATCTTTTAGTTTCCCAACATGTTTAAGTTTCTGTGATCTGGGGAAACCTCCCAGCAAGCAGGCCCAAGCCGTGTTTATGGTGAGCGTGACCCCCTTCTCTGCTAGTTTTTGTTCCACTTCACCCCAGAAACGCTCAATTACTGGGCATGACCAAAACATGTGTGTCATGTCAGCGTTTTCCCTGTCGCATTTAGACACGCCTGTCACCCAGCGTTTTCGAACTTAGATATTCTCGGAGGAGTCATATATGCTCTATGCGTTATAAACAGCTGTATTTGTTTTAGTCTAGCATTTCTTGACACCTTCTTGTGGTATCCCAGGGCACGTTCCCACATCCCATCCTCTATCGGGGCTCCTACCTCTGCTTCCCAGTCTAGTCTCAATTTTGTCAGCTCTTTTCCGACCTTAGTCATCACCATCTCATACAATCTAGAAATTGCATGCCCCCCTTCTGATATGTCATATATTGCCCCCATGGTAGCATCTGATTCTTCTGCCAATACTGTTTAAGGCCACGTTTTCTGAATTTTCTGCACCATCCTATGATACGTAACATATTGGCCCGTATGTAATCCCGCCTCTTCCCCAAGGCCTTCAAAATCCCTAATGGTCCCCTCTTGCCAAATGTCCCCTAGCGTTACCAGCCCCACCGATTCCCAGTAGGTTCTAATAATCATCCTCAGCTGCTTATCTCCCCCTGCCAATTCAACCAGAGGTACCTGCGGGGAGCATGGGAATGGGTCCTCCATCATCCGGCATGCTCGATGCCACATTTTCCACCCAAGCAACATCATCCCAGGGCGTTCAATCATTTCTGACTCAGGCAGCCAGATCATTTCCCTTAATTAAAACGGGCCACAATTCTGCCCAAACAACCTTAGTTCAGGGGTCACTTCATCCGAGAGCCACTTAGCCACATATTGTAGCTGACTCGCTACATAATAAACCTCAAAATTAGGCAGTTTGATCCCCCCCTTTTCATAGAAGTTCTGCAACTTCCATAGCACCACTCTGTTCCAGGTACCATGCCACAGGAAGTCCTTACACATACTGTTCAGTTTAGCAAAAAACTTCTTGGGTATCATTTGTGGAATATTACTAAAATAATGTAGAAGCCTAGGTAGGACCACCATCTTAAGCATTGCCCCTCGTCCCATCATTGCTAGGGGCAACTTCTCCCAAAACATCATGCATTTCCCGATTTTCTCAATGGCTATCTCAGTGTTGTGCCTATGTTCCTCCTCTACCGTGTGGTACACGTCTATTCCAAGGTAACGGAAAAAACTAACCGCCCATGGTATTTGTAGCACCGGTAACCTTTCCACAGGGGTTCCCTTATAGCTACCTAGCGGGAATATGCTAGACTTTTGAGGATTCACCGCTATTCCGGAAAGCCCCGCATGCCTATTCATCACTTCCAGAATATACTGGAGATTTTCTTCCGGGTATTTCAAGTATAATAACAAATCATCCGCATATAAGGATATCAGGTGTCGTTCCCCCCTACCTCAATACCTATCGTATCATATTGCTGCCTGAGGTATATTGCCAGGGGCTCCAGGGCTAGAATGTAAAGCATCAGGGACCAGGGGCACCCCTGCCTGGTGCCTCTACTAAGTTGCCATCTCTCAGATATCACTGATCCTGTTCGAACTCTGGCTAGCGGCTCACTGTATAGCATCTTCGCTCACCTGATGTAACCGGGCCCCACTCCGTACTCTCCCAGGGCCGCCAACAGCCACGGCCACTTGACCGAGTCGAAAGCTTCTACTGCATTTAGAGACATAATCGCCATTTCGCCTCCATTCCTACCACCCCATTCGACCACCCGGTGGAGTCGCCTGTGGTTGTGAGTTATGTTCCTATTCAGGACATAGCCCGTTTGGTCTGGGTGTATTAACTTGCTAATTACTCTTCGCAATCTGTTTGCCAGGACAGCCGTCAATATCTTGCTGTCCTGGTTCAGCATCGACAAAGGTCTGTAAGAACCACAGCTATGCCCCGGCTTGTTAGTTTTGGGAAGCAGTATTATGATCACTTCTCAGAGCGACTCTGGCAACCCTCCCACCTCAAACCCTTCATTAAGCATTCCTAGCATTGGGGGGAGCACTTCCTCTCTATACACTTTATAAAATTCACTAGGGAACCCATATGCTCCTGGGGTCTCACTGGTAGGCAACAGCCTCACCACTTCCTCCAACTCCTACAAAGTAATTGGTGCATCAGGCTCCTCTCTTTCCTCTCTACTTATCTTGGGCAGTCCTATATCTTCTAGTGTTTCGGTTATCTCCTCTTGGCTGCCTCCCTCCTTAACCCCATATAGTACCCTGTAGTAATCCGCAAACTCCTTGTTGACTCCTTCTTGGGTGTCCGGTACCCCACCATCTTCTCTCGTTATCGTTCTAATCGGGGGCCTAGGGGTTTCGTTTTTGTATAGCCACGCTAAGAGCCCTCCCGTTTTATCCCCTCCCACATGCTGTCTCTCTATATACCTTTCATAATTAAGGTTGCAGAGCCTTTCCCAGTGTTCTGCACACTGCTGCTGTAGCTTAAGTACTAGCACCATGTCCACGCTTCCACTTTTTAATGCTCTATCTAGTTCTTCTTCTGCTCTTTGTAGGTCAGCCAGGACCCCGCCCTGCAGGCCCTTTGACTTAGCTATGGCGACCCCCCGCATCACTACCTTAAAGGCTTCCCACAATGTGCCTGCCTAGTCAACGCTACCAGTGTTCACCTCGAAGTAGTTAGTAATCTCTTCTCTTATATCTTCTCTAAAGACTGGGTCTTTGAGCGCCTCTGCTCGGAGGCGCCATGTCGGGATCCGCGCCCTCGGGGGGCAGTATTGCCACCCGAAGACCAGGGGCGAATGATCCGAGAGGACCCTCGCCTTATATTCTATCTGAGTGATCTCTGTCATTACATCTGGCGTGGCAAAGACATAATCAAGTCTTGTAGGCAACTGCTGCGGGGCTGAGTAGTGCGAATATTGCTTCCCCTGAGGTGCCCTGACATCTTGTCGTAGCAGGGTAAATTCAGTTCCTACCGCATCAATTTTGTTCTCTAGGGCTGTTCGTAGGTCCGCCATTGCTGAGCCCCATTTGGTGCTCAGCTCCATTATTGCCTCCAGGATCTGATGCTTATCTCCTTCTGGGGCTTCTTGCACAGGAGTCGTGGCCGTGCTCTGTGCCGATGTAGTAGGGGTCCTCTGCGTTTTCGCAAAGACCTCCATTGTGGGTTGTTTGGTCTTGGTTCTCAGTCCTTTCACCAACATAGCGCCACCCTTCACAGGTGTCTGGATCCGGCTCAGTGTTGTTGTTGTGACACCTCCAGTTCCTTCAGTCGTTGGGGTCGCTATCTTCCAACTTACGTTTACTATGGCGCATGAAATTGTTATTCAGGTGGATTGTAGCCTTCCACGTTTTACTTTCCACATATAGCTCTTGTTGGCGCACGTATCCGCTGACACCTCCCCCTGTGGTCAAGTTGTTTAGGCACATGTGGTGTAAATAGGGCTTGGGTGTCCTTTTGAGGTTGTGCTAAGCACTCTTCACTTATTGGTTTTCCAGTGGATTGTGCCCTCCCACGTTTATTCTCTGCATGCGATTTTCGTGCGCCGCCTGGTCATGTCTCGCGGTCAGTCAATTCACCTTTTTGTCCTTGCCCCAGAGTTCCAGGCCCTCAATAAGTCTGGCACCTCACATCCACTTCCTAGGGAGCTTGTCCTGGGTGCCTGTGCTGAGCTGATCACCTCCTGCTCCCTGTATCGTGTTCCTCTAGCAGCCACTCAGTCTAGTGCTTGGGTCAGACAGCCCAAGAGCGCACGTTCACAGGCACCTCGTTTTATTCCTTCCCCCTTTTCTTACTTCATGGACTGCCTGGTCACATGCAAATATTGGGTGTGTTTCTGCTTGATATATCACACGCTCACTTTCATCAGCCAGCAATTATTTGTTCCTACCACTCTGCCTTGTCATGGGAGTTGATGGACTTTATTCCGAATTGGGCACAGGTAATCTCAAATCCCCAGGGTCAGCTTCGTGTGGGAATGCTTCACTGTTTGCAACGCTGGGCTCCCTGAGATCACAGCCCAGGGTGCAGCGCCGCCAGGTATCTGCCCGCCTTCTGTGTCTCTCGCGGCCCATGCGTGTGTGACCGCCGGCTGTGACCACGGTCCATCCACCGGGGATTCTGCAACGGTGCTCGCCGCTCCCAGCACCAGTATGTGGAGCTCTCCGCCTGCTCCCAAGTCTTGCGAAAGATAACTGCCCAAGCAGCTGGCCTCCTCTTTGCAGGGCCGGCCGCTACCTCCTTGCCTGACCCTGCGTTCTGCAGGTACCGTTCCTTTATACAGCCCTTCGTGCCCTGCATCAGCCTGATAGCAGGCTCGCACTTCTTCGGTGCGCAAGTATTTTCGGCTGCGTCAAGAGCGGACACACACCGCCGCGGATGCCAGCAGCGAGCAGTACTTGTTCCTGATGCTGCTTCTTCGCGTGTGCCACAGTGTCCGTGGGGTCTGTTATTCAATCACCGAGGCGCGCCCCTCGAGACCTCTTTGTTCTTGAATGCCGCCGCCATTTTAATGTTCGTTTCGGAGACTGTCCCGAGATACAATGTATCTCTCCGGCTGTTCATCAGCTTTGGGCCTGCAGTCAGCCTGCTCACATTCTGCACGCCACCTTCACACGCCGTATCATATGTCCCAAAGCTATTTTAAGCTAAAATATCATGCGCATTTCGTCGGATCTGGTCATCGGATCACAGAGCTTCTCAGGATCGCAGCCTATTCCATGGCTGCCCAAGCCACCTTTATTTTAAAAAGTGTCAAACAGATTTCTTCCTAGTGATCAGTTTGATCTCGATAATCAACACCAATCATGCCATTCTTTATTATATTGATTATTTCAATGTGCATTGACTTTTGATGAAATTATTTTAGGACTTGCTTTCTGTTTTCTTGGCATGCTAGGCTTATCCACAGTAATGTCAAATAAGCTTGTTGCTGTTAATTATCTACTCCTTTGTAAGTGCCACATACATTCATTTATTATTTTTTATTGTGATTTGGTTTGCTCAATGAAACCTTACACAAACATATATTTACATATCAGACAAAACATTCATTTGAAAGACAAGATCCACCCACATATTAATGTAGTTTTGTGTTGTACCCCAAACTGGTTGATCTTGAGGCCAGGCTTTCCTCATTAGTATTTTCTCAATCAGACAATTTGGAATTGACCTTTTTCTAACTTGTGATAGGTCTTAGTGCTTTTAATCATCTACAAGAAGCTGTCATTTTTAACATTTAACATATTTAAGCTGTCTGTGGAATAGCCATTGATTGAGAGTGATTCAGAGGTTGGTTTTTAATAAGAAAGTTTGAGTGTTTTAAGTTTAACATGATGCCTGATTGCTGATAAATGGTGGAAGGTCAAGTGAGATACGCAAATGCTGGTCCCAGGAATTATGGTTTCATTTTTGTATGCACATGATGCACACAAACAAAGGACAATATCAATGAAGGAAATTGTGTGGACCACCAACAAGACTCAGACTCTCACACAGTCTGACCCAGAGTGATTGACGCTCCTTTATTCAACTTCCTTGAAGTGAGCTTTCCATGGTCCCCTACCCATGGCTACCCACAGAAAGCATCCCCTCCAAGTTTGGGTCTCCTTGTGACTCCTGGTTCATGCACCTGTGTCTCCTCCAACAATAGGTACTACTCAGGTTTCTCGACATCTGGGATTTGGAGCCAGGAGCTTATACCACCACTGTTCTAGTTCGCAAGCCACCTCCCTCCCCCTCCACCTTTTACATAGTAGCTTAGGTCACTCCGGCTCCTAGACTTGAAAACTGCTCTGATCTCCCTGCCTGGATTGTGTGCCTTTTTTCCACTTATTCCTACCTGAGACCAACCCTGCCTCCTACCTTCCTGCTCTTGCTCTCGTTATCACCATTTTCAGCTCGCCATCAGCTCCTATGGGTATTATGTCCTCCTCCATACTTCCAACCACTGCCAAAGATTACCTCATTAACCAAAACTCTCATCACCTCTTAGTGTTACCTCCTCCGCCTTCACTTACAAACTCTCACCTCCTCCTCTGAAGTTATGCCCATCTCCAACCTTTCACCACCTCCTCCTGTCACCTCCTGCAAACTCTCACTACCTTCTCCTAACACTAATACCTCCTCCATTGCTTCACCTCCGCCTCCTTCACTCTCACCTCCAGCAGCCTCCACTCCATTGTTGTCCCCGTAACACTCTCCAAAGTCTTGGAACTGCCAGCTACAACCTGCTTCAACAGCCCAAACCATAATGCGGATCTGTACAGCTGATATAGGATGGATACCCGTCCCACTAGTGCAGTGGCGGCTGGTGAGTTTAAAAGTTGGTGGGGCGTACATTTCCCTGGGGTACTTTTTGAGCGAGTGCGCAAGCCCACACAACCCAAGGGGGTCCTGGGGGGGTTCTCCCCCATGACATTTCTGGAAAAAATGGCCTCCAATATGTGCAGTACTGTCCAAAAAAACCACCGAAATATGACAAAAAGCATTAGGTTTTACATACTAATGGTGGTACATTATTCTTACGTGTGCACGTGTGATGGTGTATTTTACAGCAGCTTGTATTGAGAATAGCTGGTACTATGGTGTATGCATAAAGAAATTCATTAAATAGTCAGTAATGATGGAAACATATATGACATTTCATATTTGCAAATATCAATCTGTAGGAGTGCGGGGGATTGATGTCTAGGTGTTATAAATGCACATCCAAACTCACATATAACACGTACAATTGCTATTGAGCAAGTTGGTTGAATAAATTACTGATGGACAGAAATTCACAAACCTGAAACACGCACCAGAACCAGGTGCTAAATTAGGGTGAGATTTTAGCTACTGGTTATTTAAGTCTACTTTGCGTGTTCCATTTCAATCCTTTCTCTAGATCACATTCCTGTTTGCTGTGTGTGTCCTAAAGTTACTATTATCACCCTGTCAAAACGGAAAAGCTACTGACACAGGATGCTGAGCACTGATCAGAGCAGCTGCTTTTCAAGTGACTGCTCAGGGCCTGCCAGATGTTGAGAAGCCACCTAAACTGAACACATGTGGCCCCCTAGAACAAACAGAAAAATATTCTGATTGTTCCTGTAGCATCATTTAAGGGAGCAGCCAATGGTATGAGAAACTGCACAAACGCTCGGACATCTTGAAATTAACATTGCTTTGATGTTACCAGAATCAACAAAACTGAACTCGGTGGATGCTACCATGCTGTCATCTCCGACGCCTCCCCAATTTCAATAATGAAGCCTTTTAAAGAACTAAAAGTTACGTCTGCTTCAAAAACGTGTGATGTACCTTACATACTGGACTCACCCAAAATAAGTGCCTGAGGCTGCAGTGTTGTTGTTGCGGCTCCCCACAACATCAAAAGACACTTATTTTGCACTTTATTGTGCATTTCTTACTGGCCAGCTCTTTCCTGCTACATCGCAAAAGAGAAGAGGAAAAATCGAACCCGCACAACAAAATATTTGTGTATTGCCGGCCCGTGACCGTCTTCAAGAATGCTACACTATGCATTTTCTAGTGATACCTGACGGTTCGTAGCACTATATAAATGCTAAATTATTATGCCGCCCCATTCCCTGCCTTATCCGAGCATTGTCCCGGTGGTGGAGGATTTGAGGGCAGAAAACATTCCAGGCCCAGCCAGGGCAGTGCTACGTCCACCTCAGCCAGGCCGAGCGCCAATCGTGCTGCGTGGCTACTAGTCCCTGCTGCATCGATGCGTGGGCCACACAGCACGGACAGTGCAACTACTAGGCCCTGCATTCCAGGCCCAGGGCAGTCCTAGGTCCTCCTCGGCCTGGAGCACTGTCCTGGCCTGGGCTCCTGCTGGGGGATTGGGGAATGATGAAAGTTTAGCACACAAGTAAAATTACACTTACCGGCTAACTGGTGGTGACTGGCCTGGTCTTTGGAGGTACGGCTCACGATGAGAGAAGTCAAACACTCACCACACGATTGTGACGCACCCTGAGTCACCGTCCACCCCACTCGGCCACTCCCACACTCAAATGTCATTGGCTGGGAAACAGCCAATGACATTCTGTATCTAGAGATGCTAGAGATACAGTCTGACTGTCAAAGGGAAATCTCTTGCGCTGTTTGCGTATATATTATTACTGGCGGGGCCAGAACTCAAGCGCCCCGCCAGCATCCTAGATTAAATGTGCTTACGTAAAGTGCGTGGAGCTATGAACTCCAAGCACTTTACTATAGGAAAAAGCTGCGTAAAACGGGACACGCCCCGCTGTTGCAGCCTGCCCTGACGGTCACAAGTTAAGTACACAGCTCAAGCTGCTCACAGCTGACTGAGCCTCACACGACGAGTCACGACTGTATTTGGTACCGTATTTCATTTTTATTGGGATCATTGGAATCGGATTTAGTTCCACTGTTACAACTTAAAATATTATTTATGCATTTGCCTTGGTGGGGGCCCTGGGGAGAGGGGGCGGCGCCCCCCCGCCCCATGAAAGCGGCCGCCACTGCACTAGTGGGACACGGGTCAAGGGGATGCATTTGTAATACCTGTACCTTCCTGTTGGAAAAAAGTAGGCTGAGGGGGCTGGCCTAAGTCAGGCAGCTCTGGTACAGCAGTACTTGTTCATTTATTAGTTACATCAATTAAGCACATGAGATGACAGGACAAGTGTTGGAGCAGGGAGGAAGCCCACTGGCTCCCACCACCCAGGCTACATGGTTTCAACTGCCTAAGGTGGAACACTCACACAAGACAATATTCCAACTCATCCAACATTCCACACATGCCATCACTCAGTCACTGACATCATTCAAGCTCTGCACACACTCAGGTGCAGTTATACATACTCAAGTCCAGTCATAACATGGACATTCAGTATTTAGAACAAAATTAAACATCGCTAAAAAGTGATGATGAAAGGTTCTGGATGCATTTACAGGATCGATGCAACACAATTAATTGGGTGTCACACATGTATATTTGGTAGGTGGCTAATTGTTGGGTTGAGGAAGTCAACAAGTTGTTAACATGCATTTTCTGCACAACTTAGTGTCACAAACCATGTTAGTAGCCCTAGCATGCAAACCAATATTCTCAAGTTCTATGCATATTTGCTAATGTGTTTGTTTTACTGCTTTCTAAGAGTTGATCTTTAGCTACCACTTTTGGTACTACAGTCAAAGCAGTCAGTCATGTTTCAGTAGTGTGTGTCCTACTGCAGAACACAAAGTAACCACTTCACTTTCATATTGTCACGGAACCCATACTTGTGATTTAGTGTACATCATGGTTCAGTAGAATACTACAAGCAGGTGTTTAGTTTCCTTGATCAGTAGTTTTTCATCTACATTTACTTTTTTAATGTGTTTTTGTAAAGCCTGCATTGACAATATTGTTACCCACATGTAATGGTTAATATTCAATTTCTAAATTATATGTTGTAATATGTTATGTGGGTTAATAAGTGTAACTGTACATGTTTATATAATGTATGACTGTTTAAAGTTAGGGCTTGTTCTTCTCTTTCAACCCCAAAGAAAACATATTGCATATCTTGGAGAATTTGAAGGAAACATTGTACAATGCCTTGTTCCATATTATGTTTTAATTCCTGCAACATTTCAACATTTTTTAGACTGACATTTTCTTTACTAAATCACATATTAATGTGGTTGTGGAAGCTAACATTCTAAAGTTGTGAAATGTACTAGTGCACTGTTAAACAGAGCTGACAATGGGATGTCCCCATACTTTTAAATATTTCACTCGTTTTTAGTGCACTGCATTTCTGAACAAATGATTCGAAAGTTTAAAATGTACGTTCTGTGATATTACAAATACCTACACAAGGCCATTGCGTAACATTTTCAGAACGTACTTGAGCATCATGAATGACTTCTTCAGTTTCCTTCCTAGCTTCTTCGGTTTAATTTCCTGTAGGTGCGAGTTTGAATAACAACCAAGCGTGGAGCCAATTCTCCATCTTGCAAAGTGTGGGAGCCCCTGTGGGTGCCTGTATGAATGGTGGTGCAACTGTGTGACTAGGTTGCAATGTCCTAGACATGTGCGATGTGAGCATGTGAAATATTCACCATTCATGGTTCCTGTGTGTAATGTCCTGCCCCAGGGGTTCCTTCAGTGGCAGTTGAAAGGTCCCTGGTTGCTGGGCACCAGTGAGTCTCCCCTTCTATGTATCAGTGTACTTATTGTGACAAATCCGAGGGTATTGTCACCGCTTCCATAGGGGAAGCCCCTTCCCATGATATATTATATGATATTTTATTTATATCACGGCCATACACAAGTGCTTCAGGGAGGTGAGACCACTACCTGATAGTCCCCCTGGGGGTGGTACTCAGCAGGTGGATCTCATGGGAGGGGAAACCCACAGTCGGACCAGTGAATGCCATATTGGAAGAACGCTGTAAACCCTCCAATCACCTAACCATAGACCCCCCTTCCTATAACCTTAACAACAACCCCTTCCCTAATAGGGTAATGAGTTATAGTCACTCTACCATTTCCCTAGAAAGTACTGGGACTATGAAGAGCACAACCGACCCAAGGGAGATCAAGGTTAGAAATACTGAGACGAGGAAGACCCTCCGGCTAGAAGGAGAAGCAGCAGTCCAGGAGTGGGCGAAGCCAGGGGACTGCACAGCCACGAGGCGATGCTCTCACTGCAAGGGACCAAGTGCTGAAGAGCCGCCAAAACACACACAAATTGGGGGGAAGACCCACCAAGCCAGAAACTGAAGCTGAAATACCCCGAGACCGACCAAAGCCTACCGAGAAAGACCCTAAAGGTACAGGGGTGACTGGGCTAGTTGGTAGGGGCAGAAGGGAGTCGTGTGGAACCCTGACCTAGCCAAACAGGGGAAGAAAGGAAGCTTTTTCTGGGCTCATGATTCGCAAGTGGATGGTACCTTTTACAACATTTTTTTTCATTCTATGTTCCAAACAATTGTATGGGTAAATCAATGTATTTTTTCATAAACCAAAGGTTTAGAAGAATGATTAGAAGAAACATAAATCTTCTTGGTGACCATCTTTAATAATGATCCTCATAGTATCTGAAGTAGCAGAGACTGGAGCCGATGCATTTCGGACATCTAGTCCATCCGTAAGGGCTATCTCTGCAAGAGCTGCCATTTTGTAACCACCAAAGAATCTGTCTGTTGCTATACATGTTTGACCGCCACATAGGAGTCTTGATCACAATGTTTGAGGAACTCTGATGATCTGGATAATTCTTAATGCTCCAGTTATTCCTTCAGTTTGTACCCCTATAACAAGCGGGCAGACATGTTGCATACAAGTGTTTGGAACATAGAACGGAAAGTTTTTTAATTGCAGTCGTTTTGATCACCATTACTGATGATTTATCTCACCAGTTTGTTCTATAGTTGATATTTTCCTGGAATGGTGCACACCAGGATAATGGTAGACACCATATTCTGAATATGGATAGCAAGTAAATGCTTGAGAGCATTTAATGTTAACAGATTGGAAGCGGTACCCACTTCATCTAGCAACTCCTACAATACTTGTGTCATTGTCTCTGCATCTGTTAAAACCATTAAATACTGTGCTGCATTTAGATTCCAGACATCAAAAAAAAATCATGTCTAAACCTTGAACAAGGAATTAAAAAGCATGGAAGAAAGGGTACTGTGATTAAAATGCATTGCCGGTTCTCCCATGGAGCCCCACTGCTTGCGACAGTCCTACTGGAATTCTGAATAGGCATGATTTGTCCTCCACCTCCCGGTTCAATGACCGCCTACCTTTATGAATCAACCATTTAAATCAATAAAGGGGCCTAGGACAGGACAGTTCTTACCTCAATTGTCATCTGCCAGTGGTTTATCAGACCAAAGGTAGATCCCCCCTAGTGGGTGTGAGCAGCTACCTAGAGGCAGTACGACAGGGGATGCTTTTTAGACAGCCTTCCTTGAACTACAGGACATCAAACATTGGGAGATTTGGTGTGCAAGCTATGTTGATTCTTTTTGGAAGATAAAAGATATGGAGGGGGCACTACCACCTGCCTGCACCAGCCCTTTAATGGAGCCAGCAGTGTCCCACAGCCAACCCTCCCCACATGAGTGATGGCAGGGTCATGGGCTCAGTAGTTGGTGGTGGTGATCCAGGAGGGAGCATTTCATTGGCAGGTACTATAGTTGGGGTTTCTGAACTACAGAACACGTCACCCTCGTGGGCGCACCAGCAGCACTCACATGTTCTCCTACTGCTCCTCCTCCTCTATAGGCCTTACAGGCAGTATCTCTAGAAGTTGGATACATTTCTCAGAGTAGGCATTCTGCATACCCTGCCAAGCCCTGTTATCACCATGACTCGTCCAACGAGCCACATACTTTCGACTCCTGAGAGGGAGCTGCAGACTGCTAGATTGGCATCACCTCACATCAAAATAGTGCCCAAGCCCTGTTTAAGAACTCAGCAATGTTGGAGAGTCAGGTCAGCAGAATTCAGAATAAAGGGAGCACACCTGGGTTGATATGTTTTCTAACCTCTTTTGATCTGGACTTGCAGCAAAGGAACATTAGTTTTGAGCTAAGATTACAAAGATACTTAGTTACCAAAGAGCTTTTCTATATATTCTTTCATCCTGCCTGACGGATCTAAGAGCTTTGCTCAGAGAAAGGTGCACCAAGGATTGTATGTAAAATGTTGCTTATATAGCTGTTAAAAATAGAAAATGATTTTAGTGAATCAGTGATATAATTGTGATTTTCTACTTCCTTTGTCTAGCGCTATACTTCCATGCTATTCGTTATGCAAATAGCAAGTCTTTTTTTAACACTTCCCATTTTGTGAACAATTTACATTTGCACATCTACTGATAAGAAAAGAGAATATCCATTTTACTTGAGACACAAGTCTTTTCTGAATTACTGACATTATCTCAGGTTTGTGTATATCTTTCAAAGTATTTATTGAAAACAGTTTTGCAGGTGTTGGTCAACCATCATGTAGGGCAATGTATTCTGAATTTCAACTAGGGCTCCACATTCCATACATCCACATTTTAGAAAAGGTCTGAATTTCAACTAGGGCCCCACATTTCAACAAGGATAAACGATGGTTCCCAGCATGTGAGACTTAGCCTGAATCTAGTAGATGTCAGTTTGTAAAGCTTTTGTGTGAATGTTCATATTTCATTTACATATTAATTGTATTCTGAGATTCAAGCAAAAAGGGCACAATGTGGTATTGTAAAAAAATACTGCAAAGGCATAAAGTCATCAATGAGAGTTTACCAAGTCCAGTATTTACTTATCGTTAGTAATCCCGGTACAAGAACAATCATCAGGCGCTACACTAAAGTTAGACTTACCAATATATCACAAAATACCAAAAATACCACCAACCAAAAATACCACAGAAATACCTCTTACAATCAACAATAAAACAGTGCATTTAAAATGATGCGTCCCTTCAACTAAGATCCTTTAAAAATCCATTCTTTATTTAAAACCCATCATTCAATAGGATATGTAATGCTAATTACTTAATTCTAAATCATTTCAGCTTGTTAAACATAAAATAATTAAGGGTGCATTTGATAAATGGTGTTGCTAAATACTGTGTTTAACGGAGCAAAACCACTTCCAAAAATCAGTTCCTGACAATGTTCAGAAATAATTTAACTGAAATGCAGCTGCAAAACTCCTCAACTTCATTCTCTGCACTAATTCATTGTACCGGATAATCAAATTAAAATTCCAGCACACCCCGTGTCTCTGCACTAGGTTAGTTTACAGGATACCGGAATAATAAATGCTAAATGCTTCTTTGTTTTATTGCCCTAATTTAGTGTGCATCAGTTAATCAAATTAAAATTGCAAATGTTTCGTTATTTCTTTGAAAAATATAAAAATATTTACACATTGGTGCACTAAATAAAGGTTCTAGATAATGGTTTTCATACCTATTTCATTGTTGCTGGTATCCCATTGTTTTTGATGGGTATTCAACTTGTTGATTCCATTATCTGGTTGGCTGATGTTCAGCACCCTCCTCCAATCTTCTACATGACTGTCTGTCTGGCTTAAATACCACTGAATTGTGTGTGCTCCGAGCCTGCTCTAGGCAGGTTTTTGAGGTTAATACACATTTAAGGTGTCTACTTAATTTTTTTTTGTTTTTATTTTTTTATTTACTTGTTTATAATCACATTAGCAATTTTTACAAGAGTCAAAGC
This sequence comes from Ambystoma mexicanum, assembly GCF_040938575.1. Lineage (NCBI taxonomy): Eukaryota > Metazoa > Chordata > Amphibia > Caudata > Ambystomatidae > Ambystoma > Ambystoma mexicanum. Next base: position 475,216,029 of record NC_090923.1, on the reverse strand, counting down.
TGTTCCTTAGGAGCTAGGAGATTACAGGAAAAGATGAGAGGAAGCGAAAAAGAGGACAGAGAAAGCCGAAGAAGAAAAATGTAGCAAGAAATGGCTGACAACAATTAATTTGTTAAAATGGTCAGTGCCGGAAACGCACAGAAGATGAAGAAACATTTAGATTGAAAGTGATGGACGAGAAATTAATTTACACAAGTCCCCCTCTTATAGGGTTGCAATCAGTTTCCAATGCGGTCATTCAGCCAGATCTCCGGCTGACTGCGTGGGAAGTGCAGGAGTTTGCGCGTTTATCTTATGAAAAGTGCTTTCCAAAAATGTCGCCGTTGTGATTGACCGGGTCGTCTTTTTTCCTGACATGAGCCTGTTCCACCATACGGGTTCTTCTTCTCCCTGGTGTCCCACAAAGTCGGTGCACAAGCTGTTCAAATAGGTCGCCCGTACTTCTCTTAGCTCCGAGCAATCCATTAGGAGGTGTCTTACTGTTTCCGATTGGTTGGACTCGCCACATAGTCTGCATTCTTTGATGGCCGTTTTTAATCTGATAACCTGAATTCCACGTGTTGGGAGGAGATTCAAGCGTGCTCTCATGTAGGTTGTCCTTAATTGTTTGTCTGGGAACTTTATGCAGTATGGCAGTGGTACCTTCAGTCTGTTAAAGGTAGGTGGGAGATGTTTAGTGAGTTTGTTACCATGTGCTTTTTCAAGATTGTTAATCCAAACCTGGGCTTCCATCTTGGATTTTACTCTTACTGGGTTCACTTGCAGATCTTCTTCTGTGCATGCAATCTCCTCCAACTTCTCTCTTAACTTGTCTACCCAGACATTTAAGGTAGTCAGATTGCGATTTGCTATTTCTCTTTCAATGATCTTGTAGATCGGCGGAGACTCAGCTACTAAGGTATTTCTGAGAAGTTGCATAGCACCAAGTGTTACCGTTGTTTCTAAAGAAAGCAAGCCTAGCTCTCGCCTGATGAGGTCCACTGAGACCGAGTTTGGAAGACCTAGTAGGGATTTCCAAAGGTAACCTAGGTTTCGCCAGATGGAGTTTTGCTTATTCAAGGTTGCACCCATCCCGTAGGTAATCGTAGGGACTACTTTCCCTTTGTGAAATTGGATGACCGGTAGTACTGAAAATGTCCCATATTTTCTGTCCACTGTCTTCATTTGGGCTGTTATGTTAACAGTAGTGCTTCCGTTTTTGAGGATGCCCATTTGAAATGGGTCATTGGCAGGCGACGTTTTGGCCCAGGTGTGAAAATAGCCCAGAAGTAGAGCTGCAAAGATTTTCCCTATTATATCGAGAAGTGCAATCGGACGGTAATTTCTCGGGTCTTCCCTGTCCCCTTGTTTAAATATTGGTACAATTACTGCTTTGGTCCAAGATGTTGGAATGGCTCTTGATACTCTGCAGTGTTCAAAGAGGACGCTGAAAAACTCTGACCATTCCTCCACGTTTTCCTTGAGATCTATATTACTAAGGCCATCCGGCCCCGGAGCTCTTGACTTTTTTAGTCTTGTTATTGCCGTTGTTATCTCATCTTTGTCGGAAAGGTCAATCCATGAGGAACCTGTGACTATTTGGGGTGGAGTTTCACTGGACACCGGGGCCTTGAACAGCTTTTCGAAAAATGTGGCCCACGCTTCTTCACTCACTGAATTTATGGTTCGGGTATCTATCGCCTTATTGGGCCTTTTAATGAGTGCCCAAAACTTGCTGGCTTTGTTTGTACTTAGTGCCCGAAGCATTGTGTCTGCGTCCTTCTGGTACAATGCGTGTCTGTGCCCAAGATCCAGAATTTGTATTGCTTTATTTCGGCTTGCAAATTATTCCAAGCAGTCGGGGAATTAGCTGTTTTGGCCTGTCTTTTGATTTTTCTTAGGGCTCTTCTTTTTTCCACTACTTCTTTGTCATACGCATGGCTGTTTTTGCTTGCTGCATGGTTTCCACCCTTCATTTTCTTTCTGTATTGTAAGAAGAAGGTAAGTAATACGGACACGCAGCCTTTGTTTCCAGTGAACAAGTCTGTGATGTTTTCAATATTAGATGCCGTTAGACGTAGGCGTGTGAGTTGATTGTTTACTTATATCTGGGGATTGTAGCTTTGGGGCGTAGGCAGAGTTGACGATCATTCTATTGCCACCAGATTTTGATTACTCTCTGTAGTTCTAGATACCGAGTAGTCTTCTATGTATTGCAGCAGACTTTGAGAAATAAAGAAGTAGTCAAGGGTGGCATTCGATTTGCCTCTCTCCCAGGTAGGTATCGTCCCCTCCCATGCTTTCAGTGATGCAACGTTGTGTAGATTTCTTGATTTCATCAGAGACATCCATGTTGCTCCTCTTTCTCCCGCTTGTGATAGAGCTTTCTTCGCCCTGGAGTTGTCCGTTTTGATGTTACAGTTTGAGTTTAAGTCTCCACATATAATTATGTGTGTCTGGGAGTCTTCTACTGAAATGTTGTCGACTACCTTTTCTAGTTTTTTGCAGAAGTCCGTGCTAGATGTTTTCTTCGGGTTCAAGTAGACAGTTATGATTGCTATCTTTGCTGTTTCACCCCCCCTCAGTCCACTTCGTTTTTGGGTCCATGTTGTAAGAACCGCAAGGATACCATATGATTCCGTTATTATTTCTATGATCTCAATCCCTGATCCCAGTCGAATTGCTATTAAGAGCCCTGAGGATGGGCGTCCAAAAAGGCCTTTTGTAGCTGAAGAGAATGCTATCTCAATGCCGTCAAGAGAAGGTTTTGCCAATAACCACGTTTCCTGGAGATAAAGTACATAAAAGGCTCCAAGGTCTTGATTGTCCATCCTCGTTAAATGGAGGTGGCCTCTTGTGTTCCATGAAGCCATTGTCAGGCGGCTCTTCGGCGGCGGGTCTTGAAGATGAGACAGAGGAGATCGATTTTCTGAGGCTCCTCCTGGTGATTGCTATTTATCGGTTTTAGGGTTAAGGGCTGCCTTTAGCCACTTCCATGGGCCCTTTGGTATTTTTGTGTCTCCTCTCTCCGAGTGGTTCTCTCCTCTTTCCTGGTTAGTTTTGTGATCTTTCTCTGGCTCCATTCGTATGTGATCGGTCTCTGATTGTACTCGTCGGCTTCTGAGCGAAACCTGCGATTGCGAGGTTGATCTCTCTTCCAGACTGGAACGTCTCTTCTTACGTCTGTGATGCGGGTCAGTCTCCGCCTACTGGGCTCCAATCAGGCCTCTTGGTTGGGTTGCTCCCTGTAGCTGTCATTTTCCTCTGTATATTTTGCTCTAGAACCGAGCCTTTTGCAGTTGTAGAGAGCTTCAGTTTTTGATTTGTAGTGGCGTTTTTGGTCCCCAGTGTCCTTGCTGGTTCCACCCCTTGGTTGTTGCTTTTCTTGTGCAATGTCTGTTAGTGTAAAGCCAGCTTTTTTTTAAATCTTTGTATGGCTCGATTGTAAGTCCTTTGAGGGCGCTGCCTTTGATATGTAGATGGGTTTTTGCTTTCTGCTCTCGGTGGCAGGGTTCAATTAGGATAAAATCGTCTGTTTTCAGATGTTTGAGGGACTCCATTTTATTCAGCGTTTTTCTGTTGAGGATCATGTAGTTGCTTTTGCATGATGTTTGTTCTAGTTTGAAGACTCTGATTTTCTTCCAATCGGTTTTCCCGTGTAATAGGCCTCTCCCGCCCATATGTCCTTGTTTTTTCCTCAGAGTCTCCTCGTGTTCTATGATTTTTTGGAGTTGACGCATGGCTGTTTTCATTTCTTTTGTCCGTTTCACGTTTTTCTTGGAATTTTTCTGGTTTTTCCTGTTCCGAGTGAGCTTCTTCTTGCTGCTTAGGTGGTGTTTTGTCCCTTGGTTTCTGTGTCTTCTTTTCTCTGAGGGTTTCTACCTCTGTCTGGTCTCTTTTTGTGGGTCCTTCTAGGTCTACGGAATGGGTGTGTTTTTTTTGCACGTTCCTTCCATATCTCTGGTTCCGGATGCACAAATAGGTCCATTAGTGCACTTGTGGCCAGAAATTCCTCTATCGTTCTTGGCGACTTTTCTCTAGAGTTGGTCTCTTTTTGATGTTTTAGAGCTTTCAAAATGCTTGAAGTTGGACTCTTAGTCAAGTCGATCTTATTCTTTTATCCTCTGTTAGTGGAGGTTTGTTCTTCGGCGTTCCTGTTTGCGTTTAAGCTGCAAGCCTATTTTTTCCCTTTGGTTAAGCAAAGGTATTGTTGTTTTTTGAGTGGTGTTCGGGTTTTGCATCTGCACGGATGGATCTTCTGGTCGTGGTGTCAATTTTAATTTGGTGAAAATAGGTTCCGTTTCACCTTTCTCCTTCACTAACGTTGTCTGAGACGCTCTTTCCGTTGTCTTTTTGTGGCATTTGTTCTTTTGAGTGCCTTCCTTGAGTTCTGCCTCCATACAGGCCCATTTGGCCTCCCAGGTCGCTGTCTGTTTTTCATTTTTTACTTCTACAGCTGTTTAATATCCTTAAAAGAACTCAAATTTTGATGGAAGTTTGCAAAGGATCGTTGTGTTATCTTTTGTTGATTCATTTTTTGTTTTGTAGAGTTTGCAAAAAGTGGCGAGAGCAATCGTGATTGCAGCCATAATTGTTGTCATGTCTGGTTTTTTATTGGGTGATGGTCTTTGCGTGTCCATCACGAGTTCACTGTCCTTCTGTGCTTAACTGGCGTTTGTTGCACTTCTATGTTTTGCGATGGAAGGCAGGACTGCGTTGAGGTTTCAGACCAGAAGGGCACCTGCAGAGGGGTTAGCATAGTTCGATGTTCCCCATACTTTCTGGTGTAGCTCATGTTTGGCGCTGTTCCGTCAGTGGTTTGATTTGGGAGGTTTACACTCATGTCTAGATGTTGTCGATGAATTTTTGTCCAGGGCTGCTCACTCATTTTCCCCATTGACCCAGGCGCTTGGGGATGTGGCCTCATCCACTCCTCGTATGACTTTTCGCCTCCCTGAAGTTCTGAGGATGTATTCTGCTGTATAGGGTCTGTAGCTTCCTGTTGTTTCGGGTTGCAGTTTTGTAATGTCTCTGTGTCAGAGAGATCTGATTTATCTGGCGAGACAGCAGCATTTGGGCAGCGTAGGGCCGTCACTTGCTCCGTCTTGTCTCGATGCTGGATGACTTTGGCATCCGTTGGAGGCTGGGTGGCGTTTTCCCCTCTTGGCGTATGAATGGGATCATTTCCCTGTAGATCCTCGACTGGTTCGGGCATCACCTGTGGACCCCTAGTCTGCTTCTTCATTAGTATGGGATTTTGCATCATCGGTTTTCCGTGCTTTAATAGCAGGCAAGATCCCGTCTACCACTTCCAAAATTTCTGCATCAGAAAGTTCTATATCTGAGTTTAGTTTCCGTTTATGCTGTTGCTTCTTGGAAAAATTGAGCAGGGCGTTTGAAATCAGAGGTTTTGGTAAAGTGGATGTCCGGGTCTTCGCCTTCTTATTTGCCAGCTGTTTTTTTTTTTTTGGTCTTTTGGACCAAGACTTGCGTCTTCATGTCTTATATTGGCCAGATCGTTACGATTTGCTTTATTTGTTCCTTTCGGTTTTGGAATCCTGAGTCCTTCCTTTTTGTCTTTTGTTATATGTTGTTTTTATTTTCTTTGCAGAGGGCGCCTTTTTGGTGCATGGGATTGTGCCTCCTTCCACTCCCGGTGAGACACAGGGGTTCATGTCAGTGGTGGGCTTTGTGGCCCACGCCAAATTGGCCTCCATGTTGGGCAGTTCGTATATGGAGTTGTCTTTCATGCTGCAAAGTCCTTGTACTGGATGGGGAAAAACTGATGTAACTTGGTCCTTTATTGAGTTGTTAGCTGGGTGGTTTGAAATTGCCAACTCTGATTGAGTGTAGGGGGTGAATTTGTGCTGTTGTCAGAATTGCCTCTTTGCCCTGCTTGCCCATTTCACCAGAGCTGGGATCTAGGGGCGGGTGCTGCTCAGTTTCTTTTATCTGGGTCTCCTGGGGGTATTTGTTTTGGTCCCCTACTCCCCGCACCTCACAGACGGGCGGATCACTCTGAACCTTACTCAGGTTTGGCGGCTTTTTGGGGGGTACCTGGGCGAGCTACCGCAGTGGTGGTCTCATTTGTCGGCACCTCTGTCTCCAGTATCTTTTGGTTAATGTCAGGTCTCGAAGGGTACAGCTCATGTGTGTTTGCGGCAAGGGCCGGAGAAAGGGCCAGCCCAGTCTCCCCTACGGCAGCCTCGGCTTGCAAACCTCTTGCCGAAGCGGGACTCCGGCCCCTGTCATTGTCACACAGGCCCAACCCCGCACATGCTGCTGGCATGGGTTAGAAAAGGGAGGTTGCTATCACCTGTGCTCCGCTAGTAGCGGAAATATACGATTTCTTTGTTTTGTTTTGTGGTTCAAAGTCAAAAAGAGTTTCAGTGGCATATGTGGGGGCAGCAGCGGGGCTCTTACCTCGCTTGAACAGCAGGGATCTTCTGTCCGCCTGGGGGGGGAGCTTCGAATTGCTCCTGAGGCACCTTGCCGGCTCCGTAAAGTCAAAAACATCAGACATGTCTGAGTTTTCCCCAGTTTGTCCTGCCGCCGCCACCTTGTGCCTCTTCTCTGGGGGGATGGAGATGGAATCCACAATGGCGCTGCCCCCCTGCATCGCCCTGCAAGACTGCAGGACTGCTCGACTCTACGCGACTCGACGAGACTCCGCGGTCCGCCCTGCGGTAGATTGCTGTATTATGTGGGTCTGCCCACAAGGAAACAAGCTGGAAAGCAGACTCTGCCGACTGCAGGACTGCTCGACTCTACGCGACTCCACGAGACTCCACGGTCCGCTCCGCGGTGGATGCTGTATTATGTGGGTCCGCCCACAAGGAAACAAGCTGGAAAGCAGACTCTGTCTACTTAATCTAATCTTAAATGCAAGTTGCTGCATAGTTTTAAAAATACATAGTTCACCGGACATCACTTTGCTCAAATGTGTGGTCTAGGCCATTGCTTTCTGTCACGGTCTGTGTTAATGACCTCACCCTAATTTGCTTAACATAATGTAAACATTTCCTTGTATCTAAGTGGACTTTATCTACGTCCAACTTGCTGAACAAAGTTTAGTATTTCTGACCTTGTTCTGATTGCTTCTCAGCTGAGAGAAGGGAATATTTTAAAAGGGAGTTTCCTAAATTTAAATATACATCTAATGTAAAATATATAGGCCTTTCACTTGTTCAATAGTCATTTCAAAATCATAAATCCAATATTCATGTGTCTCTGGCTAATACATTCAATAGGCAATCTCCAAGTACGATATTGAGGTTACACATATGTGCAGTGAATGCATAAAGCTCCATGAATCTGCATGCATGTGCTATAGTGAAGTTATACATGTCTTCAGTAAATTCATATGCTCCACATGTAGGTGCTATAGTGATACTTATTTGCATTGAATGCTTAAGATCCATGAAGCTGTATCTAAGCGCTATCAAAGTGCTACATTTTCTATCCCTGCTGCTCAAAATGGAAAGGTAGAAAGGTGGTGGATCCTGCGTCCAAACACAGAAGGAGAGATGCAGGGAGCCATGGGTGGGTATGGACCTAGCTCCTGTGAGCTCTGTTATAATTAATCTGATTAAATGACCCACAAAGTTTGGTTTAGGTGGACCCCCTATGTTGGGGTGGTAGTGTCTGCCTGAGGTGGTAACTGAAGTGCAAAAGTTCAGCCACCAGCATCTGGAGCAAAATCCCTGTTGTAGTCTAAAGGGGTGCTGCTATGCTCGTCTCCTGAAAAAATATGTGGCCCTCAGATGTGGCAGTGGGGGTGCAGGGACGGTGAGGATCCTTCCCTCGGGCTGGCATGCACTGTGAAAGATTTCCGATGCCACCAATGACCCTGGTTAATCCAGCTGTGGTCATCAATAGCAGAACAGCCCTGCAGTGTCGGTGGGAGTGTGAGAGAAGGCTGCAGTTGCCCCTTCAACGAGGACACTGGTCCTGCCCTTCAGTAAGAACAGTGGTACGGAGAACCTGAAGAGGAGCTGAGACAGGGCAGGCGGCAGCAGCACGCAAAGTGTTGACAGGCACTGGCAGCTGCAGGGAAGTGGATTATCCAGCTGATAGAGCACCGTATGGAGGTAGGCAATTTCACTATGATCTCTGAGAGGATCAAGGTGTGACCCATCCCTTAATGGCATCATAGCCTGCTAGGGGCAGCGATGGATTGAGACACCTGAACCAATAGTTATGTTACTTCACACTTGCAGAGTGCCTTACTCCCATTGTTATGGCTATGAAGGCCTTTTCGGCGAAGGGCTCTTTGGAAGACTGTAGTCTGTAAAACATCAAATAAACAGAATTATATTGCATGTAAGCAGCAGGCATAATTTTAAGCAACTCTTCAATTATTAGCAGACTGGTGTAATAACATTATAATAGCCATAGAATGAAAGGTTTTTGGGAGTGGCATTTCTTGCTACATAAGTGACTGGACTGAATTTTTCATCAGACAGCCATATTCTATGGGGCGTACTGCTTGAGCTGGAATGGAGGCTTGAATAAATCAGTCTATCAATGTCAAGACTCTGCTATGCTTTCCATGCGGAACACAAATGCCCCAAATCTCATGCAACTACCATGCACATTAGAACGTTATGTCAAAGGTACATTCAATGCATGCCCTCTTGTCATGTCGTATTTCAGAATGACCACACCTGTGGGACATTCAAAGCCCAGATAACTGGCGATAGCCATATGTCCATGTATGATATATACAAAACAATGAAATAAAACAATTATTTTTAAAAATTATTTTTACTAGCATTTCACCAGTTTACATAACAATCTTCCGCCTGCCCAGCCCCCACCCCTACTCCCACCCCTACTCCCACGATCAGCAGTACCTTTAATAATAAATAAAACATTAGCCAAGCATTCATCCTAAATTCCGTTTATGAATGCGATGCTAGGCAATGTCCAGAATCTGAATATTTTGTGGGCACAACTGAATTCTGTAGTCCTCCTTCAAATAGTCCAACAGTGTACCCGAGTCTGTGCTGAACTTTCGATCTTCCCCTTGTAAATTATACGTAACACATTCGATGGCTAAGACTCGCCAGAGTTTATTTAGCCACTCATGTTGGGGCCGCCTCTTTCTTCCAGTTCTGTGCAATCACAAGTTGGGCTGTCAAAATTAAAACCATAAACCCATTTTTGTATGCTCTGTCTCACGTCCCTTCTTTTGTCCAAAGGCCCACAAGGCATTCACCTGCCCCCGTGGATACTTTAGCCCTCACAACCTCCAGTAGAATTTTATTGACCTGGCACCAGAATGATTGCAACGCCGGACAGGACCACCATATGTGGAGTCAATCTCCCCCCTCACAGTTACGCCAACAATCCGGTGACATGCCTTTAAACATCTTACAGAGTCTCTCCGTTGTACAGTGCCATTGAGTGAGAATTTTAAACCACATTTCCCTTAGTTGGATAGACTGTGTTAGTTTCGGATATTATACCAAAGTGACTCCCATTCCTCTACAGTTATTGGACGATCTAAGGTACCTTCCCATTTGCCCATATACAGTCACTTTTCCTGGGGGGCCCCCTCACTAAACAAGGTGTAAAATGTTTAAATAAGATGGGTGTCCCCCGTGTGCGATGTAATATATTTCTCAAATGCAGTAAGCTCTCTGCCAGCTTGAGGTTTATTGGGGGATGTGAGGCCCAATGCCGAAGCTGATAGTAACTGAGTCGGTCCCTTTCCGAGAGTACAAAGGATTGTTTATATTGTTCAAAGGTTTTAATTTCTTGGCCTAGTATGAGATCTTGTAACCTTGTACAACGCCCCTCCATTCATTTACCAAAGGCTGTAGCCTCCATCCCCGGAGTGAACTGGGGATTCCCAAATATTGGTGTGAAGGAGCTCCAGAATCATTGAAATGTGTTTCTGCTTCATCACTTCATCCCACACTTTGCCCATGAGTGCTGTTATTCGCGATGCCTTAATACTCGGAGGGCGGTCTGCCCTAGGTAGCCATAGAATCTCGTCCAGTGGCGCACCCACCACTGCCCTATCCATAGCAACCCAATGTTTACTTTCATCTCCTGCTAGCCATTGTTTCAATACCCTCAGCTGGGCCGCCCAGTAGTAGATTCTAAAGTCTGGGAAGGCCATCCCACACCTATTCCTTGGTGATATTAAAGTCTGCAGGGCCACCCGTGATCTTTTATTCTGCCATATAAAGGCGGATAGGGTGCGATTGAGTGACATAAAAACTCCTAGGAATAGCTACCAGCAAAGCTTGAATGTAATAAAGAAAGCGTGGTAGGGTCACCATTTTTATCGAAGCCATATGCCCCAGATGGGATATATATGAGGGGTTCCACCTTTGCAGGTCCTCTCTCAAAGTGTTGAGCATCAGATGGTAATTTGCCTCGTACAGGGTTGCCATAGATTTTGTAATTGAAACGCCCAAGTATGTTTCTTCTGCCCATAGGAATTGGGTGGGTCCTCAGGTTTCTTCTATGATATCCTTTGTTAGTGTGAGATTAAGTATTTCAGATTCATGTGGATTAATTTTTAATCCCGAGACTGCCCCAAATAATGCTAGTTTAGAAGCAATCACTTTCATGGATTCTCCGGGGTCCGATATGACCAGCAACATGTCATCAGCGAATGCTATTATTTTGTGTTCTGACCCTCTAAAATGAATCCCCTTCACTCCCGGAGCCTCCCGTATGCGTTGCAGGACAACGAGGACTAACGCGTCGGGTTGACACAGCAACGCTTACAATTAGGGAACATGGCACTGGCATTTGGCTGAATCGAGAACAACGTGGCGGAGGGATCTATCCCTGGTAATACGGTAAGAAACAATTTATGGAATCCCTTATTATTCTGAACGTTCGTCAAACACCTGTGCTGCAGCACAATGAATGACTAATGCAAGAGTAGCATTTACAATATGCTTGCTTGGGCGAACAACATACAAGAGTAATCTGTAACATGAATAAACAGAAGTTGAACAGAATGCACCCTGTGTGCCTTCTCGGAGGTATGTTCAAATAACAATTATTACAAGTGCAGCACTTACACCATGCTCGGCTGAACAACACATAAGAGGGAATAAACGTGAATAAGGTTTTTTGAATCTAGTTTGAAAAGGCCTGAAGACTGCTATTATTATCGGAGCGGGTTTCAGAAGCATGGATATTTGGGCTGATGCGCATAACTAATGAAGGATCTAGGATCCTAAGCACCGTTCTGGTGAGCTTTTAGTGCAACACTTCACATTTAACGCCCATAAAATCCATAAAATAAGAGACACATTGTTAATATGCCTAAGTAATAGGATCAAATGGCAGGCAGATACACTTTTGCATAACATGGGAACTAACTGAGATGTAATTTGTTCGGATGTCAGAATACCCAGGTTACTATCACGTATAGATCCACTAAACCATACATCTTCAAATTTTCAATTTTATCCCCACAGGGATGGAACCCTTCACCAGAACACACAAATTCCCACTCGCAGCCAATCATGGATGGTAAGCACAGTACAATTTGGTCCTAGATACTGTTTTAATACAATCTGAGTTATCAGAATAGTATACAGAAACAGGGGATATACCGAACTGATGATGTCTTATGTTTTTCTCTCCACTCTCTTTCCTCACCCCTAACAATACGCCCCACAACCCCACCCTGATTTTCTGTTGAATTTTGATTTTCACTGGCAAAATATTTGACTTTGATGACAACATGTTTTTTTCTTATATGTATGTATTGTATTATATCTGCAAAATACGCACATGCATTAATTACTGGTATCAGTTTTTTACTATACCCTGATTTGAGAAAGGCTTGAACAAGCTGAAACACGTGTCATCTGTAAGGGCAGTCTGTTAATGGATAATTAAAGAGTCTAAGCTACTATAAATTGGCGTAAGTCTCCAGGAGTCTCTTCTTTCATTTCCTGCATTTAAGTGGCTCACTCTTTCCCGCCACCGACTCCAGGGAGACGCGACAATCTTTCCAAAGATCATTTGCTGCTAGTACTCGACATCAATTTAGTAACCATAATCCAATATTTGTGTAGCCGGCAGAAGACCAGGCTTAGGGAAATAAAACCTTTGGATCTGCATTGCAGGAAAGGTTCCAGGTTTATTGCGCAAAGCAAGGAGGATAACGGGCATCCCTGTTTGGTACCTCTCTATGCAAATCGGGCCAGACAATTGTCTGTTGATAGACAGACAGAGAGTTGGGATTTGATAGTTTGCCTGTATCTTCGCCAAACCCCATTTTCTCCATAGTTTGAAAGAGAACGGGCCACTTCACCCAATCAAACGACTTTTCGCTGTCTAATGCGAGGCGTGCCGCTGGGATAGCACATCATCGTTCTACTTTCTCAATTAGGTGGCAAACCTTTTTTAAATTATCAAAGGGCTGGCATTTTTTATGATCGGGCCCTATAACATATGAAGTCTGTCCTCCATTTGTGTGGGTAGTATCTTAGTGTATATTTTGCCAAATGTTAATTAGCGCTATTGGACGGTAAGACCCACACTGTGACGGGTCCTTGCTCACTTTCGGGAATACCACCATTTTAGCCTCATCCATCAATGCAGTAACATGCCCAATTGTTTCGAAGGAGTTAAACAGGCACTTCAAATGGGGTGGTGGTCAAAATTTGCCAATATTTCTTACAAAATATGGCTGCAAAGCCATCAGGTCCCGGTGCCTTTTTTGATGGGAGTGGTATTATGGCAATAACTTCCTCCTCTGTAATATCTTCCTCAAGCTATTCCCTATCTATTCTCGGTAGTTTGGGAAGGGATATTCCTGCTAAATATGTATTCAACAAGTCTTTGTGCAGCCTATCGGAAGAATATAACTTGCCATAGAATTTCTGAAACACTAGTATACTTTTTTTGTGTTGGTCATATCCTCCCCTTCCTATTTCTTAATCTTTAGAATTGTTTCGGGTGGCAGTCCTCTGTCTTAGTTGTCGTGCTAGTAACCTACCCGCTCTATTCCCTTCAAGATAATAATGTTATTTAGTTCCGAGTAGGGTCCTCTCTGCCTTTTTTCGCCCTTAATATTTCTAGCTGCCTTCTAACTGCTCTATATGTTTTCATTGTTTCTCTCGTAGGGTAGTTGCCCATTTTAGTGATTATATTCTTGAGTTGAGTTTCTAAGTCATCCTTGAGCCGATGGCTTATCTTTTCCCTCTGGGCTTTGCAAGCTATCAATTCCCCTCCCACCTCCACCCTCCCCCCCCGAGTACCGCTTTGAAAGCATCCCACCAGATTCCTGAGAAGGTATCCGCCATCACATTTTCCCTAAAATAAGTATGAATTTGCTCCTCTATCTCCCCGAAGAGAACCGTACCTGCACGAATCCAGGCAGCACCCAATTCCACAGCCCCCTTTCGCGGGATGTCATGGACAATATCTCCCCTAAGAGTGCATGATCCGATAGTGCTATCAATCCCATTGAGACTCCCAGAATTCGTCCCGCCAATCTAGCGGATACCCAAATGTAATCTATGCGGAACTGGGTTTTATGAACGTGCGAGTAGAACGTGAATCCCGGTTCCCTTCCCCTGTTAGCTCACCATACATCTACTAACCTTAACTGTGTAAACTTGTCTTTAAGCCGTCGTGAAGGTGTGCCCCGCGCCATGAATCTCACCCGGCTAGTACCAACTTTCACATCCCATATTATTTTAAAATCCCCTGTCAGTATAACTTGGGCCTCAGCAATATTTTCAAGTACCTCCATAGCTGCCTTTAGAAAATGTTCCTGTCCCGAATTTGGTGCGTACACTGTCCCAACAGTAAATACTTCATTTTGAATGCAGAACTTCACAAATGGGTATCTCCTCTGTTTATCATTTGCCTAATTCAGTATCACCACATCAGGTTTATTTTTATTTTTTATTATTTTAAACAACACATCAAACTTAACCAACATGTCACTGCCCCCCCCCTCCCGCCACGTTAACTCGAGCTCCTGCTTCAATGCCTTAAGTTTGTTGATTAGGGTTTATATCCCTTACTGTTTTCAAGCGTGTCATCTTCACTGGATTCGGCCTGGGAGGGTCTCAACATCCCAACTACCAACTGCCTCCATGCTACCAGGGGTCCCGCTTCCTCCTCCCCTTCTCTCCTAACTGCTTCATACCATGCCATCGTCTCAGCCTCTGCCCACTTCAGGAGGTCGTTCCACCACATCTCTAATCAGGGACTTTTGGCTGCTTTCGAGCCCATAGCAATTCTTCGTTTAGCCAGGATGTAGGCCAAGTCTTTCAGGTTACTGAGGTTTTTTAAATTACGTGGTCTTGAGAAGCCCCCCAGCATGCATGCCCATACTGACTCCACCTCCAACTTGATCCCCTTCTGGGACAGGCGCAACTTAACTTCCTCCCAAAACCTTCCCACCTCTGGCACACCCAGAACATGTGAATCATCCCGGCATCCACCTCCTCGCACTTAAGGCATTTTTGTGTCACTGAGTTTCGAAATCTAGCGATTTTGCTGGGGGTCATGTATGCTCTGTGGGAGATATATAGCTGGATCTGCTGCAGCCGCGCATTCCGGGACACCTTCTTGTGGTACCTCTGGGCTCTTTCCCATTGTCCATCTTGCATAGGTTCTCCCACCTCCTCCTCCCAATCCTGCCTTAGTTGGAGCAGCTCCTTGCCTACTCTGGACATCAGTAATTCATAAATTCTGGATATTTCGTGCCCACCCTCCGAGATATCATACATCGTTTCAATGACTACATCGGGTTGTTCTGCTAATACTGCCTCGGGCCTCTTCTCTCCCACCCGTTTGGTGATTATGGTGTATGTAATATATTGTCCTGTGTTTATCCCAGTGTCTTCCCTTATCCTTTGGAAGTCTAGTACCGCCCCTTCCTGCCATACATTTCCAAGGGTCACTAGGCCCAACGGTTCCCAGAATTTGCGGATCCCCCTTATCATCTGCGTGTCCTCGCTGCATATCGCTACCAGAGGCACCTGCGGGGTGCACGGAGCCGGGTTTCCCACTACTTGGCACGCTTTGTGCCGTGCTTTCCGGCCTAGTTCCAGCAGTCTCGCCCGTCCTACTATCTCTGAATTAGGCAGCCATATTAATTATCTTAAAAAGAATGGGGTGCAGTCTCTACTTAGCAATCTTGCTTCTTCTGTCTCTTCTTCTGACAGCCATCTAGCCACATACTGAAGCTGCCCTGCCAGGTGGTATATCTAAAAATTCGGCAGGTTTATGCCCCCTCTATCATACGGGTTCTGCAGCTTCCATAGGGCCACCCTGTTTCTGGAGTTATGCCATATGAAGCCCCTGCATAAGCTGTGGAGTTTCCTGAAGAAACGTTTGGGGGGCATGTATGAAATGTTTGTGAAGAAGTGTAACAGCCTGGGCAGAACCACCATCTTGAGCAAGGCTGCCCTGCCCACCATAGCCAGGGGGAGTTTCGCCCAGAACCCTATGCTATTCTCGATGCCTACCATGGCCCTCTCCGTATTATGTTTATATTCATCTGCAGCTTTGTGGTATATATCGATCCCCAGGTATCTGAATGTTCTAATCTGCCAGGGTATCTGCAAGACGGGTAGGTCCCCCTGTTGGGTCTCTCTATATCTTCCCAGGGGGAACATGCCTGACTTTTAGGGTTCACTGCTACGCATGAAAGGGTCGCGTAGTGATCCATCACTTCCAGGACATACTGCAAGTTTTCTTCTGGGAAGTGCAGGTATAGCAACATATCATCGGCATACAGTGATATCAAGTGTGCTCCCCCCTTCGTGTGGATTCCTATCTCCCTGTATTGTTGTCTCAGGCTAATTGCTAATGGTTCTAGTGCAAGTATGTAGAGCATGGGGGGACCAGGGGCAGTCCTGCCTAGTGCCCCTGCTGAGCTGCCACTTATCTGAAATTATCGCGCCCGTTTTGACCCTAGCTATAGGGGAGCTGTATACCATCTTAACCCAGCTCAGATATCCAGGTCCTATCCCATATTCTTTAAGGCCGCCATCAACCATGGCCACTTCATAGAGTCGAAAGCTTTTATTGCATCCAGCGAGACTATTGCCATTTCGCCGGGCTCATTCTCTGTCTGTTCTATTATATGGTGGAGTCTCCTGTGGTTGTCGGATATGCTCCTTCCTGGCACATAGCCGGTTTGATCAGGGTGTATGAGTTTATTAATTACCCTTTTTAGTCTGTTTGCCAGCACTGCCATGAGAATTTTGCTATCTTGATTTGACATAGATAGGGGTCTATAAGACGTCGACCCCTGTATCTTCATAGAGGCGCTTGTAGAATCTAAGGAACCCTTTGTTCACTCCCTCCTGGGTGTTCTAGATCTGCCCTTCTTCTCCCGTTAGCTCCCTGATCACTGTTCTCGGTGTCTCATTTTTATATAGCCATGCCAACAGTCTCCCTGTTTTGTCCCCTCCTGTGTGTTGCCTTTTAATATATTTTTTATAGTTCAACTTGCTTAGTCGTTCCCAGAGCTCCCTGTTGGCTTGCTGTAATTGGTTCACTTGTTCGGTGTCCTCCTGTGAGGTACCCCTCTCCCGCATTATTGCTTCCAGCTTCCTTTCTGTCTCTTGTACCTCCTGCTCGATGCCCCCTTGAAGCCCTCTAGATTTGGATATGGCTAAACCTCTTACCACCACCTTAAACGCTTCCCATAAAGTTTATTCTGTCCTCACACTCCCTGTGTTAGTATCAAAGTACTCAATAATCTCCTCCTTTAAATCCTCTCGAAATACGAGTCCCGCAGGACCTCAGCTCTAAGCCTCCAGGTTGGGATCCTTGCTCTGGGGGGGGGTGGTCTGATAGCGTTATTGCCTTATATTCCGAGCCCATCATTTCACCTACGAGTTCAGAGGCGACGAACATATGGTCCAGTCTCGTGTACAAGTTTTGTGGGGCGGCATAGTGTGAGTAGTGCCTATCATTTGGGGGCTGCTGTCTCCAGATATCTTCTAGTCCAAAGTTTCTCAGCAAGGCCTGTAGTGCTCTCGCGGCAGGGGTGGGTTTATCTAGTTTAGTATCCGACCTGTCCATTTTGGGATGTAGCGTACAGTTGAAATCCCCTCTCCACACAATCGCGCCTCCCAAGAGGGGGCCAAATTTGCCATATAGGGTCCTGAAGTAGGCCGCCGTATCTTGGTTGGGGGCATAAGTATTTAGGATGCTCAATTCTCTGTTCTCCAACAGCCCTCGCATCACTATTATCCTCTCGTCTGGCTCTGCTATGGCTTGGAGCATCTGAAATGGCACGTGCAGTGCTACCCAGTTAACCACCCCCCTGGCATAAGCTGAATATGTCACCCCCACTGTGGTCCCTCTCCACCTTTTCTTGACCACCTCTAGCTTTTCTTTGGTGAG
The DNA here is from genome assembly GCF_040938575.1 of Ambystoma mexicanum. NCBI lineage: Eukaryota > Metazoa > Chordata > Amphibia > Caudata > Ambystomatidae > Ambystoma > Ambystoma mexicanum. The sequence goes on along the minus strand of NC_090923.1, from coordinate 475,198,689 downwards.
GTGGGTTTCCTGTAATAATGCTATATCCACTTTCTGCCTTCTCAAATACATCATTACTTTGTTCCTCTTCAAGTAGCTATTAAGACCCCTCACGTTCCAAGTTACAAATCTAAGACCTCCCATCGCCATCCATATTTTGTACTCCTTCCCTCCCTCTCCCCTCCGCTCTCCATCCTAGTTTGGCATGAATATTGGCTCGTTCCCCGTCTAAATTCAACATTAACTCCCCAACTAACCCCCCCATCTCATTTCCCCAAACTATGGTCACTGCACACATTCCCCTCCCTCCACTCTCCCTACCCATCCCAAACTAGTGCCCAGCTCCATCCCTGGATCTCAGGCTCTCCCGCATTTAGTCCTATCTCGGGGTCTCGAGATCAGGAACCCAGCAGGATGTTACCGATCTATCGGTTTCCTAACTAGTCTATTTGCGGGGGTTCAAGAGCGGGTTCCCCAAGGCTCCCATAGTTTGCACTGTATCACCGTGCCTATGCATCCTTATTGATGCGAACCATGTGGCAAAAGTCACAACTGCCTTTGCCCTGTATTATAATCTAGTCGCAGTGATCGAGTCCGCAGCACCATAGGTACTGCAGCCTCCATGTTACTTATCTGCGCCGTGTTCCTTCTGGTTACCAGTCTCCAATGGGCAGTTCTGTGTGTCAAGCCAGTCTGATGCCTCGTCTCGGGAGTCAAAGAACAATGCTCTGTTTTTGTGATACACCTTCAGTATCACTGGGTATATCAGCATGTACTTATAACCTGCTTCCCGCAATCGTCTCTTCACTGTGCCACAGTTCATTCGCCGTCTCTGTACCATCAATGTATAATCCAGGTATGCTGTGATGGTCGCCGATGCCCTTTGTATCTTTCCTCCTTTCCGAAAAGAATTCTAAGATTCTTTCCCTGTCTCGATAGTTCAGGATTTTTGCGATTATTGGCCTCGGTGGGGCCCCTGGTGGTGGCCTCCTCGTCAAGGCCCCCGTTCCACTGCAAATCCCTGAGTCAGCACCCCTCCCGTTATTCCCTGCAGCAGCATTGTTTCAACAAAGTCCGTGGGGTTAGGTCCATCTGCTCCTTCCGGCAATCCCACAATGCGTACGTTATTTCTCCGAGCGCGTCCCTCCGCTTCTTCCGCCCTATTTTCCAGATTACTCACGCGTTGTTCTAAGTTGTGAATCTCTGATTTGTGAGACGCATATGCAGCTGTGTTCGGGACCATCTCCTTTTCCAATTCGCCCGTGCGTTCTGCCAGCGTTTTGACATCCTGCCTAAGGAGCTTCACCTCTTCCTGTACTGTGCCCACTTTAAGTTCCAATGCCGCCTTCAGTTCGACCATGGCCGATTCCAGTTTAGTTTCCCATGCCAGTTTCAAGTCCGCAATCGCTTCCAGGATCTGCTGGTCTTTGCTCCCCGCGGCAGTGTCTGTGGCGGGGGTCTTCTCCTTGTTCCTAGCTCCCTCTGACATTTGTGGTGTTCTGGCGTATTCTTCCAGCGTGGGTTGTTTACCCTTTCCCTTGATATGTTTGTTTGCATTCTTAACGTTGCCGTATGTTGCTCCTCAGGGTCTCAGGGAAATGGTCTGCCACGCCTTAGAATGAGTCCGTGCTCGACTTTGATGCTTGCAGGGGGCTATGGTGAGAGTTCTCATGTGCTGTTTATTTCGTGTCGCGAAAGGGTTGTGTCCTCCCACGTCCTCGGCCGTTGCTGTTTCTTTCAGTGTTTGCACCCTGTCGCTGAGTGGGGCCCCTCGCTGTCTGCACGTCCAGGGACCTGTGGGCCCACGTTACTATTTTTATGGACCCCCCAGTCACCAGCCGTGGTGTGGTACGCCACTTTGCGCGGTGTTTCTGTCTCTGTGGTTCCTGGTGGCCGACCCACGAGTCACTTGGGGTATTTGGTTGCCCTTCTCGCTCTCCTCCTGCTGAATGATAGGCTTACGTAGTGCACCATGTGATGAGACCTAGTCGGTGTGAGCTTACAGCACGATGTCAGCTTGCGGCCAGGACCGGTCCGTTTCGGGCCCGTCTCTCCCTCCGGCAATCCCTGCCTGCGTGGTGTAGTCTAGTCGCTGGTGCTGACTGTTGGTGGGGTCCTCAGTAGTCACTGCAGCTGGGTGTGCTGCGTGCACCTTCATTTTGGCACGCCGTGGGACACCTTCCACACTTCTGGGCTACGGGTGTTGTGCCTTAGCTGCTTTATTTTTAGGAGGGGAGGTTACCACCAGTCTAGGTTTTTCTTTTCTTTTTTGTTTCTTTTTTAAAATTTTTTTGGGTGCTCCCTCTGCCCAGTCCCCACATGCGAGCTGAGAGCGCCACACTCCCTATGCGCTTCGCAGCTTCATCCGGCACTTCATGTGCATAGCGCCTTGCTTCCTTGGCCCCCACTGGTCCCTGTGTCTCTGCTCATGCCCCACTGTGTGTGTTGGGTGGCTGGGCCAGCGTCTGAGGGTTGATAGCGGCCTCGCGTTTACATTATGTAGCACCGTACAGGTAGTGCTTATCGGCTTGCAGGGTGGCTCTCCGAGGCTCGCACTGGTCCCGGTGTCTCTGCCCATGCCACACTGTGTGTGATGGGTGGCTGGGCCAGCGTCTGGAGGATGAATGCGGCCTCGCATTTATATTTTATAGCTTCGTATTGGCAGTGCTAATCGGCTTGCAGGGTGGCTCTCCGAGGCTCGCTGAAGACTCAAATGCAAGCATATTCAGTGCGCTTCACCTCCGTTGTGGCATTGTAACATTGTTGCTGGGGCTTCACAGAGCCCAGCAATGGACTGTTTTTTACTCCGACCCTTACATCCCCCAGTCCGGTGCCTCTGCAATGGAAGCGAGTGCCCGCAATGTTATTTTGTTCTGAGCAGCCGCTCAGTGTACCATGCCTCAAGTATTCACAGGTCCGCACATGCAATTTCTGTCCCCAAAAGTTGGTTTTGCGTGGCTTTTAAAAAGGATCAGTGTAGGATCGACGGGAGCCCCTTGGTGGACACGTCCTCTTACATGGCCCTTAAGCCACGCCCCCTACATCAGGATTATTTCTAATTGCGATCAGGACCTCTGCTTTTTTCTCATTCATATTCACCTGATAGATTGTGGGTATCCATGTAGTCTAATACATGATTTGTCTTTCCTACATTTATGGGTTTCTTGAAGCGTGAGAAAGTCTGGTTTCTCACGCCTCAAGTGTGATCCTACCTTACATCGCTTTGCCAGTGAATTTAGCCCCCGAATTTTCAAACTCCTGATGAGAGCCTAATCCATCCCATCATATTCCTTTCCATCAGGTCTTTACCTCTAATACCCTTAGGAATGCCTGGGATCCTTGTGGACCTTGGAAATTTTAAAATGGAGTGCGCATTTCACACCTATTAGAACCCTCGGGTCCCTTTTTGTTTGCCCATGTTCCCCTGCTGTAACTTCTCAATTATCCTGCTGATTCCTCTCCCCATCCCTCACCCAAACCCCTTTCCCCCATTGCACCCTCACCCACCGTGCCCCAAATACCCGCCTCCACCCCAAACTTTGGCCCAGGCAGGTAAATGGGTCCTATTGACAACTTCGAGAAAACCTGTCCATAAACCAGTAAACTACCTGGGAACAACCAACTCCAAAAGGTATACTAGCCCTCTCAATAAGATCCCAATCTGGTCCCCTCCTTCATCCCTCAATCTCATCCCGGCTCACTTTCTCCAACAGTCCCACCTCCCTTGATGTACCCGATTTGTTTAACCCCCCCGCCTTCACCCCAAAGAGTATGGCGTGTCGTTTGACTTGGTCCAGCCTTTCGGGGCACGGGCCTTCCTGTTCTCCAGCATGGGGTCTGGCATGGATTCACATGCTCATGAATATTCCCCGTCGTCAGGCTGGGAATCCTCGGTAAAGAAAAATCAGTATCAGTTTCGTTTCTGATCTGTCTTTCGTAGTAGTAACTAATCACTGATCTCTGCGTCATACTGACCACAGCCAATGACTGCCATCTCCCTAAGCCCCGCCTCTGGCAGCCATCTTCAGATTTTTACCGCACGTTCAAGTGTTGGGAGTCCTCGTGCTTAGCTCTCAAGCTTTTTCTGCGTGTTTTGCGCTTTTTCAGGCGAATTTTCACATTTTTTCGGTTAATCGAGCCTCAAGCTCCACCGTTCCTACTTCCGTTAACGGAGATCCGTTGCGGGATTTTCCTACGCCCCTCAAGGGTGAAGATTTCGTCGAATCAACTTCTTGGAGGATTCCAGAAGATTTGCGGCCTACTTCAAGATGGCTCAGGACGCGAGTTCATCAACCGGACCCAAGCTGTTTCGCAGCTGCCCTGGATGCGGGTTGTATAATGTGTTTAAGGAGGACGAACATTCGCGATGCCTCTACTGTCTTCATGGGGACAAAACTCATGTAGAGAAGGACTGCCAGTTCTGCAAGAACTTGTCAGAGCGGACCATGAGGGACCGTCGATCCCGTCTCGCCAGCTGGTTGGAGAAGGGCTCAACGGGTGAGAAGAAGAAGAAAGGGTCCTGTGCGGGCGCCCCGGCGACGGGGGCCCAACATCAGGCCAAGCGCCGTGAGTCCGCTGGCTCCGGGAGCGCCGAAAGGTCGGGCTCTTCGGTCGCCAGGCAGGGCACACCTTCCCCGGCACCGTCAACCACGAGCCAGCGCTCCGGGTCAGGGAAGAGGAAGTCCGAGACCCCGGGTAAGCCTTGGGAGAAGCCCCGTCCGGTCTCGGGAGAGGGGGAGCAAGGCATCGCCCCTCCCCCTAAGGAGAAGGCCCAGGACGCACCTAAGGTGGTCAAGGCCCCTACCCAGCAGGCAAAGGCCTCTATCGAGGAGATCGCGGCGACTCTGGCCAAGCCGGCAGAGACCCCGCCAGCGGAGACTGCCTCCGGGACTAAAGTTTCCCCGCCGCCAAGGAGGGAATCCTCTTTTCAGCCCGTCGTCAAGGCCCCGTGATGGAAAAAGGGGGGGGGCACGGTAGCCTCCTCGAGCTCGGAGTCAGCCTCGGAGGGGGAACTGACCGAGGTCACGAGGAATCTCGAAGTCCAATTCGAGAGGGTTCGATCCCGCAAGGAAGATCCTCGGGAGAGAACCGAGGATGACGACGATGGGGAGGAAGAGCAGCCTTCCCTTCCGGCACAGCCGGAACCTAGGCCTCAGGAGAGCTCGGCAGCCATTTTGTTTGCGATCCAGTCCTTATGCTCTGAGATAAGGATGAGATTATCACGGCCCAGGCCGGAGGACCCGCAACCTGGCCCATCGGGAAGTCCTCAGAACAAGCGACGGAGGACCCAACCCTCTCCTCCGCTCGCCCCCGTAAGGCCTGCAGTCCCCTCCTCATCCTCCCACGAGTCGGGAGATGACGGTGTAGTGGGCTCGACGACGGGTTCAGACGGCGATGGCGACGACGACGACGGAACGGGTCTCCCGTCTCCCGTCGCACGGGCCTCTCCGCCCGACGAGATTGGCTCGTTCCACGCCATGATCGCCAGGGCGTCCGAATTGTTCGAGCTCTGCCCGGAGGAGCAGAAAAAGGAAGGTTTCCTCTATCAGCGCCGGGAGGCCAAGAGGAAGACTGTCATCGCGGTGCCCCTAATCGATGACATCTGGGAGGAGGTCCTGTCGGTGCTCAAGAACCCCTCCACGGCACCAGCCAAACGGGACCGGTACGAGAAGAAGTACCGGGTCCCCGAGATCGCTCCCCTGTGCCTCAGGGCCCAGCCAACGCCAGACTCGGTCGTCTCGGAGGCGGCGAAGAAGAAATCGGCGAGGTCAGGAGCCTCAACGTCGAATTCCCCGCCGGACGGCGAGGGAAAGAAATTGGACGCCATGGAGCGACGGGTCATTTCGTCGGCGGCGGCGACGATCAAAGCGGCCAACGCCCTGGCGATCGTGGCCCGTTACGACAGGGAGCTCTAATTTAAGCTGGCCCCCATATTGGACTTCCTACCGGACGACAAGGGGTCCGAGGCCCTGGAGATACTTCAGGAAGGCGAGGTGGCGTCGTACCACGCCATAACGGTGGCAACCGATATTGCCGATACAGGGTTCCGCCAGCTGGGCAACAGAGTTTGCCTACGACGGGGTTGGCTCCGGGCGACCGGCTTCCGTCAGGACGTCCAGACCAGGGTGTTGGACATGCCGTTCGACGGCAGCAACTTGTTCGGGAGGGTGGTGGACGAGTCCCTCCAAGCCATAAAGACGGACACGGAGATAGCCCGCACCCTGGGAGCCCTTCAGCAATGACGGCCCTTTCGGAGCTCAGGAGGCAGACAGGGGGCCTCCAAGGGATCCAGCGGTGGCTCGTCATCCTACCGCCAGGCGGCGCGCTCCTCGTCTCAGGAGGCCTACAGGGGTCGCAGCAAGCAGGGAGGGCCTCGCCGCCGTCGGCAAGGTGGCCAGGGCGGCAAGGCCACCACCTCCAAGCAGGACTGAACCGGCCGTGGCGTCGGGCCCCCACCGAAGCACCCCAGTGGGAGGCCGGCTGACGAAGTTCGTCGGCGTGTGGGAGTCCATCTCCACCGACCGTTGGGTGCTGGATACCCTGGCAAGGGGACACTATCGAATTCCTGAAGAAGTGACCTCACGTTCCACCTGTGGCCAGGAAGGAAAATCACATCCCGCAACTGCTGTTGGAAGTACGGGCGATGCTCAGAAAAGGCGCCATCGAGCTCGTCCCGAAGAGGCTCCGGGGATCCGGGGTGTACTCAAGGTACTTCCTCGTCAGGAAGAAGACGGGCGGCTGGCGCCCCATCCTGGACCTTCGTCGTTTGAACAAGTACATCAGGTCACAAAAGTTCAGGATGGTCACCCTCGAGCACGTGCTGGGTCAGCTGGAGGAAGGAGACTTTCTATCGTCGCTAGACCTGGAGGATGCTTACTTCCACGTTCCCATCCTCAGAAGTCACCGAAAGTTCCTCAGGTTCGTCGACCAGGGACGCCACTACCAATTCAGAGCACTGCCGTTTGGATTGAAGTCGGCCCCCAGGGTCTTTACCAAGTGCCTAGCACCTGTGGTGGCGCGGCTGCGCCTGCAGGGGATTCAGGTCTACCCCTACCTGGACGACTGGCTCATCCGCGCAAGGACGAGGGAACTCGTCGTCGAACACACTGCGCGGACCGTCCAGCTATTCACAGACCTGGGATTCGCCATAAATTACCCAAAGTCCCACCTGGTGCCGCCGCAAGTGGCCCTGTTTCTGGGAGCGAAGCTTGATTACAGTGAGGCGCCTGGCGGCACCGTCGGAAGAACGGACGAAGACCATTCTGGGCAAAGTGCAGCGCCTGCTGGCCATGGACATGGCCAGGGTGAGGTCCATCAAGTCCCTCCTGGGGATGATGTCCTCTTGCATCTACCTGGTGCGCCTCTGCAGACTACGGATGCGCCCTCTTCAAGAATTTCTCGACGCCCGTTGGATGCAGGCGTCGGGCACCTTTGAAGACAGGGTCCCCCTCAATGGAGTGTTCCGGCGGGCGATTCAGTGGTGGGGTGTTTGAGCACACCTCACGGCAGGCACGGACTTTCAGACGCCGCCGTACCAGGAGACGGTGACTACGGATGCTTCCCTGGAAGGTTGGGGCGCCCACACCGGAGATCTCCATGCAAGAGGCCTCTGGCTCCCGGAGGAGAAGCTCCTGCACATCAACATCCTGGAACTCTGAGCCGTGTTCTGGGCTCTCAAATCTTCCTCCCGCAGCTCAAGGGCAAGGTGGTGCGGATCTTCAGAGACAACACCACGACAATGTTTTACATACGGAAGCAGGGAGGCACCAGATCCCCAGCCCTATCCAAGGAGGCACAGGATCTGCACGCGTGTCATGAGTGGGACCTGCGCCAGGATCAGGTGGATCAACTCTTCCGACAATGGGGCAAACCCCAAATCGACCTGTTCGCAACAGCGACGAACTCGAAGTGCCAGAGGTTCGCCAGCAGGTTTCCCCAGCCGAGAAGCATGGGCGATGCGTTCTCGTTCCCCTGGGACGGCCTATACCTGTATGTGTTCCCGCCGTTGCCGTTGCTGCTTCGACTCCAAGAGGGTCCCGGTGCAGGATGATCCTCTTCGCACTGGCGTGGCCGAGGCAGATCTGGTTCCCAGACCTTCTGGAGTTGTCAACGTCCCCATCCATCAAGCTGTCGGCGGACGCGGATCTTCTCTCCAGAGAAGGAGGCGCCATCTTCCACCACGACCCGGCGTCACTGAACCTGCAGGCTTGGCTCCTGCAGCGCTAGAGTTTGGAGGGTACGATATACCGGCCGACTGCAGAGAGGTTCTTGCAAAGGCCAGGGCATCCTCGACTCTCAAATGCTACGGTCACAAGTGGAAGAGGTTCTCTACCTGGTGCCGAGCACAGAAGATCAACCCCCTACGGATTACGGACCCTCAAGTGCTGCTGTACCTGCTATCGCTGGCAAAGACTGGGCTAGCCCATGCCTCCATTAAGATTCATCTGGCGGCTATCTCCAGATATACCAGAACCACAGGACGGACGTCCCGGTGGTCCCATCGACTGGTAAAAGAGTTTATGAAAGGACTGTTCCGGTCGTTCCTGCCGGTGAAGGCCCCGGCCCCGGCGTGGGAACTTAATGTGGTGCTGACCAGGCTCATGGGGCCCCCATTCGAGCCGATGCACTCCGCACCGATGAAGTTTGTGTCGTGGAAGACTGCATTCCTGGTGGCCATTACCTCCGCACGACGAGTGGGAGAGATCCAGGCCCTATCCTGCAAAGCACCGTACTTGACTTCCCATGCCTCGAGGGTGGTGCTTAGGACGCACCCCGCCTTTATGCCCAAGGTGCCATCGGACTTCCATCTTAACGAGCCCCTGGTGTTACCTGTTTTCTTCCCGTCTCCTTCGTCGCCGGCCGAGAGGACTTTGCACTCGCTGGATGTGGCTAGGGCGCTGAAGTTCTACGTGGACCGCACAAAGAGTTTTCGGAGGACATCACAGCTGTTTGTGAATTTTGGACCTGTGAATCAAGGGAAGGCTCTCTCGAAGTCTTCTATTTCCAGATGGCTCTCCGGCTGCATCATGCACTGCCACCGGTTGGCTAGCCGACCGCTGCCAGGCCGTCCGAGAGCCCACTCGACCAGAGCGATCGCTGCCACTACGGCGTTCCTATCTGGTGCACCCCCATTGAACATCTGCAGGGCTGCTACGTGGAGGTCGACGCACACCTTCACGAGATTCTACTGCATCGATCGGGACTCCAGGGAGGAGTCCAGGATCGGCCAAGCAGTGCTGCGCAACCTGTTCGCTTAAGGTGAGTAAGGTAAGAGATGCTTAATGTTGAGTTGTTGTATTGCTTAATGTTGAGCCTTTTTTGCCACCTCCCGTGGTTGTGCATGTGTGTACTGCTATGTATTCTTATATTCATGAGTATGTGAATCCATGCCAGACCCCATGCTGGAGAAGGAACAAGTTACTTACCTGTAACTGTTGTTCTCCAGCATGGGTCTGGCATGGATTCACATGCGAACCCTCCCGCCTACCCCTCTGCGGCACTTCACTTGGTCATACTGCCACTTCACGTGCTACCAAATCTGAAGATGGCTGCCAGAGGCGGGGCTTAGGGAGATGGCAGTCATTGGCTGTGGTCAGTATGACGCAGAGATCAGTGATTGGTTACTACTACGAAAGACAGATCAGAAACGAAACTGATACTGATTTTTCTTTACTGAGGATTCCCAGCCTGACGACAGGGAATATTCATGAGCATGTGAATCCATGCCAGACCCATGCTGGAGAACAACAGTTACAGGTAAGTAACTTGTTCCTTGTCTCGCTTTGCCGTAGAGCACAGTCATGGTCACCTCTGTTGGAGGTATCGCCTCCCGCATCTGATGCCCCAGTCCCAGGGGACATGGACAGTATTTTTTTTACTGGATTTCTATCATAGATGACCAGTGAAAATACCATGCTTTTGCCCTTATCACCCCAGCGCCTTGCATACACACATAACCATGTTGATTGTGGGGGACGTGGCTAAGCAGCCAATGTAGTAGGACACGCTGCTGAGGAGCTCCGGTGCGGTCCAGCAAAAGATCCTGCAATTCTGGCATGAATCAGTTCCAGAGGAACAGCAAAGTTCGTCCACAGACGTCGGAATATCTGCTGCTCACCAGGTGAGACCCCGGAGAGAAATCGGGGGGCGGATCGAGAGATAAACTGCCGGGGAAAGCATCGCCCAGAAGAAACAAAATAGTGGGCACGAGAAGCTAGAGCCGTGGAAGGACCCTTGCCGTGCAACGCACTGTAAGCTGGGCGGGTCCACGCGACCAACGAGAGGAGTGACAGATGCCAGCAGTGAGCAGTGAACAGACCAACGTGGCCAGAGGAAGACGGACGGCGAGTCGAGAAGGAGCCCAGGATGCGGACACAGAGATTGCGGCAAGGAGAACCCGGGGTGCCTGCACTAGCCCTGCCCGCCAAGCCCAGCGCGGAGACAGAGCGCACAGAAGGTCGTTCACGGTGAGGCGCCCCCTTCGCCAGAGGGAGCCGTCCATAAGTGCGTCCAAGGTGAGACCTGGCACGGCGGGGGAGGCGGAAGGTGCAGGCCGGGCCCACGCTGACTCTTAAACAACGGCACCGGTATTCGGCGCAATATGCAGCCCGAAAAGAAAAGGCTTCCGTGCGGGCCCGAGGTGGGGCCCCCATGCAGCAAAGAGAGAGGCGCCAGGGCTACAGCGCTCGCCAAAAAGGGCTGACTCCCACTGGCCTGAAGGGGACATGCAGTGGGGGGCAAGGACAAATGTGCAAGTGGACCTACACTTGTAAGGCAAGAAAGCGGCGCATATACAAACACTGCAGCAGGGGAAGCCCTAGCAGAACTCAAGACCGTAGTGAAGGAGACACACATATCAGGATAAAAATCCTCTGAAAGCACTCAAGAAACTGCGCAACTACGGACAGAAGGGCCCAGTGAAGGGACATATAGCAGGAGCTTGAGTCCCTAACAGAACTATGTGGCACCCATACCACAATGTGAGAGGTCATCAAAGGAGCACAAATCCAAGAGACTTGAATACACGTGGGAAGAGGGGGTGCAATGAGGAGGAGGAACCGGAAGCCACACCAAGTGGTACACAGCCAGGCCTGGCACCAACAATTCACTCCTGGGACAGTACGCCCACGCTGGCCCGGACAACAGACCTACCGGAAAACAGTCAGAAGAGGGAGACACCTCAGGCAGACATCGACACAATGCCAAACAAGAAAACGGAAGGGAAAACCAAGCAAATTAGCATGGATACCTTCACTAAGGCACCAGGGCATAAGCAGTCGACACCAACAGACACGGCAATGACTGCGACTAACACCCCACATCAGGCAGTAAGTGCAAATGAAGGTCCGATCTTGGAAGCGATTGCTTCCCTGAAAGCATCTCTTGAAAACAAGATGGACACAGCAATAGAAGCCCTAAAAGCAACCCTAGAAAACAAATTGGACACAGTCATGGTGGATGTGGGTCTCCTTCGCCAGGACGCAAGGAATCGGACAGAGAGGGTAACAGCGATGGAACAGCAGGTGCAACAAAACACGGCAGGGGTCGCTGTAATGAAGACGCAAATGTCAGAAGTATTGCAGAGAGTCAAGGTTCTGGAACGAAGAGTGGAGGATGCGGAGGGAAGAGCGAGGAGGAACAACATCCGTATAATTGGACTTCCAGAGGGCGAGGAAGGCAAAGACCCCACGGAGTACATCAACAATATGCTGTTCCAGGAGATCGGAGTTGGTACACTATCTCAGGGCTTTGTGGTGGAGAAGGCACACAGAGCCCTGACTAGGAGAACGCAGCTGGGTGCCCCCTTCCCCCCCGAGGGCCATGATCGCCAGGATAATGAACTTTAAGGACAGAGAAAAAATACCAACCCAAGGGTGGCGGGGGGCGATCATTAGAAACTCCTCCAAGATCACCATGTACCCAGACTACACAGCCATGGTCCAGAAGCAGAGAGCACAGTTCGGCCCAAGAAAGGAACGTCTCAGGGTTGCAGGGGTGCGATACATGCTCCTGTTCCCTGCCAAACTCAAGGTGATACACCAAGGCAAAACATGCTTCTTTGACTCCACCGATGAAGCCCATAAGTGGATGGACTCACGGGGCATCCCCCAGCTGAGGCAGAGAAACACCAATAACGATGGAAATAGGCCCTGATGAGATGAAGTAAGAGTGGCCAGGAACAACGACGTCAAGCATTCGATAAGTAACCAAGCTAGAAGAAAAGTACAAAGGAGAGATCAGCCCCACTTTAGCGGAGTTGGCTGAGAGAGGCGGCGCCCCCTCAGAGAGCGAACTGCTAGTTCGGATGTCAGTTTTGAGGCATCACGCTGCGGCAAGTCTGCCCTATCTAAGGGGACACTATGAGAGAAGCGGTGAAGCCCGAGCAGGGGGAGGGTGGCTGGGCATTAGTTCTTCAGTTTCTGTTTGGGTTAAAGACGTTGAATGGTGTGAATGGACAGCACATGGCACAGGCAGCGGAAAGGAATGCCACAAAGGACAACAGAGAAATACAAGCACAAAGTGACCGGAGCAACATAAAGCAAAGAACCTGGGTGACAATCGCAGTTGTTCTGGAAAGAGAGGTCCCGTGAGAAGGGCTCCAAGAGACACCCGCATGGGGAAGGCAGGGGGCAGAGCGCAGGGACATGGCTGTGGGATAACGGAGCCATATCGAAAGAAGAGCGCATGGGGCTAGACGGACTAACAATAGCAACCTGGAACGTGAGCGGACTCAATGCGTATGTTAAGAGGCTCAGGGTCTATGCCTGGCTGAACGGGATGAAGGTCAAGATAGCAATGCTGCAGGAGACGCACCTAACATCAGAAAGGCAGGCCAAGGTGGACAAGAAATGGGGAGGGCAGACATACAGTGCCACGTATTTGAACTATGCACGAGGAGTATTGATCGCCCCAGGGGTCCCATTCCAGCTACTTAAGCAGGAGACCGACCCAGAAGGGAGACTGGTACTAGTGCACGGCATGCTGGAAAACAGAGAAGTGTGCCTGGTTACCACCTACGCCCCAAACCATGATGCAACAGATTTCTTCAAGAAGTTGCCACCCAAGCTGGCCCAGTACAGAGAGGCGATGCTCATTTGGGCCGGCGACTTCAATTGCACCATGAACCCGCTCCTCGACAGGTTGGATGATAAGCACAGGAAGCCAGCACCCCAGCCAAGGAACTACACAGGACCCTTGAGCGACTACAGTTGGTCGACATCTGGAGGCAGGTACATGGAGATGGGAGAGGTTACAAACACTATAGCGCACCACACAGAACATTCACACGTATGGATTATATATTCACAGGTAGGGAATCATTGCAAGACTTTACTGGGATTACCATTAAAGCACATACACTCTCTGATCACGCCCCAATATTGGTGACATGGGCACACACCCACCCATAGGAAAGCCCCAATACCAACATGGCGACTCCGAGAAGAGGCCCCGAGAGAGGGTGAGTTTGAGGAACACCTCCAAGAGATGATAGATGACTATTTTGAGCATAATGAAGGCAGCGTTGAAAGTAATGCTACATTATGGGACGTGTTCAAAGTGGTGATAAGAGGGGCAGCAATAGGCAAAACTGAGGAATGACGGGAGCGGCCACGAAAGAGCTTAGTGAACTCGAGAGGGAGATAGAATCAAGGGAACGACAAGCAGAGATAGTGGGAGAGGAAACTAGGGAGCTGGTGGAGTTGAGAACAGAATGTATGGTACTCTGAGAAAAATTAGGGAGATTGAACTAAGGGAGGTATTTACAGCGGCTACATGCGAAAGGGGACAAACCTAGCAGGTTCCTAGCATGGCTTACTAGGCAGGAAAGTAAAAAAGACCCTATAACAGTGCTAGAAGACCACACCGGGACAGAGATTAGAAACCAGGAACACCTTAACAACCTATTTGCCCGCTTTTATGAGCAACTGTATGCCCCTAATCTGGAGATAGACCCGGAGGACATAGCGGACGCACTGGCAGAAATAAGGCTAACAAAGCTAGAAGAAGAAAAGGCTCAGTTATTGGACGCACCCCTCACGGTGGAAGAAATAGAGAGCGTGATCACAGAGCTTCCCACCAGCAAATCCCCGGGCCCAGATGGACTTCCGAGGGAGTTCTATAAGACATTTAAGAGCACCATTTCCCCGAAATTACTTGAGACATATCAAAGCGCATATGAGAGTATACAGCTGCCGACTAGCATGTCAGAATCAATAATCGTTCCGATCCTTAAACCAGGGAAATCATCCAGGAAATGTACTTCCTACAGGCCGATTTCCCTCATCAACCAGGACGCTAAAATACTAACGGCGGTCTTAGTCAACCGCTTAAAACAAGTAGTAGATTCACCCGGACCAAACGGGCTATGTCCCAGGACCGAACACGTCATGGAATCTCCGTAGATTGGTTTGTCTCGTCTATACACGTGATAGACGAGACAAACCAAAGACAGGGTAAGAGCGCAATAGTGTCCCTGGACGCTGTCAAAGCTTTCAACTGTGCGCTGGGAGTGGCTGGTGAGTATGCTCACTCACTTCGGTGGATTATACTGTTATATAAAGACCCCAGAGCAATGGTGAAAACAGGATGATTCATTTCAAATGAGTGGAGAATACACAGGGGAACCAAGCAGGGATGTCCACTGTCACCAATGTTGTATATCCTGGGTCTGGAGCCGCTCACGGTCCTTCTCAGAGCAGAATATGGAGACACTGGGATAGATATAGATGGAGTGCTCCACCAAATCTCGTTATACGCGGATGACATGTTGCTATTTGTAAAGAACCCGGCCACAAACCTACCCTGCCTCTTAGAGGCGATCGGGCATATACCAGACTTTTGGGCATAGCAAGTAACAGAGAGAAGTCCCTGGTCTTCCCCCTGGCAGGCCTAAAACGGGTCCCCCCAGATAGCCTCCCGGATCTGGGCCTGACATGGGCACCACGCTCCTTCAGATACCTGGGTATAGATATACATCATGACACCCATAAAACCAACACACTGGCTGTCCTGGAAAAAACACAGAAGTCAATGGCCTTCTGAGGAACACTTCCACTGGGGGTGATGGGGACAGCAGCCCTCCTGAAAATGGTGGTTTTGCCGCGCCTACTATATCACTTCACGAACATCCCATACACCATTCACCATTCCCAGGGCCTATTTCATCAAACTAAACACGATAATACGAAACTTCTTATGGGGGGAGGAAGAAGCAGGATCGCGATAGGGACCCTGCAGAGGGACTATGAAGAAGGAGGTATCAGACTACCGGACTTCGAAAAGTACTACTTAGCGGGGCAGTCAAATGGCTGGGGGAGGACGAAACAATAGACACAATCATCTTTCAGCCAGCACTGAAGCAATATTACTTGAGAGATGGCTCAAGACCCTGCCGAACATGCTCAATGTCGCAGTAGGGCTATCGAACAGTGCATGGAGACTCCAAAGGACAAAAGATCCATGCTCGGCACATATCCCCTTAGCGGGTCTTCTAGGTGGGAACACAAACACACTTGCAGCATACCGAGCGCACTGGGAAGCCAAAGGCGTAGCACAAATTGGGGACCTGAGGAGAGGGGAAAGGTGGGCGGACTTCCAAGAAATGGTGGACGATCAAGAAATACATGAGGGCCAATTCATTCTATACAATGTCATGATAAGAAACATTAAGAAAAGACGGCCAGAATGGACAGGCCAGGATGAGGAGATGACAACGCTAGACGCATGGTACGATATATCAGAGGGAACTCACACAACCTCCAGGCTAGACGAACAATTGTTAAGAGCAGACAACCCGCAGGAGTCACACACAAGGCAGCGCTGGGAGGAGGAACTTCAGATGCCCTTCAGCGACCAAGAATGGACCATGGCGCTACAATACCCAATAAAAGTGTCTAGGAACGCAAGGTTCAGACAGGCACAGTTATATACAACGCATAGACCATATCTTACACCCAAGAGGATGAATAAGATGCAGATGGGGAACCAAAATAGGTGCCCCCGCTGCTTAGCGGATGAAGCTGACATGGTACATATGTTTTGGACTTGCCCAGTGATGCAGGCCTTTTGGGATAAGATCAGAACCAAGTTAGCACAGAGTGGACTCCAAATTCAGGTGTAGCATCCGGAGAAGTACTTATTGGGCCTCTTTCTGAGAGGAAGCAGACATGAGTCGCACCTAGCGAAAATGAATGACCTAATATGTATACTGGCCAAAAGAAGAATAGCAATGACATGGAAGTCAAGGGAGGGTCCGAACATAGAATCATGGTGGTCAGATCTCCAGAGGTGGGCACTGGCAGAGACTGCGGTGTGGATAAGAGCGGTGCAGAGAGGGGAAGGAGAAACAGCACAGAAAATAACTGCATGGAACTCCCTGATGCAGGATCTATTCGGCTGCAGGGAGGAGGGAGACAGCAAAGACCCCACGAGAACAGACGACCAATAAGTGAAGATAGGAAGGCCGTGTACAAAGCCCCAGGGTAAGACAATATACGCACTAGACTCTGTGATTGCCCCTACGAATGTGTCAGACAGGAACAATAAGATCGCCAGAAAGTTCCGGGACAGCAGATACAGGACAAAATCCGTGAAATGTGCCAGTTATGTTATGTGTGTTTGTATGTTATGTTATGTTTTTTTTGTTGTAAAAAATAATAAAGACATTTAAAAAAAACATGTTGATTGTGTTAGGCCTAGTAGGGGACAGGGATGGTATATTTTTGCTCGACATCTATCACAGCTGTCCAGTAAAACATGTCATGCCTGCCCCCTGGCCCCCCCGCCCCCAGTAGCAATTAACATTTTAACCCATTATTTTATTTTAAAAAATACACCGGGGAAACCCCCCAAACCCTCCTTCAGTGGTTCGGACTCCCTCACTGAGCTCGGTCGCTATGGCATTTTTGGGGGAAATAGTTATGCTCCTCCACTTAAAAAAATCACCAGCCGCCACTGGCTCTCGGACTGTGTTGGGAACAGGATGGGGGAGCCCAGGACTGTGGTGGGAGAAGGATGGGCGGGAATCATGGGATAGTGGTGGGAGCAGGGTGGGGAGAGCCCAGGGTGTGTGATGGTGTGGGGAGAGCCCAGGGACTGGGTAGGAGTGGAATGAGGGAGCCGGCCCACACTGATGGGAGCAGGTGGGGGAGCCCAGGGACGATACTGGGAGTAGGGTGCAGTGAAGGTGCGCAATACATACTGTCCATTTGGCATTTTTTTGGGGGCCCAGCGTGCCCACATTTTGCTCAGGGGGGCCCAGGCTAAACATTTTTGAAGACCACTGGCCTAGTGGATTTACAATGTGAGGCAACTTCTTTGATTGGCATGCTCGTCAGAGTCTCATATACAAAACAATTGTGTATGAACATCACACATTTCGCAGCTATCGCTATAAAAAAAAGAACATCAACACAGAGGGGCGGGTCGGGGGAGGGTCCCGAACAATTTATTGTTTGCTCAGGGGGGCCTTGGCATAAAAAGTTTGAAGACCACTGGTCTACAGTATCAAAAGCAGCCACAAGATCAAGAAGAATAAGAATGAAAGGATGGTTCACATGACGTGTGAAAGAGATAAAGTTACTGGCATTAATGAGAGCTGTCTCTGTAGAATGCAGAGGCCAGAATCCAGATTGGAGAGGGTAACTGAGGATGTGAGCATCAAGGAACATGAGTTGATTGAACACTCCACGCTCTAGGGTTTTTGAATAGGGTTGTAGAAATGAGACAGGAAGAACATTGGCAGGACAGTTAGGATCAAGAGCAGGTTTCTTAAGGAGAGGGATGACAGTGGCTGACTTGTAGGATGAGGGAAAAATGTCATTTTCAAGAAAGGAATTGGAGAGGGAAGAAAGATGTGGATTGACACTGAGAACTATCTGATTCACAATGTGCAGGGACAGTGGGTCCGTGGGAGCACAGGAAGAGTTGGCATGGAGGTGTAATGCAAGAATATCCTCATGGTTGGTAGGGGAAAAGCAGGGAGAGGAGATAGAAGCTAAGTGGTGAGGGTATTGTGAATGGAAGAAATTTTAGAAGCAAAGTAAAGAGCATGATAATTAGCAGAACAAGTGGAGGAGGTAGGGGAGGTGGAGGAGGGTTTAGGAGGAGAGAAAATAGAGTTGAGGGATTTTTGGAGGCAGCCCGGTTGGGAGGAGTGAGACTAAATGAGAGACAGAATTCATGTTTGGCAGAGCTGAGGAGTAGCTATGAAGAGCTGTGAAGTAGAGTTGCAGATCATATGCAGATGAGGTATTACCCAGGGTTGGGGAGGGTTTTGGGGTGAATGTAGAGGTTAGTAAGAGGAGAAGGGAGAATAGAGAGCAGCGATAGTTAGTGAAGACTTCTTCAGTGGAAGGACAGGTGTGTTCAGCATATGAGCAGAGCGAGTGTTGTAGGTTAGAGAGGTAGATCGGGACTTTGGAGGAGGGGGACTTGCGCTTAGTGATTGTTGTATTCAAGCGGAAGGGTGCGGAAGATCCTGGAGTAGAGATTGAGGCAAAGACAAGAGAGTGGTCAGAGGAAAAAAGAGCAGTGGGGATATTGGTGCAGAACAGTTGAGAGAAGCTGATAAGGTCAAGGGAGTTTCTATTGGAATGGGTGAGCAGAGAGTGAGTGGTTAAGGAGAAGAGAGAAAGTCAGTGGATAGAGAAGCAGAGAGAAAGGAAAGGTTAAAAGTCACCAGTGACAACAAGGTGATGATTGGGAGGGAGCAAGTCAATAGATTGGGAGAGGTAATTGAAAAAATGTCCTGTGGGACCAGGTGGCCGATAGAGAGATAATATGAACACCATAGGAGCATTGATAGTGGACATTGTGTATTCACATGAGAGCGCATTGGCAGGAGATAGGGGAGAAGGAGACATAGGACGCTTGTAAGAGGAAAACAGTCCTACACCACCACCTCTGCCAGTAAGGCGGGGGAGAGTGGGTGAAGTTGTAGGCAGGGCTGCGAAGCGCAGCAAGAGTATCAGAGTTCGAGGGAGAGAGGTTTCAGTAAGGGTAATAAGGTCGAGAGAAGGTGACTGAGAAAGAAAGGAATAGAAGGCAGAGGTAAAGGAGGTTTTATTGCAGATACATTGGTCCTCATTACAAATCGCCCGGTATGGAAACAACGGTGGCGGTAAACCGTTGTTTCCATGCCGGGCGATCACAACTCCTGCAGGCGGGAGGTGATGTTCCCGCCAAGTCTGACCTGGCGGGTTTAACACCGCCCGCCTGCAGGCGGACGAGGAAACACTGGCAGCATTACGAGATGCTGCCGGTGTTTCCATGATCCCCATTCCCATTGAGTCCCATAGGACTCAATGGGAATGGGGATTAACACCATTCCGCCTCCGTGATTCCCGGGAAACCGGGGTTGTAATGCCCCGGTTATTCCGGGAATCATGGAGGCGGAATGGTAATACGAGTCAGTCGGTAACCAGGCGGTTTTACCGCCTCGGTTACCGCCGGACTCGTAATGAGGCCCATTGAGTGTTACATACATCCCTTCTCTCTTTCTACTCTCCCTCCCGTTCCCTTTGTTCAGCTGACCACTTCCTTCTCACTGTACCTCCCTCCCCCTGTGCCTCCTCTCGCTTCCGCTCCTTCCAACTCCTAGCACCTCTACACTGGAACTCCCTTCCTCTTGCCATCCGCTCTACCCCCTCCTTCACCTCCTTCCGCTCTTCTCTTAAATCTCTCCTCCTCCACTCTCCCCCCTGAATCACCCCCCCTGCTGCTTTCCCCCCTCTCCTCCCTATTCTTCCCCTAACTATTCCCCCCTCTCACCCTCCCCATCCCTCCTCCTACCATTTTTCACCACTCCCCTCCCATCCACTCCATCTCCCCTCCCAACCTAACTCCCTCAGTTAATTGCTCTTTTCATTGTTTAGTCGACTGATTCATAATGTATTTGCTTCTACTGTTATTGGTTGTTTATGTAATTTGTTGTTCAATTGTACAGCGCTTTGGCGTAAAGCGCTTAATAAATCAATAAATACAAATACATAGAGGAATTGAGAGTAAGATGTGGAAGAATAGTAACGTTGAGTCTGAGAAGTAAAGGGCTGCCAGGGGTATATATGAGGGCGGAAGTGTAGTGGGAGTTGGGGTTGGATTGGATTTTGTGAATAGCAATAGTGAGATGTGACAGATAGCGACGAGGAACAAAGATGCTAGGGATGGGGAGGGAGTAGAAATGGTTATGCGAAGGCGAGCGAAGTGAGACGTAAAAGGCAAAGGAGGAGATAGCAAGAGCAGTGGATGGTGGGGGTGAGGCTGAGGAGTACCCTTAAAGGGTATTGATAAACAAGTAGCAGGAGTCGGCCAGGGTTAAGATGCCCCACTAACGTTAAGAAAAATAGGAAGGTTGATGAGGAGCGTCCAATGGTGGGAGGAAGGAGACGGGGATTCCAGATGGGAAAAACAGAGCAGGGCACACTGGGGGATGAAGTCCTGGGCTGACCCTCCTGCCTCTAGGTTATAGGCCCAGCTGGATGATGTGAGAGGGGAGCGGGCCAGTTGGTGAGGGAGAACAAGAGGAGTAGGCTGGTGAGGGGCAGACTGGAGGAAGACTCCCCTTGGGTGCCTTGCAGGCTCCAGTGTCACACAGGATAGGGGGCAGACCAGTCTCTAGCAGGTCAGTGCAGCAGAGCATCCAGTGGTGGGTGGAGGGGGGGCAGGACACCCAACAGGAAAACAGAGCAGGGATGGCCAGGAGAACCAAGCTGGAAGCTGCGGTAGGGGAGCGGCCCAGGTGGTGTGGCCACGTTTAGGGACAGGAGCCCAAGAGGCGCAGGCCACAGAGAGGCCCAGCTGCAGTGGCAGCTTCATCTCGGGGGACTTGCAGGCTCCAATGTCACACAGGTCAGTGCATCAAGTGAGTTTAGAGGGACTGCTGCTCTTTAGATTCATGTGTACCAAGTGCAATTCAATCTGCTTAGGTTAGCACAAAGTACCCTTTCTAGATCGTACAGTGTTATCAGTAGAGATGCAGGCATGATTGCCGTTGTAGGGCCTTCACTGAAAGTTGGCCACTGTCAGCTGACACAAAGCCCCTTTCTATTTATTTTTATGAAGCAGGATGGCTGCTGCAATCCTCACAGTCCAGTTTAGGATGTTCGGGCTGAAACCTGGGTTTACAGCACCCGCAAGCACAAGCCCACTCACCGGTGCATGGATGGTGTCTGGAGTGAAGCCCAGGTGGTGTGGAGATCTCTGCTTGGACTCAGAGCAGAGAGCCCAAGTGACACAATCCACAGCTAGTTAAACCTGCATAGGAAATCTTGCTGTGGAATGGAGATGGGTTGTAAAAGCCACTGCTATCAGAAAGGCTCAGAATCCGCACTTTGGGAGGGCTAACAGGTGCACAATTTATAACGATCTTATGGCCCAAGCAGGCCTTTCAGGACTGACAATTCTGGAAAACAAGCTACAAGAGTTGTCTAGAATTGGGTTAGAATTCTGTGGGACTTCAGGCTACACTCTGCCTCAGATACTGCCAATGTGCATTCAGTGGATGCGAAGAGCCTCTGAGGGAGTGGAAGCAGGGAAGAACACAGCTGGTTAACACACTTTTGCTATGCTCCCAGCAGCATACGGGTAGAGAATAACCTTTCATGGTTTCTGCTGAACTCAAGGTTTAAACTCTCCACAGTTGCTTGACAACGGAAGTATCAGCAAATTTAATTCAACATAGTCATAATTCATGGTACAAAGTGTGTACAGCAATAGCACTAAAGTAGGTAAATTAAGCACATGGTGCATCTACTTAAACCTCAATGAAGCTAATAAGAATGCTAAGGTCGGGTGTGGCTTGGCGCCGATGGCGAGCGGTAGCTGATCCGCCGAGCTCCGGCCGAGACGCCGTTTCCTGATCCTTTTTCTCCGGCTCGCGTGCGACCCCGACTTCTGAAAAGGAACGAGCGGTTGGGCGAAGCAGCCCTGCACCTGAATAGTTGCTGGGCCCACCAAATTGGACCCCCCTGAGACTCCGGTGGCCCTGAATCGGTTCTCCCCCCCTCCCGTTCTTACTGGATCCAAGATGGCGCCCCGCACAGCATAGCGGTGCCTGCGAGGGGTACCCCCTCCCCCAACGGATTCCAGGGCCCGGCGGGGAGAGGCAGCAGCAAAAGAGAGGCTCCGCTCTTCTAGAGACCACCTCTACGGACCACACCATCACACACGGGGGCAGACCACAGCTCACGGCCCGATATTTGGCCAGGTGAAGGGCCCCACCAGTGATCTCACAAGTGAACTAACTTTTGAGGCCTAAAACACCCGCAACCATCGCCCCAAGATGGCCGCCAAGAACAAGACCAGAGCCGCCACCATGGACTCCTTTGTTTCCACCAGGGCGAAGACCCCCACTCAATCCAAGGCCAGCTCCTCTGAAGTTGCCCAGTCGAGCGAAGAGGTGGCGGCCGATAACCACTCTCAGATACTTGATGCTATAGCCTCGCTAAAGACGCATATAGACTCCAAGATCGACGAATTCAAAGTCGATATTCAACTGATCCGCCAAGACGCTCGCAACTTAACGGAGAGGGTCGCGACCGTTGAACAGTCGGCAGAGGAAGCCTCCACGGCCATCACAGCCATAAAGTCCGAAGTTGTCCTCCTGAAGAGGAAAGTCACCTTTTTGGAGGAAAAGGCGGAGGAGGCCGAAGGTCGGGCCAGACGGAGCAACATCAGGATCCTGGGGGTCCCGGAGGGGAACGAGGGAGTAAATACCACATCCTTCGTCGAAACCCTTCTGCTACAAGAAATAGGGGCCGGCAAATTGACCCAGGGATTCTCTGTCGAAAGGGCCCACAGATCCCTTCAGAGGCGCCCTCCCCCCGGATCGCACCCCAGACCCATAATCGCTAAGATACTGAACTTTCAGGACAGAGAAACTATCTTACGGCGATCCAGGGAGGGGGGCCCCATCGAGCGAGGAGACTCCAAAATCTCCATTTATCCGGACTACACGCAGAAGGTACAAAGAGAGCGGAACTCATTTGTCCCGATAAAAGCCCGGCTCCGACAACTGAACCTAAAATATAGACTACTTTATCCATCGCGCCTAAGGGTTGTCTACAAGGAGAGAGTGGTATTTCTCGAGAACCCAGATGCGGCCAACATGTGGCTTGAGGATAATAACCTGGCGGATGGCAAGGACAACTCACAGACTGAGACCTAACCCCCCAGCGACCCCCATGTAAGAAACATCGCACGTGAGACCGGAATACAGAAGATAATCCAACTACAGTTTTTTCACTTGGAAACGGCCTCGTTCGGCTCTGCCGCCAGGCCCTTGCCCCACCCCCAGCGTAGTATTTACCCGGTCTGGGCACCCGCCTGACCCAGCTCGCGCCCGACTCCCGGATGGGCTCCGACGGCTCGAGAGCGCCTGAGCACCGCGACAATGTTGTAGTTGCTGGGCGCACCAGTTTAAGTTTTGTTGTTAGTTTTATTAGTTGTACAGTCTTCATGCCTCTTTTGCCAACGCAGACCGAGATGGGTCTGGGACATGACACCGATGAACGAGATGCAGTGGTATCCCCCCTGCAGCCCACCCGAACAAGACTAAAGTGGAGTCGGACCCCAGAGTCCCACACCAAATCTGAAACTCGAACCGGATGGCGGCACAGCTTACTGTAATGACCTGGAATGTGCGGGGCATGGGCTCATACCTCAGGCGCAATCGTATACAGTCCTACCTCAGGAGGAAGAAAATCTCCATTGCACTCCTTCAAGAGACTCACCTCACGACGGAGGCCATGTCTAAAATTGCAGACCGATGGGCTGGGACTGTTAGAGGGTCCCCCTACTCTAAATACGCCAGAGGGGTGCTAATATGGATAAGCCCGGACGTCCCCTTCCAGATGGAGGGAAGTGAACAAGATAAAGAAGGGAGATTCACAGCGATTTGGGGCACATTGGAACAAACCCCAGTCTGCTTCATCAACTCTTACTTCCCTCATCACGGGATATCGGCGTACCTCGCCACATTGATAACGAAGCTGACTCGGTACCGGGACCGCACCTTCATATGGGGAGGGGACTTCAACTGTGTTGCTGACACGAGTGCAGACAGATCGCTGCCCCCCCCACGCCCGAGCAGCCTCACATCCGGTGCCTTGAGGGAAACTCTGGAGCAACTCAACTTAGTGGACATCTGGAGGGAACACCATCCGACCGACAGGTCCTACTCCCACTACTCAGCTCCACACGGAGTTCACACAAGAATTGACTATCTGTTCATCAATAAGGAACTTACCCCACACATAGCAACCACAGAATACCTGGGGCGGACGATCTCCGACCACTCCCCACTGACCATGTTATGGCAAATGAGAGGCCCCAGACCCCCGATCCCCATGTGGAGGATGCCGACCGCGGCACTTGCGGACCTCGAGTTCAGGGAAACCCTTGCCGAAAAATTGGAAGAATACTTGGAGAACAACATCGGTTCGGTCCCCTCCTGGGGCACATTATGGGAAGCAATGAAGGTGGTGACCAGAGGCGAAATCATATCGAGAGCCGGCGGAACTCGCAGGCAGTTGCGGAGAACCCTGGAAGCACAGGAAGCTGAGATCTCCCGACTGGAGTCCACATGCGACAACTCTATGGAGACAGAGACCAAGCTGAAGGAAGCCCGCACAGAATGTCAGCAGGCATGGGAAAGACTGGAAAAATTTGATTTCGCCACGCACACCGCCAGATCTCATAAAGAATCGGACAAACCGGGAAGACTACTAGCATGGCTCTGCAAACGGGAACACCCCAAACATCTCCCAGTGGAGATACGGGACGCTAATGGGTCATCCCACTCGACTCAGCTAGGGATCAATGAAGCCTTTGCTAAATTCTACACAGAACTGTATACCCACAAGACCCAGATTCCTGCTGCAGACATCATAGACACACTCGAGGAGATAGAACTTCCCCACATTTCGCTCGAGCAGAGAGAGGAGCTGGAAACCGAGATCACTCTTGAGGACGTTCAAGGGGCAATCAGGTCCCTCTCCAACAACAAAGCCCCTGGCAGTGACGGCCTCCCACCTGAGTTCTATAAAGCGTATGAGTCCATCCTTGCCCCAGTTCTCCACGAGGTCTACCAGGAGGCACACACGGATGGGATTCTCCCCAACACCATGAAGGAAACCATAATAGTCCCCATGCTCAAGCCACACAAATCGCCCACCGACTGTGAGTCCTATCGCCCTCTGGCTATGCTAAACTACGATGCCAAGATCCTCACATCCATATTGGCCCGCAAGCTAGCCAGGGTGGTGGGTTCCATCGTTCACGAAGATCAGAACGGATTCGTTCCTGGGCGCAACACCACTGCTAACCTCCGGAGGTTGCAGCATGTAATGGCCGAAACATATGACAGGGACGAGGACCTGGCGGTGTTGTCGCTCGACGCCATCAAGGCCTTCGACTCCATATACTGGGAGTGGATCAGGGAGGTCCTGAGAAGATTTGGCTTTGGAGGGGGCTTCATCAGGTGGGTTGAGGTCCTCTACAATTCCCCGACGGCGAGAGTAAGAACGGGAAGAGTGGTTTCAGCGGCTTGGGATATACAAAGGGGAACAAGGCAGGGCTGCCCGTTATCACCCATGCTGTACATACTGGGCCTGGAACCGATTGCATTATACTTCAGGCAGCAGCTTTTCGATGCTGGCATTAAGGTGGGCAATGCACACCACATAATATCCTTGTATGCAGACGACGTCCTTCTTTACCTAAGCTCCCCCGAAGTTAACGCGCCAACCGCGTTGGAGATACTGGACAACTATGCGAAGTACTCAGGGATCCGCTTTAGTAGGAATAAGTCCTCTGCCTTCCCCTTGGCGGGCTTACGCAACATTCCGGAAAACAATCTCCCAGAGATAGGAATAAGCTGGCAACTGGTCCAGTTCCGTTATTTGGGGATCAACATAAGCCACACCCCGCTACTCATGCATGAACACAACACCGAGGCCGCCATCACGAGTCTCCGAAGTTCTATAAAGTTTTGGTCCAAGCTCCCATTGGCCATGGTGGGCAGGGCAGCGATTGTCAAGATGATCGTACTCCCCCGATTCCTGTATTTCTTCGTAAACATTTGCCATTACATTAGACCGTCCTGCTTCAAGAAGCTGGAGGCCATCATCAGGGACTTCCTTTGGGGCCCACACAGGCATAAACTGTCGCTGTCCGTCCTCTCTCTCCCACACAAAGAAGGCGGAATAAAGTTGCCGGATCTCCAGTTGTACTACCTGGCTGCCCAGCTGAGTCACATAACGAGATGGCTCTCGGATGAGCCTTCAGCAGAGACCGAACTGCTGAGGCAACCCTTGGACAATGTGATCCCCAAGGAGATCCTATGGCACCCTACATGGCAACCCCCGGTCCCCTCCATGGTGATTGACCTGGGAAGAAAGATATGGGCCAGGTCCTGCTGCATCAGGCGAATACGACACCCATACTCTCCGGACAATCCCATCCTAGCAGACACCTGTCGAACGGCTGCAGACATCTCTACGGCAAGGAGGTGGGAAGAGGCCGGCATTTACACATGGAGCGACATGTATGAGGAGGGAGAATTCAGGGATTTCGAATCTCTTAAGGCTGCCGATGGAATTCCCCCGGGCCAGTTCCTCTGGTACCATCGCCTCAAACAAACTGCTAAGAAACAATGGACCGGATGGCCGGAGGAGCCCTCCCCTGACCCTCTGCTACAAGAGATGCATGACCTCTCGGACGGCTGGAGACCTGTCTCCAGGCTTTACAGCAGACTATGTGATAAAACCAACCCTAAATGCGAAGATCTGAGGACAAAATGGGAGGCGGACCTTGAGACCCCGATTTCAGATAAAGAATGGGAAAGAGCGCTGATATTTCCCAAAAAAGTATCCAGGAACACCAGGTTTGGCCAGATCCAATTGAACGTTCTCTACAGGACATACATGACCCCACATAGGGTTGCCTCCTTCAATAAGACATCCTCCCCTGCATGCCCCTGGTGCGGGAATGATAAAGCAGATGTGATTCACATGTTCTGGACCTGCACCAAGGCGATGGCACTGTGGTCCAAGGCCAAACAGACCTGCATGGACGCCGGAATGACAAGATACGAATGGACTCCTGGCGAGTGCCTCCTGGGGACCTACCCCAGACCTAGCAAATCCAAGCACGCTGTTAAATTAATGGACATATCATGTATCCTGGCTAAAAGAACAATAGCGATGGCCTGGAAGACGCCGTCGGGCCCCAGGCAAGAGAGATGGCTCAAAGAACTCGAGAGATGGACAACAGCTGAAACCAGGGCCTGGCAGGAAGGAATCACGAACAGTGGCGAAACCGAAGGTGGCACTTTGGAATCATGGAAGGCCCTCCTCAGAGACATACGCTTCAGCGCTGACTACAAACCCCCCTGAAGTCCCACACCACTGCATTGACACTGCTCGGATGCCGGCATTGGTGGAACCACCCCTGTGTTTGACCCCTCTTGCTTCCTGAAACTTTGGGTCATTGCCCCTAACCCACCCGTCCACTGTAAGTTTGCTACAACATGAAGACTGTTGTTGATTTGCTCGTTCCCCCCCCCTTGTTTCCCCCTCACCGTCTCCTCCCCAGTTCAAACCAATGTTGATTTCTTGTTGTATTGCACGTTTTCTTTTTCTTTTTTCTATCAAAACCAATAAAATACGTTTTAAAAAAAAAAAGAATGCTAAGGTCGACCTAACAACGTTTCAATGCGAGAAAATATTGACTTGCATAGAGAAAATGCTTAATTAGGGGTGGTGGAATGAGGGACCTCACAGGGAGAAACTTCTGTTCTGTGATGGAACTCCCCAACCCACTTACCTTTGAGAACATGACATCCTGAAGGTCGTCAAAGAACCAATCTGAGAAGACTACTGCCTGTTACTGTGATACTCTCTCCTTCCTTATTTTATTTTTTTAATTATTTTTGTATTTGGTTTAAAATTAAAAAATAACTCATCACATAAACATACCTAAAAGCACATAAAAGTCAGTATACAAATCAAAAAGGCCTATTTACAAGTTATTTACAAAGAGCAGAGGCATACCCATTAGTATGAAAACGCATAAAGAAAGAAAAAAAACATTACAATAATTCATTTCAAATTATGAGTATTCAAAAACGAAATAAAAGTCAACAAAAATACTGCCCTCACGGAAAACACTAGAATTTTAAACCAATTATGTAAACACACAATTCTTACAACAGATTGAGGCTTTTAATAAAGTCCGAAAGAGCAATGCCTTCATGAGAATTTTGAATATTTAAACAACTTTTCCATAGATTGTCATCAATAGAACCCAATCGGTACTTCAAAAGAGGAGCCATGTATTTGTTCCTACGTGTGGTCAATGCAGTACAATCAAGATCCAAGTATTTTATCGTTTCCAGACCGGTTTTACAGAATCTACATGCAGTATCAGTCACATTGATTAAGCTTTTCCTAAGCAGTATCTCCTTTGTCTGGAGCAGATTCCAAAGTAACTCAAGGAGAAGGTCCCTATGATGACGAATCATTAGGGAATTGATACAGCAAACATGATAGACTTCCCCAGCATTTATGCTCATCAGATAGATGTTTCATGAATAGGAATGAGTGGAATACATTAGTTGTGATAGCCCAGTCAAGATCTTATTTGGATTATTAATTAAAGTCTCCAGTTCCAGGCCAATTCTTACAAGGATAGCTTGGCATTGCATCCCCAGTTGAAACAAATATTTAGAATTCACGCGAGGGGGCTGTTTACACTTGAGGGAATCACCTAAGGTTTCATAAAGGGAATATGCAATTGGAGAGACCAATTTAGAATATAGTGTGAACAACCGCCACTTCTTACATAAAACATAAAAATACAAGGAGTAACATACACAGTGAACATGAATCATCTCTCAAAAGTACCAAGAAGAGGAAGATTGAAGAGTGATGAGAACTACTCATTTTCTACATATCAGCAGTACTGAAAAGAGGTGGCCCCAAGGAAGCATGAAGAATGTCTCATCGACACAAAAGAAAGACTGACACTCTGCTGGAGAGGACCCAGCTACAGACCATAAAAAGCAAGACTGAAATAAGAAACTGGCACAAAGCCGGTCAGCCCCGGGAAGTTCAAACCAAGGAACGAGGTAGAGAGCAGAATAAGCTGGTCCTCGTCAGTGATGACGGTGGGTAAGGCTTGGAATAACTCCCCGCCGTGGAGAGGATAACTGAACTAGGTAGAAGCTGGGACTATGTTAACGGTGGCATAATCTCAGGGAGGTGGACTGTGCAGTCCTTCATCTACTAGGGCGACAACGAAACACCTAGTAAGTCGCAGAGCCTATGTGGTACAGCCGGGAGCAGAGTGAGAGATGAGAGCTCTCTGCAAGAAGACACAAGACCCACACCCCAGAGAAGAGCCAGTGATGTGGCCCATGAGAAAGAAGGTAACTGGAGTCTCGGGAGACCCAGTTGGGGTTTGGGCAATATTGAATAGTACCTCAAGAGTTATCGCCCTTGTCACAGTAACACTGTTAAAACCATCAATACTGAAGAATACTTTGGGAGTAATCTCCCTCGTCACAGTAATTACAGAGACGGTATCCATATTGAAGAACATCTCGGGAGTAATCTCCCCAGTCACAGTAACGTGATGAAGACATCTCAAGGGAAGAGTGCATTGGGAGTAATCTCCCTCATCACAGTAATTACCAGGAAGGTATCAAGATTGAAGAACATCTCGGGAGTAATCTCCCTCATCACAGTAACAGTGATAAAGACATCACAAGGGAATAGTGCATTGGGAGTAATCTTCCCTCGTCACAGCACTACTGCTGGAAATTACTAAGAGTGAGGAGGGCATCCAGAGAAAGCCTCCTCCTAATCTGAAGGAAGATTGAAAAAGTGAAGAGGGCCTCAGGAGAAATCTCCCTCATTAAACTAATTATAATAGAGACATTGAGAGCAAAGAAGTTACAAGAGTGTAAGAAGCCAAAGATACTTCAGGAGAAATTTCCCTCATTAAACTAATTATAATAGAGACATTGAGAGCAAAGAAGTTACAAGAGTGTAAGAAGCCAAAGATACTTCAGGAGAAATCACCCTTCTTTCTTTGCTCAGCGAGAAGACCAGGAAAGCCTGAAACTGTACATTGTATTGAAAAGAAAGAACTGTTGGACATTTGGTCAAGACAAGTTCCTGGGAGGAACTATAAAGACTCTTGAAGGCTGTCTCCAGAGACTATCGAAAACAGGCTTTTCGACTGATACAATTGGATTAGGAGAAGGGAGTCATTCTCCTGGTCTCACCTTTTGTTGAATCAGAAGCTATTCCAAAAGATTTTAGGAAACCGCCCTAAAGCTGCACCTGCTGACCGAGAAGGGAGTCATTCTTCTGGTGATCTGTTGTTTAGAGTATATTTTGTTAGTAGTATGGTCAGAGTAGGAGATTTTTGGACAGAGGATGGGCACTTTAGTGGACAACCACCCTGATGATGAGAACCCAAGTTAGAATTCAATTAGGTAGGGTAAACCCTTTAGTTGTCGGGAGAGAAAGGGCATTTTCCTTTTTTGTTAAATAAAACTCTTAAGGTGAAATGATACCTCTTAGTCCGACTCCTTCTTCTGAGTTACCACAACAGACACTGACAGAAAGGAGGACGCATATTTGACTAAATCTCAATTCGAATTAGTGTTCGCAGTGAGAGCTGCACAAATGGGCTTAGTTTAGAGTTTGTAAAATGGAGTGGAGAAAAAGTAGTTAAAGTCAGGACATATTATTGGACAGTGGAAGCCATAATTCTATAAACGTTTGATTGTGTGAGGATTGCACAGAAGTTGTGGCCCATGGAAACCGATGGCCATTAAGCTAACGATTACATAATTTCTTGCGCTGGTGCATCACAGATGGGTACTGAAGGCAGTGAAGATAGATACAGTGTAGTGTCTAGTCTGGTCAGCTGTATTGCTCAATTTTATCTCCTGCCCATTCAAGTGTAGCTTGAGTATCCTGTTGAGTACATTTGCCAGTCGCGGTGAGCTACAGCAGATGCAAGTGTGCAGATTTTCACACTACAAATTTAGGTTGATCCAACAAAAGTGCTTTTTTACATTATATTGCCCCCCATTGAGAATGCTTTGTTGTGATGTGGTGCATAATGACACCTACTGGGTTAGGGGGAAGATGTGTGGGTTGTAGGTACATATGCTTAGTGAATGTGATATGATTGATGGGTTCTGGGAAGAAAAACAGGCCGGCTGGAGCTTATTATTGGGTGTGAACTCCCACAAACCCCCTATATCAGGGGTCCCCAACCTTTTGAGCGCAATGAGTAAAATTTGCAGATCAAATGAAATGGTGAGAAACATCCATTTTTCTACAGAATATATTGGCGCTCAGTTGGCGGACAAATGATTACAACACAAATTAGAAATGTAATAAACTTAAGACCGCTTAAAGAACATTTCAATTTGCAATACTTTTTTTTTTAAACAATTTTTATTGATTTTATACAAACAACAAATAACAAACCCAACAACTTACAGTGGTTACATCTTGCTCATTAGTACACATACATTGTTATCTTTTCGCCCACTGAGTTCCCCGTCCCACCCCCCACCCAAGCCTACTTTCTCCCATCGTTAGTCTCCACCTCTTGTGGTGGGGAGACCTCTCCGCCATGCTTGTTGAGTCATCATCACTTGGTCCATCATACGTGGGCCCGAACAGCTCTGCTATTAGCTGTCTGCAACCCTCTAGGGCTCCGGCTTCACCCTCTATGTCCCCTTTGCACGCTTCCTGCCATGCCACTGTTTCTGCCTCCGCCCACTTCTGCAAGTCCCTCCACCACGTCTGCACTTTGGGCTTGTGGCATGCTTTCCATCCCATTGCAATCCTTCTTTTCGCCAATATATATGCCAGATCTTTTAATTTGCTCACATGTTTAAGTTTTCGTGGTCTAGGGAACCGTCCCAGCAAACAAGCCCACGCCGTATCCACCTTCATGCGGATTCCCTTGTCTTCCATTTTCTGTGCTATATCTTTCCAATATTCCGCTATCTGCGGGCATGCCCAGAACATATGCCCCATTCCTGTGCTTTCATCATTGCATTTGGGACACACCTGGTTTCCAGCATTCTTAAATTTAGCAACCTTCAATGGCGTCAGATATGCCCTGTGCGTTATATACAACTGCATTTGTTGCAACCTAGCATTCCGCGACACCTTCTTGTGGTACTCCTGAGCCCTTTCCCACATCCCGTCACTCATCACCTCTCCTACTTCCTCCTCCCAGGCCAGTCTAAGTGGCGTCACCTCCTTGCCCACGTGAGTCATCATCATCTCGTACACTCTAGACGTTTCATGCCCACCTTCCGCTATATCATATATCACATCTAAAGTGGTGTCCGGTTCCTCTGCAAGTTCCACTTCGGACCAGGTATCTTTGATTTGTTGCACCATCCCATGGTATGTGATATATTGCCCAGTGCTCAACTCTGTTTGCTCCACCAGCTCCTCAAATTCCAGTATTTTCTCCTCTTGCCAAACATCCCCTAGTGTTGCTATTCCCACCGGTTCCCAATACTTCCTAATCATTAACCTGAGTTGCACATCTGTTCCCATCATTGTAACCAGTGGGATTTGCGGCGAGCACAGGGCCGGCTTGTCCATCAACCGGCACGCCCTCTGCCACATCCCCCACCCAAGACCCAACATCCCCGGGCGGCCTCTCAGCTCCTTCTTGGGTAACCATATCATTTCTCTCAAAAAGTATGGGGATCAATCACCCTGATGCAGCTTATGTTCTAAGGTGGACTCCGCAGTGAGCCATTTGGCTACATGTTGCAACTGGCTCGCTACATAAATACTTCCCAATTGGGTAATTTGATGCCTCCTTTCTCATGCGGATTTTGGAGTTTCCATAGGGCTACCCTATTCCCCATCCCGTGCCATAGGAATTCCCTGCATATGCTATCCAGTTTAGTAAAGAATTGCTGGGGTATGGAGTATGGGATGTTCACAAAGCAATGCAACAGTCTGGGCAATGCCACCATCTTGAGCATCGGCCCCCTTCCCATCATTGCCAGGGGGAGTTTCGCCCAGAACTTCATGCAATTTTCCAGTTTCCGAACCGTTCTAACTGTATTATGCCTATGTTCGTCTTCTACTGTGTGATATATACCTATCCCAAGATACCTAAAGGTCGTGGTCTCCCACGGTATCTGAAGTACCAGAAAGTTTCCCGCCATGAGCCCTCTATATCTGCCCAGCGGAAACACACAGGATTTGCTTGGGTTCACGGCTATACCTGAGAGTTCCGCAAACCTGTCTACCACTTCTAATACATACTGCAGATTTTCCTCTGGGTAGCGCAAATACAATAACATATCGTATAGAGAGATTAAGTGTGGTGTTTCCCCAACTACAATGCCTATTTCGTCATACTGCTGCCTTAAATAAATCGCCAGAGGTTCCAAAGCCAGAATATACAACATGGGGGACCAGGGGCATCCCTGCCTAGTCCCTCTACCTAGTTGCCACCTCTCAGAAAACACAGTTCCTGTCTTCACTCTCGCTAATGGCTCGCTATATAGAAGTTCTACCCAGTGGAGATATCCTGGTCCCATACCATAGCTAGCTAGGGCCGCCTTCAGCCAGGGCCACCGGTCCGAATCAAATGCCTTGATCGGATCCAGTGACACTATCGCCATTTCGCTAGTGCTCCCTTCAGTATGTTCAATCACTCGGTGGAGTCGCCTCAAATTATTTGAAATATTCCTGTTTGGAACATATCCTGTTTGATCAGGGTGAATGAATTTGACCTTTTTCAATCTATTTGCTAACACCGCTGTTAAGATCTTACTATCTTGGTTTAACATCGATAGGGATCTATAGGAACTACAGTCGCTACCAGGCCTGTCGGGCTTGGGGAGTGGCACAATGACCGCTTCGCGCAGTGATTCTGGTAGTCTCCCAACTTTATATGCTTTGTTAAGCATTTCCAGCAGTGGGGGGAGAATCTCTGTTTTATATGCCTTGTAAAATTCGCTCGGGAGGCCGTCAGTTCCCGGGGTTTTACACGTGGGCAGCTGCCTCACCACTTTTTCTAACTCTTCTAGA
Organism: Ambystoma mexicanum; assembly: GCF_040938575.1. NCBI lineage: Eukaryota > Metazoa > Chordata > Amphibia > Caudata > Ambystomatidae > Ambystoma > Ambystoma mexicanum. The sequence goes on along the minus strand of NC_090923.1, from coordinate 475,164,613 downwards.
GTGATCGGGGCATCTAGCTCCTCCCTCTGTTCTACACTAATCTGGGGTAGCCCAATGTCTTCCAATGTATTTTCTATCTCCCTCTTCTTGTCTCCCGCCTCGTCTCCGTACAAGCGTCTATAATAGTCTACAAATTCTTGGTTAACCCCCTCCTGCGTGTCCACTACATCGCCATTGTCTCTCACCATTGTTCTAATTGGGGGCCTAGGAGTCTTGTTTTTGTAAAGCCATGCGAGGAGTCTTCCTGGTTTGGCGCCTCCAGCATGTTTTCTTTCTATGTATTTTTTATAATTAAGACTGCATAATCTATCCCAATATCCTGCACATTTCTGCTGCCGGCCAAGAGCTTTTTCTGCATCTGCCTTAGTGTTACCACCCCGTTCCAATACCCTCTCCAATTCCTTCTCAGAGTCCTGTAATTCGGTCAGAATCCCATCCTGCAATCCCTTAGACTTGGCTATGGCTATTCCTCTCACTACCACTTTAAAGGCTTCCCAGAGTGTGTCCGCTGTCTTTACACTGCCAGTATTTATCTCGAAATAACTTATTATTTCCTCTCGCATATCCTCCCTAAATACGCTGTCTTTAAGAGCTTCTGCGCGCAATCGCCATGTGGGTATCCTTCCCCTAGGGGGTCGGTACTGCCATGATAGCAACAATGGCGAGTGGTCTGAGAGGACTCTAGCCTTGTATTCCGCCTGCGGTATTTCAGTCAGCAACTCATGCGTGACAAATATATAGTCCAATCTTGTATGTAGGCCCTGTGGGGCCACCTAATGCGAATAGTGTCTATCGTGCAGATGGCATGTTCTCCACGCCACTGTAAGCCCAAACTCCGTCAATAAGGCATGTAGTGCCTTTGCAGCCGGGGTGGGACTAACTATTTTGGTGTCTGATCTATCGATGGTGGGGTCCAACACACAGTTGAAGTCTCCCCCCCACAGTATGGCCCCCACCACGCTGCCAATGAGTTTACTATACAGGGTCCTAGAAATACGCAGCTGTATCTTGGTTCGGAGCATAAGTATTCACAATGCAGATTTCTCTGTTTTCCACCATCCCTCTCACAATCACCATCCTACCATCCACCTCTACCTGCGAGCTCAGCAACTGAAATGGAACATGCGGGGCTACCCATGTGATCACCCCTCTTGCGTAGGCAGAGTATGTTGCCCCCACCATTGTTCCTCTCCATTTTTTCTGTATCACTTCTAGTTTATCTCTCATTAAATGAGTTTCTTGTAACAGGACTATGTCCACTTTCTGTCTACGTAGATACATCATTACCTTGTTCCGCTTTAGATAACTATTGAGCCCCTAACGTTCCAAGTGACTATCTTAAGGTCTCCCATGGCTCATCTCGTTTTTTGTGAAGTGTAGGCTTACCCCATAACTTTTCCCCCAACTATAACAAACCACAGAACACAACCCCTTCCCTCCCTCCTCCCCACACTACCCCAACCCAAACTGTTGCCCAGCTCCATCCCTGGATCTCAGGCTCCCCCGCGTTTGGGTCTACCCTGATAACCGGGCAAGACCCCAGCAGGGTGTCACCGCACTATCGGTGACCTAACTAAACCTAAATGGGGGATGTAGAGGTTGGTCCTGCAAGGCCCCTAGTTAAAATCTAAATCGCATGAGTGACTATATTCAAGTCCCATAGTCTTAAGTTCTGAGACCCCCTGGTGCCCCTCTTGTGCATTACTTATCCGCATCACCTCCTTCTCCTGTCCGAACGTCCGACTCCTGGGGGCATCCCTGCGTGTCGAGCCATCCCATGGCTTCTTACAGAGTTTCAAAAAACAAGGTTCTGTGCTTGTCAAAAACCTTCAGTTTGGCCGGGTAAAGCAGCATGTATTTATGGCCCGCTTCTCGCAATCTCCTTTTGACTGCCACAAAGTTCATTCTGCTCCGCGGCACCGTCAGGGTGTAATCCGGGTAAGCCGTAATGCTTGCCGAGCTTTTTGTATTGTCCCACCCTTGCGGAAATGTTCCAGGATCCTTTCACGATCCCTGTAATTAAGTACTTTAGCGATCACCGGCTGTTAGGCAGAAACCTGTGCAGTTCCCTCTGGGACCACTGCAAAAGATTTAGGTCTACAGGTGTTTGGCAGTAAACCCACTTGGTAGCAGTCTGTACCACATAGATTCACTTGGTAGCTGTGGCTGAGCAGTCATACATCCCTCAAGAAGAGTTAGGCAGTATACAGAGTATTCACAATAGGTCACGAGAACACAGTAGAACAAGTAAACACTGACCAGGGCTTGGTGTAAAAGAGATATAATTATTTATTTAAAACCACATGTAGAAAAACACACAGGCACTAATAGTAAGCAATTCAAAAGCACGGTCACTAAAAGATATACACTCCCTTAAAAGAACATTAGACAAGTCTTAAGTAAAGCCCCACTTATTTTCAGACAGCGGTGAGCGCTTAATGTAGATGGCACTCTAATAGTTCGGAGAGAAGAGCAGAGAACAAGTTGAAACAGATCCCAACACTTTTATCAGAATATAACAAGAGAGGAAGGCAAAGGAAAACCGGGAAGTTAGAGTTCAAGAGGCCGGATCCACTTTCAGAGGATCCAAACAAAATGTGTCCAAGGTCACACGGTTGCAGTGCACAAAAGTCTTGTAAAGGTTCAAAAAGGAGTTGGACCAAAGAAAGGGACCAGTTAGAGGGTCAAGGCAGCCAGCCCAGTCCAGAAGGTTAAGGGGTTATTACCTTGTAGCAATCTTTTGAAAGGGAGGCCTGGCGGACACGGTACCTTAAAGTGGTGAGAACGCTCCAGCGGGGGCAGTTGTTCCTGGCAGCGGGTGCAAGTTGTGGCTTCGTCCGGGAGAAGACTCGTCGTGGAGGAAGACAGGAGTCCGTTGCACTGCCAGGGAAGAAACCAGCCGCGGAGCTTCTCAGGTACAAGGAGCGGTCCGGTGATTCATGGTTCAGTGGTGAGTGGCTATCCGGCTGCTGGGGTGCTTGGCACGGGCAGTTCGACCACAAACCGGGCTGGGGTGCGAAGAAAGAAGGGTAAACTGGTTGTGCCCACCAGTCAGGGGAAGAAGCCTCTCCAGCCGGGAGATCTTCTCTGTCGTCGGGAAGTGGTGAGTCGGTTCTGCAGGGCTCCACCGGTGGTGTCATCGTGGTAGGTCGGCTCAGCTTCTCCCTCGTCGCATTCTCAGGTCCTGTGGCGACTTCTGAAGTTCTAGTCCCCAAAGCCCTGCTTTTATGCAGAAAACCCCCATTCACTCAGCCTAGCTGTCACTCAAACATGCTAAGTGGTGAGCCGGCCGGCTCACCACTTGGGTCAATCACACAAGAGTGCGACTTGGGTTACCAAGGTAACTCAGTCCAGGGTGCCTAAACCCCCTCCCACACCCCCTGTGGTACCCAGACAGAGTGGCACCACTTTTGGAGGCTTCTGTGGAGAAGCCCGCCAAAAAGTGGAACAAAGGGCTCGACTTGGGTTGGAGTCACAGAAGAGAACACAAACGCCATTTTAGAATCGAGTCTTGGCCAAAAATACCAACAGGAGAATTAATATTAATTAAATAAACCGGCGGTATGTTCGAGGCTATGAGAATTAAATAATTAAAGTTGGTAGCCTCGAACAATGGGAAAATCCCATAGGGAAATATTTGCGGTAGAATATAAAAAGTAGTTTCCACTGCCACCAGCCAAAACTCGATCAGGGGGGGCGGAGACGTGCCCCCTCGACTAACAGACCCCGGGGCAATCGAATTGCCCCAGCCAGTACGTCCACAATATGATGGTTTGTGCTGGTTTCTGTTAATAATTTGGGACTAGTAAAGCCAATGGTGACTTTACATGCCCTGGGGGACAGTAGTCAGTCCCAGGGTATGGAGTCTATGGTGGGGTGTCACTATGACACCCCTGTGTTACTGCACGGAGGGTGCTGTGTAACACACATAGGAAAAACACAGGAGACCCTATGGGGTAAAGGACCCCAAAGCCCATAAAACACATTACCAGTCAAAGGAATACCATAAGTCATGTCCAAGAGTGGGAGAAAATGAGTCTCACTCTTGGCAGGAGGAAAAAAAACAAACTCCAGAAATCCAGCAAAGCTGCTGGGGGACTCACTAGGTCAGGAAATTCAGCCTAAAGAGAGAATTCTCCCTAACACTCGCCCCCCCCCCCCCAGACTAAGGGACAGGAGGATTTAATCCACTCCTGGATGAACCTCATACCTCTAGTCGATGACATACATCCTAGAGAGTCCATCAGCATTTTGATGGTGACACCCTGACCTGTGCTCAATGGTGAAATCAAACCCTTGAAGGCAGATTGACCATCTCAATAGTTTTGGATTTTCCCCTTTCATTTGCATTAACCATCTCAAGGGTTGGTGGTCAGTCTGAATGACAAAAGTAGATCCATACAAGTATGGTCTAAACTTCTTCAGTGCCCACACAATAGCAAAGCATTCTCTTTCGATTGTTGCCCACCTTGTCTCAGGATCCTTCAGCTTTCTTCTGATGAAGCAAATGGGGTGCTCCCTACCTTTCCCATCTAGTTGACTGAGGACTGCACCTATTCCTACATTTGAAGCATCTGTTTGCACAATGAAAGTTTGGTGATAGTCAGGAGCTCTGAGTACTGGGGCTTGGCAAAGAGCCTTTTTCAGGGTTTCAAAGGCCTGATTGCATTCCTCATTCCATCTAACCTTTTTAGGGAATTTAGGAGAGGAGATGACATTAAGTGGAGAAGCTATGGACCCATAGTTCTCAATGAAATTCCTGTAATACCCAGTGAGACCTAAGAAGGCTCTCACCTGGGTCTGAGTAGTAGATTGTCCAATTTTGCACAGCTTCAATCTTACTGGGAAAAGGCCTTATTTCTCCACCTCCTACCTCATGTCCAAGGTAGACCACTTTACTCTGTCCAATCTGGCATTTACTTGCCTTTATGGTCGGATTGGCCTTTCCAAGAGCCTGCAAAACATATCTCAGGTGGTCCACATGTTCCCCCCAGGAATTGCTGAACACTGCTATGTCATCCAAGTATGCCATGCAGAAGTCCTCCATCCATTCAGAACCTGGTTTACCATCCTTTGAAACGTAGCAGGTGCATTTTTCAATCCAAAAGGCATAACCTTAAACTGGTATAAGCCAACTGTGGTAGAAAATGCAGTTTTCTCCTTGGCATGGTCTGTCAGGGCTATTTGCCAATAGCCTGACGTCAAGTCAAATGTGCTGAGGAACTTGGCTGCACCAAGTCTATCCACCAACTCATCTGTCCTTGGCAAAGGGTGGGCATCAGTCTTAGTGACTGTATTAAGAGCTCTGTAATCCACACAGAATCTAAGTTCTTTAGATCCTGCCTTTGGTACTAACACAACTGGGCTAGACCATGGACTAGTAGAGGAGAGATAGGACGCTTGTAAGAGGAAAACAGTCCTACACCACCACCTCTGCCAGTAAGGTGGGGGAGAGTGGGTGAAGTTGTAGGCAGGGCTGCGAAGCGCAGCAAGAGTATCAGAGTTCGAGGGAGAGAGGTTTCAGTAAGGGTAATAAGGTTGAGAGAAGGTGACTGAGAAAGAAAGGAATAGAAGGCAGAGGTAAAGGAGGTTTTATTGCAGATACATTGGTCCTCATTACAAATCGCCCGGTATGGAAACAACGGTGGCGGTAAACCCACCGTCACCGTTGTTTCCATGCCGGGCGATCACAACTCCTGCAGGCGGGAGGTGATGTTCCCGCCAGGTCTGACCTGGCGGGTTTAACACCACCCACCTGCAGGCGGACGAGGAAACACTGGCAGCATTACGAGATGCTGCCGGTGTTTCCATGATCCCCATTCCCATTGAGTCCCATAGGACTCAATGGGAATGGGGATTAACACCATTCCGCCTCCGTGATTCCCGGGAAACCGGGGTTGTAATGCCCCGGTTATTCCGGGAATCATGGAGGCGGAATGGTAATACGAGTCAGTCGGTAACCAGGCGGTTTTACCGCCTCGGTTACCGCCAGACTTGTAATGAGGCCCATTGAGTGTTACATACATCCCTTCTCTCTTTCTACTCTCCCTCCCGTTCCCTTCGTTCAGCTGACCACTTCCTTCTCACTGTACCTCCCTCCCTCTGTGCCTCCTCTCGCTTCCGCTCCTTCCAACTCCTAGTACCTCTACACTGGAACTCCCTTCCTCTTGCCATGCGCTCTATCCCCTCCTTCACCTCCTTCCGCTCTTCCCTTAAATCTCTCTTCCTCCACTCTCCTCCCTGAATCACCCCCCCTGCTGCTTCCCCCCCTCTCCTCCCTATTCTTCCCCTAACTATTCCCCCCTCTCACCCTCCCCATCCCTCCTCCTGCCATTTTTCACCACTCCCCTCCCATCCACTCCATCTCCCCTCCCAACCTAACTCCCTCAGTTAATTGCTCTTTTCATTGTTTAGTCGACTGATTCATAATGTATTTGCTTCTACTGTTATTGGTTGTTTATGTAATTTGTTGTTCAATTGTACAGCGCTTTGGCGTAAAGCGCTTAATAAATCAATAAATACAAATACATAGAGGAATTGAGAGTAAGATGCGGAAGAATAGTAACGTTGAGTCTGAGAAGTAAAGGGCTGCCAGGGGTATATATGAGGGCGGAAGTGTAGTGGGAGTTGGGGTTGGATTGGATTTTGTGAATAGCAATAGTGAGATGAGACATATAGCGACGAGGAACAAAGATGCTAGGGATCGGGAGAGAGTAGAAATGGTTATGCGAAGGCGAGCGAAGTGAGACGTAAAAGGCAAAGGAGGAGATAGCAAGAGCAGTGGATGGTGGGGGTGAGGCTGAGGAGTACCCTTAAAGGGTATTGATAAACAAGTAGCAGGAGTCGGCCAGGGTTAAGATGCCCCACTAACGTTAAGAAAAATAGGAAGGTTGATGAGGAGCGTCCAATGGTGGGAGGAAGGAGACGGGGATTCCAGATGGGAAAAACAGAGCAGGGCACACTGGGGGATGAAGTCCTGGGCTGACCCTCCTGCCTCTAGGTTATAGGCCCAGCTGGATGATGTGAGAGGGGAGCGGGCCAGTTGGTGAGGGAGCACAAGAGGAGTAGGCTGGTGAGGGGCACAATGGAGGAAGCCTCCCCTTGGGTGCCTTGCAGGCTCCAGTGTCACACAGGATAGGGGGCAGACCAGTCTCTAGCAGGTCAGTGCAGCAGAGCATCCAGTGGTGGGTGGAGGGGGGGCAGGACACCCAACAGGAAAACAGAGCAGGGATGGCCAGGAGAACCAAGCTGGAAGCTGCGGTAGGGGAGCGGCCCAGGTGGTGTGGCCACGTTTAGGGACAGGAGCCCAAGAGGCGCAGGCCACAGAGAGGCCCAGCTGCAGTGGTAGCTTCATCTCGGGTGACTTGCAGGCTCCAATGTCACACAGGTCAGTGCATCAAGTGAGTTTAGAGGGACTGCTGCTCTTTAGATTCAATTCAAGTGCAATTCAATCTGCTTAGGCTAGCACAAAGTACCCTTTCTAGATCGTACAGTGTTATCAGTAGAGATGAAGGCATGATTGCCGTTGTAGGGCCTTCACTGAAAGTTGGCCACTGTCAGCTGCCACAAAGCCCCTTTCTATTTATTTTTATGAAGCAGGATGGCTGCTGCACTCCTCACAGTCCAGTTTAGGATGTTAGGGCTGAAACCTGGGTTTACAGCACCCGCAAGCACAAGCCCACTCACCGGTGCATGGATGGTGTCTGGAGTGAAGCCCAGGTGGTGTGGAGATCTCTGCTTGGACTCAAAGCAGAGAGCCCAAGTGACACAATCCACAGCTAGTTAACCCTGCATAGGAAATCTTGCTGTGGAATGGAGATGGGTTGTAAAAGCCACTGCTATCAGAAAGGCTCAGAATCCACACTTTGGGAGGGCTAACAGGTGCACAATTTATAACGATCTTATGGCCCAAGCAGGCCTTTCAGGACTGACAATTCTGGAAAACAAGCTACAAGAGTTGTCTAGAATTGGGTTAGAATTCTGTGGGACTTCAGGCTACACTCTGCCTCAGATACTGCCAATGTGCATTCTGTGGATGCGAAGAGCCTCTGAGGGAGTGGAAGCAGGGAAGAACACAGCTGGTTAACACACTTTTGCTATGCTCCCAGCAGCATACAGGTAGAGAATAACCTTTCATGGTTTCTGCTGAACTCAAGGTTTAAACTCTCCACAGTTGCTTGACAACGGAAGTATCAGCAAATTTAATTCAACATAGTCATAATTCATGGTACAAAGTGTGTACAGGAATAGCACTAAAGTAGGTAAATTAAGCACAAGGTGCATCTACTTAAACCTCAATGAAGCTAATAAGAATGCTAAGGTCGACCTAACAACGTTTCAATGCGAGAAAATATTGACTTGCATAGAGAAAATGCTTAATTAGGGGTGGTGGAATGAGGGACCTCACAGGGAGAAACTTCTGTTCTGTGATGGAACTCCCTAACCCACTTACCTTTGAGAACATGACATCCTGAAGGTCGTCAAAGAACCAACCTGAGAAGACTACTGCCTGTTACTGTGATACTCTCTCCTTCCTTATTTAATTTTTTTTATTATTTTTGTATTTGGTTTAAAATTAAAAAATAACTCATCACATAAACATACCTAAAAGCACATAAAAGTCAGTATACAAATCAAAAAGGCCTATTTACAAGTTATTTACAAAGAGCGGAGGCATACCCATTAGTACGAAAACACATAAAGAAAGAAAGAAAACATTACAATAATTCATTTCAAATTATGAGTATTCAAAAACGAAATAAAAGTCAACAAAAATACTGCCCTCACGGAAAACACTAGAATTTTTAACCAATTATGTAAACACACAATTCTTACAACAGATTGAGGCTTTTAATAAAGTCCGAAAGAGCAATGCCTTCATGAGAATTTTGAATGTTTAAACAACTTTTCCATAGATTGTCATCAATAGAACCCAATCGGTACTTCAAAAGAGGAGCCATGTATTTGTTCCTACGTGTGATCAATGCAGTACAATCAAGATCCAAGTATTTTATCGTTTCCAGACCGGTTTTACAGAATCTACATGCAGTATCAGTCACATTGATTAAGCTTTTCCTAAGCAGTATCTCCTTTGTCTGGAGCAGATTCCAAAGTAACCCAAGGAGAATGTCCCTATGATGACGAATCATTAGGGAATTGATACAGCAAACATGATAGACTTCCCCAGCATTTATGCTCATCAGATAGATGTTTCATGAATAGGAATGAGTGGAATACATTAGTTGTGATAGCCCAGTCAAGATCTTATTTGGATTATTAATTAAAGTCTCGAGTTCCAGGCCAATTCTTACATGGATAGCTTGGCATTACATCCCCAGTTGAAACAAATATTTAGAATTCACGCGAGGGGGCTGTTTACACTTGAGGGAATCACCTAAGGGTTCATAAAGGGAATATGCAATTGGAGAGACCAATTTAGAATATAGAGTGAACAACCGCCACTCCTTACATAAAACATAAAAATACAAGGAGTAACATACACAGTGAACATGAATCATCTCTCAAAAGTACCAAGAAGAGGAAGATTGAAGAGTGATGAGAACTACTCATTTTCTACATATCAGCAGTACTGAAAAGAGGTGGCCCCAAGGAAGCATGAAGAATGTCTCATCGACACAAAAGAAAGACTGGCACTCTGCTGGAGAGGACCCAGCTACAGACCATAAAAAGCAAGACTGAAATAAGAAACTGGCACAAAGCCGGTCAGCCCCGGGAAGTTCAAACCTAGGAACGAGGTAGAGAGCAGAATAAGCTGGTCCTCGTCAGTGATGACGGTGTGTATGGCTTGGAATAACTCCCCGCCGTGGAGAGGATAACTGAACTAGGTAGAAGCTGGGACTATGTTAACGGTGGCATAATCTCAGGGAGGTGGACCGTGCAGTCCTTCATCTACTAGGGCGACAACGAAACACCTAGTAAGTCGCAGAGCCAATGCGGTATAGCCGGGAGCAGAGTGAGAGATGAGAACTCTCTGCAAGAAGACACAAGACCCACACCCCAGAGAAGAGCCAGTGATGTGGCCCATGAGAAAGAAGGTAACTGGAGTCTCGGGAGACCCAGTTGGGGTTTGGGCAATATTGAATAGTACCTCAAGAGTTATCGCCCTTGTCACAGTAACACTGTTAAAACCATCAATACTGAAGAATACTTTGGGAGTAATCTCCCTGGTCACAGTAATTACAGAGACGGTATCCATATTGAAGAACATCTCGGGAGTAATCTCCCCAGTCACAGTAACGTGATGAAGACATCTCAAGGGAAGAGTGCATTGGGAGTAATCTCCCTCATCACAGTAATTACCAGGAAGGTATCAAGATTTAAGAACATCTCAGGAGTAATCTCCCTCATCACAGTAACAGTGATAAAGACATCACAAGGGAATAGTGCATTGGGAGTAATATTCCCTCGTCACAGCACTACTGCTGGAAATTACTAAGAGTGAGGAGGGCATCCAGAGAAAGCCTCCTCCTCAGAATAATCTGAAGGAAGATTGAAAAAGTGAAGAGGGCCTCAGGAGAAATCTCCCTCATTAAACTAATTATAATAGAGACATTGAGAGCAAAGAAGTTACAAGAGTGTAAGAAGCCAAAGATACTTCAGGAGAAATTTCCCTCATTTAACTAGTTATAATAGAGACATTGAGAGCAAAGAAGTTACAAGAGTGTAAGAAGCCAAAGATACTTCAGGAGAAATCACCCTTGTTTCTTTGCTCAGCGAGAAGACCAGGAAAACCTGAAACTGTACATTGTATTGAAAAGAAAGAACTGTTGGACATTTGGTCAAGACAAGTTCCTGGGAGGAACTATAAAGACTCTTGAAGGCTGTCTCCAGAGACTATCGAAAACAGGCTTTTCGACTGATACAATTGGATTAGGAGAAGGGAGTCATTCTCCTGGTCTCACCTTTTGTTGAATCAGAAGCTATTCCAAAAGATTTTAGGAAACCGCCCTAAAGCTGCACCTGCTGACCGAGAAGGGAGTCATTCTTCTGGTGATCTGTTGTTTAGAGTATATTTTGTTAGTAGTATGGTCAGAGTAGGAGATTTTTGGACAGAGGATGGGCACTTTAGTGGACAACCACCCTGATGATGAGAACCCAAGTTAGTATTCAATTAGGTAGGGCAAACCCTTTAGTTGTCGGGAGAGAAAGGGCATTTTCCTTTTTTGTTAAATAAAACTCTTAAGGTGAAATGATACCTCTTAGTCCGACTCCTTCTTCTGAGTTACCACAACAGACACTGACAGAAAGGAGGACGCATATTTGACTAAATCTCAATTCGAATTAGTGTTCGCAGTGAGAGCTGCACAAATGGGCTTAGTTTAGAGTTTGTAAAATGGAGTGGAGAAAAAGTAGTTAAAGTCAGGACATATTATTGGACAGTGGAAGCCATAATTCTATAAACGTTTGATTGTGTGAGGATTGCACAGAAGTTGTGGCCCATGGAAACCGATGGCCATTAAGCTAACGATTACATAATTCCTTGCGCTGGTGAATCACAGATGGGTACTGAAGGCAGTGAAGATAGATACAGTGGAGTGTCTAGTCTGGTCAGCTGTATTGCTCAATTTTATCTCCTGCCCATTCAAGTGTAGCTTGAGTATCCTGATGAGTACATTTGCCAGTTGCGGTGAGCTACAGCAGATGCAAGTGTGCAGATTTTCACACTACAAATTTAGGTTGATCCAACAAAAGTGCTTTTTTACATTATATTGCCCCCCATTGAGAATGCTTTGTTGTGATGTGGTGCATAATGACACCTACACCAGTATGGCCCCCATGGTGGGAAGATGTGTGGGTTGTTGGTACATATGCTTAGTGAATGTGATATGATTGATGGGTTCTGGGAAGAAAAACAGGCCGGCTGGAGCTTATTATTGGGTGTGAACTCCCACAAACCCCCTATATCAGGGGTCCCCAACCTTTTGAGCGCAATGAGTAAAATTTGCAGATCAAATGAAATGGTGAGAAACATCCATTTTTCTACAGAACATATTGGCGCTCAGTTGGCGGACAAATGATTACAACACAAATTAGAAATGTAATAAACTTAAGACCGCTTAAAGAACATTTCAATTTGCAATACTTTTTTTTTTAAACAATTTTTATTGATTTTATACAAACAACAAATAAACCCAACAACTTACAGTGGTTACATCTTGCTCATTAGTACACATACATTGTTATCTTTTCGCCCACTGAGTTCCCCGTCCCACCCCCCACCCAAGCCTACTTTCTCCCATCGTTAGTCTCCACCTCTTGTGGTGGGGAGACCTCTCCCGCCATGCTTGTTGAGTCATCATCACTTGGTCCATCATACGTGGGCCCAAACAGCTCTGCTATCAGCTGTCTGCAACCCTCTAGGGCTCCGGCTTCACCCTCTATGTCCCCTTTGCACGCTTCCTGCCCTGCCACTGCCTCCGCCCACTTCTGCAAGTCCCTCCACCACGTCTGCACTTTGGGCTTGTGGCATGCTTTCCATCCCATTGCAATCCTTCTTTTCGCCAATATATATGCCAGATCTTTTAATTTGCTCACATGTTTAAGTTTTCGTGGTCTAGGGAACCGTCCCAGCAAACAAGCCCAAGCCGTATCCACCTTCATGTGGATTCCCTTGTCTTCCATTTTCTGTGCTATATCTTTCCAATATTCTGCTATCTGCGAAGAACATATGCCCCATTCCTGTGCTTTCATCATTGCATTTGGGACACACCTGGTTTCCAGCATTCTTAAATTTAGCAACCTTCAATGGTGTCAGATATGCCCTGTGCGTTATATACAACTGCATTTGTTGCAACCTAGCATTCCGCGACACCTTCTTGTGGTACTCCTGAGCCCTTTCCCACATCCCGTCACTCATCACCTCTCCTACTTCCTCCTCCCAGGCCAGTCTAAGTGGTGTCACCTCCTTGCCCACGTGAGTCATCATCATCTCGTACACTCTAGACGTTTCATGCCCACCTTCCGCTATATCATATATCACATCTAAAGTGGTGTCCGGTTCCTCTGCAAGTTCCACTTCGGACCAGGTATCTTTGATTTGTTGCACCATCCCATTGTATGTGATATATTGCCCAGTGCTCAGCCCTGTTTGCTCCACCAGCTCCTCAAATTCCAGTATTTTCTCCTCTTGCCAAACATCCCCTAGTGTTGCTATTCCCACCGGTTCCCAATACTTCCTAATCATTAACCTGAGTTGCACATCTGTTCCCATCATTGTAACCAGTGGAATTTGCGGCGAGCACAGGGCCGGCTTGTCCATCAACCGGCACGCCCTCTGCCACATCCCCCACCCAAGACCCAACATCCCCGGGCGGCCTCTCAGCTCCTTCTTGGGTAACCATATCATTTCTCTCAAAAAGTATGGGGATCAATCACTCTGATGCAGCTTATGTTCTAAGGTGGACTCCGCAGTGAGCCATTTGGCTACATGTTGCAACTGGCTCGCTACATAAATACTTCCCAATTAGGTAATTTGATGCCTCCTTTCTCATGCGGGTTTTGGAGTTTCCATAGGGCTACCCTATTCCCCATTCCGTGCCATAGGAATTCCCTGCATATGCTATCCAGTTTAGTAAAGAATTGCCGGGGTATGGAGTATGGGATGTTCACAAAGCAATGCAACAGTCTGGGCAATGCCACCATCTTGAGCATCGCCCCCCTTCCCATCATTGCCAGGGGGAGTTTCGCCCAGAACTTCATGCTATTTTCCAGTTTCCGAACCGTTCTAACTGTATTATGCCTATGTTCGTCTTCTACTGTGTGATATATACCTATCCCAAGATACCTAAAGGTCGGGGTCTCCCACGGTATCTGAAGTACCGGCAAGATCTCCGCCATGAGCCCTCTATATCTGCCCAGCGGAAACACACAGGATTTGCTTGGGTTCACGGCTATACCTGAGAGTTCCACAAACCTGTCTACCACTTCTAATACATACTGCAGATTTTCCTCTGGGTAGCGCAAATACAATAACATATCGTATAGAGAGATTAAGTGTGGTGTTTCCCCAACTACAATGCCTATTTCGTCATACTGCTGCCTTAAATAAATCGCCAGAGGTTCCAAAGCCAGAATATACAACATGGGGGACCAGGGGCATCCCTGCCTAGTCCCTCTACCTAGTTGCCACCTCTCAGAAAACACAGTTCCTGTCTTCACTCTCGCTAATGGCTCGCTATATAGAAGTTCTACCCAGTGGAGATATCCTGGTCCCATACCATAGCTAGCTAGGGCCGCCTTCAGCCAGGGCCACCGGTCCGAATCAAATGCCTTGATCGCATCCAGTGACACTATCGCCATTTCGCTAGTGCTCCCTTCAGTATGTTCAATCACTTGGTGGAGTCGCCTCAAATTATTTGAAATATTCCTGTTTGGAACATATCCTGTTTGATCAGGGTGAATTAATTTGACCTTTTTCAATCTATTTGCTAACACCGCTGTTAAGATCTTACTATCTTGGTTTAACATCGATAGGGATCTATAGGAACTACAGTCGCTACCAGGCCTGTCGGGCTTGGGGAGTGGCACAATGACCGCTTCGCGCAGTGATTCTGGTAGTCTCCCAACTTCATATGCTTTGTTAAGCATTTCCAGCAGTGGGGGGAGAATCTCTGTTTTATATGCCTTGTAAAATTTGCTCGGGAGGCCGTCAGTTCCCGGGGTTTTATACGTGGGCAGCTGCCTCACCACTTCTTCTAACTCTTCTAGAGTGATCGGGGCATCTAGCTCCTCCCTCTCTTCTACACTAATCTGGGGTAGCCCAATGTCTTCCAATGTATTTTCTATCTCCCTCTTCTTGTCTCCCGCCTCGTCTCCGTACAAGCGTCTATAATAGTCTACAAATTCTTGGTTAACCCCCTCCTGCGTGTCCACTACATCGCCATTGTCTCTCACCATTGTTCTAATTGGGGGCCTAGGAGTCTTGTTTTTGTAAAGCCATGCGAGGAGTCTTCCTGGTTTGTCGCCTCCAGCATGTTGTCTTTCTATGTATTTTTTATAATTAAGACTGCATAATCTATCCCAATATCCTGCACATTTCTGCTGCAGGCCCAGAGCTTTTTCTGCATCTGCCTTAGTGTTACCACCCCGTTCCAATACCCTCTCCAATTCCTTCTCAGAGTCCTGTAATTCGGTCAGAATCCCATCCTGCAATCCCTTAGACTTGGCTATGGCTATTCCTCTCACTACCACTTTAAAGGCATCCCAGAGTGTGCCCGCTGTCTTTACACTGCCAGTATTTATCTCGAAATAACTTATTATTTCCTCTCGCATATCCTCCCTAAATACGCTGTCTTTAAGAGCTTCTGTGCGCAATCGCCATGTGGGTATCCTTCCCCTAGGGGGTCGGTACTGCCATGATAGCAACAATGGCGAGTGGTCTGAGAGGACTCTAGCCTTGTATTCCGCCTGCAGTATTTCGGTCAGCAACTCCTGCGTGACAAATATATAGTCCAATCTTGTATGTAGGCCCTGTGGGGCCGCCTAATGCGAATAGTGTCTATCCTGCAGATGGCATGTTCTCCACGCCACTGTAAGCCCAAACTATGCCAATAAGGCATGTAGTGCCTTTGCAGCCGGGGTGGGTCTAACTATTTTGGTGTCTGATCTATCGATGGTGGGGTCCAACACACAGTTGAAGTCTCCCCCCCACAGTATGGCCCCCACCACGCTGCCAATGAGTTTACTATACAGGGTCCTAGAAATACGCAGCTGTATCTTGGTTCGGAGCATAAGTATTCACAATGTAGATTTCTCTGTTTTCCACCATCCCTCTCACAATCACCATCCTACCATCCACCTCTACCTGCGAGCTCAGCAACTGAAATGGAACATGCGGGGCTACCCATGTGATCACCCCTCTTGCGTAGGCGGAGTATGTTGCCCCCACCATTGTTCCTCTCCATTTTTCCCGTATCACTTCTAGTTTATCTCTCGTTAAATGAGTTTCTTGTAACAGGGCTATGTCCACTTTCTGTCTACGTAGATACATCATTACCTTGTTCCGCTTTAGATAACTATTGAGCCCCCTAACGTTCCAAGTGACTATCTTAAGGTCTCCCATGGCTCATCTCGTTTTTCGTGAAGTGTAGGCTTACCCCATAACTTTTCCCCCCAACTATAACAAATCACAGCACACAACCCCTTCCCTCCCTCCTCCCCACCCTACCCCAACCCCAACTGTTGCCCAGCTCCATCCCTGGATCTCAGGCTCCCCCGCGTTTAGGTCTACCCTGATAACCGGGCAAGACCCCAGCAGGGCGTCACCGCACTATCGGTGACCTAACTAAACCTAAATGGGGGATGTACAGGTTGGTCCTGCAAGGCCCCTAGTTAAAGTCTGAATCGCATGAGTGACTATATTCAAGTCCCATAGTCTTAAGTTCTGAGACCCCCTGGTGCCCCTCTCGTGCATTACTTATCCGCATCACCTCCTTCTCCTGTCCGAACGTCCGACTCCTGGGGGCATCCCTGCGTGTCGAGCCATCCCATGGCTTCTTACGGAGTTTCAAAAAACAAGGTTCTGTGCTTGTGAAAAACCTTCAGTTTGGCCGGGTAAAGCAGCATGTATTTATGGCCCGCTTCTCGCAATCTCCTTTTGACTGCCCCAAAGTTCATTCTGCGCCGCTGCACCGTCAGGGTGTAATCCGGGTAAGCCGTAATGCTTGCCGAGCCTTTTTGCATTGTCCCACCCTTGCGGAAATGTTCCAGGATCCTTTCACGATCCCTGTAATTAAGTATTTTAGCGATCACCGGCTGTTAGGCAGAAACCTGTGCAGTTCCCTCTGGGACCACTGCAAAAGATTTAGGTCTACAGGTGTTTGGCAGTAAACCCACTTGGTAGCAGTCTGTACCACATAGATTCACTTGGTAGCTGTGGCTGAGCAGTCAGACTTCCCTCAAGAAGAGTTAGGCAGTATACAGAGTATTCACAATAGGTCACGAGAACACAGTAGAACAAGTAAACACTGACCAGGGCTTGGTGTAAAAGAGATATAATTATTTATTTAAAACCACATCGTGAAAAACACACAGGCACTAATAGTAAGCAATTCAAAAATACGGTCACTAAAAGATATACACTCCCTTAAAAGAACATTAGACGGGGCGTGGCCAGCGGGCGCTAGATGAGGACATGATCCCTCGCCGCTCCCGGCCGCCAGCCCAATCCTTCATTCATCATGCGATTAAAATACAACTGCGGAGTCCCCAAAATATCGTAGAGACGTCCGAAACCTTGCTGCTTCGATTCAGAACATCCCGGATCAGATTCGGTGCGAGCTTCGCGAGAAACTCCCCGCGGAGACCACAGACAACAGATCGTGGTGGGTGACCAAGATGGCCGCCTGAGGGCACGAGAGGCGGAGAGGCGGAGATTGCGAGGCCTGGAGCTGCAGCAGGCCCAGGAGAGAACGAGCGACGTGCAATCACCCACCCATCGGCTCCGGAAAGCGAATCGATCACCTTGAGCCGGCGTTTCTCCCGCCTCTCCAACTGCGGGGCTACGCTGACTGTTCGCGGCGGCGACGAGTGCTCCTCCAGCCGCGCCCGCCTGCCGCGCCTGAGCGGCACCAGACCCGGGCGGTTGCCGGCGGGCGCAAGGGGCACACAGCCCGGAGACCACCTCATCGGACGCGTAGGAAAACGCCAGAGAGAGCCCCCCCCACCCCCCTTCCTCGGAGAGGGCAAACGCGAGGCGGAGGCCGGCCCGGGCCGCAGCCCCTGTGCTGCGAATGTGGGCGCTCCGCTCCTCGTAGAGCGCCTGCACGGCCTCCACGGCCTCCCCGGCTGCGGACAATACTACGCCGGTAAGGAGAGGGGAGGGAGGGAGAACTGATCCTGGTCCCCTGGCTTGGACCGGCGCGGCCCGAGGCGGGCCCTGGTGTTCCCCCCATAGGCTGCAGGCAACACGGCAATAAAGCTGCAAAACAACCAGGGTGCCCCGAGCTGCAGGGAACACCCCAAGAGCTTCAAGACCAACTCACCGGCGACCCTGCCGGCACTGTGAGCATCGAGGACGTGGGTTAGAACCCGGTCATCCTGTGTGACACTGCCCGGACATACATGAATAAAGGCCACTCTCTGAATGACCATTAACCCCGAATAAGTCCAGGCTATCTCGTCTACACATCAGAAAGCGTCGAACAATACAAACCACGCGGTTGCTGGGGGGCCCTGCATGATTGCTATCCCGGTGCCTCCTCTGCTCGGCAAACGCCGCTTTCCCCAACCGATAAACGCAGCCTCGGAAAATCAAGCATCGCTGCCCTCCCTGAGTGTACTTATAGAGCGCCCTTACACCACGGTGAGAGTTACTGGAACCAACTCCCAAGAAATCGCATAGAGTTGAAAAAGCAGACCAATCATACCGGAATCTCCCTCCCCTTTAGCAATACCTGTCTCCCTGCCTTCCAGCGGGCCTCCCCTTCCGGGTAGACCTTGGACCTGCAAAGCCACTTCACCAAGGCACCTGCAATGGGGAAAGACAGACCCAGGAAGACCTCCACACAAAGCAGGATTGAACAATATGCAACTACACCAATGTCTCGGTCCCCAGAAAGATCGCTACAACAGGACTCGGATAGCATGGAAGAGAATATCTCCCTCAGAGACATTATGGGCGCCATTGCCAGCTCCAGAACTTCCATGGAGAAAAAGATGGACAGTATAGGTGCGGACGTATCCTTGCTAAGGCATGACCTCCAGAAGCTAACCTCACGCACTGGGGAAGCGGAGATGCGGATCTCTGAGACTGAGGACAACCTCCGTGGAGTTAACCGCCAGATGGCTGGCATGATGGCACGAATAAAGCTCCTGGAGGCAAGAGCAGATGATAGTGAAGGCAGGTCAAGGCGCAACAATGTCCGTATTCTCGGCCTTCCAGAAAAGACAGAAGGAGACTGTATGGAGCTCTTCCTGGAGGGGTGGCTCGCAGACATATACGACGTACAATCCTTCTCCAAGTTCTTTTCCATTGAGCGTGCCCATCGTATTCCCACCGGCAAGATCACACCGGGAGCACCGCCCCGTACAGTCATATCAAGGTTCCTAAACTATAGAGATAGAGACACAGTACTGCAGCTGGCGAGGTCTAAAGGAAATATTACGTACAATGGATCAAGAATTGCCTTTTTCCCCCGACTTCACCAGAGAAGTTCAGAAAGCGCGTCAATCCTTTGACCCCCTCAAAAAACGCCTCCAATCAATGGGAGTCAAATACGGGCTCGTATTCCCCGCCCAACTTAAGATATTTCACAAAAATACAACAGTACACTTTGCTGACCCAAGAGAGGCGTGGAGTTGGGCTGAAAGGCATATTGAAGGCGACTGGAGTACCGACGGGAGACGGAGAGGAGAACGGAACAGGCCTCATCCTGAGCGACCACCCGAACATGAACCGCAACAACAACTGCAGATTGGAATCTCCCAACATGAGGGAGCGCAGTAAACATCGCCAAGATCCTGGACGTCCACATCACTACCAATATACCGCAAAGTGCCGCCTCGTACATCGCAAAGTGTCGATGACGGCAACCCCGGCTGGCGGCCACCAAAACGGCGGCCCCCCTCCCACCGGGCATAAAACAAACTCGAAGCGCCTCATAGCGGAGCTCCACTGCCCGGCCCTGTGTCGCTCTCAGTGACACAACACCTGGCACCCTTGTGCTCTGGACTCGGATTGTCACAGGGCAGTTCGATGTAATTTACAGTTAATTTGTTTAAAGGTTAAACACTGGGTCGACAGATGCTTCAGTTGTGGGTGGAGTATGGGGAGGGGGGAGTTGGGTTTATTATATGTATTCATTGTTCAGCATACAGAGGCAAGACGGATACGCTACGCAGAATGAGCGTGATGGATATGACGGGCATACAACCGAGGAGATCCACCTGTGAAAACAAACCCCAGAACAACAATGACAGCTGAGAACACTCCAAACCAAAGAAAACTCAAACTCCTGGTATGGAATGTGAACGGATTAGGCAATAGCATCAAAAGACGCCTGGTCCTCCAGCATCTAAACAGACACTCCCCAGATATAGTCATGCTCACCGAAACGCACCTAGCCGGAAACATATGCAAATTCTTCCAAAGATCAAACTACCGCACCGCGGTGCACGCTGGCTTCTCTATGGGTGCGAGGGGGGTCCTCATACTAGTTCAGAAGAGGCTTCCTCTAGCAATCATGAACACACTGCAAGACACAGGAGGCCGATATGTCTACCTTCAAGCAACGCTATGGAATCAAACACTGGCACTCATGGCAGTATACTCCCCCCCAGCTCTCCTGAACGACCTGTTAAACGAAATTACCCCCATTGTGGCAACGAGACTTGCAGACACAATAGTGATTGGAGGTGACTTCAACAAGGTCATGGATTATACCCTAGAACGTACACACCAGAGAGCCAGGAACCCGGCCACCACGACTAGATTGGCTTCCTTTGTGTCAGCAATGGGCCTATGTGATGCGTGGAGAGCCCTTCATGCTCAGACACGGCAGTACTCCTTCCACTCGGGGGCCCATGCCTCGATGTCTAGGATAGATTATTTCTTCCTCCCACATCAATCTATTCACAAATTAAGCAGTGCATCCTTCCTCCCTCGAGGAATCTCTGACCATTCCCCACTCCTGCTTGAATTGGAAACGGAAAGACCACGACCGCCACCCTCATGGCGGTTGAACTCCTACTACCTAGGATTCCCAGAATTTCAGGAGATGTTGGAGACAACCACCTCCGATTATTTCGAACTTAATGCAGATTCGGTGGACAACCCCATTACATTGTGGGAGGCGTATAAACCGGTTCTCCTAGGAGAAATTATATCATGGACGTCCCATAAAAAAAAGAAACACTGTGAAAAAATCATTGAGGCGGAGAGTGCGGTCCTATCCAAAGAACTGGAACACATCGCCAGTGACACCCCGGAGACGAATAGGGCCCTATTGTTGGCACGGAAAAAGCTGCACAATCTGTCACTGGACTGTGCTAAGAAAGCACACGCTGCAATGAAGGCACGTGTATATGAGACAGGAGACAAGGCAGGCAAAATGCTTGCGTGGCTCGAAAAACGGGACCAAGGTCAACAGAAGGTGAAGCATATTAGAACTCTAAACGCAAACTTAGTTCACACCCATGCAGAGATTGCAGAACGCTTTGCCGAGTTCTATGAGGACCTGTACAAACCCCCCAGCATTGTCATAGATACTACTATACTAACCAATATTGCCCTCCCAACACTCAGCACAGAACAAATCTCCGCTCTAGACAGCAAAATCACCACGACTAAAATATCAACTGCCATAGGACAACTCCAAGCTGGTAAGACCCCAGGCCCGAACGGGTTCCCAGTTGACATCTGGAAAAAGCTAAACCATCTGAATATACCCCCTCACCTGCTCAATATGTTTGAATACTCCCTACAACATGGTGAGCTCCCAACAGATCTCCGCAAGGCCACCATCACAGTAATTCCCGAAAAGGATAAGCCCCCAGAAGAGTGCACCTCCTATCGACCTATATCCCTCATTAATAGTGAAGCTAAAATACTACCTAAAATATTAGCCAATAGATTACAAGTAGTTATTACATCTTTGATCCATCCAGACCAATGTGGCTTCATGCCCCAGAGGTCAACCAGAATGAACATTCGTAGATTGCACCTCGCACTGGAGAGAGCACCAGCCCTACAACACTCCCTGGCCCTGTTGGCCATAGACTTTGAGAAAGCATTCGATTCTGTTCATTGGGAAGCGCTGTGGGCCATAATGCGTAAGATGCAATTCGGGGAACCGTTCATACGATGGGTGCAACTCCTATATAATAACCCACTGGCCGAAGTTAGAGTAAATGGATGGCCATCGCGCATCATCCGGTTAGGAAAGGGAACCAGACAAAGTTGCCCACTTTCGGCAATGCTTTTCGCACTAATAATAGAACCATTAGCAGCCCTCCTGCGAGACACCAACACGTGGTCTGGCTTCAGATGGGGCCCGAATTGGGACGATAGAGTATCCCTCTATGCAGACGATCTCCTAATTTACCTGGGCGACCCAGCGTCCTCCTGCTCTATGGTCACACAACTCCTAACAGAGTACGGACTCTTTAGCGGACTCAAAGTAAATTGGTCTAAATCCATATTGTTCCCAGTTAAAGGGGTGGACTGCATACCAGCATCCGGCTCCCCATATAAGGTTGAAACCAAACAGTTCCGATACTTGGGCATTCTAATAACGAATGGGCTGGATAGCTATATCAAGCAAAACCTACATCCAGTTATTAAAAGATATGAGCAAGACGTAGTCCATTGGCAGGCGCTACCACTGACACTGCTTGGAAGGGCGGCACTCTTCAAGATGTTGACCCTACCCCGCTTCTTATACATTCTCCAGAATGCCCCTCTACATGTTCCCACTGCGGAATTCTACAGAATAGATACCACAACACAGACACTCCTGTGGGGTGGGAAACGCCCGAGAATTGCCCTCTCAACTCTCCAGCGCTCGGTTTGGGAGGGGGGAATTGGACTCCCGAATATCCAGATCTATTATTGGGCGACGCAGATGGCAACAGTCAATGACATATTACACGGAGACCCGACCACCCCACACATAAGAGCAGAGCTAGCAGCGAGACACGGTATGTCCCTTCTCGAAAGCCTCTACTGCAAACAAACCCGCCCGCCTGAATGCACGATAGCAGTACACACAGCCTTGGTATGGAAGCAGGTACATAAACACTTAGGTTGGGACAACAAAATTACCCCAGTCCAACCCATATGGAACAATGCGCGGCTCCCGAACCTTGTTGATCTCCCGAAATGGAAAAACTGGGCCGCAGCTGAAATACAGACAATCCAACAGATAATCGTGAATGACCGATTGAGAGAATTTCCTGAGCTCGCTACCGCACATGGCCTCCCGGAGACTGAACAACACCACTATGGGCAACTGCAGCATGCACTTGCTTTTCACAGGACCCAACTTGTGGACATGCCAGAATGCACGCCAATAGAAAGAAATATAGTTGTTGATAGCGTGAGTAATAAAGTTACATCTACCATGTACAATGCTATTTCTTCATTTGCCACAAAGGAACTATTGAATCTGAAGGCGAAATGGGAAATTGATGTTGGCCCCATATTGCCTGAGGACTGGATTGAAATCCTGATGTATCCTAGAGAATGCGCAATCTCAGCACGCATTAGATTAGTACAACTTAAGATTCTCCACAGGATATACTATCCTCGAATAGCCCTCTTCAAATGGGGCAGAACACCCGATCCCAATTGCCTACGTTGTAGACAAGAAGAAGGATCCTTCTACCATATCCTCTGGCAATGCCCACGCATACAACGCTTCTGGCATAAATGCAGCGCGAGACTCTCCAGGGCCATATGCCGCCCGATTCCAACGGAGCCCAAACTCCTGCTATTGGGCATCGCTGATACAGTAGAATTGTCACGATTTGAAAAAATACTTGTTTCAACAGCCATAGGAATTGCTAAAAGGAACATTGCACAGTTGTGGGGCTCAGAAAACACCCCAAAATACGATCACTGGAAAACGGCGTGGACGCAGCCATCCTGATGGAGCGCCGAGTCTACCAAGCTAGAGGCTGCCCGAGCAAGGCAGATAAGATCTGGGGAAAATGGGAACAGACTATATAACTCTGGTATAATATCGCCAAACTGTATTGTTGTAAAATGTACAAGGCCTACACCCGCCAATATCATCCGCTGTGGGGTCTTGAACTATACCACGTTGCACTACCTACCAGCTATCTTACCGTCCAATATATTATCAGCATTGGTATCTCTACGTTGTTTATATCCAAATACTCTTATCCGTGCTACTCTGTCACCTGTATGCAAAGTCTTATAACTAAGGTATGGTATGTTGTTGTTCTATTGCACAAAATGTAATAAAATGTGTTATCAAAAAAAAAAAGAACATTAGACAAGTCTTAAGTAAAGCCCCACTTATTTTCAGACAGTGGTGAGCGCTTAACGTAGATGGCACTCTAATAGTTTGTTTTAAAAAGAGAGAGAAGAGCAGAGAACAAGTTGAAACAGATCTCAACACTTTTATCAGAACATAACAAGAGAGGAAGGCAAAGTAAAACCGTGAAGTTAGAGTTCAAGAGGCCGGATCCACTTTCAGAGGATCCAAACGAAATGTGTCCAAGGTCACACGGTTGCAGTGCACAAAAGTCTTGTAAAGGTTCAAAAAGGAGTTGGACCAAAGAAAGGGACCAGTTAGAGGTTCAAGGCGGCCAGCCCAGTCCATAAGCTTAAGGGGTTATTATTACCTTGTAGCAATCTTTAGAAAGGGAGGCCTGGCGGACACGGTACCTTAAAGTGGTGGGAACGCTCCAGCGGGGGCAGTTGTTCCTGGCAGCGGGTGCAAGTTGGTGCTTCATCCGGGGGAAGAGAGGATCTCGTCGTGGAGGAAGATAGGAGTCCGTTGCGCTGCCAGGGAAGAAACCAGCCGCGGAGCTTCTCAGGTACAAGGAGCGGTCCGGTGATTCGCGGTTCAGTGATGAGTGGCTATCCGGCTGCCGGGGTGCTTGGCACGGGCAGTTTGACCACAAACCGGGCTGGGATGCGAAGAAAGAAAGGTAAACTGGTTGTGCCCACCAGTCAGGGGAAGAAGCCTATCCAGCCGGGAGATCTTCTCTGTCGTCGGGAAGTGGTGAGTCGGTTCTGCAGGGCTCCACCGGTGGTGTCATCGTGGTAGGTCGGCTCAGCTTCTCCCTTGTCGGATTCTCAGGTCCTGTGGCGACTTCTGAAGTTCCAGTCCCCAAAGCCCTGCTTTTATGCAGAAAACCCCTATTCACTCAGCCTAGCTGTCACTCAAACATGCTAAGTGGTGAGCCGGCCGGCTCACCACTTGGGCCAATCACACAAGGGTGCGACTTGGGTTACCAAGGTAACTCAGTCCAGGGTGCCTAAACCCCCTCCCACACCCCCTGTGGTACCCAGACAGAGTGGCACCACTTTTGGAGGCTTCTGTGGAGAAGCCCGCCAAAAAGTGGAACAAAGGGCTTGGAGTCACAGAAGAGAACACAAATGCCATTTTAGAATCGAGTCTTGGCAAAAAATACCAACCAGAGAATTAATATTAATTAAATAAACCGGCGGTATGTTCGAGGCTATGAGAATTAAATAATTAAAGTTGGTAGCCTCGAACAATGGGAAAATCCCATAGGAAAATATTCGCGGTCGAATATAAAAAGTAGTTTCCACTGCCACCAGCCAAAACTCGATCAGGGGGGACGGAGACATGCCCCCTCGACTAACAGACCCCGGGGCAATCGAATTGCCCCGACCAGTTCGTCCACAATATGATGGTTTGTGCTGGTTTCTGTTAATAATTTGGGACTAGTAAAGCCAATGGTGACTTTACATGCCCTGGGGGACAGTAGTCAGTCCCAGGGTATGGAGTCTATGGTGGGGTGTCACTATGACACCCCTGTGTTACTGCACGGAGGGTGCCGTGTAACACACATAGGAAAAACACAGGAGACCCTATGGGGTAAAGGACCCCATAGCCCATAAAACACATTACCAGTCAAAGGAATACCATAAGTCATGTCCAAGAGTGGGAGAAAAAGAGTCTCACTCTTGGCAGGAGGAAAAAAACAAACTCCAGAAATCCAGCAAAGCTGCTGGGGGACTAACTATGTTAGGAAATTCAGCCTAAAGAGAGAATTCTCTCTAACACCGGCCTAGGTGGCGGTCTCCTCGTTACGGCCCTGTGTGCCCTTTCCACCGCGAACCCCTGAGACAACGCTCCCCCAGTGATTTCTTGCAGCAGCATTGTTTCGATGAATTCCGTGGGGTTATGGCCTTCCGCTCCTTCTGGTAGTCCAACAATACGGATATTATTCCTCTGGGCCCGTCCCTCTGCCTCCTCCACTCTACTCTCCAGATTGCCCACTCGTTGTACCAGGGCGTGAAGCTCCGACCGGTGGGAAGCACAATCCGCCGTGTTGGGGCCCACCTCCTTCTCGAGGTTCTCCGTGCGCTCCGCCAGAGACCTTACGTCTTGCCGCAGCAGATTCACATCCTCCTGCACTGCCCCGACCTGGAGCTCCAGTGCTGTTTTTAGTTCTGCCACCGCCAGTTCGAGCTTGGTCTCCCAAGCCGCCTTCAGAACTGCGATCGCTTCGAGGACCTCCTGATTCGCGCCCATGGTGGCACTGCTCCCAACTTGGGCTTTGTCTTTGCTCCTGGCTCCCTCCGGGCCTGGCGGCGTCTTTGTGTATTCCTCTAACGTGGGTTGCTTACTTTTCATTCTTGGAGGTTTGTTCGACATGGCGCTGTGCCTATGAGTCTTGGATCAGCCCCTTCACCTGTGGTCCTCAGTCCCAGCAAGGGTGGGTTCTCGCCATCCTCTAAGGGCCGGTGATTTCTGCTAGTTCCTTCGATCGTCCACTCTTTGTTCGGGGCACTTCACCAGCGTTTTCCCTTTTGCTTTTCTTTCTCCACAGCCACCCGGACTGGGCAATGTGATAAGTATTTCGGATTTCTAGCTATCTTCCTCTGCTGCTGCCGAACGGAGACAGCTCCTCCGTCTCAGGGGTGCACCCCTCGGGATCTCTTTGTTCTCGTCCGTGGCCATTTTGATGCCCTCTCCGCGGCCAGCCACTCAGAACAAAGTGACAAAGCAGTCTTTTCTCCGCCGTAAATCTGCAGTCAACCTGCTCATGCTCTGCTCTGTACCTTCCCACGCCTGCACATCCTTTTTGGGCCGCCACTGATCAGAAAAATATGCGTTTCTTGGTCGGATCAAGTTGTCGGATCACAGAGCTTGCAGGGTTTCCAGCCTATTCCATGGCTGCCAAGCCACACCCCTCTCAATTTGCAATACTTAATAGTTATTTAGGCCACGTGCCATTCCGGTAAAGTAGATCTGCAAGGCCTTTAACTTCATTTGGCATGAAGTGGTTGTTTACAGGAAATGTTATGGAAATTGAGTGGTCAGTAGTAAATTTTTAGACACGCAAAACCAGTCATGTTGTTAAGAAATATAGCAGGAGGTTAGATGTAAGAAATGTTGTGCAAATGTTTGGACAGTAAAATTGGTCACAAATGGAACACTTATTTTCAGGTGTACTTTGGGATTCTCTGGGATCTTTAAGGGCAAATGGTACACTCCTAAGTATACAAGATCAGCAATATTGTTCCACAGTCATTGATCACTGTTTTTGGATAGTTTTTTCTTCAGGAACGTTATGAAATTTTGCATTTCTGAGTGAACACTAGCCTCTTGAGTTAATTTTCCAATGGCCAGGGTCGGCACCACAAAGAAGTTGTCAGAGGGGCTGGTTGGCAATCCCTAAGCTTGGCAACAAGGCATTGGAAAGGATTACTAAATTACAAGAAATTAAGACATTGTCTTAAAACTATTAAACAGTTCAGAGGACACAAAAGAAAGTGTCAGTTTGTCTGAGTCTTTGGTTGGAACTATCTGGGAGATAGCTATTGCAAGCAGCATCCCCAAGTTCAGGAGCTCCAGGTTATAGAAAGAGAGGACCCATGGTTCAATGCAGAATGTAAAATCTCTAAAAGTAAATGCAACCATGATTTAATGAGTGGTGTGCACATGGATGGTCAGATTTATAGTTTCAAAACGACAAATAGAAATTGCCAAAAGACAATTCTGGAGAAACAGTGGGGGCGTTTTCGAAGGACACCAAATTCTTTTATGTTTAATGAAGTTGTCGAGACAGGCATTATGCCATCTCCTTTGACAAGTAGTCCTATCATATCCAACTGTGCTATGCAGACATCTCTGCATCTTTCTGATATACAAGATCAGGGAATTATACACTGTTTTCCCCCCAACAATAAAGGTGAAAAGCAGGGATGCCAGTTGGCCCCAATGTCTTCCTTTCAGACATTGCTTCTAGAACTTCTCTCCAGAAAGTTAATCCACCCTCACCGAAGGATACATTTTATAGCATGCTTCTTTATGCCGAAGACACAACTATTTTGGACTTAACCCCGGCATGTCGCCAACAGGGCCTGCTAAACACAAATAACGTTTTTGAAACTATAGTTTGAAATTAAAAATAATGCAAAAATAAAATGATGATGTTTGTGAAAAAGGGCGAAACGTTGTAGCTAGTTTTTAATTGAATGTAGGGATTAGGGGGCAGTCATACTTTTATTTGAGCCTATTCCCAAAGAGCGGTGCTTGGGCGAATCATTTTAAGAAGACAGCTGAAAAGGCATAATTAAAGATCAAAGGGCTTTTTACATTTTTATTTAAAATGTAAAAAGCCCTTTGGGGCATTCTGATTGGTCAAGTGCCTAGAGGTATATAGGGCAGAGGTCTGTCTGTACATGACTTTTATTGCAGTGAAATCTAGGATGATTCAAACTGTTATGCCCTGGAGGAGTTGCAAAATAAATTCCAGCGCCAAATAGCAGGTCTCCCTGCAGATACACCTGGTAGCGCGTTATGAGATGAATTGGGGATGCTCAGTTTGAAAGTGTGGGTCCAGTTAAGATTGTTTGCTTGTTTTTTAAAAGCACATCTGGGATTTTCTGCTAATTATAAAGATAAAGTGAATTTCAGTGTAGGTGCAATTGCAGCCTCCAATGGCAAAGAAAAATACTTGTGGTACGGTGGGTTGTAAGGCACTGTCCATTTGGATGGGGGGGAGATGACAAATTTGGCACATTAAATCAACTCAAAATACCTCTTAAACCAAGAGCATGTCCGATGGGCAGGGAGAAAGATGTCCAAAATATACATAGGCTAACCCCTTTAGCTTATGTACACATAGGACGGCAAGGAGAAATCTGTGAAATAAAATCCAGAGAATGCAGGAGGCTGAGACTAATAAAACGTGTACATTCACCCACCCCTCATTAAATAACGTTATAAAGTTGTGCAGGAGGAAGCACAAAATATGCCTGCAAAATAACAGTCGATGAAGATTTGGTTCATTTTCTGTTAATTTGTTGCTTCTCTGTTTTGACCAAGCATGGACATGCCTTGGAGCTGTTTTAGCAAATTAATTGTAATGATCGGGATTGTACATATAGTTTATTTTTTACCCAAGACTTAGTAGCAAACTTTGAGCATTTGATGACGACTTCATAGAGGGGTGTGGTGTTGTTAAGTATTTGGATTCATTAATTGGCTTGTTCATTCAAGAATATTAACAGTAACTTAATTGTATTTGAATATAGGGAAAATTTAACTATGAACAATGTGGTATGCATTTACCTTATCTGCCTATTATCCACATGCCAGATGGGCAGGGTATCAAACGATTACCACTTTTCTACTAGGACACTATGTAACAATAAATATAGGTGACACTAAAATTCATTTTTCTGATGCATTTAATGCTGGCAAATTATTTAATAAAGGAAGGTTGCGTATGGCATGCCACTTATTTGTCCATTATGCTCCTACTAGCTGTACAAAGGAACGGAATATGACAATTTTCTCCATGACACAAACGCAGTTCAATAATATTACTCATTGATAACTTTGTCTGCTGGGCAAAGTACCTGAAGATGACAGGGTTTTAACAATAGCAAAACCAAAGAGGTGATGACTGGACGGTTTAGAAAATATCTTAACCTCTGGCATTGCTTTGAGAAACCTCCAGACCATCGTTCTTTACTTGCCACGCCATTACAAAAGGGGAAAGACCATATGCAAATCAGCCTTTGTCCCACCCCAAAAGGGGCAGTCCAGCCCAAACTGCTTGGTTGCATCCCTTCTGCACGAGGCCACGGGCATCGCCAGACATGTTTCGCTTACCTATGACACTCCTATAATAAATAAACATATTTACCAAAAAATAATTTGCATGGTGGCAACAAACACACATCTTGCAACAGCAGGCTCATTGGCCAATATTCTCTCATTGTCCAGGGCTCTGTCCTAGCTATATTGCTACTGAAGTCTCATCCCCTAAGCACCTCCTTCTAGGCCTCCACACCATCAGCCTGAGCAACTATCTAGGGTGCCGCAAGCAACATGTTGCTCCTGAGCTACACGTTGGGGTCACTGCCCTATATGATCCTGCTGGAGGCATTTCCACGCAACCGGTTGATTGCTGTTTGGGATAAGAAGTGGGTGTTTAGGGGTCTGATTGTTGAGGAAAAAGAGCTACGCAAGCTTTGGAAGTCTGATAGCAAAACATCCTGTGATGGGTGTTGAGAGGGCTTTGTCTCGCTTTGTCAAAAAAAAAGATTGCCTACAAGAACAGAAGTGGCGTATGGAAATATCAGACTATCTGGAGGCTTTCAATAATCTGTATGTTTGACTTGGTCGGCTTTTAACATCTCCGCCGTTCCCCCTCCTCCCTCTTTCCTTCTAGAACTTTCCTATACCCCCTTGTATTTTTCCTGGTTGCTGTCTTCCTATATGTGTGTCCAGTAGAGTCCGTTTGTCTCCCCCTATGCATCACAAGACGAGGTAATACAACTGCAGCACAAGATCTCTAGGGCGGGATGTAATAAAGCAGATGCTATACAGGTTGCCCCTCCTACGGGAGCCCTAGGATAGTATGGCATATTTCTATTGAACGGAAACACAGTAATGATGATTAACTTGGATAATCTTGTGCAGTTGTTTTTGTGCAGTTGTTTTTCATGTCAGTTTACATGTTGTAAAATTGTGTTTAATAAAAAAGCATTTAAAAAAAAAAAGAAAAAGAGAGGTGAGAGTAGATCCTTGGTGGGGTACACCGCATGTCAGTGATCAAGGCTAGGACTTAAAGGGGGTGATGGACCAATGTTTGTGGCCTTCCAGCAGAATATACTGGTCACCTGTGTCATGTGAAAGAAACATGGACATTTAATTTTGGTTGGTTAATGTGAGGAATCCTTTATTCAATTCACCACAGCACTGCAACAGCCAGATAAAAAAAACAACAGGCCTTCTGAACCACACTTTCAACATGCTGATTAGGTTTCATGATTATATAGTGAAATACATGAATATGCTGGAAACTTCCAACGCATCAGTGAAAAGGTTTTAGTTTAACTAATAAATTGTGCATTGTTCTATCCCAGACATTCAAAGACTATATGCTTCATCAGTAGATAAGCGTTTAGCTGTGGAGGGGTCTTTCTGGTTAATATATTCGGGCTTGGAAGTCAATTTTGCTATTCAGCAAAAGCAAAGCAGCATTATCAGTATATGCACTCCCTAAAATGTCACAAGTGAATGCACTCTATTTTACTAATGTTGGCTTGGATAATGATAATTTTCCATTTATATAGTGCTACGAACCCTCAGGTGTATGAGCCCTGTTTATTCTTACCCACAGTGTGTGGTGCTCAATTATCGACCTCGGAAGGATGAAAGGCTGAGTTTGGCCCTTCCGGGATCGAACTTGCGTCAGGGGCTGTCCACTGATGTCAAAGCGAGCCGCTCTACTCCTGTGCCACTTGACCGGCATTAATATAATATTTGTTTGTTTGAAGTTGAAAAATAGGGCATCAGCCGGGCGTTTCCTGACCCCCACTATATCCCTATCCTAGTTGTACAGGCATCTATGATCCCTCACATGTTGACGTCCTGAGATTGTGTCTTTTTCTGGCATTTTGTTTGTTATGGCTGTGCTATTCCAAAGGTAGTATGTTGAACTGGTAGTGACATTTCCCTACCATGAATCTAAGGTATTTTCAGTCAGCGGGAAAAAATGAAATAAGAAACATCCACCTGGTCAGAGAAAGGGTCTGGATGAATCCCCATTGGAGCCTGTGACCTTCCCATCTTTTATGGGGATCACTCTCTGTTGTGCTTATTTTTCTTTTGTAGGGTGGTTCACGTCTTTCCATGAAAAACGCTGTTTTCAACATGTTTCTCGAAATTCCTGCCTCAGCCATTCTTTCGGCCATATTGTCCCCTTCCTCCCACTCTTTCTCAGAGCTAGAGATAACACTAGGTTCTTTTGTTTCATTGCTGCAGTGAGCGTCTGTTCTTTTGGCGTCTAATCGGCAACCATATGTGTATGTGTGGAAGGTGCAGTTTGTTTTAAATTCCCCTTCCCTGTGTGTCTATTTCGTCAGGGCCTGTGTCCAGCCCTTGTTTGTTCCTTTCTCGGCAGAGGCTCCGCTCGACGCTGGGGGCAGTGTATCTGTTGTCTTTTGCATTGTGTTTGAGCCCTCAATGCTTCTTTTTCGGCAACCCTCGTGTTGGTGCCTGTGTTTTAGATTTGCAAATTTTAGCGGCTTAACGATCACCAGTGGACTCCTCCATAATCCACCTGTTGGGGGTTTGTCCTGGCCCCCATGCGGTCCCGTAAGCCCCCACCCTGTAAGGACCACACACGACACACGTCCTTACAGTTCGAGCTTCCCGGTCGCTCTGCTGCGGCCGGGAACGCCCGTTTATTTATACAGCACGCTGTGGCGTGCAACGTCACGCCGCCGCGTGCACGTCCCGTCACGGGGCAGCACCACACTCCTCCTTTTTCGGGAGGACACACAAATGCTTTTAATATACACAGCAAACCACTAAAACAATTAACACATTTCACACCACACTTGCCTAACACCCCTTTAATGTCAGCCACCCGGATTCCCTCACTCAGGTTGACCAACCAACTGTCCCAGCATGTAATCACTGAGGTAAGTGGGTTTCCCCTCGCCCAGCCCTCTGGGGGTACCTCCCGCTTACCTCTGGCACGGGAAGTCCTTCGGCAGACGTCCCCCGGACAGGGGACCCAGGTGTGCTGGAGGAAACTCCTCCATCTTCCAGTATTTCCACTAAGTCCGGCTCCCGCGGCGGTTCAGTTCTTGGATCACCCAGTTTCTTGAAGAAGCTGACATTCCGGGTGACGGCAGATCTTCCGTCAGAGGCCGTCACCATGGACCCCTTTACAGCCACAACATCCAATGGCTCCGGCTCATAGGGGAGCGAGAGCTTTCCATGGGGGTGTCAATTACGGATGAGGACTTCGTCCCCCGGCTCGAGCCGCTGATGGTGGAGACCCCTTCGCAGGTTCTCCTGTTCAATCCTCACCCACCGGTCTACCTCGACTTGTTGATTGTCAATCACCCTAGGCTCCTTCTCCCCGACCTCGGGTAGCAGACCCCTGGGGCAGCGTTTGAACATGGCCTCAGCTGGAGCCACCCCTGTGGATGCATGTGGGGTGGTGCGGTACACCCGCAGGAACTGGTATAGGGCTCGTTGGAGTGGCTGTCCTTGTCCCTGGGCGATCCTGAATGTCTTGTTCAGCGTCCGCATCAGTCTTTCAGCATCTCCATTTGCCCTGGGCCACAACAGAGACACCTTCCTATGCTGGACCCCACAGCTCCCCATGAGTTCGGAGAACCGTTCACTCTGAAATGGTGATCCGTTGTCCGAGCACAGGGTGTGGGGGAACCCATGGGCCGCAAAGACTTTCTCCACGGCCACGACCACGTGCTCGAAGGCGACCGACTCAACGAACTCCACCTCCGGATACCGTGAATATTCGTCGGCGATTACAAGGAAGTGGGTGCCTATGAACGTTGACCCAAAGTCTGCATGGACTACCTCCCAGGTTTGCGTGCCTCGGGGCATTGCTTCGATGGCCGGTTCTCGCTGCAGAGGAGATGCCGCCCGGCACCATACACAGGCCGCCACAAAGTCATCCACCCTCCGCTCCAGTTTGGGGAACCAGACCTTCAGCCGCAGCCTGGCCTTGGTCTTTGCGGCGCCCTAGTGCCCATGGTGGGCCAAGGTGATCACATCCTTCACCTTGGACTGGGGGACCACTATCCGGTCACCTCGGAGTAGCAGGCCCGACGCTGAGAAGGACAATTCCTCCTTGACCTTCCATAGTTGCTCAAGCCCTGTCTTGGCCTCCTGGGTCCGCCCCGCCAACGCTTCCAGGACAAACTTCCAGGAGCCCTGTTACATGGAGTGCTTTAGGATCCGGAAGCACTCGTCCTCGGCAGCTGCCGCCTCCAGTTCTGACAGGGGCATTGCATTCGGCGTGGCCACCTCGACCACCATTCGGACGTGATCATCGGCCTCCTCCGCACAGGTGTCATACTCATCTCCCCCACGCACTCCCGGATGTCTGGAGAGATAGTCCCCCGCATTACTGGCCCCCGGCCAATACACCAGGGTGACCCCGTACTCGAGGAGTGCGAGCATCCACCTCTCGATTCTGGCCGGCTGTTTCGAGGATGACCCTGCCAGAATGGGAAGCAGGGGCTTATGGTCCGTCGCCACCGTCACTGGACGCCCCAAGACATAGAGCCGAAAAATGCCTGCAGCCCCAGAGGACCGCCAGCGCCTCACGCTCAATCTGTGTGTATCTTTGTTCAGTTTCGGAGAGCGCTTTGCTGGCGTAGGCCACTGGCCGGATGCTCCCGTCTCGATCCACCTGGGTTAGCACGGCACCCAGGCCAAATGGACTGGTGTCCACAATGATCTCTGATGTCAGCGCCGGGTCGAAGAACGCCATGGTGTCCTCAGCTGTCAGGGCGCTCTTGATGTCCTCAAAGGCCGCTTGCTCGAGCGGGCCCCAGTGCCAGGCTGACTCCTTCTTCGTCAGAGCCCGGAGTGGTTCAGACCTAGAGGCGAGATTTTGGATGAAACGCCCACAGTAGGTCACCATGCCGAGGAAGCTCCGCACGTCAGACACTGACTCGGGGGGCTGTGCCTTCTTGATATCCTGAACTTTCCTCAGGTCTGGCGACACCCCCCCCCTCCTTGAAGACAAAACCGAAGAACTCGATGGAAGGGCGCAGGAACTCACATTTGTCCCTGTGAAGGGCGAGGCCTAGTGCTTGCAGTCTTTCAAGGTCTTCCCCAGCTTTCTCAGATGGTCCACCTCAGTCCTTGCGAACACCAAAATGTCATCGCTGATGTTTAGGACACCCTCCAGATCTGCGAGAGCGCCCCGAATGATGTTCTGAAAAAGCTCTGCAGCCGATGACACCCTGAAGCTCAGTCTCTTATACCGGTATAGTCCTCGGTGAGTGGTGAAAGTGGTGATATACCGGGACTTGGGATGGAGGACAACCTGATGATAGCCTGCTCGGAGGTCTAGTTTGGA
This sequence comes from Ambystoma mexicanum, assembly GCF_040938575.1. Taxonomy (NCBI): domain Eukaryota; kingdom Metazoa; phylum Chordata; class Amphibia; order Caudata; family Ambystomatidae; genus Ambystoma; species Ambystoma mexicanum. The sequence goes on along the minus strand of NC_090923.1, from coordinate 475,129,561 downwards.
AAAGAACCGAGCCCCTTGTACTTCCGCAATAATGTCATCGATGGTGGGGGTGAGATGCCGCTCCCTCTTGATGGCCTTGTTGGGCAGTTTCATATCTACACAGATCCGGACAGAGTCAGGTTGTTTGGGCTTCCTAGCCACAACAATCGAGGACACCCAGGGGGTCAGGCCCTCCACCTTCTCGATGATGTCGATATTCACTAGGTTGTCCAACTCCTTATCAACCTGCTCCCTCAGCAGAGTGTTGTTGCTTATGGTCCGTCACCACCGTCACTGGACGCCCCAAGACATAGAGCCGAAAAATGCCTGCAGCCCCAGAGGACCGCCAGCGCCTCACGCTCAATCTGTGAGTATCTTTGTTCAGTTTCGGAGAGCGCTTTGCTGGCGTAGGCCACTGGCCGGATGCTCCCGTCCCGATCCACCTGGGTTAGCACGGCACCCAGGCCAAATGGACTGGTGTCCACAATGATCTCTGATGTCAGCGCCGGGTCGAAGAACGCCATGGTGTCCTCAGCTGTCAGGGCGCTCTTGATGTCCTCAAAGGCCGCTTGCTCGAGCGGGCCCCAGTGCCAGGCTGACTCCTTCTTCAGAGCCCGGAGTGGTTCAGACCTAGAGGCGAGATTTTGGATGAAACGCCCACAGTAGGTCACCATGCCGAGGAAGCTCCGCACGTCAGACACTGACTCGGGGGGCTGTGCCTTCTTGATATCCTGAACTTTCCTCAGGTCTGGTGACACCCCCCCCCTCCTTGAAGACAAAACCGAAGAACTCGATGGAAGGGCGCAGGAACTCACATTTGTCCCTGTGAAGGGTGAGGCCTAGTGCTTGCAGTCTTTCAAAGGTCTTCCCCAGCTTTCTCAGATGGTCCACCTCAGTCCTTGCGAACACCAAAATGTCATCGCTGATGTTTAGGACACCCTCCAGATCTGCGAGGGCGCCCCGAATGATGTTCTGAAAAAGCTCTGCAGCCGATGACACCCTGAAGCTCAGTCTCTTATACCGGTATAGTCCTCGGTGAGTGGTGAAAGTGGTGATATACCTGGACTTGGGATGGAGGACAACCTGATGATAGCCTGCTCGGAGGTCTAGTTTGGAAAAGAACCGAGCCCCTTGTACTTCCGCAATAATGTCATCGATGGTGGGGTTGAGATGCCGCTCCCTCTTGACGGCCTTGTTGGGCAGTTTCATATCTACACAGATCCGGACAGAGTCAGGTTGTTTGGGCTTCCTAGCCACAACAATCGAGGACACCCAGGGGGTCAGGCCCTCCACATTCTCGATGATGTCGATATTCACTAGGTTGTCCAACTCCTTATCAACCTGCTCCCTCAGCAGAGTGTTGTTGCTTATGGGTGTCACATAGAATCAGGCTTTGATCTGCGAGCCCTCATGCTCCACCTTCGCTACGAAGGCACCGTCCAGCGGTATTGGTTCCAGTCCTCCAAACGCAAATATGCGGGCTCTCGGCGTGAGTAGCTTTGGGGGCGAGTCGAGGGCATCATAATGTCCCCGGGCCATCACATTGACCGATGCACCCGTGTCCACCAGCACCGGGACCGGCGAGTGATTGACCTCTACCATACACCTCGGTTTCCTCCTGGCCTTCCCCTTCAGGATCTCCACTCTGGAAACAAAGAAAATGTTTTCTTCCTCTTCGACCTCGTCCACCTGGGCATCCTCCCCGCCCTGGTCCACCTGGGCCACATTTGGTGGGCGATTTTGGTGCGAGACCCACGTCCGAGCCGGGCCTCTCAGCACCATCACGGGCAGGGCTGCCTTGCACACTCTCGAAAAATGGTCAGGCAGGCCGCACCTACCACATGTCCTTCCAGCCGCCGGACACACCGTCGGGTGGGGGAGATCGTACCCGCACTTCTGGCCCGATTCCCCAGCTCTGTCACGGGGTCCCACACCAGGCCTTCTCACTCCTCTGCCACCACGCCACATGGCACACACCTCCTCCGACTTTATTGAGTGGGACCCCGCCTCCATCTTGGCTGCCCGAGCCTCCGCCACCTCATGGCACCGGTCTAGTTCGAGGATGCGGGGTAGAGTGATACCCGGCTCTCTCAGGACCTGCCTCCTGAGTTTGCCCGAGGAGCACGCCTGAACCAGCATTGTGTGCATCATGTCCTCCGCGTCTCCCCATTTATTAGCCCAGGGAGAGGCGACGTAGGCGACCATAGAAGGTGTCCAGTGTTTCATCGTCCTTTTGCTTGGCCGATAGCATGACAAATCTTTCATAGTCCACATTGGCAAGGAGCAGAAAATGGGCCAGGAGTGCCGCCTTGGCCGTGTCGTAAGAGCCATCCCCTGCAGGAAGCGATTCAAAAATCTCCTGGACCGAAGGCCCCGCGGAGTACAGCATAGTTGCAACCCTGCTGTCATCATCCATTACCTGGGCGGCCCTGAAGTACATATCGAGGCACCCAACCCACCTCCTCCACCTGGGCCAAATGCTGGATGTGGGCCCGATGCTTCAAATTCGGGGATGGGCTGCAGGGCTGCATGGGCACGTGCTTGGGCCATGATGGGAAGTCCTTGCTGAGCAACTGGCTGTACCACCGGTGGCCCCTGAGGCACAGGAGCTTGACCACCTACTTGGACTGGAGGGAGTAGCTGTGGAGCCGCCACTGGGTGTTGCACTGGAAGCACCGGAGCCTGAAGGACTTGCTGTTGAGCTGCCACCTGACCACCGTCCTGGGTAAGCTGTGCAGCTGCAGGAGTCCCATCGCCTTGACCGCCAGAGTCACTCATGGGTTTGAGCGCACAGGCACCCCCACCTTGGAATCTGGGGGCCACAACTCAATCACCCACCAAAACCACACAGTCTGGACACCCCCCACAGGCAAAGTAACAGTCCAATCTGGGGAGGGGATGGTGAATTCTTTTCCTCAGCACTCCTAAGACTGCCACCAGAACTGAAGAAGCAGAAGAAAAAACTCGCCAACTTGAGGATCCACCACTGCAGTAATCCACCACGATGATGAAGAGGGCGAAGAAGAGGCCACAGCAGCCTGATGATGAAGGGGATGAAGAAGCACCGTGCCCCTTCGCTGCAACAAACCCCCAGGGGTGTAGGAGTTCCAAAAATGAACCAAAGAAAAAGAGCTGGGCTAAACAGGCCCAGCCATTTTAGCCCTTTTCCTTGCTTTCACTCGACGTATGAGGCCCAAATCTGGAGGAAAATCCAAAAAACGGTCACGGGCGTGCAGGTTTGACTGCCTGCAAGCAGTATGTCCAGAAATTAGACCTGGATCACCTTCACCATCCAAAACGGAGCTTGGTGAAGTTCCACGGCCCTGCTGACAAAATGGCTGCCAGCCGCGTGTGCAATCCGCAGCCACGGCATGAAACGAAATGTCCGTGCGTTCCATTTCAGGGAGAAAAATTTCCGGAATTCTTTCACCGCTGGGCCCGGGCATCCGCATCCACTCGTCGCCACTGTTGGGGGTGTGTCCTGGTCCCCATGCGGTCCCATAAACTCCCACCCTGTAAGGACCACACACGACACACGTCCTTACAGTTCGGGCTTCCCGGTCGCTCTGCTGCGGCCGGGAAGGCCCCGTTTATTTATACAGCATGCGGCGGCGTGCAAAGTCACGCCGCCGCGTGCGCGTCCCGTCAGGGGGCAGCGCCACACCACCCTGAGGCTGGGCTTTCTTTGAAAGTGCCTCCTTGTTTGGCTGTTAGTGGTTGGTTCCTACGCCTGCATCTGAAACCCTGATCCAGAGTTCTGGTGTCTGAGCATCAGACTCTGCTGTTTGCATGGCGCATCAAGCCCAGCGTGTTTGATGGCGATCCTAAAACGTCTTCGGTTTACATTTTTGACATGCTTGGCATGGGTCTTCGTGGTGGTCCCTTGGGAGACTACTGTTACATATCATGGGTGTGACTCTCCAGGGAAAACGTTGGCGTCAAAAATGTCTCTGCAACGAGCTTTGCTGCAAACTGATGGGAAAAAAACACAATCTGAGGATGTCAACGTGTGAGGCTCCATGGATACATGGGTTTATGGTCTTTCCATCGAACATTTTTGCATCAAATGCGTTTTTGGGGATTTTTGGGGGGTGAGGGTGGTCCGGCATAAACCCCCGTTTTTAACCCTTAAAAAACCCACCCAATGACAATTAACCCTTTACTCCACCCATATATGCATTCGATGCATATTTGTTTCATGGATAATTTTCATTGGAAAAGGTTTAGTTGGAGGTTTGTTCCGCTCCCTTGCCTCGTAGCGCTTTGAAACACTTGTGTATAGGCATGTTATAAATGCCATATCATATCATCATATCAAACATTTTCGATGGAAAGACCAGATACGGATACATGTGAGATAGGGCTAGAGCGACAGAAATGCCCCTGTTAATGCCCTATTTTTTTACTTGGTAAAAAAAAAAGTATACTCTAAGCCAACTACTAGATGGCGGACTAAAAAAGAATGTGAATCTAAGTATATTCACAATCCCCAGAAATATATTGTCTTTTACCATGGTTCTTAACTAACAGGCCTGTTCTTTTCATTATGGGTCTTTAAGTCACTGGAATAATACCTTTTTAAATAAATAACAAACTTTAATTTTGCGTATGAAAATAACGATTAAGCATTTGTATCGACATGTCTGACATATTCTGTCATGCTGTGCTATTTAGTGGACGTTTGTGGCATAACAAGACAGTTAAACATTATGCAGAATCACATTTCCCAGTCATATTATTAAATATATTGCATTCATATACATGTTTTATTCACAGGCCCCCTGATCCTCTTGCCCCTTTTCCTCCCCTCAAAACACTCCCACCCTACGCCTTTACTTTAAAAGGCATCTTCAGGCATATTCTCGTTGTGAAACACTACAATACTACTTAAAAAAATATATATATTGGATACTATTCTTTTATGAGAGGGATGAGTATAACTATCAATTCTTTTTTTACTCGACACAAGCTTATGTACGCAGCAAAGACAGAAAGATCCATTTGTTTGAGGTAGATAGAGGATAGCCTTCAACAACTGCAAAATGAGAAATCCCTGGGACCAAATGGCTTTCTGCCTGAGGTTTGGAGGGCAATTGGTGAGTGGAGTGTAAACAATGGCTAGATTAGTTTCTACATACAAAAATAAAGGGAGGCTTCCAGTAGACTTACGCCCTTTGACAATTCTGGCAATTAAGAAAAAAGACAAACCTCTGGATCAGTGGATGTCGTATAGCCCCCTATATCACTTTTAAATTCCAAAACAAAGGTGTTGGACAAGATTTTAGTGTGCTGCCTTTTTGGAGTGATCCCGAATTTGAGTAATTCCGATTATTGTGGCTTCATAACCAACAAATTAACTTCCACAGGCTATTTATGGTGCTGACATCAAGTGAATTACTGTCCTCTGCATCCTTCGCGCTACTCTCACTGGGTGCCCAAAAAGCATTGAACTCCATAGATCCCCAATTGTCTTGGATGGACAACGGCTACTATGTGTGGACCCAGTGGCTATATCTCTGATGATTTTCCGCCTGGCACATCAACCAGTCAGGGTTGCCCCTTCTCACCCATGCTCTTCTCTCTCTAACATGATCAAACAGCTAGCGGAATGGACTCATCGCAATCAGATTTTCACGGGATGTGTAGATTTTTGGGCTGTAAAGAGAGCACCTGCCTTTATGATGATCTTTAATAGGAGTGATCCTGCACCTTCAGAGACTGATCAATATAGTATACGAGTTGGGGAGACAGTGGCTAACGAGTCAACTAGGGCAAATCAATGAACATTGTTGTGAATGAGGATGTCCAGTAAGTGTAGTTCCTTAGCCTGTTAAAAATAGCACATATATCCTACAGTTGCCTGGGTTTTCAGGTGTGCAAGACAAGAAAAGTGAGATTTGACCTGCTCTTTTTCAGGAACATGACCTGATGGTCTAGGTTACTGCTAGCCCTGCCTGGCAGGACATTGCTATTTAAAATTAGTGTTTCAGAATAATTTATATGTTATTTATACAATTAAATATGTATGGGATATAAACTTGAACAGGGTATTAGAAAACTGATATGGGGTTTTAGTTTATCCAGAACTGGTCTAACGTTGCTCCTGCTGGGGGATACCATTTTTATCAAATCGATCTTCCCCAAAGAACAGTGTTAAACCACAGTAACTGGCTTACATTGTTCCCGGAAATTCCCTCTCGAAGGCCGATTACCACTTGAGTCCTGGTTCTAGTGGACTTTGTCCTGTTGGGACAAACTCCCAGGTAGACCTGAGGGCCACTAGAAGTTTGCAGACTCTTGGAAGGTCCCACTTCTTCCTCCAAAAGGAACGTAGACCCAGCCAGGCAGCAAGTTCAAACTGCGGTTTATTACAATAGAACCAACAGGGATCAGTACAAGGATAGAAGAAATCCGAGGACCACTCAATGTCTCCTGGCTCGCAGGCCTGTTTTGTCTTAAAGTTGCATCATAGTGACATCACAACCTGGGCCCTTCTCCAGAAAACCTATCAAACTACTGGATTGGGTACTGAGTAATAGTCAACCTATACTGGGCACTATACATGTTAATCTACTGGCCCTCACATGTCAGGTGGCTGACCTGGTCCATCCCCAAATTGCTATCTCTAACAATGTTGCAGTGTGAGGGTTTTACCATTGGTTCTTGCCCGTTGCTGCCCACCCCTAAGAGCCTGAACTGTGATTGGCTAGAGCTGACCTCCCCCTGCCTGGGATACGCAAAGATTCTCAGCTCTTAGTGTACCTTCTCAAGGTAATAAAACGACTATGTGTCTGTATTGTAACTCATCCGTACCACTATAGAATATGAGAGCGCTCGTTCATCTCGTGCAACACTTGCCCCACTTTGTAACATCTTTGTTGCAAGCTTCTGTCTGTCGGCGTGAGATCGGCTTTCTTTCCTAACTCTGGTTTCTGTTCATTGTCTCAGTCGGCCGGGTCACGTGTTGAGAGACCATGATTTGGAGCTCTGCAGCTCTGAATTATGAAGACATATTCGCATTTATTGCAGCTGGTGTTACTGTCGTTCAGGGAATGGAATGTCCTCCGTATCTGGTGGCCTTGACAGCGGGTCCTGTCTCACACGTTTGTCCTCGTCCATCCTGAATTCAACTCAGCCCAGCTCTTGTTGAGAGGCTTGTGGCCTGCTGTAATTTTCCTAAACCATTATGCGGTTCCTACAGTGCCCATGCTATTCTATATTCTCCATACTGTAGTCACACTTGGCTCTGTCAGGTCCCATAGGTGCTCCTGCAGTTACATAAGGCTATTTGCATACAATCATCTGAAGGTTCTACTCAGGATCTCTTGCTTCCTGCGGTTTCCGTGTTAAGCTAATGACAGAATAATAAAGCAATGGCATTTCATGAATACGTATATGTATCTGTCCTCTAACTATAGAACTGTACGCTTGTGTTCTTCATGTATTCAAGTGTGTTTGTGTCCCCAAATGCAGATGGTACATGTGCTTCCTGTCTAACGCTGCTAAGTCGTGGTGCCTCCAACGACGTCAGTGGCTTTGGCTTCTCAGCACTTTAGTCAGTACTGTCAATTGAGGTCTCATTAGTTGCACACTGGGGCTCCTCGTCCACTCTGGGGAAGATTTGTACTGCTCATGGACTGTAGGGCTGGCTGAGTGGGTACCTCTCAACATACTTATCGAACATTGGAGCACTGGGAATTGGTCTGAAATAGTATGGGCATTCTCGGTATCTCCTGGCCTTCTTCCGTGTAATGTACCTTATTGGTGGTGAATTTCCCCAACCCTCTACAGTCCGCGCCTCTGGTTGACTTGTCGATCACATCCTTACACGACAGTCCTTTTGCTCTGAGCTGCCATATCTTCGTTATTCCTCCGAGGTGTCCATAATTGTTTGTGTGGTCATCAAATGACCAGTGTATGTAACAGCATATTCCTTCGGGGTTGCACCAAACCCACTTCCCTTCATAGAACTTCAGATCATGGGGATTGTCCAGCTTTATAGTCCGAGCTGGAAATAGTAAACATTGCGTAATCTTCATTTCTTAACTTGCTTCTTTCTGCAACAATCTCATCTTTTGTTCCTCCTATGTTCAGATCCATCAGGATCTGCATTCCAATAGCCTTTTCTGCGGTTTTTCTGCACCTTACCATGCAGATATTAACCCCACACACTGATGCTGCTCCCAGCACTAGTGCTCCTGCTATCACCTTCAATCTATCCATTTTCGCATGAATCTGTACCAACTGCACTACTGCATCTGAAAGAGTTCCGTTATCTTCGTCTTTAGCTGATAAAAATGTGCAACAGGAACTTCCTATCTTTGCGCAAACTCCTCCTTCCATGGCCGTGAGGAGATCTAGAAAATACCTTTTCTGGAGTGCCAGCAATCTTATTGCTCTGAGCTCTTCTTTAATGGTGTTGAACCCGTTCACTGTAGAGTTAATTGTTACCATCAGCTCCCAACAAGTGATCTGTAACCACTTAGCTTTTGTGTAAGTCTGGATTCCTGGTATTATTGAAGCAAAGAACATTTGTGTTCTACTAAACAGCCTGTGTTCTGCTGGGATCTCATCCAGTGCTGTTTCGGATGCCTCTGAAAATAATTCCCCCCTCTTTTCACTCGGGTTAATCCGGCCTGCTTCTTCGCCCTCTCTATCTGGGCTGTTGCTGCCACTTTGACTGATCTCTTCTTTCGCTTGTTTTTGTTAATCTTTGGAAAGTCATCGAGCTTTGCATCCTTCTTTGGTACAACCAACTAAGGCATGTTGATGTGTACCAACGGGCATACTCCTCCCCACTCAGGTGGCAGCTTCTCATACTTCTTTGATCCACATGCCCAGTAATGATCCATCAGCATTGCCGTTCCTGCTCTCATTGCTGCAAGTTGTTAAATTGTTTTGCATCCTACGTACTCGCCAACCTCAACATTGCCATTGATCTGATAGCACAGGGCTGGCTTCTTCAGGGGAATTATTGCCATTGGCCAGCTTCATTCTTTACCCATGTCAACAACTTTGCGCTCCCATCCCATTCCTCCAGGCACTCTTCACTTTCTTCCTGCACCTTGTTCACTAATGATTGTGCTAGTGTCAGTGCCTTGCTTCACACCACTCCATCTTGCCATCCATCGTTAGTGTACACTCGTCCATACACTAATATTTGTGGCCTTTCCCAGCATCCAGGCTCTCCTCCCATCTCCTTCACTCTTGTCCAGGAAATGGCAATTCTGGCAGTGTGATGGTCTCTGTTTCTCCTTTCTCAGATCCATCAGTTATGTACTGCAACCCTTTATCTAGCTGCCAATAATTGTTCATCATGCCTAATGTCTTTAGGTAATTATCTTCATCTGGGAATGTCCCTTTGGACATCCTTCTCAATGTTGCTGTCTTTCCTTGGAATCTTCCTCGTGTTTGCACCATTGTGGGATACATCAGGCACGGTGCTTGTGCTGCTGGTATTTCGGTTGCTATGAATGTTCTGGAGGCACTCATGGCATAGGGGATTAAAGAGCAGACATCACAGCTCTCCCCGGTGGTTTCCTTACCTACTTTGGGCATGTGTTTATACCACATGTTGTTAGATACTTGTGCTGTGTCAGTGAGATACATGTCAACTCCCTTCATGTCTGTGTCCACAGTGCGCTTACATGTCCTTACCTTATCAGCAGTGTCTTCTCGTCCACCTGACATGGTCGTCCCTCCTGCTTGGGTCAGGGAAATGTTAGTATAGGGTACAGCGGTAGTGCTAACAACAACATATAATTGCCAAAATACAAATCCCCTCAAGCCACTGGGAATTAATAGAAACGCTATGATAATAAAGTTCATTATGGTTTCTTTCATATCCACTTACGCTGCTTGATCCTTGCAGCCTGGTGATAAAGTTGCCCGCCTGAAATTTGCAAAGGAAGGCGTTACTGTGTTTGTATTTGCAAGTACCTTCAAATAATCACTAATTGCGAAGGCAAAGCCCTCCTCCCAGACCTTTCTTACTGAGGGGGTTTCTCAATGTAAGCAATACTGGAAATTCACTGTGTTCAAGTTGTGGGTATGCCTGGGCCAAGTACTCTACAAAAACAAGGAAATATACTTCAGGGGATCATGCTATAAATTCGACTAGGTTTCCTTATATAGTGCATAGACTGGTTAGAGAAACCGTGGGTTGATGGGAGGGAGGTAGCATCAGGACAGCAACCTATACAATCCTTACAACATTTGCATCAACCTGCGTGTTCAAAAAGGAAAAATAACAGACAGTGTTTCATTCATCAATCTGCACAAGTGTTCCGGGGCCACTCCTGCTGCTTGGGATTTTCTAACCATGGGGTGGCCTTGTCTCCCTAAGTCGGTGAGGTCCGCACGCACTTTTAGTTCATCTCGGTCACTGAGACTTTGTTGTCAGGTGAGGCAACTGCTTTGTAGGGCTTGACGTCTTGAAGGTGATTCCAGACGGACTTCCCTACTAATTTAACAGCTCTGTCTGCTACCGTCACAACCACGTGAGGGCCGGTGAACTGAGGTGCAGTCCAGCGGCAGACACATTTGCGCAGAACAATATCTCCCATGTTTACACAGTGCTTCAGTTCATTGTCTTGTGGTGTGTCGTCGCTGTTTATGTCTTCGCTGTCTTCTAGGCCCCCCTGGATCCGCTCCATCTGGGGAGAGATAAAAGAAGCACTAGAAACCAAAGAGGTAATTTACTCCTAAATTTTCTGTCCTAACACATCTGCACTGTTCTCAAGATGCATGCACCGTCCTGTCCCCACCTCATGGGGCGTTAAATGTTGGTCAGACCCTGGCTTATTGCTCAATTCAAACAAGGCCAATAGTAAACAATGCAGGCAGTTTTTCTTGGTACTTGCGGGTGGTACGCATAGGTGAATTTGTGCTTGATGCCTAACAATTCTGTGATGTGCTGAAATAGTTTATTGGCAAAGTGAGGGCTGTTGTCAGACCACAGGACCTCACATACGCCCCATCTCTGGAAACCTTCACTGACCAGAAACCTAGCCTCTCTAAAGGCATCAGCATGTGAACAGGGCCCAGTCTCTATCCACCTGGAGAACGAGCAGACAACGGTAACCTTGAACCATGTCCGTGTGTGGATGCAGAAATGGGCCTACAGGTCTTTGTATGGCTCCTCTCAAAACTCTCAAGGTATGCCCTGCTGCAAACTGCTGGCAGGTCAAGCAGTTACTTATGAAATCAGCTACATGTTCATTCAAATGTGAGCAAAACCATGTTTCTCCAATGCGTGTAGCAATGACCTCCTGACCTGTGTGTGTTGCATAATGCAATTGTGCTAATGCTGTCTGCAGCAACGCTAGTGGCATAAACAAGTTCCCTGTATTGTTCTGTCACCATAAGGCATCTGTTGGAGACATGGAGCATCCTCTCTTAATCCATAGCCCCTTCTCCTCCTAGGGTGCAGCTCCCTGCAGTTCCATAATCTGTGTCTCTGTGTTGTAACCTTCCCTCATCACCATGCTCCTCACTCCTCCCTGAGCCTTTGGTCTCTCCTTCAGTTCCCACAATACGCTGCACACTTTACCTCATAATCTGATGCTTCATTTCCTCTTCAAATAGGGTCTTCCCCTTTTGTGTGGGCCTGGCACTTCACTAGTGCTACCTGTTTTGGATCTACAATCACCTCGATCAATTTGCCCAATAATAGCGCATGCTGCACCGGGGTCCCATCTTCTCTCCTGAACCCTCTCCTGAGCCATTGTGCCAGTCCTGAGTGTATTGTTGACGTCACGTAGGCAGAGTCTGAATAAATTGTCACATACTCCTCTACAATGTTTTCTAGCGCTAATGTAAGAGCCACTAGTTCTGCGGCTTGTGCTGAATAATGGGATGGTAGTCTTGCAAGCACAACCATCTTGCTAATCCCGTCCTCCTTCAATCTTACCTCTGCAGTCCCAGTACTTCTGATCCCATCAGTTGGGTCAATTGTCGACAAACCATCAATATACAGCATGTCTCCCCCATTGAAGTGCGTCTTCCTCCACTTTGCGTGTCTCACTGAACATCTCTATGTTCTTTGTGCAGTCATGTGCATAGTCTCCTGCCTTGAAGACATCTGCCAAAAATATTTCTGGAGCATTTACCATCTTTAGTCCTACATTCGATAGTATCACCTCATATCCTGATGCTCTCTGCGTGGTCAGTGTGCTCTTTGGCTTATGCTGTATCACAAAGAGGGCATGTTCCTCTTACAATGTGGTGGTGCACCTCATTGTCACCGATGATGACTTTTCCACTGCAAATGATGCACTGTGCTTTCTGTCCCTATGTTGCTTAGATCTATCTGAATTACTCTGTTAAAGATAGGTGGTGACTCGCAGTACCCTTGGGGCAAACAAGTGTGCTTCCTCTTCTGGTTTTGGTAAATAAAGCTGGCTAAATATTGTGTGTCTGGGTGTAGTGACACTGAAAAGAATACATTATTTAAATCAATGACCGTGAAACAGATGGCTTCCACTGGAATGCCACACAAAATGGTTGCTGGGTTTGCTGCTACAGGATACTCTGCTTCTACATTAGGATTAAGAGGTCTTAAATCCTGAATAAAACACCATGACCCCCTGTTGGCATCGCACACAGGGTACACTGCTGTGTTGCATGGCGATTCTGATGGTACCAGAATGCCTCTGTCAATCAAGGCTATGATTGTTTCATAAATGCCTTCATCTGCCTTCTTGGTTTGGGGGTATTTCTCTACCCTTGGCAAAATCGCTCCTGGTTTCAGTTTAATCTTCACTCCCTCTATGCTCTTTATGCAGCCCACGTCATAAGGACGTGTGGTCCATAAACTGCTGGGCACTTTGGCCATGTCCTCCTCCCAAAATGAGGGTGGCGCCTGCAGCGCCATAGCCATTAACTGTGGCCCCTCCCTGTATTGTATCTGTAACCAGTATGTTACACTCATTTCAAACACCATCTCCACTTCCTGTCTCTCTTCTCCAAATAGTTCATCTGTCACTGTGGTCAGTCTGCACCCCTCTGCAACTGCAATTATTTCTCTCCATGCACTCCCATTGTCATCTGCTCCATGCACTGCAATCGAATCCTCCCCTGCCAACACCGCCTCGATCTCTATGGACACTATCGTTCCTTCTGGCTCGTCCAATGGTGTCTCTGGCCTGAACAGGTATTTGCTTGGAACTTGCCACACTTTCCCTGCAATACCTGGCATCCATGAAATGGCAATGTCAGTCCCATATTGAAACATCTTTGGGTCCACTGGTACCCCCCTCTGTAATGTGCGTCCGCAAGATGCCTGGTGTCAAGCACACTATGCCCTTGTCTGTGAATGAAATAGTCACACTTGCTCATGATGTCTCGTCCCAATATGTTTACAGGTGTCTGTTGAGAGTAAAGCAAAGGTAGTAAGTCGTGATCTCCTATAGTGAGATATTATCAGTAAAAGGAACCACTTCTCGAGCTACAGAGAATCCTCGAGTATTGATGGCATCACCTGACAACTTAAATTTCCCTTGCTTGATGCATGACCTAGTCGCCCCAGTGTCAACAAGAAAGGAAAAAGTGTTGTCACCTATCTACACCCCTATGCGAGGTTCCTCCGCAGGGTTGGGTGTGATTGACAGGATGGGACACATCAAGTTAGTCTGTGGGCTGTTTTATTGGGGGTACATGGAAGACTCATTTCCTGTAAAGGGGTTGTTGCCCACCATTGTGATCCCTCCCAGTCATTGGACGGGTACTTTTGCTACTGTGTCCACCTGTGCTGATGCATCATCATTCTGTATTGTGCTAGTTGCTGTGTGCTCCCTCTGATCTGTGGTGCTTGTAAATACTGTAGTAGCGGTGCAGACATATGTGGTGCCTGCATCTGTACTTGTGGCTGTGCTTGTGGCATCTGTTGATATGTACCCTGCATCTGCCCGTGTGGCTGTTGGTCCTGTATATAATAATCTTCTTGGCCTCCTTGATATTGCTGCTGACACTGCTCTCCCCAATTTTGTTGTGTCCCTCTAAATCAGCATGCCCGTGAAATGTGTCGTAGCTGCCCCAAGACCAGCTCTGTGGTGGCTCCCTCCCTTGTCCTGAAAACCCCCCTGAAAAGTTCTGGGTTCTACTGCATCTGTTGTCCAGATCCTCGAAACCCTCCTGAAAACCTCCCTTAATTGTGATGCATCTGTGGCCCAAAGCCACGCCCCCCTTTGTAACTCTCCCCTTCCTCAAAATCCCTGCTGTGGGTTGCCCCGCCCCATGTACCCTCCCCCCATGGGCGTTGCGGTTTTGGCTGCTGTGGGGTGGGTCTGGTTATAACCGGGCCTTCCATCACGTACTTCGATAGCTTTTGCTGCACTAGTTTGGCCTCATCTGCCTTTCTATCTTCCACGTTTTGCTTAACCTTCTCCTGCCATAATCTACAATGATGCACTATTGTGAGCTGTATTTCTGGCCACCACTTCGCATTCATCCCCACCAGTTTCTTCAAACTCTTGTGTACTGGTCTTGGCAGTCCCTGCACTAAAATATTATAAAATATTGCTATTGTTCCCAAGGCTCTCGAGCGTTGAGGCGCCAAAGCTCTTGCATCTCCTGAATGTAGTTCACAGGATCTTCATCTTCCCTCATCTTCCGTGACGTAATCGCCCCAATATCTGACGTGTCTGGGTATTGTGTTCATAATGCTTGCCATACTGCTGCTCTGCAGTTTGCAAATGGCGCCCCATCATGCTCTGAATTCTGCGTCGTCACCCATGGTAACCATGCCCTTTTCCATACATCATCAGCTCTGTCTTCCAATATTGATACTAATAGTTCCTTTACGTCACCCACTGCTAGTCTGTGACCAGCTGTCATCTTTTCCATCTCATAAATCAATTTCCCCACTCCCGCGCTCAATGAAGGTAACCTACACTTCACATTCTCCTTGTCTGCGTGCTTCCATGGCATGTACTGAGGTCTTGCCCCTCCTCTCTCTAATAAAGGGATCTGTGAATATGCCTTCACCTCCCCAGGTGTCCTTCGATACAGTTGGATTTGTCGAGGCACCAACTTGTCCTCAATGTCTGTACATATATCAAAGGCAGAGTTGGTGGTTTTGATTATAGGTTCCTGTGCGCTAGTAATTACTCAGGAGGATGTGTAAAAATAGCAAAAAATTACAAAATGTTCTTGATGGCCGTGACCAGACCGATCCCTCCAGCCCATCCATCTGGGCTGGGGTGAAACTGTAAATTGAAAATATGGGATGATCGGTTGCACTCTATCACTTGTTGTTGTTAGCGTAAAAATTCATCAAGAGTACAAATTAATTTCCATAAAGAAGAGTTTTTAATTGAAGTGGAGTACAGCTGACACGTGTTTCGATACTATGGTCGTTCTCAAGGCGTGGAACGTGATCCCTATAATAGGGTGATGGACGAGCATTTTCAGCGCTTGGAAATACCCCATTTATATTTCCTCTCATTTCATTAAGGGTATTCTATTGGTCCTGTATTTATATAAAGTCCAGTTTTCATTACGAATGTCACTGCTTTGACACCGTCCTGTGAATTCTTCATTCCACATCATAAGGCTTAAGAATTGCCTATAATTTCAGGAATACTGTGATTCTGTTTCTTGCATACCAGCAGCACAATCTGTACATACATCTACTGGTTCCAATGTGGGCACTCTCCTGTTATCGTCATAGGCTCTGGACAATCGTCCTCTCGAACAGGCTACGGCTGTCTCCCCTCTCCTTCGTCCTGGGAGATTCCTTAAATCTATTAACATATGTGTTGTGTGTGGTGCAAAGATCGTTAGTCTGCCTTGTCTAAATCAGCCCGTCCTTCTCCTTGCCCGTGGGTGCTAAATTCTAATGACACCCACTTGTCTGTTCCTGTGGACTATGACTGGCACTGTTCCCTCTCGTCCCTGCGGTTTGTCCTCATTGTCAGATCTTGTGTCCATGTTGCTACAAAAATCATCAGCAAAATGTAGTCTCTTCGATGGCAAGTCTGTGTAAGGTTTCATGCTAAGATCAATGCCCCTCAAATCATATTTGCTGCCTCTTGCCCATACACCTAGGCCTGCTCCTCTTCCCTCTGTCGCGCTCCTCCCTCATGGGTTTGTGCGGTCTGTTTCTGTCTGTCTCTTCCTGTTGTTTATTCCTTTCCCTTTCCACTGCTGCATGTGTCTTCACCGCCCTTATTGCTCATTTGTCCTCCTCCCTGCACTCTCGTTCTCTCGTCAATCTGGCCAACTGCGACTTTCTCTGCTAACTGGTGTTTTTCTTGCTCTGCTATCTCTCTCCGTCTCATCCAGCTCTCTCTCAGTTTTCTCCCTCATCTCCCTTTTCTTGAGATCTCGCTCTATTCTTTCTTCTTGCTCCCTTTCCAAATGCTCCTTCTCTTCTTCCCTCATCTTCCCACTCCAATTTCACCTCTTCTTCTCTCTCTGGCCTCGTGCTCTAACCTCACTTCCCTATCCTTCTCCCTTCCATCCTCTTCCTCCATCAGTTCAGCCCAGTCTGTCGTGTTGCTGTCCCTCTTAAGGCGTTCTATTGCCTCGGACGCCCCTTCTGTCTCCCCATTTGTCTTCCCTTGAACTTTTAAGAGTACCTGTGCTGCTATCCATTAATTTGTGCTTATGCCCTCAAACTCTTCCTTTCCTGTATCACTAGCTGGCTGTCCTGCGCCTTTCTACTTATCTGCTTTAGTGTATGGTAGTAGCTTATATGTCGGATTTGAATGCCCCTCTGCTGCCCTTAGTTCCCTCATTGGATACATTCCTTGTTCATCGTCTGTGTCATCAGATACTACAATTGGCGGAGCAGGTGCGGAGGGATGGGCTCCTTGGTCCTTCACCTCCTGCTGGTTTAGCATCCACTGATGCCTCGCAGTATCCAGTTAATATGTCGAAAACATTTTTTCGAATGACAAATATGTCGAAAACATCTTACTGAATTTATTTTTTTTTCGAATGTATTATTTTTTAATTTACATTTTGTTTGTTGTTTCGCGAGTAAAAAAAAGGGGTTAAAAATAAAAAAAGAGGGGGTGGGGGGAACCCCCCATTGCAAACAAAAAATAACAAAAAACAAAGACATCCGAATTTTTTTTTTCGGTGACATGTTTTCGACATTATGGCATTCAAAAAAATGTCATTCGAAATACTCACTAGGAACCATGCCTCGCGGCATCCCCCTCGCCCTTCTGGAACATACGCCACAACTCAAATATAGCCATGCGTTTGGTCACTTTTTTCCCCTTATAGGCACCCTGTACTTGTGTCAGTGGTGATTGCTGTACCTCTTTCACTTTCACACGGTGCCCATGGTTTTGTTAATTTACCTTCTGTACTTGTGGACCATAAGGCGGAAGTGTCTTACACAAATGCAGAAGGGGAGTAGCCCCCCCACTATTACCTTGATACATTTTAATACCTCTTACCTGACCTAAAGTCGAGGATTTCAATAATCCAAAAGTCACAATGCAATGATAATACTTTCCAGTTTCTAGGAGCCCCTCCAGCTCCCCAACTTATCAGGTGTGCTGCGCGCACCGCCCCTCCTTCACAATCGCTGCCTCCTCAGGCACACAACCACAATCCTGCGCGTGCGCCTTCCGCGCACCGCCTCTGGTTCACCTCGTCTGCCAATCCCAAGTTCTCAATACTAGCTCCTCAACATCTCAAATTCTCTGTGTCCTATATGCAAACCTAATGGTGACATCACCAATGTATCAATACAATGTAGGCAAATCAAATATCGCATGCACATAATATTAACCCGCTACTCCCAAACCCACACAAAACCACACAACTATCTTCCTGCTCTCCAGGCAGAGTATACCAATATTTTCTTATGATCTAAATGCACCCGTTGTGTCCCCTAATGTGTGAAACGCCTCTCACCAGGAGACTTAACCAGCCAACTCATCTTCTTCAATCTAGGCTAGCTCCCTGCTATCCCTCACGGGGATACCATCAGCTATGACCCGAGCTAAAATGTCCAACCCGCAGGAATATCTTACTTGCCTAACCTTTATCATCCAAGCTTTGAAGTCAATAGTCTAGGTTATTCACCAGAACCTTTTACCTCAAAGACCGAATGTGCCCTAAACACAGAAAATGGACCTCTACCTCCGCTCCTGTCCCTACTCACTACAACAACACTAAACAATACTATAACACTACTAAACAATACTTCACCAATACTAAACAGTACTCCACAATAAGCAGTACCCTCCCTCACACCCACAGTTGGTGTCGGACTGGATCAATACTGATGTTCCGTGCTGTGCTGCCGCTGCTTGGCTGCTGGCTCCCTGTCAAGGCGCTCGCTTCCCCGTCCTGGTCTGCCTGGACAACTCGCTGATCTCGGCAGGATGATCTCCAAGGGGCTCTTGACGACCTTTAAACGGGCACACGTTTTCCCATCTTTCTCGAAGTATGCAAGGGTCCCGATGCCTCTCAGGTTCGGCGGCAAAGGAGTTGACCTGGTGCGAGGCTTGCGCAGCCAACTATCCTCCGTCTACCGACTTTTTGGGACAAACTCCCAGGTAGAGTGGAGGGCCACTAGGAGTTTGTGGACTCTTGGAAGGCCCAACACCTTCCCCCAAAAGGAACGTAGACCCAGCCAGAGAGCAAGTTCAAATTGCGGTTTATTGCAAAAAAAAAAAACAGGGATCAGTACAAGGATAGAAGAAATCCGAGGACCACTCAACGCCACCTGGCTCGCAGGCCAGTTTTGTACTATAGTTGCGTCATTGGGACGTTACAACCTAGGCCCTTCTCCAGAAAACCTATCAAACTACTGGATTGGGTACTGAGTAATAGTCCACCTATAGTGGACACTATACATGTCAATCTACTGGCACTTGCATGTTAGGTGGCTGGCATGGTCCATACCCAAATTGCTATCTCTAACAATGTTGCAGTGTGAGGGTCTTACCATTGGTTCCTGCCCATGGCCCCCCACCCCTAGGAGCCTGAACTGTGATTGGCTAGAGCTGACCTCCCAGGGTCTGGGATCTGCAAAGGTTCTCAGCTCTTAGTGTACCTTCTCATGGTAATAAAATGACTATGCGTCTGTATTGTAACCTGTGTGTACCACAATAGATTATGAGAGTGCTCGTTCCTCTCGTGCAAAACTTGTCCCACTTTGTAACATCTTTGTTGCAAACTTCTGTCTGTCAGTGCGATATCGGCTTTCTTTCCTAGCTCTGGTTTCTGCCCATTGTCTCAGTAGGCTGGGTCACGTGTTCAGAGACCATGATTTGGAGCTCTGAATTATGAAGAATTATTAGCATTTATTGCAGCTGGTGTTACTGTTGTTCAGGGATTGGAAGGTCATCTGTATCTGGTGGCCTTGGCAGCGGGTCCTGTCTCACACATTTGCCCTCCTCCATCCTGAATTCAACTCAGCTCAGCTCTTGCTGAGATGCTTGTGGCCTGCTGTAATTTTCATAAATTTCATGTCCCGAGTAGACTACGCTAACAGCCTATACTTAGGCATGCCGGAACAACTTTAAAAAAAAAAAACGACAACGCATTAAAAACACGGCAGCCAGATTGCTTCTGAAACTACCCCGAAGAGACACACCACACCAGCGCTGAAAACACTACATTGGCTACCAATAAAACAACAAATAAAATTCAAAACAATGTGCATCACGCACAGAGCAGTACACAACAAAGGCGCTGAGTTCCTGAGAGACAAACTGCGTCTACATCAGCCAACATTCGCCTGGAACCGAAACCCTACAACAAAAGAAAGCTTGGAGGATCCTCCTTCTCTCATCAAGCCCCGAAAACCTGGAACGACCTTCCAAAGTACATAAGTAGCACAAGAAACCACTGACTATTCAGGAAACTACTCAAAACCTGGCTCTTCACGTTATAACTAGAAAGACCAGCCACAGGGGCACGCACACAACTAAAACATCGATGAACGTAGAGAGAGACCCAGATCCACACCAAGCAATCAATGGGGAAAAACCCTGAGGAAAATATCCTATGTCATAGTAAACGACTAACCGGGAGACAGCCGCAATACGACCAAAGGCCGCATACATATAAAACAAAGACAGAAACTATAGCCATTCCAAACAGATCCAAGGACAACAGATAGAGAGGGAAAGGAAGCACCACACCACGAGCCCCAATCCAGTGGGTGAGAAACAGAATGTTTCATCATTACACACTGTCCACCTACTACACAGCGGGAAGGACAATGCCCCCTCACACCAAAACTACAACTGAACAGCTCCAAGGATGTTCACCCCACAGAAACCAAAGACCCAACGGAAAGACAATCATGACAGGAGAAATCGAATGACTGAATACACAGGCTCACCAAGACAGAAGCACCACTCCGACCCTGAACCACTCAACCTCAACTGACCAGTGTCACACTAGTTAACAAGAGAATAGATATTACCAACCCGTCCCACAACCAAACAAAAGGTGCAGACGCACCTATCAATCCAAACAATACTCACGATGATACAGCAGGGTAAGCGCAGCACCATCAAAGCGAGTCGGCCAACGAGGAACCAGCACCAACCCAACTCACAGGGATACAACTCTAACGGAATCAAAAGTACCTGAATCAGGATACAGACCCCACTAACCCAACCCTCAATCTTCTGCATACTTAAACCACACAAAGCCACACAACCATCTCTCCCAGCAATCTGCACGCACTTTACCACACCGCATCAACAACATATAAACGTCATCTACAGCACTCGGTCTCGCCCGTTTCGATACTAGTGCCAAAGCCCAGCACTCGGTGTATACTGAGCTGAAGCTGCCAACAGCACATCACTTCTCCCACTCTCCTGCTCCCCTCCACCCGACTAACCCTACCTGTCCTTCCCGTTTACAGATCCGCCAGAGCGCCTGGGGACCAATTCCATTGGTAACAGTGCACTATATAAGTACCTTTAACATAACATAACATTATGCGGTTCCGACAATGTCCATGCTATTCTATATTCTCCATTTGTTAGTCACACTTGGCTCTGTCAGGTCCCAGAGGTGCTTCTGCAGTTCCATAAGGCTATTTGCACACAAGCATCTGCAAGCTTTACTCAGGATCTCTTGC
Source organism: Ambystoma mexicanum (assembly GCF_040938575.1). Lineage (NCBI taxonomy): Eukaryota > Metazoa > Chordata > Amphibia > Caudata > Ambystomatidae > Ambystoma > Ambystoma mexicanum. The sequence goes on along the minus strand of NC_090923.1, from coordinate 475,108,512 downwards.
TTCTTGCGGTTGATGCGTTAAGCTAATGACAAAATAATAAAGCAATGGCAATATGTATATGTATCTGTCCTCTAACTATAGAACGGTATGCTTGTGTTCTTCATGTATTGAAGTGTGTGTGTTTGTGTCCCGATATGCGGATGGCAAGTGTGCTTCCTGTCTAACGCTGCCAAGTTGTGGCGTCACTAACAACATCAGTGGCTTTGGCTTCTCAGCACTTTAGTCAATACTGTCAATTGAGGTCTCTTTAGTTGCAGCCTGGGGCTCCTCGTCCACTCTGGGGAAGATTTGTACCACTCCTGGTCTCTAGGGCTGGCTGAGTGGGTACCTCTCGACATACTTATCGATCATTGGCGCACTGGAAATTGGTCTGAAATAGTATGGGTGTTCTCTGTATCTCTATCTCCTGCCTTTCTTCCGGTTGAATTTCCCCATCCCTCTTCAATCCACAATATAAGAACTGATGTAGTAGTGCTAACAGTAACATCAGGTATTGTTCGGGACACCATCATGGCCGCATTGGATGATACAAGGAGAAACGGTTTCAATATTTCTGAATTTCATTAACATTCAAATTTGGGGAGGAAGAATTGTTGCACCTACAGGACAAGTGGCTACTATCCGCCATTCCAACTGGCAAAATCATGATTTGCAGGATCGGCCAAAATCGTATCATGTCATGTAATGTAATGACATTTATAAAGTGCAAACTAAGACCGAGAGGCATCATCTAGGTGTGAGAAAACAGTGAGAGAGTCCACTCAAGAAACACACAAAAAGCAAGGCAAAAACTAGAAAAGATATGTCTTTAAGGATTTCTGAAAAGCTAAATGATCGTTCATGCTTCAAAGATAGTCTGGTAGCGAATTCCACATAGCAGGTGTGAGATTAGAGAAAGCTCAACCTCCCACCCATGCTCTTTGAAAACAGGGAACTGTCAAAAATGTCTGTAGGAATGTAAGGAATAAGTTTAGTCTGCAAATATTTGGCACCAAGATGATAGAAGGCCTGATGGGTGATGCAGGGAGTCTTAAACTCAATACGACTGCAGACCGGAAGCCAGTGCAATTGCTGAAGGAATGAAACATTCAACCAGCTCCAAGAGCAAGCCGGGCTGCTGCAGTCTTTGGAGCAAAACAACAGGTTGGCCAAGATAGATTCCATTACAAAAGTGGATGGACCCAATAATCGAAGCAGGTAGGAATGGCAGTGTCTTCCTCAAAAATCTTGAGCTTCATAAAACAAAAATTACTGATGCAATGTGTAGCTCCAGAGAGCCAGAAGACTGAACTTTGATACCAAGACTTTTGACAATTACTGAGAACTAGGCACGGGCCAAGAGAATCAAAATGTATTGATCCAAGGCGCCTACAATTCTTCAGCACTTGTCACCATGATCTCCGTCTTTGCTCCGTTCGACTTCAGCCAGTTCTTGGCCATCCACTCCCCTACTGCTGCAAGGAAGTTCCTCAATTGAGAAGAGCAGTCACTTTCTGGAGAGACTAGCCGAAAATGTAGTTGCGTGCCATCAGCATTGCGTATAAAACCGTACCCTGTGCTCCTGAATTAAATCTGCCAAAGGATGCAAGTACAGATTAAAAAGCAACTGGGGCAAAGATGACCCCTGAGGGACCTCACACACCAAGGACCTTGGAGAAGACTGAAAAGGAAATAGTAACACGGTCTGGAAATTCCTGCCCTCTGCAAGCCCTTCTTCACTATACCATGATCAACAGTGTCAAAGGCTGTGCAGAGGTCAAGCAGAATTAAGACTCCAACCCCCCTGTGGTCTTGAAGGCACACCAGATCATCCAGGACTGAAATCATCAATGACTTCCTACCCCTCATGGGGCGGGAGCCAGATTGGAAAGGGTGTAAAAGGGCTATGGATTCTAAAAAGCGTGAAAGTTGGGGGGTAAAAGTCTCCATGTGTTTCATGTCAGGTATGGGCTTCGCATCGATTCAATGGAAATATTGAGGATGATTCAAACGTAACACTGACTTGGCATAGAATTAATGTTGGGTCTACCATTGATTACATTTTTGTTTCTGAATTAATATTTAACAAAGGTAAGAGATTTGGGGTAATCGTAACCCAGGTGAGTGATCATAACATCTTATCAGCAGCCCGTGAGGCTTTCCTTCTGGTCCACTAGTCTAACTGGTGTGATTGCGGTAAAAGGATGAAAATAGCATAGTACGCTGGACACATTTAAGGTAAGGGGGTTTAATAAGGTGATTACTATGGTAATAGAAAATTCTACAAATGACTTTAGAAGCCAGGTCTTTTCTCCAGTGGACTTCCCAATTTTGTTAAAACTGTTATCGAGGATAGTGTCAATTCTAAGAGTCCAATAGCAGAGAGGCCACAACGATTTAAGAGAGATATCCAGGAGATTAAGAGAGCAATGAGGTCACAAGAGAAACAAATCAAGCTGAGCAGGTTGGTATTCAGACAGAAAAAGGGAGTCTGTTGCTTAAGATCCATCAACGCTATAAGACGACTTTGAGATGATGTTAACTTCTGGTAGTTGGTTGCGGCTGATAGTCATACGCAATCAAGCATTCAAGAGAACCCCGTTTTAGAAACAGTATGGAGCAATTTTTATACAAATATCTACTCTTCTCAGAATATAGATTGTGTGGGGAATGAAGAAAGAATGGGAAGAAAGCTTAATTTTGATGAGGAGGATATCAGAATGATTATCCACTGCAACAGCTTGATGGCTCCTGGCCCGAAGAGCCTTTGCAATTTCATATTTAAAAACAACTTTGCTAGAAAACATCCATTATAGTTCAGTGCGAAGTTGGATGCGATTAACTACAAGCCCATTGCACTATTGGACGCAGACTCAATGATTTTCGCTTCAGTAGTTTTAAAAGCACTTGTTATAGCTGGGCCTCGAGTCACAAGATTATGAATACATTTCAAACTGGCTGCAGGAAGTGTTCTGGTACCCCGCTCAATGGCTACTTGATTGATGAATTGCAACGATGTTGCTATAAAAAGGTGATGGGTTCTGTTTTTTGGGCCTGAATATATCGGACACTGGCGTCTGACACTGTTAATAGAAGAACAAGTTACGCTCTTACCTGGTAACGTTCTTTCGATGGGATGGTCCGACGACGTATTCCATATCTATGACAGTAATCACCACAGCTGTGCTGCTTCGGAAAATCTTTCGGCGTCTGCGTCCTGCGTCAATGACGTTGATACGCCGTCCTCGAGGACCTCCTCTGACGGCCGACGTAACCAGATGTTATAAGTAGGACGCACGACGTCCGTAGCCTCAGTTGTAGTTTTTTTCCCCAGAACGTGTGGCACCAACCTTCTGCCAGTATGACCACATAAAGCCTTGTGGAAACGTAAGCTGCAATCGCATAAGAAATTCTGTAGCGGAGTAGGCAGGGAGGGAGCGATATGGAATACATCGTCAGACCATCCTATCGAAAGAACGTTACCAGGTAAGAGAGTAACTTTTTCTTCAAGGGGATTGGGTCCTCCGATGTATTCCATATCTATGACAGACTCCCAAAGCAGTACCAACGTAAGGAGGTGGGAAAAGAATTTAGAATATACAAATTTAGAATGCCCCATCAAATTGCAGAGTAAAGGACCGCCTTACCAAAGGCCAGATCCTGCCCCCGGATAGGATCGAGGGAGTAGTGACGTACAAAAGTATGGACCGAAGCCCAGGTGGCTGCATCACAGATGTTACAAATAGGAACACCCCTCTGCAGGGCAGTAGAGGCAGCCATACCCCTGGTAGAATGGGCCCGTAAGCCTACTGGAGGGTCCTTACCCGCCAAGCGGTAACATTCGAAATTGCCAAGATGATCCATCGAGACAAAGTCTGCTTAGTAACAGCTTGTCCCAAACGCCTTCCAGCGTAACCAATAAAGAGTTGATCGTCCACTCTGACCCAGGACATGCATGAAATGTAGAAGCTTAAAGCTCTCATAGGATCCAGTCTATGGAGCCTCTCCTCTTCCTTACCAGGATGTGGAGGAGGATAAAATGCCAGAAGAATAACCTTCTGGCTTAAATGAAATTCCGACACCACCTTCGGAAGAAAGGAAGGACGAACTCTAAGGACAACCCTGTCCTTATGAAACACAGTGAAGGGTGGCTTAACTGAAAGCGCCTGCAACTCAATCACTCTGCGAGCGGAAGTGACCGCAACTAAAAACACAGTTTTAAGGGTTAACAGTCTCCAAGGACAAGAAGGCAAAGGCTCAAAGGGAGCACCCATTAGAAACTTGAGAACAAAGTTCAGATCCCAACTGGGCACCTGGAAAGGTGACGGAGGGAACACATTAGTGAGCCCTTTCAGAAACTGAGAAATTAAAGGGATTTTAAAATAAGAACACTCCTCAGACGAGCGTTTAAATATAGACAGCACCGCCGGGTAAACTTTAATGGTACACACTTGCAGGCCCTTGTGGGCCAAAGAAAGGAAAAGACAGAACGACAGGAATGTCACATGAAAAAGGATCCACATTCTGAACCCTGCACCAGTCGCAGAACTTTCTCCAACGGCAACGGTACAGGGACTTTGTTGCCGGCCGTCTGGCCGAAAGCAACACCTCCATCACGTCTTAAGGGAGGCCCCAATCCTTATACCTCAACCTTTCAGAAGCCAAGTGTGGAGGTTGAGGGATCTGAATTCTGGATGGAGAACCCGAACCCTTCCCGTGAGAGCAGATTGTCTTGGTAGGGAAAACGACGTGGAGAGCAGATGGACAAGTCGAGAAGGTCCAGGTACCACGTCCTCCTGGCCCATGCCGGAGAAATGAGGATAATCCGGGAACCGAACCTCCGTAACCTCCACAGCACTTGCGGAATGACGGGGACTCAAGGAAACGCGTATAGCAGTGGGAATGACCACTCCACCACGAACACGTCTCCTAAGGCTCCTCCTAGAGGAAATTCCCACGAGCAGAACCTTTCGCACTTCCGGTTGACACTGGAGGCGAAGAGATCCACTTGAGGGTTCCCCCAATGGGCGAACATCTCCAGGAGAATCTCCTGAGACAGCTCCCACTCGTGAGAGATCGTGCTCTGCCTGCTCAGAGCATCCACCGTCTCGTTTTCGTTTCCGACCAGATGAACTACAGAGATCGAAATTTCCTGCTGGATGGCCCAGAAGCAGAGCTGCATCGCCTCCCTGCCAGAGGAAGTGACCCTGTCCCCCCTTTTTGTTGAGGTAGTGCATGGCCACTGTGTTGTCCGTCAGAATCAGGACATTCTTTCCACGCACAGTCGGCAGAAAAGCCTTCAGGGCAAGCCTGACGGCCCTCAGCTCCAACAGATTGATATGCAGTCTGGACTCTGACGGAGACCAACGACCACTGACTGTCAACTCGTTGGCATGCGCTCCCCATCCCGTGAGGGATGCGTCTGTCACGATCGTCACCTCCGGCCAGGGTAGCCAAAATGGAGCCCCCCTCATCAGATTGCCTTCATCGGCCCACCACAGAAGATCCTGGGCGATCAAGGGCAGCACCTGAACAGGCTCCGACATCCTGCCGGAGGACAGACTACTGGAGCTTGAGAGCCCATTGCAGAGATCTCGTCCGCAACCTGGCCTCTGGTACCAGAAGAATGCAGGATGCCATGAGGCCGAGCAACCTCAAGAACTCAAATGCTGGGAGATTCTGGCATGTTGAAACTTGTGCACCATCTGCTGAATGTGGTGAGCCCTCACCTGGGGAGGAAAACACTGCCCCAAGGACGTGTCGAACACTGCTCCGATGTACTGGAGCCGCTTAGTTGGCGTCAAGTGGGACTTCTTTAAGTTGAGGGAGAAGCCCAGCTTGTGAAGGGAGTGGCAGGTGACGGACAGATCATCTAGGACTTGCTCGGGAGAGCGCTCCCTGATCAACCAATCGTCCAGGTAGGGGTAGACGTGAATCCCCCTTTCCTAAGATACGCTGCCACCACCACCATGAGCTTGGTGAAAACCCTCGGGGCGGAGGTCAGTCCGAACGGCAGGACCCGAAACTGAAAGTGCAAGTCGCCAACCGCGAACCTCAGGAACTTCTAAATTCCTCATAGGATGACTAATTCCCCCACTAACTTATAAAAAATACTTTATGCCCGAAATGTAAGAAGGATGTGTACAATAGACAGTAAGTGTTCATCACAATGGCTCTTGTGACTGCCCTTTGATATTGCCTGGATACAGCAGGAAGCCAAGAAGAATGCTGGGTTGCTATACCCAGGGACTGAGGGGGAAAGAAGTGAGCTGGGTGCTATAAACCTGAGTTTGTGAACATTAGATAAGGACAATCTTGACAAGGACAGGAAGTCCTTAAATCGGCTCTTGGCCGTTCTGATTTATCAATCCGGACACATTGAGAGTAGGTGTCTTTAAAAAACATTTTTTTAGTTATAGCTGACACCATTAGACACCTATCCCAACCCTTACATAAGTGTTGATGAGAACCGGAAGAGCTAGCTAAGGGTCTTTTTTTAAATTGTGCTTTTAGTCTCACAAAAGGACTTTTTACATATTTTATCAAATTTGAATTACAAATAGTCAATTCATGTGTTAGCTCAAACGTAGGATGACAAATAACATATGAAATGAAACACAACACTAAAACCAATCAATAGAAATGATAATACACAATTAAATTAAAACACAACAGGAAATACATTCAAAACAGAGTCAAAACCATGTCAATTAAAGAAGAATATAGGCAATCCTTACACTGCCTCAGTTTGACAATTTACAATGACAGTTTAATAAAATTCAGTTCAATCAAAAGTTCCAATAAAGCAATAGACAATGAAATCTCCTTTCCAGCTGACAACCTATGCCAGAAATCTTGGGTTGAAATCCAGGCTGTGTCATGCACAAAACATGCAAAATATTTTTCTCTAAAAAACATCATACGTGTCGCATGTCCTGAAGAAACCCTTCTCCACATAGGGTGCAGTCCCCTGCGGTGGGGTCTAATTTATTCTAAATTCTATTTGTCATTAGTTTTGATCAGACTTAACCAGAACCACAATAACTCATTACGCCACAAGGGATTTGGGAATCTTCTGATATAACACATAAGAACTTGATTTTCCACACAGAGTAACATTTTTTATGTTTTTCAGCTTATTGATCGAAGCTCTTGTTTTAATCCAACCTGAATGCATAAGTGCCGGCTTGACCTTATTAGGTGCACTGATCAAGTATCTTTTCAGCATCATTGCGTATGCTTGAAAGATTACAATTTTTTCGAGTGTTTGTATAACCTTGAATATTTACATACAGGGATCAGGTGGAATGAGAATCCTTCTGTACAGAGCTAGTATTTTCCAGTAATAGTGAGATTGAAGAGAATGTAAGCCAAGTTCATATCTCAATCGAGCGATTGGTAGGGACTGCAGTAAAGATAACATTTTCTTCCATAAGCAACCCTCTAAACAATCCTAATTGATGTTACAAGAGCATGGAGCTCATTCCATCCCATATAAGAGAGCTGGAATAATTGTTCTTGTATATAGTTTTATTAGGAGGCATTAAGGAAAATCGCCACTATGAGCATAAGAGTTTTCTTAAATGGCACATATATTGGTGTACTTTGCTCTCTAGGTCTGACATTAGTTCATGAAGCGACAAATTGGTTCTAAGATTAAATCCTAAGTACTTTACTTTTTTTACTATCGGGATTGATTGCTCAGCAATGCACCAATGTTGTTTACAAGACCTGTTACTTTATTTCCCAAACATGATTATGTTTCATTTTGTGGGATTTATTTTTAAATCACTAGTCATGGCATATACCTTCATAGCGGAGAGTAAATGTTTTAGCCCTAAAGGAGTGTTATCTAATAGGGCTATATCATCAGCATAGGCAAGTAGGTGCATTTTGAAATTTCCGATAGAGGGGGACCAAAAGGTGTCATTTTCTAAGAAGGAAACCAAATACACTACATACAAATTAAAAAGTAGAGCTGCAAGTAAACACTCCTGCCTTACGCCATTTTCAGAGGGTATGTTTGAAGAAAGGTTGCATTGAAGATTGAGCCTAACTTTAATGGAAGTATGGTCATGACAGGCTATGTTTATTTGTAATGACTCATCAGGTATATTCCATGATTTGAAATTTTGCCATAGCTTTGACCTGTTCATTAAGTCATATGCCTTGGATAAGTCAATAACAGCAATGTAAGCTGGAAGTGACTGCTTTATTTGGCTTTGTGCTTGCTTGCAAGATACTCATGGACAACCCATTTAAAATGGTTGAGAGCCCTTTTTTGAATCCTACTTGAAATGTTGATAGGATATGATTACTAGTGGTCTATTTTTGCAAATCATGCAGAACCATTTGAGAAAAAATCTTGCTATCACAATCCATTTACTGGGTCAAGCATGTTGCCCTTTTTTTATAAATGGGGATTATAAAGGCTTGCTTGCAGCAGCTAGGGATTACTTTAGACAGCACAATCTTCTTAAACAATTTTGTCATAATTGTTGACCAAGCGTGGGGATCTGATTGAAATATCTGGTTAGTCAAACCATTCAGCCATGCCACACGAGATTGAGAGGCGGTCATAATTAAATTCAAAATCTCATCTTCGGCTATCTGCAAAATCCAGTTAATGGACTTGTCAACATAGGTTGAGTCGGGGAATCCTTAGCTAATTGGTCTTTAAAATAAGACTCCAAGACGTAAGCAGATAAGACTGCATGTTTGACAATAACTTTGAGCTGTGTATTGATTGTTAATTAGAGCCCAGAAATGTGTTGCTTCTGATGGTAAAAGCATTTTGAACATGTTTTGCCCATCATTGATCTTACGCAGTAATCAATGCCCACCTGACCAATGTTTATAGATATTTTTTAATTTGGACTTTTCAACAATATAGTTTTTTTTTATCAATGTTCTTTGTTTTTTATTCTCTGCGATTTTTATTTAGTTGTTTTTTTAGGTCTGTAGGTTATCTGGTCAAAAGTGTGTGCATGGGGTTTTATTAAAACATTCTTTTTGAACTGTGGTGGATTCAAATCCCATATGAATTCCCCAAAAGTTCCCGGAGCACTCAATATTTCTAAATCCTAAATCGGACCCTGCATAACCAAATGTTGCAATTTCATATTCAACTTCGGACACTTGTTTGTAAAACTAGCAGTATGATGCCCCTTTGAATTGATTTGCAGTTTGCAAACATAAGTGTCATCACTTGCATACTTTTCTAAAGAAAAGGCAATTTGTAAAGCATTGTGGTCACATTGTCTCCAGGGAGCAACCTTAAAGGAATAGTGCACTCAAAAATGTTATCGTCCCTATTGATCGAGCAAGTCATTATAAGCATACACTGATAGATTTAAAAAAAACATTCCTATGCAGGTCACCTTCGTTTTCCTCACTTTTACACATGTGAAATCAGGCAGCGGGCGCTTCCATCTTGTGCTAATCTTATCCGTTGCTGCATCGCCGTGAACTGCCCTCACGGCACTAAATCATATCCCCCGCCCCTGAAGCTGACATCACTATTCCTAGCGATATTCTCCACCTATTTTCATGACGTTAGTGTGTAGAGTAGCCAAATGCACCCAGTCATCACCTAAGTCTTTACGTTAGTTGACGCAGAATCCGGAATATCACCACACACATGCTCTCACAGCACAGCACGTCCCAAATCGGAACAGAAAATACTATTTTTAATGGAAACACCAATACTGTGCAATTTATAATGTGCTTTTATTTCACATTAAACGCTCCGAGAACTTCTGCCAATTTCCATTTCCAACCAAATTTTTTATTTCGTTCTGTTCGAACATCAAATCTTTATTATGAGGCACACAGTGTTCCTTTAGATAGAAGAAGCGCATTGGACGCACTTTGAATCACAAGGCTTCTGCATCAGCTTCTTGCTAGACCACCGTAAACGATGTCAGGTTGCTCCTAGTTGCTGGTACCGCCAAAGGGAATATTGGTCCAGTCATTCAGGTTTATCTGCCACTGCCTGTTGAAGACCCCATCACTGGCTATCTGGAAACGATGACATTCACAGAAAGGGAGGATGTAGCTGTGTGGAAAACTTAACAGAAATATATTTCAGTAGTCGTTCTCTATTCAAATTTATCCATGTACCCTTTAATTCCGCACCAGGTGAAACGTAATAATGAACACAAACCAGGAACAATGGAACACTGAGAAAACATTGTGGAAAGTTGGAGTCTACGATGTGCTTGAGAGGTTAGTGCTGTGGAGTACGTTTATCTCGCAATGGTATGCGGATGCTGACGGAAGATTCGAACACCACATAGACGGCATTATAAAGGAATATTAGCAAGGAACTTGGCATTGGTGGAACCTGGGGGAACACATGCCTCTCAACTCACACGCTTTTGGCAGGTGTCACCCACCACTTTGGCAGCTCTCTCACCAACCAAGCTCCCTACATGCCCATAGGAATCAATGGGCGTTCACCAGCCAAATACAAAAGAGGGTGTTTGCACCCGCCCAGGGGCCAAGAAAGGTTGAGAGCTATACCATACCTGGGCTCTATGCATTTCATTGCTGGACTGCCCACGTGCCCAGGATAAAGACTAATACATACAGGTTGTGTTTGTGTGTCGTCGCAATATGCCCCAAATTCAGTAACCCTTACATTATATTTGGTATGGTATTTACATTCTCTTGGCGTAACGCAGAGTGGCCACTCAGTTCAACGGTTTTCATGAAATGAAATTACATGTTCCTTTGTCCAGTTTTAAAATGGTGAACCTTATAATGTTTGCGGGTATTACACACCTTCCGTCCCTCAATCCATAGCGAATCCTCCCTTTCTTCGAAAGACGAAAAACAATTGAGACTTCTTAGGAGAGCGTATGCTAAGTTTCGTTATGCTGAATGGAAGCCACAAATAAATATTTACATTCTCTTGGCGTAACGCAGAGTGGCCACTCAGTTCAACGGTTTTCATGAAATGAAATTACATGTTCCTTTGTCCAGTTTTAAAATGGTGAACCTTATAATGTTTGCGGGTATTACACACCTCCAGTCCCTCAATCCATAGCGAATCCTCCCTTTCTTCGAAGGACGAAAAACAATTGAGCCTTCTTAGGAGAGCGTATGCTAAGTTTCGTTATGGTGAATGGAAGCCACAAATAAAAAACATACCGTACAGGAAGCCTCGGTGTGAACAGCCCACAAGCAACATCAAACGCAGTGAGTGACCTTCACTCCATGGGAGCGATTAACCCTGTCATCCAACATGGCATTCAAAACATGTTTGAAAAATAAACAAATTGTTTGCTGGCATCCACCAATGCCGTGCTATCGTGAATACATTTTGCTCACCTATATTGATAGTCATTTAGTTACTTTAGGCCACAGTTCCAGTTAGAGTCCTCCTCATTGTCACGTCTGCCTGTGCCCTGTTTTCGCAGAGGAATGTGCTCTGCGGATAACGTGAGACACTGACAAGTGACAAATCCGAGTGCCCACCCATCTCCACTGAACTTCCCGTGCACTGAGAAATGTTGTGGGAGAGGCGGTATATCCCGCCCCCCTGCACCATTCTCATACCGTGCAAATGACATACAAGCTACGGTCGGAGATATCTCCACCCCTACTTTACCTATTTGCATCACCCATGTTTCATATAAGTGTATTAACGCTATGCTAATATGTATACTTTGAACTCCATTTTGTGTCCTTCCAAATGCCAACTTTTTCTAGGCCCACTGAAAAGAAAAAGTGGACGCTTAATAATTTGCAGTACTTTAAATAGCTTTGATATTAAAGTTAAATAGATTTCCATTGGTCATGTACAATGTACAAAATTGTCGAACATACACACTGCTGCTAATCATTTATACCGGGAAGTCAAATGTTCAACGAGGTCTGCTTTTGGGCGACAGGGCTCGCTTGCAATGTTTTGTGGCAATCTATGTGCCCTAGGAACACAATTCGGATCAATTCCATTGGTATACACGGCCAACACAGTCAAAGTGAGATCTTTCCCAAAATCAAATTCCATTTCCTGGTATATTGGCTTGGAAACCCATTTTTTGCTTCGTTTGGAAAAGGCCATTGTGAAGCATTCCAAAGTTTCCTGCAGTTCTCGATTGTTATCTGCCTAGATTCTCGTTATTCGCTAATACGGCTAGTAATGTTCGGTATTGCATACCATCTATGCCGAAATGCAACCTCTTGGGCCTGTACTTTAGGCACATGTTGTGGAACACCTCCAAATCTCTGGTGTGACAGAACTCTATGAGTCCCTTCAGATCTTTTGAAAGCGTTTGATCAAATACGATCTTCTCAAGAGCTTTGTGTAGAGGTGAATCTGGAACCAACCACTACTTCTTGCGTTCCTGTTCCTCCGATAAAGGTGCACGTGCACATTAGGGAAAACGTTGGTTTTCTGTCCATGTGTGTATGTTGGAACAGTGGTGCATCAATGAATGCCATTTTTCCAGTAGAATTTCCACAGACCCATCACAAGTTTTGGAGCTCCACCAAAGATGGTTGCTGAAAGACTGGGACCACTGTAAAATATTTTCAGAACCCTTTTTTTTAACCAGCAGCTGTGACTTATTTGGCAACGTGCCATACATCAAATTGATGGCGAATGTTTGGAAACTGCTCTTGCATGACCTTTGCTATTTAAACATGTCTTTCAGTAGCTATGAGATCTATTTGCATTACCATTGATTGAAGATTTTGAGGGATTTAATGAAACCAAGTTTCTCCATGGCCACTGAGAATTTACTTTCGGACACCTGCACGACCTCCAAACTCACTTTTTTTTTTAGTTTCCATGTCCTGAAAGTGGTATGTGCAGTACTTTGCTGAAAATCCAGGGCTGTCACACTGTCCATCGCCAGCTAGCCTGAACCTTTTGCCAGAGAATGTCCTTTCAATTGTCATTTGTTCAATTTTCCAGGCTTGACTAATAGCGGGAAATAAGAATTCTCTTTGATATTTATAGTACTGTGTTTTAGCAAGGAACTGAAGTCCCACAAATTGACAGAAACTGGACAACTTACTAAAAGTCGAACCACTGAAAAGTAAAGCTGGATCATGGAGGTGGGCACAGGTGGCTTGTATTTTCAGGTTAGTGCCTTGTAATAGACGAGCCACAATCACCAATGGCTCCAAGCACATTTTCCCTCTAACTTGATGGACACATTTCAGCATCAGTATAAGCTCTTCGAGGCAGCTGTCGAATACAATGTATTTATGCACCTTTATTAGCCAATCGTCCTGCATGATTGTGGTTTGTGTCTTAACTGTGTTGGAGAGATCGCCTGAAGTAGAACAACTGTAGTTGAGATCTTTGGCAAGTTCCTTGGTCAATTGGGTTGAGGCTTCAGTCTCTGTTAGTTCAGCTTGTATTATTTGCACACAAATTGGAGAAACCATCAACGTTGATTGTTTATTGGGTGGGCATTTTTCTTGTTCGTGTAGATTGTGTTAAGTGGTCAGGGAGTAATTCAAAATCACCTTAATTATATTCCATTTCATCTTCATCTTGTCGAGTTCTCACATTGTAGCAATGGTCCAACAACACTTTGCTTGCTTCGCTGGTCACATTCAATTCATTTTCTGGCCATTGGGCATCTGCATCTCGAGTCTTATTGACTGGATCACGCCGCGCCTCAATTAGTAGTTGCGTCATGGTGAAATCTGTTTGGTAACCAGCATCTTTGGTTTCATTTGTTGTCTGTCTTTATACTTCTTTTCATCCTGGGCCTCTAGGAGATGGGTTGTAAAAACATGTTCAATGTAAATCAAACATACAGTAGATAGCACTTTAGAAAGACAACACCAGCCCAAAACACTTTTAGTAAACAAAAGTGTTCGTTAGTTACCCTTGTTTTCTTGATTTTCTGTGAAACTGTGGTCTTCTCTGTAACAACCGCACCAGCAAGCTGGTCCACCACCTCTGATCCATGTGCCCCCTCTTCTAATTCCCGACCTTGAATACATTCCTTGAATATAATATTCATTAAAAAAACAAAAGTCAAACATATTTTAAATTAAGATCTTTCATCGCACACATCGTTTACATACATACCCTCGTAAACAGTACGTCATTTAGTCAAAATATATATTTCTAATTTCATCAGATTAATGGCAAGTGTACTCGATGAGAGCTCACCTGTGCAAAACATACTGATTGTAATGTTGCCCTTGAACAGTTTGCAATGTATTCTGCATTAGGGTAGAAAATGTAACGTTAGAACTGTAATGAAAAGTTTGAAACACTGCACGTTTATATGAATGTCACTATCTAATAATATCCTATGTAGGATTTACTTTGTTTCATTGAAGGGAACTATCAGTATGCATACCTCATACTCTCGACCCGCTCCAAAGGATGATGTAATTGTAGTCGAAGTACCATAATCGCCCTGTAACACAGTACTTGTTTTAGTATGGATGAAAACAGCAAAATGGAACAGGGACAATAATACATAAAAAGAGAAGCCCATAAACTGTCATGACCACTGTGAGGGGGCACAGGTTGTGCCACAAGCAGGCTCCCACCAGAACCCTGAGGGCCTAAAACCACTGCAAAAGGGCCCCTGGAGCCAGTCCTGGCGCCTTTGGCACCAGGCTCATATGTAGGAAGGAAGGGCTGTTCAAACTAGGTCCCATTTATGTACATGGGCCTTTAAATCCAACATGGAAGCACCCACACAGTCTAGTTCAAACAACCAAGCCATGCGGTCTAGTGTTTTTCTGTGTGGCAAACCACACCCTGACTGCAGAACACGCTTCGAGTTATTCTCCAACCCGCAGCGTGACGCTCACCGTGTCCAGCATCTTCCTGTAATCCTGCAAGAACAAGATTATTCTGTTATACCCGAGAAAACACCATCCAGCACTCAGCATCTCAACTGGGCTGCAATCTGAGGAAATCGAGAGAAGAAGAAACTTCACTCACCTGTGAGTACTAGCGGCGAACCGCTACCACAGCTGCTGGTCGAACATTGCGACCTGCAATAACGAGAAAGGGAAAAACAATATTAGAACGCACGCTTCCAAAACATCGAATTCCATCAGTCTTACCTGAATGCCATTGCGCTACGCCACGCTTCCATCCGGAGCACCACAGCAACATCTGGAAAGGAAAAGAGACCTATTCAGGTTCGCTTTCAATATTAAAGAAACGCACAGCGTTGTACTTACCTTAACGGATTCCGGGGCCCTCATTTTCATCGCGCTCTCATCCACTCGCAGCACCACAGCGGCCTGTGAGAAGAAGAAGAAAACACAGGTTAGCTTTAAAAGACAAAGGCGCTGCGCTTCGCGCTTTCTCTTACCTAGAAAACATGCCTCTCCATCTGGCACGCCAGCATCAAGACCTTCACACCTGAAAAGGAGATAAAGACATTAACGAATTCCCACCATAAACAGAACAAAGACTTACAATTAACAAACCCACCTGCCTACCAGCAGATTCGGGGTCACAGCAGGCCTGGGCCCAAGGAAGGCGAACTGCACCAGTGAAGTAACTCAGGCAGCTCGCCGACAAACGTCAAGTGCCCCTGCACAAGAAATGCAGGACGGATAGCTCACCCTACAAATAACTAAGATTCATAATTCAGCACTGGGCAACTATGCATCCAGAGTTCCAGATCTCAGTCTTCCAGATGCCCCTGGGGATATCAGGTGAGCATAACATAAATGGCACAGTGTTAACGGATACATACAAATTTCATATCATTTTAAATTCCAAGCATATTACATTCTCAATTTCAAAATGAAATCAAATTACCTGGTAGACGCTCAAAGTTGTTGTTGACTCCGGAAAAGAAATGGATGCAGAATTTTGCTCCTTCATTTTCGGTGCATTGTCACGAAGTGGCAAAAGGGAAAATTAGATTTGCATTAGATATGTGGGAAGATTCAACTCTCGATAATATGAACTTCCGCAAGTCTGTAAGACTCACCATTGGTATACTGGACGTGTCGGTGGTATCGTCTCTTGCGAGGGTCTGTGCTTCCGTCAGTACGCTCTCCTAAAGAAATGGACAGGTCAAGCAACCGATTACGAAAACATTATGCTTCTTTTGAAGGGCACTATGGCATTGTTTTCTATGGTCATAATTCCTTTCTATCCTGCTCCATAAACCAGGGACAGATGCATAGTAAAATGTCATGATCTCTGCTTCCAAAAGGTCAGGGTTTTCCCAACTCCCTTGGAAGCAGATCCATAACCCAGGTTCCGAGTGCCAACCAGTCCCAATTGGGACCTTTTGGACCCAGTCCTGGCACCAGGCTCATAAATATGCCCAGTCCCAGCGCTGGAAGCGCCGGGCTCATAATGCTTGGGTGGACTTACCTGCAGCAGACCATGCTGCTTACTTGCCTGCCAGTTGAGACTCTGATCCTCTTCTGTTTGGAACTACTTTTCCTGTTGGGTGGGGCAGGAGCCACTCCCTAGATTCAGAACACTGGAACTCTTCTGGAAAGCAGGAACTCTTTTCTTACCTAGGCGTGGCTGTGGAAGGAGACACCTAAGCACTACAGGAGGCTATTTAAACCACACCCGATGGATGAATCTTGCTTTGCGTTATTCTGCATCCTCAGCAGCAGAACGCTCATCGTGTCTTCTGCATCTGATCCTGGGCCTAAGGAAAAAGGCTTACCATTCTGAATCCAGTCTTCAGCAACACCTATCAAGACAAGAAAGAACAGGTTAGCATTACGGTCTTCAGTGACAGCTCTTCACTTACCTGGTCCATCGGCTGTCACCAACGCCTCGCGCTGCATTCCGGCATCTGAAAGACAAAAGCTTACCAACTCTTTGCACGCTCCGGAGGCCTTCGGCGCTGCATCCCGCATCTGAAAGACAAAGCAAGGTGCGTTTAAAGACATTGGGGAACTTTAATACTCACGTGCCATTACTCCTTTCCACATCTAACCCAGTGGGTATTCCGGCACCCTGCAGCCGCCCCGAACTTGTACCTGCAAAATAAAAAGACAGAACGCATCGTGAAGCAGGCAACAAGCGCTTACTTACGTGCTTCCAGGCGCTTCTATTCATCACACGGGCTCCATCTTCAACTCACTTCAGCCCGCCATCCGCCATCGCCGGAACCCTGCAAAACAAGAGACATCATTACTAAAGACTTTAAAGACATTAGAATTACTCGAAACTTACCGTTCGTGCAGTAAACGACGGACAGCAGTCCTCTGAAGTCAAGAGGCCTGCTCCCCTTATCCAGTGAAGAAACTGGTTACAGCACCCTGCCTCGAGGCAGATGGAGAGCACGGCGTTCACTTACCTAAGGTGAGAGCGTTAACCTTTGGGGTTCTACAGGAGAAGAGAAAGGGAAGAAGAGAGAGACATTCAATAACCCAGTTCATTAATCCCACATTTTCTATCTGCAGACATCTTACCCTTCGAGCCAGACATACAGTGCACAGAGGTCCAGCCCAAAGAGCCAGCCGTGTGTTACACATCACCTTTGAAGATACGGTATACGCCCAGTCAAGACCGGCGCCTCTACGGGAATCAGGTGAGCGTTACAGAATGCAAAGCCTACCACAAAACTCCCGTCCAGGCGCTATGGAAACCTCGGATACCGACCAGCTAGCCCAGTTACTTGGGGAACTAAGGGCAGAAGTGCATGCAGCCCGTCAGGAAACAAACGCTCTAAGAAGGGAACTGATTATTTCCAAGGAGCGAACAGATGATCTCGCTAGACAATTGCTACAGTCACAAGCCGGACAGACCCCGTTACCCGCATCTGGGGGAAATCTTCCTTCTACATCCTCTATGAATCCAGTGCAGATCAACCTACCTGGGAATGTACCTCTGGCTCCGCCCGAACGATTTTCTGGTGACCCAAAGAGGTTTGCAGTATTTATCAATCAGTGCCGGTTGCATTTCTTATGCCGGCCAGCAGCCTTTCCAACTGATCAAGCTAAAGTAGCTTTCGTGCTTTCGTACCTTAGTGGCAATGCGGCAGACTGGTCGATCCCTCTAGTAAATCAAGATGATCCGGTCCTCCATGATTTTCAAGCTTTTCAGCTCAGTATGGAAAAACTGTTCGCAAGACATTCACAGGGGCAGGCCTTGGACAATGAGCTTCTTTCGTTGCGACAAGGTAATCAAGACCTTTTGGCTTATATTGCGTCTTTCAACAGACTGACAGTGGAAACTCACTGGCCTGAGGACAAAAGGATTACGCTGTTTTATAGAGGTCTACGCGGAGAGCTCAAAGATGTGTTAGCCCAAGTAGTGAATCCCCCACAAGATTGTTCGGACTATATAGACTTAGTCGTTCAAATAGATCACAGACTGCAGAACAGGAAGGCCGATCGTTCCAAGTTTGATGCTCGAGTATTTTCCAAACCGCCAACTCCTTCCAAAGGAGTAGACTCCGGGGAACCCATGCAAATAGGGGGTCTGAAAGGTCCTCTAACACAAAAGGAGCGGGAAAGGAGAAAACAGTTGCAATTATGCCTCTATTGCGGAAACTCAGGGCACTTTCTTCGAGACTGTCCGGTGAAACCTGCCAAGAAGGCAGTAGGAGCTGCAGTTACCAAAGTTACAAACTCTGAGCAGGGAAACGACCTTGCCCGACAAGAATAGAGGTCCTCTTGCCGAGCGTGAAAACCAGTTCCGTGACCTCGCATTTCGTGATACCTATGGTCCTCATTAGCCCTGATAATCCGGATCGATTACATGCAATTGAAGCTTACGTCGACAGCGGTGCCATCGGCAATTATGTGGATCATAAAATGGTTTTGAGGATGAATCTAACTCTTTGTCCCAAGGCTGTAAAGGACGTCATTACTACGGTGGATGGTACGGAGATAGCCTCCGGGCCAGTAACGCATACCACTCAAGAAGTGACGCTAGTAAGTCAAGATGGACACCATGAGAAGATCGTGTTCGATGTGATCAAGGCCCCTCAGTTTTAGATTATTCCAGGAATACCTTGGTTAGAGAAACACAATCCTCTGATCGATTGGCGAGCAAGAACGGTCCAGTTTCCAGAATGTGTCTCTACTTGTTACCCTCCACCTGGTGTTGCACTGGCAGCAATTTCTTCAGAGACTCCCCAGTTACCTCCCGAATACCTAGAATACCAAGATGTTTTCCGGAAGGATCAGGCTAACTCTCTACCTCCTCATAGGTCTTATGACTGCCAGATCGACCTGATACCTGGATCTACTCCTCCTTGTAGTAGAATTTATGCCCTCACCGAGCCTGAGAACCTTCACCCTCGACAATACCTGGATCAATACCTGGCAAATGGGTTTATTCGTCCTTCCAAGTCCCCTGCTTCTTCAGCTTTGTTCTTCGTTCCAAAAAAGGAAGGAGACCTTAGAACTTGTATAGATTATCGCTCCCTGAACCAGATCACCGTTAAGAATAGATATCCGTTACCTTTGATCCCTGAACTCCTGGACCAAGTCAGAAAAGCATGCATATATACAAAGCTGGATCTTAGAGGAGCTTACCACTTGGTACGAGTAAAAGAGGGCGATGAATGGAAGACGGCCTTCCGCACCAAGTATGGGCTATTTGAATATCAGGTCATGCCCTTCGGACTTTGTAATGCCCCGGCCGCCTTTCAATATTTTATGAACGATGTCCTCAGAGAGCTCATAGATGTGTGTGTTGTTGTTTACATTGACGACATCCTCGTTTATTCTTCATCGGAATCTGAACATCGGAAACACGTGAAAATGGTCCTCGAAAGATTGCGTCAACACAAACTTTTCGCTAAGTTGGAAAAATGTGTTTTCAACGTGACTGAAGTTGAATTCTTGGGATTCATATTATTACCTGGCGGAGTGCGTATGGATTCAAAGAAGGTCGATGCAGTTCTCAAATGGCCATCACCATCCTCCGTAAAAGGTGTGCAAAGCATGTTAGGCTTCGCTAACTTTTACCGCAGGTTTATCCCGGAATTCTCTCGAATAGTCCAGCCCATCACTGCCTTGTTAAAGAAAAACAAACGTTTTGAATGGTCTACCGAGGCGGAACAAGCTTTCCAGGATTTGAAGACTAAATTTATCTCTGCACCAATCTTAAAACACCCTCGCCCCGAACTCCCCTACATCGTGGAAACTGATGCCTTGCCATGGGGGCAGTTCTATTACAAAAGGACCCGGTAACCAATCAGTTGCATCCAGTGGCATTTTGGTCCCGCAAATTCTTGCCTCCTGAAATCAATTACACGATTACTGACAAGGAACTTCTGGCTATCAAGTCTGCCTTTAAGGCTTGGTGGCATTATCTGCTGGGGGCCCGACACACCGTTACTGTGATTACGGATCACCGAAACCTGCAATATTTGAAAACCGCAAAAGCCCAATCCTCTAGACAACTCCGTTATTATTCTTTGCCGAGTTTGACTTCATAATTACCTATCGACCTGGTACAAAGAACGGTAAAGCTGATGCCCTTTCTCGGATGGGAGTGGAAGAACACTTGATCAACCCTAAACCTGTACCAATCATTCCCGAACAAAGAATTCTGGGTGTAATCGCCACAGAATCCATAGAGGAAGTTAAGGATAAAGCCAGGCAACTTGTAACTCCAGCAGACATACAGAATTGGCATCTGCAGGGAAAGGACTTTGCAGTAAAGGACAACTTATTGTATTTCCAAGAACGATTATACCTACCCAGCACAGATTTACAGAAAAAAGTAATCTCTTGTTATCACGATTCTTTAATGGAAGGACATCCCGGTATGGCCAAGACCTCAGAAAAGATCAAGCGCTACTTCTGGTGGCCGTCTTGGAAAAAAGATATCAGAGACTTTATAATGTCCAGTGGAGTATGCGCCCAAAACAAGAGTCAAAAGGAAAGACCAGCAGGCCTCTTAAGCCCTATTGACATCCCACCTCGCCCTTGGCATACGCTTTCTATGGACTTCATCACCGATCTACCTCCATGCTCCGGATACAATACGATTCTAGTAATCGTGGACTTATTCTCCAAGATGGCGCATTTCATTCCGCTCAAAGGCTTGCCAACAGCAGCAACTCTGGCCCGAGAATTTCCCGAAAACATCGTCCGACTGCACGGTTTTCCTTCGGTTCTAATTTCGGATCGAGGTAGTCAATTTATTTCTCATTTTTGGCGAAGTTGCTGTCGGTCGGCTCAAATTGATGTGAGACTATCGACCAGTCACCACCCTCAGACCGACGGACAAACCGAGAGGACCAATCAAACTCTGGAACAGTATTTACGCTGCATGCTGCAACAAACTGAAAAAACTTGGAAAGACAACCTTTGGATAGCCGAATATGCCTACAATAACTCTGTCCATTCGGGAACTGGGAAAACCCCGTTTTTTCTTTTGTACGGCAGTCACCCTCGAACCTCGGAGTTGGATCCCCTCCAAGATCTTGAAACACCAGCAGTAGACTACCTGCATTCTACAATCACCCAAGCCTTTAAGGAAGCTGTTTCTCACCTTCAAAGGGCTAAATAACAATACAAAAAAGGAGCAGATCAACATCGGAAGGAAGCCCCTCAATATCAAGTAGGGGATCAAGTCTGGTTATCCACCAAATATCTACCTCTGAAAGGGCCACGCACATTCAACCCAAGATACCTTGGTCCCTATTCCATCACTACCATAGTAAACCCAGTAGCGGTCAAGTTGGACTTGCCCCCGCAGATGAAAATACATCCGGTCTTCCACGTCTCTCTATTAAAACCCGTGCAACCTCAAACCCGACTAACCAAATCTCCAAAACCTATCCTAGTTGATGGAGAACTCGAGTTTGAAGTCAAAAGCATTCTGGACTCCAAGATCTCCAAATCTAAACTATTCTACCTAATTGACTGGAAAGGCTACGGCCCCCAAGAGAGATCCTGGGAACCTGCTGAATATGTCCACGCTCCTCGCCTAATCAAAAGATTTCACCGAACATTTCCTGACAAGCCAAAACCCCCGGAGAAGCCCGGTTTGGGAGGGGCCTTGAGGGGGGGGGGGTACTGTCATGATCTCTACTTCCAAAAGGTCAGGGTTTTCCTAACTCCCTTGGAAGCAGATCCATAACCCAGGTTCCGAGTGCCAACCAGTCCCAATTGGGACCTTTTGGACCCAGTCCTGGCGCCAGTGGCACCAGGCTCATAAATATGCCCAGTCCCAGCGCTGGAAGCGACCGGGCTCATAATGCTTGGGTGGACTTAACTGCAGCAGACCATGCTGCTTACTTGCCTGCCAGTTGAGTCTCTGATCCTCTTCTGTTTGGAACTACTTTTCCTGTTGGGTGGGGCAGGAGCCACTCCCTAGATTCAGAACACTGGAACTCTTCTGGAAAGCAGGAACTCTTTTCTTACCTAGGCGTGGCTGTGGAAGGAGACACCTAAGCACTACAGGAGGCTATTTAAACCACACCCGATGGATGAATCTTGCTTTGCGTTATTCTGCATCCTCAGCAGCAGAACGCTCATCGTGTCTTCTGCATCTGATCCTGGGCCTAAGGAAAAAGGCTTACCATTCTGAATCCAGTCTTCAGCAACACCTATAAAGACAAGAAAGAACAGGTTAGCATTACGGTCTTCAGTGACAGCTCTTCACTTACCTGGTCCATCGGCTGTCACCAACGCCTCGCGCTGCATTCCGGCATCTGAAAGACAAAGGCTTACCTACTCTTCGTGCGCTCCGGAGGTCTTCACACTGCATTCTGGCATCTGAAAGACAAAAGCTTACCAACTCTTCGCACGCTCCGGAGGCCTTCGGCGCTGCATCCCGCATCTGAAAGACAAAACAAGGTGCGTTTAAAGACATTGGGGAACTTTAATACTCACGTGCCATTACTCCTTTCCACATCTAACCCAGTGGGTATTCCGGCACCCTGCAGCCGCCCCGAACTTGTACCCGCAAAATAAAAAGACAGAGCGCATCGTGAAGCAGGCAACAAGCGCTTACTTACGTGCTTCCAGGCGCTTCTATTCATCACACGGGCTCCATCTTCAACTCACTTCAGCCCGCCATCCGCCATCGCCGGAACCCTGCAAAACAAGAGACATCATTACTAAAGACATTAGAATTACTCGAAACTTACCGTTCGTGCAGTAAACGACGGACAGCAGTCCTCTGAAGTCAAGAGGCCTGCTCCCCTTATCCAGTGAAGAAACTGGTTACAGCACCCTGCCTCGAGGCAGATGGAGAGCACGGCGTTCACTTACCTAAGGTGAGAGCGTTAACCTTTGGGGTTCTACAGGAGAAGAGAAAGGGAAGAAGAGAGAGACATTCAATAACCCAGTTCATTAATCCCACATTTTCTATCTGCAGACATCTTACCCTTCGAGCCAGACATACAGTGCAGAGAGGTCCAGCCCAAAGAGCCAGCCGTGTGTTACACATCACCTTTGAAGATACGGTATACGCCCAGTCAAGACCGGCGCCTCTACGGGAATCAGGTGAGCGTTACATAAAATATGGTATAGTTAAAAGTTAATACAATCTGGTAAATATGCAAACTTTAGTATGTCACATTTACACCGAATGCACCAATCCGTTCATGTAATTACCTGTTCAGTACCCCACCGCCCACAGCCAATTCATCATCCGGGACTCACCTGAGGCAGCGTGTGCATGAATAGGGTTGGAATTGCATTTGGAAGCAATTTACCCGACGTTCTGCGTCAATGCTTTTTTGTGTACTGCGATTGGTCGTACATATCCAGGGTAAAGTGCAGGCTGCAGAATCGATTGGCCCTCAAGTTTACCAAGACATCCTGGGCTCTACTTTCAAGCTCGTCCACCGCAAATCCACAATGTCGAACCCATTGTCTTATTAAATCATTATCTCTCGGGAATGTATCTATTATTGTGCCCTTATTTTTGTCATGGCTCATAGAACGGCAACCGAAAACCATAAAAGCAGTCATTCTTGGAAAATCTGTATTAAAAAAGTACGCATAATTACAAAAATATTCTACTGAAAGCGTCACATTGATGGAATTATATCAAAGTTTTCTATGCAATGTTTGTTTTGGTCAAAGAAGCAAAACCTGTGTAGCAAAGTCGCACATACACTTGGATAACTTTCATACAGAGTTCATTGATGTGATGGAAAACATAACGTGTTACACGTCCGTTGAATGTACTTTCATGCATCAAAAGGAAACATGCTTATAGACATGGTCCGAGAAAGATGCAATTCTATCACAATTGACACTGATGAAATTTGCTATATATTGAAATCAGAATACTTTAAACAGTAGACAATGGTAAAGTCAATGAGATGAATGAACATTACACTACTGGGTACATTTGTTCGAAATAGACATTTTGAAATCAGAAAGAGATGATTAGGTGACCTGTCCTTACCTTCATTAACAAACAATTAGATTCAGCAAGCAAGGGTGGTTAGTAGCATGAGAACAGGTAGTGCGATCAAGAGTTGACTTCCAGTGCTCACAGATGTTCACACGTAGCACGATCACTAGTTGACTGGCAGTGCTCACAGATGTTCACAGGATAAATATCAAGGGGTTTATAAAAAATTAGAAAAGTGGGTGTGTATGTGAATGAGTGACATGTTTCTGGCGTGGTCTGCTTCAGGGGAGCCTGCCAGGAGACACAGGGTCTGGGGAGGCAATGTGTGCAATGGCCGCTGCGCGGAAGATACCTTTGAAGTGTACATGGTGTTTGGCACCTTGGCCATTCCCACCCTGCCAGCCCCATTGTGAGGGCACAACCACAGGTGCAAACTGCCATTGATACTATAGATAGGGGGGGGGGGAATGGATGGACAAGAGGCGTGCAGAAAAGGCCAAGAAGACTGCTGAATGGAGACACTTATGTGGATTACAGGGGCGCGGTCTGCTTCAGGGGAGCCTGCCAGCAGACACAGGGTCTGGGGAGGCCATGTGTGCAATGGCCGCTACGCAGAAGATACCTTTGAACTGCACATGGTGTTTGGCACCTTGGCCGTTCCCACCCTGCCAGGACAAGTGAGCGCAGTGCTCCAGATAAGATTTTGAGGTGGGGGTATTTTACACATGATTTTTCAAATTAGAGAGTAAATGCAAATACAAGAGAGTAAAATGTATCCAACACATATACCCAATGCATACGTAAAATCAGACTCGTAGACCAAAAGAGTTGTAGATCAAAGTTGTCAGGCTACCGCAGAGCCCTTCACGTCACATGCAAAGGGCACATCCCGTCTGAGCACATAGTAACAGCACATCACTCCACTTGATAATGGCATACATCCTCCCTGAACATGCTAGCTACACATCTCCTCTTGAGACATACTAAAGAGTATGACACGTACTCTGTCAACATGGTAAAGGAACATCTCCTTTCAGAATTTCAGAGATGTGCTGTTCGCATTTGAAGAGCACATTTGTGTCATTTGCAGGTGTAAATTGCACCTTTACACCGTGCGCAGGCTAACAAGCATATTTCTATGCATATGCTAATGGCAGACATTGTTTTCACGTATTGATAGAACACGTTCTGTTTAGCAAGCATGATATTTGCACACGTTGACAGGACAGATCTCTACCCATAGTGACCTCAAATCTCTTCTCTGCGCATCCTATTGGCACATCTCTTCTCGTCTGCTAATGGTGCATCTTCTCTGCGCACTTACTAGTTGGACAGCTCTCTATACATGCATGCTAATTGCGCGCGTGTGCACAGGAGATGTGCATGCTAATGACACTCCTTCTCTATGCATATGCTAATGGGACATAACCTCTCTGCACATGCTAACTGCACATCCCATCCCTGCAAGTACTAATTGCACATCCTGTGCAGCTAGCATATGCAAACTCCACATCCTGTCTCTACACATTCTAACTGCATATCTCGGCTCTGCATGCCAATTGCACTTCTGCTCCTTACTAACTTGGCACATACAAATGACACATTTTTACTAAGTACGTAATAGGGGACATTTCTTCTCTGCAAGTGCTAACGTAGCATCTCCTCTGCCCATGCTATAATGGCACAACTCCTCTCTGCCAGTCTTAATGGCAGGGCTCCCTTCTGCACAGGCTAATGTTGGCAAAGCACATGCTAACGTTGCATCCAAAGAAAGGCTGGAAAGCTACCGGGTAGGAGGGCGCCCTACAACTTCCCAAGTTCCAATTACGTGGAGGGCTGACGCAGCCTTGATGGTTGTGGCACAGAGGGAAGACCGCAGATGAGTCGCTTCTTTCTTACAAGACACGCAATAATGAAGAATAACCGTTCACATAAATCACTATCGGTGCTGGAAATGGACAAAATGTACTGGGGCCAAATGTACCCAATTTCCCCCCTCCGCTTTCCTTATTCAGCCTGAATCGAACACGTCCTCACCAGCCCCCACCACAATGGCCAACAGTGCTCCCCTGGCATTCTGCTTGGTTTTGCTGCAATAAAATTCAAACTGGGATAATAACTGTTACCACAGTGCTTAAAAGCTGAAGGAGGAATTTTGCTAAAAGCACTATGCAAGAACACATACTCCCTTTCCACATGTTATTGGCATAGCCTCCGTACACATGCAACAGCACATCTCTCTGCACATGCTAACTGAGCATCTTTTTTCTGCATGTACATGGCCTCCCTGCATGTGCTAATGGCAAACATATTCAGTTCCCGGGCTGTCCCGCATCTCTGGTGCAGGGTAATGAAACCGTTCCTCCCCGCATGGGGGAACCGCCCATCCCTCGTGGTATAGCCCACCAGCAAGCACACATCTTACTACAGCCAGCATAACTTTATAAATTATACATTACAGAGTAGGTTTGCAGGTGCAGCAAGTAAAGGAATTATTGCAGATGTGTTGGCTCCCGCCCCTTTATTTCAGTACTGTGAGGGGAGTGGTGGGGCTGGCTGGTGAGTTACTTTCTTACCTGGTAACGTTATTTCGATGGGATGTTCCAATGACGTATTCCACATCTATGACAGGAAATCACCACTGCTGTGCTGCTTCGGAAAATTTTCGGCGTCATGCGTTGATGATGTCGATACATTGTCCTCGAGGGCCTCCATCGAGCCGACGTCACCGGATGTTATAAGTAGGATGCACGACGCCTGTAGCCTCAGTTGTAGTTTTTCCCCCCAGAACGTGTGGCACCAATCTTCTGCCAAAATGACTACAGAAAGCCTTGTGGAAATGAAAGGTGCAATCACATAAGGAAATTCCATAGAGGGGCAGGTAGGGAGGGAGCAATGTGGAATACGTCGTCGGAACATCCCATCGAAAGAACGTTACCAGGTAAGAAAGTAACTTGTTCTTTGAAGGGATTGGTTCCTCCGACGTATTCCACATCTATGACAGACTCCCAAAGCAGTACCAACGTAAGGAGGTGGGAAAAGAATTTAGAATTTTAGAATGCCCAATTAAATTGGAGAATAGAGTACTGCTTTGCCAAAGGCCAAATTTTGCCCATGGATAGAATCCAAGGAGTAGTGTTTGACAAAAGTATGGACAGAGGCCCATGTGGCTGCTTCACAAATGTTACGAATGGGAACGCCCCTATGCAGGGCAGTAGAGGCAGCCACACCCCTAGTAGAATTGGCCCGTAAGCCTACCGGAGGGTCCTTACCCGCCAAGTGGTAACATTCAGAAATTGTCAAGATAATCCACCTAGACAAAGTCTGTTTAGTAACAGCTTGTCTCCAACGCCTTCCAGCGCATCC
This sequence comes from Ambystoma mexicanum, assembly GCF_040938575.1. NCBI lineage: Eukaryota > Metazoa > Chordata > Amphibia > Caudata > Ambystomatidae > Ambystoma > Ambystoma mexicanum. The sequence goes on along the minus strand of NC_090923.1, from coordinate 475,080,908 downwards.
TACAAAGAGCTGATCGTCCACTCTGACCCGGGACATGCGTGAGATGTAGAAACTTAAAGCTCTCCTAGGATCCAACCTATGGAGCCTCACCTCTTCCTTACCAGGATGCGGAAGAGGATAGAATGCCAGAAGAATGACCTTCTGGCTTAAATGATATTCCGACACAACTTTCGGAAGAAAAGAAGGTCGAACCCTAAGGACAACCCTGTCCTTATGGAACACTGAAGGGTGGCTTAACGGAAAGTGCCTGCAACTCACTCACTCCTAAAAATAGTTTTCAACGTCAACCGTCTGAAAGGACAAGAATGTAAAGGCTCAAACGGAACTCCCATTAGGAATTTTAGAACCAAGTTCAAATCCCATCCGGCACCTGGAAAGGAGACGTTGGGAACACATTAGTGAGCCCTTTCAGAAACTGCAAAATCAAAAGGAATTTTAAAATAAGAACACTCCTCAGACGAGCGCTTAAATATGGACAGCGCCGCCAGGTAACCTTTAATGGTACCCACTTGCAGGCCCTTGTGGGCTAACAAAAGCAAAAAAGACACAACCACAGGAATGGCACATGAAAAAGGATCCACATTCTTAACCCTGCTCCAGTCGCAGAACTTTCTCCAACGGGAACGGTACAGGGACTTCGTTGCAGGCCTTCTGGCCGACACCTCCATCACGTCTTCAGAGAGGACCCAATCCTTATACCTCAACCTTTCAGAAGTCAAGCATGAAGGTTGAGGGACTTGACCTCTGGATGGAGAACCTGACCCCCCTCCCGTGAGAGCAGATCGTCTCGGTAGGGAAGACGGCGTGGAGGGCAGATGGGCATATCGAGAAGGTCCGGGTACCACGTTCTCCTGACCCATGCCGGAGCAATGAGGATAATTCAGGAACCTAACCAACGCAGCACTTGTGGAATGACCGGGACTGGAGGAAACGCGTACAGCAGTGGGAAGGACCACTCCACTACGAACGCGTCCTCTAAGGCTCCTTTTGGAGGAAATTCCTGCAAGCAGAATCTTTCGCACTTCCGGTTGACACTGGTGGCGAAGAGATCCACTTGTGGGGTCCCCCAAAGGGCTAAGATCTCCAGGAGAATCTCCTGAGCCAGCTCCCACTCGTGAGAGACTGTGCTCTGCCTGCTCAGAGCGTCCACCGCCGCGTTTTCGTCTCCGGCCAGATGAACTGCCGAGATCGAAATTTCCTCCTGGATGGCCCAGAACCAGAGCTGCATCACCTCCATGCACAGAGGGAGAGACCCTGCCCCCCCCCTTTTTGTTGAGGTAGTGCACGGCCACTGTATTGTCCATCAGAATCAGACGGCAGAAAAGCCTTCAGGCCCTGAGCTCCAACAGATTGATATGGATTTTGGACTCCTACGGAGACCAAAGACTGTTGACTGTCAACTCGTTGGCATGAGCTCCCCATCCCGTGAGGGATGCGTCCGTCATGATCGTCACCTCCGGCCAGGGTAGCAAAAATGGAGCCCCTTTCATCAGATAGCAATCGACGGCCCACCACAGAAGATCCTGGGTAACCGAGGGCGGCACCTGAACGGGATCCGTCATCCTGCCGGAGGACTGTGACCACTGCATCTTGAGAGCCCTCAGCAGAGATCTCATCCGCAGCCTGGCCTCTGGCACCAGGCGAATGCAGGATGCCATGAGGCCGAGCAACCTCAAGAACTCAAACGCCGGGAAACTCTGGGCATGTTGAAACTTGTTCACCATCTTCAGAATGTGACGAGCCCTCACCTGGGGAGGAAAACACAGCCCCAGGGATGTGTCGAGCACTGCTCTGATGTACTGGAGCCCTAGGTAGGTGTCAAGTGGGACTTCAAGTTGAGGGAGAAGCCCAGCCTGTGAAGGGAGTGGCAGGTGACTGACAGATGATCCAGGACTTGCTCGGGAGAGCGCGCCCTGATCAACCAATCGTCCAGGTAGGGATAGATGTGAATCCCCCCTTTCCTGAGATACGCTGCCGCCACCACCATGAGCTTGGTGAAGACCCTCGGGCGGAGGTCAATCCGAATGGCAGGACCCGAAACTGAAAATGCGAGTCACCAACCGCAAACCTCAGGTACTTCTTGTGCTTGGGATGAATCGGCACATGAAAGTAAGCGTCTTAGAGGTCTAGAGACACCAACCAGTCCTGCAGTTGAAGGGCCTGGAGGACTTGCGAGGGAGTAACCATCTTGAACTTGTCCTTCCTGAGGAGCTCGTTCAAACCACGCAAGTCGATGATGCGTCTCAATCCCATTTTTTTTCGGGATCAAAAAATATGGGGAATACCATCCCTTGTTCCTCTACGCTACAGCCACCAGTTCTATGGTGCCTTTCTCCAGCAGGGATTTGATTTCCTGCGCAAGGAGCGGATCCGGACTCTTCAAAGAGAGATTCCCTGGTGGATTGTCGTGAGGCCTCTGCCGGAAAGGAAGACAGTAGCCATGGGCTATGATCTCCAGAAACCACACATCTGAAGTAATGGCACGCCATTCTACAAGATGCTGAGCCAGCCTTCCCCCAACCGGCGAACCATGGGACATGGCCTCATGACGGAGCTGAAGCGGCTGGGGCAGTGCCTGAGGGCAAAGAGGCAACTGCCCGAGCGGCCTTGGCACCTCGAGTACCCTGTTTTCCACCTCTGGTACTCCTACAGTGGCCCCTTTGACTTGCAGCTCCCCTCGATATACCAAAGGAAGAGTAGTATCGAAAGGAACCTCCCCTCCATTGCTGTCCCCTTGGACAAAAAGGCTGAGGTTGGCGAACTGCAGCGCTCAATGACTTTGCTGCAGCTTTGGAGGTCTGCAACCTCTCAAGGCTCTCGTCAACCTTGCTGCCAAAAAGATGGACACCATCAAAGGGCAGGTTGAGAAGCTGGGCTTGTACGTCAGGAGCAAACCCCGACTTCCGCAACCACGCAAATCTGCGCATCACGGTGCTCGTCGCCATGGACCGGGTGACACAGTCTGCCATGTCCAGACCCGACTGAACGGATTCACACATGGCATCCTTTCCATCCTGAACGAGGGCAAGACAACCATCCCGTTCCTCCTCTTCGGAAATATGTTCAGCCGCCAAAGAGACAATTCCACAGAGTGTGAGTGAAACGTGCTAAGGCACACACAGAGTTGGCTGCCTGTAAAGCCATACCCCCAGAAGAAAATACTTTCTTCGCCCAGCCATCAAAACGTTTGTCGTCCCTATCAGGAGGCATGATTGGGTATGACACCTGCTTTGCTGGGGCCGTAGCCGCCTGCACCACCAAACTCTCCGGAGTGGGGTGCGTAGTCAAGTAGCAGGGGTTGCTACTGGCTGGATGGTATTTTTTCAGCAACGACTTGCTTACAGCCGGGAGACTCTCCGGAGCAGTTCAAGCCGCCGCCACCCTTCTCTGTAAAGCCATATGAAATAGCAGCACCGTGTCAGTGGGTGGACCTTGGTCAAGGATATTTGTCAGGTCATCCTGCAGAAAATCCACTGGTGGCGCAGACCACCCCAAGTACTCCGTCACCCTCGACATGAGTCGCCTGTACGAAGATTCAGCATGCGTACCAGGCTCAGGCCTGCCAAACTCAACCTCTGGGGAGGTATCAAGACCACTGGCGTCGTGCAAAGACTGACGCAGGTCTTCCAACTGGCTATGACCAGATAACAGGTCATCAGGAACTTCATCAGGAACCAAACCTTCCTCAGACCCTTCATCCACCTCAGAGATGTAATCCAGGGGCTGGAATAAATCCCTGAATGAGAGCACAGAAAAAGGCTCAAATACAGGCCTCACTGACTTCTTCAGGGCCTTTCTCAGAGTTTCCACCGATGCATAGGGTACCTCCGGTAAAGCCTCCACAAAAGGCGTCAAGGGAATCTGCGTCGACGTCGAGCGTGGCGCCGATGGCTTCGACACAGGCCTCGAGGGCGGTGCCCTGAGCGTGTCCTTCGACAGCCTTGGCGCCAATGACTTTCTCGGAGGTGGAGCCTTGAGAGAGTCCCTCGACGGACATGGCGCCGATGGCGTTGACGTCTTCTTAGAAGACCTCACAGGTTCCGCCGGTCTCAAGGGCATCGAGGACCGGGACCTGGAGCGGGCATGGCTAGAGCAATTCACCTTGTCCGACCGGGACCTTGAAGGTTCCCGGTGAACGCGCCAACGGCCCGAGCCTGAAGGCATGCGAACGGTGGCTCTAGCGCATTCCTTGCCGGCTTCTCTTGAAGGCGCGGATAGAACGGAGCCCTGCGACTCGAAAATCGGCAACATTTCCTTACGAAATGCGTCCCATTCCGCACGAGAGGGATGCTTGGTAGGACAAGGTACCCGCCGTCTGGCAGAGTCCTCGGACGAGGACGGCGACCGGTGATGTCGCTTCCGCAAGTGCCTCGAAGAGGCAGAGGAATGGCGGGAACCACTCCGGGACCGAGACCCCCTGGACTTACGTCGACGATGCAGAGAGTCGCCCCTCGAATCGTCGGTCGAAAGCCCAGCGGATTTCGACTTTCGGGGCTTGGAAACCCTACCTACCGACAGCTTCTTCTTTCGCTCCCGCAAGGCCTTTGACGTCAAAGACTGGCATTCATCGTAGTCATCGGTGTGGTCCTCGCCGAGGCACCAGAGGCAGACGTTGTGCGGGTCCGTAAGTGACATCTTGGAACCGCAGTCTCGACATTTCTTGAATCCCGACCGTGGGGTAGAAGACGACATGATAATTTCACAAACCAAGTTTGAAGAACCGATAGAATCAGAAGAACCGAGGCGCGCCGAGAACTCTGAAGCGAGCATGTTCACTGAAAAAACGGAACTGAGGTTACGGGCGTCGTGCGTCCTACTTATAACATCCGGTGACGTCGGCTCGACAGAGGCCCTCGAGGACAGCGTATCAACGTCATCGACGCAGAGGCCAAAAATGTTCCGAAGCAGCACAGCTGTGGTGATTACCTGTCATAGATGTGGAATACGTCAGAGGAACCAATCCCTTCGAAATGTATGTTTTGGGTGTCAAGACCTACAATAATACTGTCCTAGAGAGTTAACTTGCAAAATAAACAAATTGCATAGTAAAGCATCGTGACAACATGTAAATCCTTATAGCAGCATTTTGGGCCGAAATGATATCACTGTACCTTTATTTTCCACATCCTGAATGGAAAACGATAAGATGCAAAAGGCAAAACATCCTGATTTACCCACTTTATTTTCAGCGCTTTAAAAACACACAAAAAAAATAAGTTCTGCCATAAACTCACTTAGGTTTGGCGATTCGTCACAAACCTCCAATGTGTTGTTATGCATGGTTAAAGAACATTCAACTAAAGACATGGAAGTAAACTTTCCTTTTTAGCATATGAAGCTATTAAACGTTATGGTATGAACACATTTTAAAAGGCTGCATGCTTTATTGTGTTGCTCTTTAACTGTCACACATTTGCAAGGGGACTTGTGGTCTTTCAGTTGGAAATTATCATGCATAAGAAAGGCTATGACAAAAGAAATGCTACAATGCCATCTAGTGGTGGAAAGTATGTTTTTTAAATGAATAAATACAGCGTACACAGTACGCAGTAGAAAGTGAAATAATCCGTATTGGCTACAATTAGATGCGTAAAAAGGCATGATACGCAGCTTATCAAGAGGGCTGAGTCCTTGATTCAATGTAAAATTGAAACAACTATTCATAAAAGTTGATCTGTTTATTTTGTTGCTGATATTGATGGCACAATGTACTGCACATTGTATACTTCGGGTTGCAGCACAGTGTGGGAAAATCCCCTGTACTGACAGCTGTCACTGGGGAATTTGGCTCGAATGGCACCAACGACACAGGCGGGTATTACTCGTCGAACACAGTCTCCAAGCCTTCCATGAAGCCACCATGTAAACGCACGATAGGCCCCCAGCCTGGACCACCTGTGGAAGAGAAACATACAATCTGTAATTAAATGAACATGATAAAGAGTATCAAACCTTAGTTGGAAATGCAATCTTGTACCCTATGGCAGAGTTGCCAGTACAAATGGTACTTCATGGATCAATCAACTTGGGCTTTAAAGTGTAGACACATTACAAACGTGAACTGCATTCCATAATGTTTGGGGCACAGAAAAATATTGTTTCTTGGTTGTGCGTGAAAGACACATAAGATGACCAAGATGATTTCCCTGAATCGCGAGAGATGTATTGAATTGCCAGACTACATTCATTTGGCAGTGATAGATCAAAGTTACGACAATATAGGATACATATATAATACATCTAGAGTACACTTACTCATTACTTGGATTGCGAGGGCGAACTGTTGCGCTAAGTTCGTGCATATGCACCACCATAATCCTCAAAACTGACTTTGTGAGGCAGGCTGCCCTGAAGTCATGCAGCTCAGTCACGCATAGCAGTGGTGTTTCTTCTTCCGATATGTAGGCCAAGCATCCTGAGTTTTTTCTGCAGCAGTAGTTCTCCTCGCTTGGCATGACCTTGCACCGGTTGCAAGTTCACCAGGTGGAAATGTCTTGCATGCGACTAGGCTCAGCATCCCGTGATTCGTCCTCCCAACTGTCGTCTGATGCCCCATTTTTTCTGCATCTTTCGCTTTCAACTAATTCCGCCTCGGAATACTCCAGCTCATACTGGTAGGGCTGTACTGTTGCCATTATACGACAAAATTAAAATCGATAGTAATGCTAGTACTAGTATCAGTTCACACGGGCTACGAGCCATGAAGATAGCTGAACACAGCAGAAACAAGTCACAGGATACGCAGCAGAAACGAGTCACAGGATACGCAAAAAAAGACAGTGAAACGGTTGAAAAGGCAACTCTGATGTTGTCTGATGAGAAGCGGTCTGTTTATACTTATTGAGGAAAGAGGCGTCCTGCCATTTCCATGGAGACACGTCATTAGCTGGCGCAGAGAGCGTTGACACGAGATGTGCATTTGCATTGTGAAATGGCCCGTACGCGTCTAGTGATATCAGCTTCAGGGGCAGGGTATATGATTTAGTGCCACGAGGGCAGTTCACCATAGGGCGATGCAGCAACGGATAAGATTAGCACAAGATGGCTGCACCCCGCTGTCTGATGTTGCAAGTGTAAAAGTGAGGAAAACTAAGGTAAAGTGCATACAATTTTTATTTTTATTTGATCAACATATGCTTATAACGACTTGCCCGATCGATAGGTAATATAAGATCTTTGAGCGCACTATTCGTTTAAACCATTTGCACTGGTAAAATAAGTCAGGAGATACAATAATATAATCTATTATGGACGAGTGCTTGAGGTCCGAGCTAATGTTGCCATTCACAATATCCAAATTCCAGCTTGTGAACAGCTGTTCCCATTGTTCACCATTGATGTTATTGACTGAGGATTTTGATAATAGCCTTGCCATTGGGGAACAACATGCATTAAAGTCGTCACCAATGACAATGAAATCACCCAGAAATTGTATGTTCAACTCAGTAAGAATGTGAGAAAGGTCTTCAGGAAATGAGGATAATAAACGGGAAGCTAGATTCCAGTAAATATTTATCAGTTGGAGACCTTTTACTGTTACACCCCATTTAATGTTACACCTTAACACCAGAATGCCTTGAATATCATTACATATACATTCAATATTGTGAGCAATCATATTTTTGACATCGGTCAATAGACCGCCCTACTGGCACCCTCGAGTAGAACTTATAGCCAACTGGGACACAATAGTGAAACCATCTAAGTAAAGTTCCGTCCTGACCCAGGTTTCTTGAAATAAAACCAAATCATATTCCATGAAAATGAGTTCAGAGATTTCTTTGTGCTGAAATGACAAGGAGCCTTGTGTATTCCAACTTAGTAATTTAGTACCGTTACAGATCTAGAGTTGTGCACCAGTCATATTCAGATGTTGAAATACCTGTGATCTGATATCTGGAAGGAAAGTCAGTAATTTAACATTTTCTTTATTTACATGAACTGCACTTATTCCATTAGATCCAATTGTTTCCATTTCTGACACTTGTTGCCCAAACGTAGATGGTCGCTTTGGGTCTTTAGTAGAATCGGTAGGCACTGAATATAGCATTGATTGGTTCAACCGGGTAATGCTAGTACAGACTTACACTCCTATGTTTTTGAGATCTGATGCGTACGAGAGAAGAGCTTGGACAACTTCAGTTGTTTTCAAGATCAGTTCAACAATGTGTGTTGATTTATCATAAGGAAAAGAGAGTGTCTATATCATCTGATGAAAAGAGGTACAAATCAGGAATTATTTTTGTGTACACCAGAATATTACTTCTCCAGAACGCTTTCTGGCTTTTATTCTGATTAGTTTGTAGCAACCAAACCTTGGGAGCAGCAAATGGCTTATTAATGATGACAGACTCACAAACAGGATCATCATCAACTGGGACTTGTGAAGGGGACAAGTTTTTCCCACACCTATCCAATGACTGTTGAGTGTGGTTTTGGTTCAGCGTTAAAGGCCGGTTGTTCACTTTTGATCTCAGGTTTCACGTCGATTTATTTGCAAAAATAGGAGCTAATTTCAGTAACTTTACCGGGATGTTTTCAATTTGAGAGATCTTCAGCATGGGACCCAATAGTTTTTTTTTGTTTTTTATCTCTATATGAGTACTTGGTTTGGGAGCTGTAGGTGATCTATCTAAACTAGTAGGTTGAACTTCTTTGTTAGTTGTCAGTGGAGTCTCTACAACATCAGATCTTGTTCCTTTTCGATGTCTTAGCTCGCAGTTCGTTTTTTTTTGGTTATATTGTCGAATGCCTTGAGGCCATTTCTTTTTCCAGTTACTTTTGTTTTCTATTTTGCAGATTTTTTGAAGATTGGCTAGGGAGAACAACCTCAGCAGGTTAGACTTGGGCCCTTTTTTCTCTTCTTTTTGGGTTTACCAATGTTTATTGGAACATTGTTTTGTAGAGTAGAGGCGTCTTTGCCATCAAGTAAGATAGGGCTAACAGGCTTGTCTGCCGCATTTCCCACAGAGGATGTATTTGGTGGTTAAGCGATACTCGGATTGGCATGTCCCAAAGAATGAGACTGATTTTGCACTTGATCATTAGCAATTTATGACAATCTAAAATATTCTTTGAGGGTCGAAGCAGATAATGGAGTATCATACCCTCCGCATGACTGGTTTGTGACCAGTTGCAGTGGTTCTGCAACCGAGGGTTCCATTGGTTTACATGCAAGGAGAAATACTTTAAATTCAGACCACATTGACTTGCTACAATTCTTAAACTGAAGAAACTCATTGGCAAGAGATTTGATAGAGTCTAATTGGAGCATTTCATTCTGTGTTGCGTGTGTAGTATGTTCCTTGAAGTGAGCCTGCATGGCTGTGTTGAGCCCGACTAAAGTGGAATCACAACAGCTCACCTCTTTTTGGAGCTACATAATAATGCCAGAGTAAGTGTGGACGACTTCTTTTAATGATTTGAAGACATTCACCAGTGATGTTAAAACAAAACTTAGCGATGAGAGTGTAGGCTCTTGTAATCTCTGTGTGTCTGTATATGAGATTTTGTCAACCGAATTATCGCGGACAAAAGTATTGCTTGGCTTACATCTCTCTCCAACACTAGGCCCTGTAATGGGTTTGGTGCATAACGATGACCTTGGCATGAAAGGAATTGTCAAGCTATTTTCTTGCACATTAAGTCCAGCGTCATGAATAAATTCAAGCGATGGAACGAAATTGACATGAGTTTCGTTAGGCAAGGTGTCACGTGCATGAAAACCATGCATATCTTGTTTTTCGTTTTGGTTTTATTGCATTGGGCTTGCTGTGCAGGAAAAATGATCTAAAGCATTCAAACTGTGAGATCTGGGATGTTTCTTTTGCGCTAAGTTGTTGATGTGGCATTTCATTGTTGGCGTAGAAACTGTAAAATCCAAATTGTGCATTAAAGTATTTTTCACCAAGTGAAGAGGGAGGGCAAATTAATTTGAGCTTTAGCAACCAGAATTGAGGAACATACTGGTAAGCATGGAACTTTATTTTCATCCATAGTTTTTGTAGGCATTTGTGTATTAAAACTGGCATTGCTAGAGGACATTTTAGGACTGTGATTAAACATGGCATGGTGGTCTGTTTCAGGGTCTTTCAAATCATCCTTGAATATTGAGCTTCTTAGATTATACATTGTCTCAAAAGGAAATGACAGAGTAGTCTCTTACTAGAAGTGCTGAATGGAAAGGCACACACAGAAAAGGGCTATGCACCCAGCAGGCTTGAAAGAAGCAAAAACGGAGAAATAATACTTGCACCCTTTCTCCACTTTTAACAAATGTTCCAAAACACTTGGTGCTTTCCAGCACAAAAGCAAGAGACACTTTGAAAAAACAATGAAATATTACGGCCCGTGTGACTGTATTATCCTGGTGCTCGGAGACAGAATATACTATTAGACGCTCCAGCACAGATCAATCAACACCAAAAGAATGTTAGAGGGTGTTGGTAGTCAGCAGAGCGTCGCACTTGGCCTCAAAGGCAGGATTTGCCGACAGTCACCCCAATAAAGTGCTTTGCACACCGGAAGGGTATCGAAGTACTACACAGCAAAGTTACACTGGGGCTCAAAGGCAAGGTTAGCTGACAGTCACCCCAATAACTTTGTGTGGGCACCGTGATGATTTGACAGGTCGTGAAGCAGCAGCGGACACAGGGCTCAAAGGAGAATTACATCTGCAGTCAGCCTGACCGATCGTTGCAAGTTAATGATTATTTTGAAAAATCAAATAGTCAAGCACGCTGCGGTTTAGACTTGGGATGCGTGCTGGAAAGATACTCGTTGGTACAATTTCAAAGTTTTATAAAAAAGCACACGTTGATCAAAAGGACGCGCACACTATTGTGTTCTAATGTATACTAGTCTTACTCCGTCACTTGTGCCCACTGCTTCATCTGCTGAACACTGTAGAACACTTCCTTCCACTCTTCGCTAAGGGTCTTACCCCGAGATTGTCCTTTTCCCTGGGGCAACCCCATCAGACAATGA